>NC_133648.1:4815043-6015043 GCF_009905375.1 Apium graveolens | reverse complement strand
AAAAAAATGATAAAAATACCTTTTTTTTTTAGAGTTTGTGATAAAAATAACTTTTTTTAAAATTTTGGCCAAAATTATCGGTCTAATAGGCATTTTTCAGTTAGGTATTATTAATACGTATTTTAAAAATGATTAATTTATATAAAAAAATATTAAAAAAGAGATACGCATTCACATAATGTGTATCACCAAAATCAAACTCATTTGATTATGGTGATACGCATTTGTGACATGGTATCACTTGTTCTTCACTTGTTCTACCTTTTTGCATGTAATACTCATTTTTTAGATGCGTAATAGATTTACCCATTTCTAAAATGTGTATTAGAAGGGTATTTTTGGCCATAAACTCTAAAAAGCGATATTCTTGTTACAACTTCTAAAAAAGAGATATTTTTGTCATCACCCCAATTGAAAATATCAAATTTGAGAAATACGGTCAAAAATATCGACGAAATACGCTTTCTCACTTTGGGTATCTGAATTACACTTTTTCAGATTGGGTATATGCCCAAATACCCATTCTTAGATTAGGTATTTCAACCAAATTTTTTTGAAAAAAAAAATGAATACGCTTTCTCAATTTGGGTATATGAAATACCCGTTCTGAGATTGGGTATATAATCGAATACCCATTTTCAGATTGGGTATTTCAACTAAATTTTTTTTTTGATTTTTTTTGAAAAATATATTTTTACACAAAAAAAAAATAAGAATTTTTTTTTTGAGATACCCAATATGAGAATGAGTATTTAATTGGTAAAAATGACCTAAAAAATTGAAAATAAGTATTCTTGTCACTTAGTCCAAAAAAGTGTTATTTTTATCATTATTTCACCAATAAACGAGTATTCAAAATAGGGCAGAACAGGGAAAAAAAAACCTTTGTTTGTCTCCCTTGTTATGGAAAAACAAATCTGATATATATTTTCCTATAGAACTTAAAACCAACTCTTCTTTTATATCCAGAAATTCTGGGACTACAGCATTACATTTTAATGCCAAGGCTAATTCATTAAATATCATACTGAAGATCATAATAGAATAATGGAGTTCAATAACACGGCTTCGCATTGCAGTATAGCACCATCTTCCTAAAATGCCTCTTCAAATAATTATATTACTTAATTTGTCCTGTACAACCAAAACTAATTTCATACAAGTATCAGAATATTACTTGCAAGTTGCAACTTTGATATCTTTAACCATCTTCGGCACATCAACTTCAATGTTTTAAACTTGAATGTTTTGCAAATAAACTTCAATATTTCAACTGTTAAGAAATAGAACAATAATTTTAAATGACAATTTTTATCGATGTAAAACTTGTAACAGTGTTCGTAATCAAATTTTTTATATTTTTCAGTTCTGTAATGAAACAATAACTTTTTAAAAAAATAATTGAAAATGAGAATATGATTTAGTACAATAGATAAACTACAAAATTTTCAAGTTACATCAACTGATTTCTTATCAACTTTACAATCATCTACAAAGCAGTTTCTCTCTACATGGATGCCAAGAGGTCTCTCATTTCTGATACAGATGGTATGTTCTCGCTGGGGTATATCTTCGCAACAAGCTGAGCAAAACTATCATATTTGTCCAGAAATTCCTTCTGCAATAAATTAAACTTAGGTTAAATAGTATAAAAAATACACCGTCACATGTAATTGTCAACTCAGTCCTCGGAGGTTCCGCGAGAATACTAGAAATAACTGGTTTATTGTACTCGGACACTAAAATTATACTACAATATTTAACATGCAATTTTTATTTTATTTTGCTAAATGATATGCAAACTTTAGCTCAGCTCCCACAAAGGTGGCCAGAGAATTAAGCAAACATTACGAATACAACTCCGGAGTGAGATCAGGTGATATGTGTCTAGCTAACTATTAATAGCATGATGTAGTTATGTTCTTTGTTCAAGGACATTGTCTCCAAATGATAATTTTTTTTTTATTTATGTGCCCCACACCTCTGACCTCCCTACCCTCTTTTTGTGAAGTTATCTATAATTTCCTAATAAGAGATTCTGCTATCTATGATTTCCTGATAAGAGATTATGCTATCTATGATTTCCTAATTTTAGTTTATGCTATCTATAATTTCCTAATACTTATATTATGCTATATCTGGAGATTCATGGGGTAACATGAAAGAACAGAACAAATTTAAGAACATGTTCGCATGTTCAGCTACAAAGGATCCAAAATAGTATCAATAGAAAGACAAGTCCATGTAATGAAATGTCAATACCACAAATAAGTAGCTTCGGTGACCAGTACATGCTTTATACATGTCTGTAAAAAGGTCAATTTCGGGTAAAGCTTAATTTACCTAAAATTAAATGAAAATCGTATATATAAGTTTAAAGGAAAGAAATTTATAATAACAGGTCACTTCGGTCACTTTTTGGGTTGACCAGGTCATGTTCGGGTCACTTTCGGGTATTTTCTTGGTAATTTCTTGATTATCTTTTGAACAAATAACAAGATATAAAGTTAACTTTATTTAATGTGCAATATTGTGCATATACGACCCACGATACCTTGCACTTGTCCCATAAAGAAGGAAGCAATTCCTCCGAGGTCAAGTTCTTCTGTAACTTTTTATACATTGCCATGATAGATTTGTCAACCTGAACGAACAAATTAAAAATTTAGCAAAACATATATCAAACTAGTGGCTAGACTTTAAAAAAAGTATCTTGGTGTTGGTAAACCATTTTCATTCACTTTAAATTCTTCAAGTCACTATGAAGATTCTAATGTCAAAGTTACTTACCCCAGTTAAACTGGACTTTACGACCTTCCGCAGATCCATTTTTGACAATCCAAGTTGGAATGGAATCTGTAATTCTTAAGTTAGCACCCAACAAGCTTGTATGTAAGACATGTATAAAGTTTTTTTATAAAAAAAGGAAAGAGAAAACCCTAACGGTTAGAGGCCGCAAGTATAAAAACATTTCATTAACAGCGGGTTATCTACAGCTTTCCTCATTTTTCCTGATTATACTTTTAGTCCAGAATGTGCTCTAATCATGATTCCCATGTGTTTGAGCAATGGAGCAGGGAATCAAATTTACTAAGCCGTATACTTCAAAACCACAGTGAAACTATATCTACAAAAGCAGGAAGTATATTCTAGGTATATCTACAGACTTGCGAGTGTTTGCAATTGTAAAAGCAGGAATTGCATAAGAGATAAAATGTATTTTACATTTGGAGATATAATGATGAGTGCACCAGTAATAAAATAATTCCAAATTATGACTATAAGTCACGTGCTCAACAAAAGGTCCACAAACTAACCTCTTCTGGTGTTATGGTGTACATCAAATCCTCAATCTTCCGAGCAAATTGGAACAGGCGTTCAAAATTCTGGAAATAGAGAAATAAAACTACGAATAACATCATATGCAACTTAAGTACATTTGTTAATGTGAGAATGACAAAGAATGGGGATTCTTACATAATATATGATAACGCTGATATGACGTGTGCAAGCTTGTTCATAAGATTCACTTGCTTGGTGATAAAATTTGGCCAAAGTTGGTACAACATTAGCCAGGTCATATAAACTGCATGCAACTATTTCTGATCAGTATGTTGAAGTGAATAAAATCGATTTCACTATAAAGAAGGTTATATTGCGGCAACTCTCCACAAAACAATGCAGCATAAAATATGATAAACATGGAGTTAACGCAGATTGTGTCACCTATTTTGAAATGCAGCATAGTTCTCTAGAAGTAATATATCAGCATACTTGGGATCTGCCTGAGCAATTTTGTCCAAAGTCGCAAACATTATGCTTACCTACAAGCAAATTTTATGACTGTTTAGCTCTAACATATTTTAAATATTCTGCAAGCAGAGAAATAGCTATTTTAAATATAATAAAATTGGGAAAAACACTAGAAAGGTTGACATGTACAAGGATATAACTTTTTTACATGAACATGTTGATATAGCACTACAAATCATATTGCCTGATTATATGACAAGTCACGATAGAAGAAGGATGCCAATGGATACCACAATTCAACGAAACTTTACTCTGACTTCATGAAATGAAGCTTTATATACTAATAAAGTTCAGAAAATGGCACTCACAAATTTAGTGTAAGCCTGATCAACCAGATCCCTGGATTGTCCCTGGATGTATTGCTCCATCCGGGTTGCAAGAGTTGCAAACCTATGCAGAAGGGCGACATAACCATTAAAAATCCGCAATTAGATACTAATCATTAGATATTGTTGTTAATAACAGACAACTATGGATGTATTGAAAAGTGAAAAACTGAACTTGAAAATTAAGGTTTAATTGTTAGTAAGACTCAATAGAATGAAAATGTGTACATATAACAAAAACGAAGCATCCATCATGGTACCATAAGGCAATCCTCTAGTTATGGTCCATTAAAGTTGGGAAACAATACACAATTAAGTTGATTATACACGATGAGTATAGTTTAGAAGGCTTTTTAAAATCAAGTTAAGGAGAGCACTGGTGTTCTCCGAGCACATCTTGACCTCCTGGCAGTTTTAACCTGCCTTACGCCTCTTCTTACAGCTGATCAGACTTGAAACTTGCTTGTTAAACAGAGAAATTCCCATATTCTTCTATTTATTTTGTTAAATATTTGAAAAAACATATCCCGGGTAAAATTAAGTCACCTTGGTATATATGACAATACACCCATTTGCCGAACATTTCTCTCATTTCTTTCTATCTGGTGACAAGCTTCATCTACAAACTGCAAGGCAAAAGTAAATTTGCGTTGATGGTGAAAGAAATTTCTAACAAATAGTTTAACAAAGAAAAATAACTCACACGGGCAAACTGTGTAGAAATTCTATCTTCAAGGGCATCAAGCAAGAGTCGCACAAATCCTGCAGCATCAGCTTTCTGACCAGATATATACCGCTCCGTAATTCCATGCATAGATATGCAGCGCAGAGGATCAATCTTGTATGCCCAATCTACCACAGCATGGAAGTCTTCCTAAGACATCAAGGGGATTGGAGGAGAAGGGGGTCAAAACAAAAACAAAGAGAGATAAAGATATATCCTTAAACTATCCAAGAACTAATTTGTAACCAGGTGATGGTATGCAGCGTTTCAAACTTATGTAATTTTGGAAAGAATATTGAAGTATATACACGTAAAACAAAGATTGAAATGGAACTATGGAACTGCAATAATACTTGCTAAACTGATTAGCCGTCTAATTGGTCTAATGAGCAACAATGTGGTACCAAGTTTAAATTCAGTCAGTTAAACAAGTAACTGACACGTATATAGGGCTTAATTGGTACAGAAGTTACATTCAAGAAAATCTCTACTTCAAAATGGCAGTACACTAAGGTTCCTAAATAGGCATAATTGATTTCAAACTTAAAAAAAACAATAAAGAGGTTAAAGCCAAGTCACAGAAGGGGTACCTAATTAAGTTACACGACTTCACAGGCAAGACTTTTTACTGTCATTCATCTCAAACATTGTCTATATACACGTATTCAGGACTTTCCAGACAGATATATAGACTTAAAAAGTAAAATAGATAGTATCATTTTAGTACTTGTATTCCGTCAAGCAAATCACGAAGCGACTCATTTAGTGCTGGCAGCTCCGAAATCTTTTTACCTACAAATACAGAATCAGGGCAGAAATTACCATTATGTTAAAGAAAAACTAAAGCATAACAGGAGAATACCATTTTTGCTGTCACTATCATCAATGTCCATTATTCCTAAATCATCTTCGTTGGCATCATCATCATTAGATCCATTTTTGTGATTAGGACCACCTGGTGGCGCAAGTGCAGGAACTTCAAAACACATAAAGTGTGCAAAAAAAGAACTCTGCAATTTTACAGTTAAAATGTTAATATGGCTAGGCAAAGATCATAACTGAGAGTCTGGACTCAAGGTAGGGAGATGGATTAGTTATAACCTCATCCACCAGGAGTGGGATAAATATCGTGAGCATTTTAGCATAAGCTTCTGAAACATTGGAAGTGTCAGTGTTATTCACACTTTGACTGGAACCTGTGGAACCTTCAAGCCACACAGTGGGATTTCTTGACGCTTTAGTACTAGCACGAAGTTCATTAGCAAATTCACGGGCCTGTAAAAGATCAAAAATACAGCCTGTCGGTTAATGCTTAATACCCAAATACCCCAAAACGTTCGCACTGAATTTTTTTTCAAGTTTCCGCTTAAAAATTTCAGTTACAGTAAATGTCAAAATATAAGCAGGTTCTCTAGCTACAAATTGTGCCACAAAAATTTTGCATTAAAAAATTATCACAAATGAAACATCATAGTTCTAACTGAACTGTAAATTATGATACTGTCAGGCAAATAAAAATTCAACTTTATATTTTTGGTTTTTCTTTGTTATGTACACACTAGCAATTGGCAATAGCCGCAGTAGTGACGAATAGATTTATCCTATCACAATTGATCAAAGAAGATAAAAATTAAGTGGCCTAATAATGCTAATGGTAACATTTCAAAAGACAGTAAAGTATGATTCCAAATATACCAAGTATACAAGATTTTAAATGATTTTCCAATTTTCTTAGACTCGTACAGCAAACTAAAAACAAAGATGAAATCTTCAAAATGTTTCATATACATCTTGCACCAGGTTTTTTAGCTACAGCTTAATTAAACTGAGCCCCCTACAGCATATACATGTGAAACCTATGCAACTAAGTTATCACATTGTCCTCTTTCAAAAAGATTTTGTGGTAGACAAGGAAGGTTCACAGATGATTCATAGAAATTAGCTCCACAAAGAAGTACTGAGCATGACGCAAAACAAATCAGAGATAAAATAGGAAGCATTTGCTCAAAAGAATAATGTGCCCTGACCTCACGACGTAGAAGCAAATTAAGGGAGCTACAATAAGCCTTTCTTAATGGGCCCAGGCAGTTCTTGTCAAGGCTCTGCAATTTTAGAGATATAATGACAGTTAAAACAGTAGTATATTTATTGTTACTATCATAGATGTTTATCGACCTGACCTTTAGGTGCTGCAGAAGGCGAGCATATGTTCTGCATTTATATCTCAGATCAGCATGATCAGGTCTCTTTAATTGTCCCCGCTATTGAACAAAGAGATCTAAGTGAAACTTGAGCTCCTATTGTCAAATTTAATCAACAGCCATTTACAAAGAAAACAACATAAATACCTGAGAGAAGTAACTCTTGTCACTTATCATGAAATCAACCAAACTAGCAAAGTAGTTTCTTAAAAATTCAGATGCTCTTCGTACAAAAGTGCTTTTCAATTTTTCAAGTTCTGCCTGCTTCTCTTTAATCTGTAAAACAACAGGATTTGTATTAAAAGTATATAATTCATTTGCCATGGACCCATCTGTATCCACAGTGAAATACAAGTTTACAGGAAAAACTGAACAAAATGAAAGTACACATTTGCAACAGCTACATGCTAATAAATTACATTTTTTTACAAAGACTATAGTCCAGGTGTCTTGCTCTTATTTAGTTCTCAAGTTTTGGCGGATTAAAATTTATCACTTCTCATTTATATGGGATCAATCCTGCCTAGGTAGCTGGTGTGATTAAGTACCCACCTCAAATGAATAAAAAAATATAAGGCTCAAGTCGACATGATTATTTAGTTAATTTGGTATGGAAGATAGATGCAAAGAATACAGTCTTTTAATGATAATTCTAGTAAGGACACAAGCCATAGGTTCTTAGATTAATTAAATAAATTCTATACATAGTCACAAATATTTGTCTCGAGTATGAGTATTAATATTCAGAACCAAATACCTCAAGGTAATTCCTCAGGCCCTTTGTCACTTCTCCTACCATTAAAACTTTATTCGATTAAGTATTTTAAAATTATAAAAATACATTGCTGTATTAAACACTTACTTTAACCATGTGGATGTGGTGAAAAAGAGCATATAAACATTACATACACATTGATTTTCAAATGATAGTATATGCCAAAGCACATTTAAGGTCAATTTTCACACTGCATTGATAGATTTAGATTATTTCGGATCTTATTACTTATGCATATGCTTCTGAGAGCAACAAAGACAAGCAGCATACTTACAGCTAGCATATTTCCGTAGCAGGGATCCAAGTTAGGTACTTCAAGACCACGTATGGCACTGGTTAACCACTCACATGCCTCGATATTTTGAAGCATCCGTGCCTCATCAAATGAACCTCCTGTTAGACAGGATGCATACTGAAAAATTGAAATATATGAAAAGTAAGCATTACTTGGCTTGAGAAAAATTAAAGTCTCATTATAACCTTTGAAGAGATTGCAAGAAACAAGACCTCGGGAGGGATGCGTAATCTTTCAAGAAGCTTATCAAGTTCATCAATTAAAGATTCATTATTTACAGATTGCATTTGAAGCTTGTTATTGCGAGTTTCTATCTGCAGTATCAAAATAAATATTTAATATCAGAAGATGTAGCCCAAGAATAGCAAATAAACAACACCAAATACAGTTGTCATTAAAACGACATTCATCTAGCTTAAAGTTTAAAAAAAAAGCTTCCAGTGATAAAGAACGAAGGTAAACATAAGAACAATACGTTTTAATTAATTTAAATACAGTAAGTATAGAGATATCACAAAAGTGTATTTATCAATGTAATGGGCTATAGTACATTAGGTTATTCTATTAGGTTTTCTATTCCCTGTAGCGTATCATATAAGACTTGATTATTGGAATAAACTTCAATTTTTAGGTGTGCCAATGGATATTTTGATTTTCTAATTAAACACTTAATATCTAAATAATTGTCAGCTCTGAAGAATTGAACATTAACAATCATTTCCACAAAGCTCTGCCGCAACAGGTAAACAGTGGAAGAAACCAACTGATTACAACCATGATGAACCCACAACAGATGCAGCGATTATTTTTCCATGGATATACATTGAAATTCGGGCCCAACTTGAGTGCTGTACAAGAATCCAAAAATAATTGTGCCTTCTAAAATCACAACAATGTGAGCAAAGAACTTACTGACTCAATGTCTTCTCTCATGTGTCTAAGTTTTACATTGAATATGCCTAGCCATTCATCCATATCCTCCACACAGTTTGACGCGGCCTCGAGACCCTGTAGTACCTGCAGGATAATAATCATGTGTTGAAGGATTATACAGATAACAATATAATCAGCATTATAAACTTCGCCTAAAAATAAACATAATTCATTAAGGAAATAACAATTTTGAAAAAGTAGAAGCACTTTTAATCAGTGTCATAATTGCAGCTCTATAGACATATATAGAATAGGGTTGTCTAAACTTCAACATCATGTGCTTGGGAAGAACCACTTCATATTATAGTAAACAGTGATCATGATCTGCAAACTCAGGTCAGGATAGAGGGTGACGGTCATGCTCTTACCACAACCATTCATATTCTAATTTGCTGCTATATGCATAACTCAATTTCGTAAGCTAATTTCATGGATCAGAACTCAGTAGCAAAACTTTCACTTTGTACCGAGCACACACTGAATCTAAACAAACTCAACAGAAAGATAGGAACTTTGAGAGATGACTATAGACGAATAAACAGTTGATCATTCACAAACTTAAGTCCCACGCAGAGAACATCTTAAGGGCCAATAAAATTACCTACCTTTAACAATGTTGTTCGGGATAATGTAAAAGCTAGTCAGACCGATATCAATAAGGAGAACCATAAACTCCGTTAAATCTAGGCAGTGAAAACATGTATATGTGTATATTTTAAATGGACCAGGACAGTTAGTGGTTACCTCGCCTATCAAAGGTTCACTCTCCAAAATGGCATGCACATTTGCAGCTTCTAAAGCTTGAAGTTCTCGCTTTAACCGCTCTGAGAAAGCCTCTGCTTCACCAATACCCATGACATAGCTGCAAGCAATGACATGTACAAGATCTTCATCATTATTTAAAGTAATTCTATGACTTAAAAGCTAAGTAAATTTCCATAGAAAGAAAACTAATCTTTATATATATACACTTCCCATTACTAATCCACTACCACTATTGAATAAAGGTGACAACTCATTTTCTAGAAACTCTACTTATCTCATATAATTGAACTTCGTAATAAATTGCATTGCACATAATTCCTAAATGAAAACAAAAAAGTTAATCTTTTAATTTCTTATTCCACGTCAGAAGAAACGTGGAAGATGTGGAGAAATCAATACCCTCACAGCATTTTACCCTGGTAATCTACTTCCTAGCTATAGAAGTACAGCAATTTTATAGTATGGTCCAATTCATGTTCATGATGATACTCCGCATACATTTCACAAACTTAATACGAAGAAAGAAAATACATACGTGCCTAAAAGAGCCTCCATGTCATCTTCCTCTGCTTGAGACACGAGCTCTCTTTCAACAGTCACTTTCGTGTCACTGTCTTCCACCCCCACAACTTTCTCTACCTGGGATCCATTTTGAGCATTCTGTTGACTGGCGACAGCAGGCGTGTTATCCTGTATTAGATTTAAAATGGTAATTTCAGGATAAGTTATCATATCACCAGCAATAATGATTACTTAAAAAAAAATCATTTGAAAATATCTATAAAAAAATTCATCAAAATATATCTCCAAGAGCTTAAACTTTATGTTTGAAAGTAACTTCTATATAAAAAAAATAGTTAGATAGTCCCCAATTCAGCTGTAAAAAAGGGTGAACAGAGTCACTTGGTATAAGATTTGTCCTATAAACTATCTGCTCATATTTTTATCAAATTGTGTGATAAGCACATATCTAGGATGGCGCAAAATTTTACATAAGAGATCATACATAATGGTAATAAAAACATTAATAATAATAAACGGGGATAAGGATTATACTGATAATACTAAAAATCAAAAACCTATATGTAAAACCATAGAAAAACATCATACATATGTATTCAGACTAAAGCCCAAAAAAAGCTACACGACTTACAGCATAAAACGTCAAACTTCCTTACCTTCGCCCAAAGAGCCATCTCCACGACATCTATGCCAACAACTTTAGGGAGACGGCCTAATACATCTTTGCAGATGTTAAAGATGCACATTACAAGACGGTTTCTGCACCACGAAAAGTTTATGTAGACTTCATATGTAATTAGGAATTTATAAAGAAAGAAATTATGTATTGACAATCCAACACTTAAGTTTATAACTTAATGTAAAATCACCTGTCATCAATATTACGCATGGTCCAGTGAGGCGGAGCAACACTTTGACTTCTAAGGTTATCAAATCCCTACAGAACTTGGTCGATCAGTTTCTTCACATTTTTAAGGTATAGCTACTTCACTACTTATATTTCTAAACCCTGCAGAAAAAAAGAACAATAAAAATCTTAAATGAACAGGTAAAGTAAAAGAAATACCAGGGTAAATGTACATCCACTTGGGTCATTGCTAACGACCTCCACCTTCGTGAGATGTTTCAACTTGTATATTTTTGCAGGCTGCAAACGGACATAGCACAAGATTAATAAAAATAGATATAGCCCATCAACTCTAGTAATCTAAAATATGAGAATAATCAATCAGAGGCTGATGTAGTGAAGGAGAAGTTTATACGGCCCCAACTCAGTTTTTATAAAGTGGATTACTACTTTATGTGTATTAGTATTAGACATTTGAACTAGCTGTAATGATATTTAGGTTCCAAGAAAGGTTATCTGGCACAAATTTATTCAAAACTTTCCAATTTCTCTGTTATATTTATATAATTTCTATTTTAATATTTTTCCACTAATATCAGCTTGTTTCTAATTACAATTTCAAAGTCAATTATACTACATAAATTAAAGTAACTCGCGGTTATTTCATTAAATTTTATATTACTAAGACTCTTCATTTTACCTTCAAGTACCCGTGTTGGACACTCGACAGTAGACACTTGGACATGGACCCTCGGACTTGGACACTTATTTTAGGCCAAAAACATGTATATTTTTCAAAATGTTGCCGAGTCCGATACTTGGACACGTATCCATATCGGACACTTCTAGTTGAGTCCGAGTAACATAATTTAAATTTATACATTTAATAAGATTAAAAATTCTAACCCCCAATCACCAAATTCCTGGGCCGCCCCTATATACAAAACTTGTCATCGACAAGTAAAATCTTTTCAGGTGAACTCAACTGTTTCTTCTATTCATATGACACTACGAACATACCTGGTTTCTAACTACTGCACCAATGAATAAGTCATTACTTCAAACTAGTGTTATGGTGTTCAATGTGGCTATGTATCAACAAAGATGTGATTATAGCAAGCCTAAAAGCTCCCATTTTCCATGGTTCTCAAAGGCATAATAGAAAGCGAACCTAGTGTAAAATGGGATATTACCTCAAGAACTCCACCTGTAGAATACTTGAGGACTCGAAGAAAAGCTTGAACTCGCTGCCCTTTTGACTTCGCTGTAAAAGACATCATAATGGCGACTGTAAACTGAGCGACCACAATCATGCATATTTAAATATGTGTCTATAAATTATAGCAATTTTATTAAACAAAATACAGTCATTTGCAGTATTTCAAACCACATGTTACGAAGCTTTATTCTAGTGAGATTGACCTTAATCCTTGAGGTAAAAAGATGTTTATCTACTTACAGCTCTCGCCCCCCCCCCCCTCCCCCCTCCCTCCCTCCCTGTGCCCTGGCATATTTCTACTAACTTCTGTGATGCTGGGGCTTAAGCTCTACATAATTTGGCATTGCTAGCGAAGGCAATTCCTCCTCCTATGCTCCATTCCTTAAGATTTCTGATGTAATAATAATCACCATTCCTTTTAATGTCAAGCGTAGCTTACTAACTTTATTTTAAAAAAAACCTTAAATACAGGCGGTGCAGGGCTGAGTTTCTTTAAGGATTAACGAACTCGTAACCTTTGGTCATGCAAAATTTTTAAAACAAGAATTTGGCTTGGAAATTAAGTAAAAGATTAAATTTGTGTCTTAAGCATAACCGTTACTTGGTTGTACTGCACTGAAAACTCTTTGAGATTTCCGGAGTGTGAGTTCGTGTTGAAGTCATA
This sequence comes from Apium graveolens, assembly GCF_009905375.1. Lineage (NCBI taxonomy): Eukaryota > Viridiplantae > Streptophyta > Magnoliopsida > Apiales > Apiaceae > Apium > Apium graveolens. The sequence continues at coordinate 6,001,959 of NC_133648.1, read as the reverse complement.
AATATGAATTCTACTCTCACTTCCAACATCTTCAAACCGTTAAACAAATCAATACTACATTTAAATAGTTCTACTATTGTCTATTAATCAGCACAATTTCAACTCTCAAAACATTCAACATTTTCCCAATTTGCTCTTTATCCTTCGCAAACCACTCCTCCAAAACTCCAGTAGGTAGCTAAATCACCAGCCACTCATACTAAATATGATAATCATAATACAAACCTCAAACCAAATCACAGTCAACATACACATCTTCTTACAATCTACAAAGCCTTAGGTTAAACTTTCCCAGCTTTAGGTTAAACATACACCGTAACAAAGAAAAACATAACATGAATAAAAATAAACCAAGAACAACAAAGAAAAGAGCAGTCAAAACAGTCAAGCTTGTTAAACTTCAATCCAAGTCTTTGGCCAAACCCAAACCTACTGTCAACGAGGGAGGTCAACTCTTCATATGTGACATCAAATAATTTTCAGACATAAATCTCTATCTGGATGAGCTATAAGAAGTTAGAGCTATTGATGCTTACAAGCACCTTCCAGAGAGATTAGTCTTCAGGTATAAGGGTGGAAAAGAGATAACATGACCCCTTCATAGAATTCTCAATGAAGGCTATTCAACTTTGATGACTATCTTCTCCTCAATCAAGAAAAACTTTGGATTCAACATTGTTGTCAAGAAAATGGTACTAAACAAAATTGAGGAAATGAGAAATAGTTTGAGAGGACCAAATGCACTCCCAATAGTATTGACAATCCGTTTTACTGGAGATAGGGTGCATTTGAGGGCATACTGGATTATGGAGTTCAAGGATGAAAAATACATTAGAAGATTCTTCAGATTGGAAGATCAGCTAAAGATTGCAAGCAATGAAACTCTCAAAGAGATGCAAGAAAAGTTGGATCAGACAAATGAGGATGAATCAGAATTTTACACTCCAATATCAGATTGAAGAGAATAATGTGAAGCTGGGAAAGAAGTCAAGGCAATCAAGGAAATACACCACATACACCGTAACTAATAACAAAGCCTTAGGTTAAACTTTGGAACAAGAGACTGGTAGTATAGCCAAGTGCAGGCAAGTATGTGAATTGAGTTCAGTTAAAAAAAGTTTTTAAGTTACATTTAATTAAATTTAGTGTAGGCCTCTAATATACCAGTAGATTTACTTAAACTAGTGAAATTTTTTAATTACGGTCCACCTAGGCCTGATTCAACAACAGAAGAAAACACTGCAATTCCGCAAGTTACTTAGCTGGAATTCAAACTGAAATTCGGTAGATCAACTATCCAAATCACAATTATTTCATACAGATATGGATATAAGTACATAGGCAATTTTGATCTGAATGTAGAGAGAGGGGGGAGAGAGAGAGAGGGAGGGAGGGGGCGAGAGAGGGAGAGAAAGAGGGGGGAGAGAGAGAGGGGGAGGAGAGAGAAAGAGAGGGAGGAGAGAGAGAGAGTTACTTGAGATAGCGAGAACTCTAGGTTTAGCCATGGCGCCACCGCGACCAATCTTAGCAGATTTGCCCCAAACACCGTGACTCTTTGCGACGCGGATCGACATAACGATCTTCTGTTTAGTGCCTTCAATTGCAGCCTCGCAAGCTCGCCGTAACTCTCCGTCATCGGCGCTTGATTTCGCCATTTTCTCTTCTATTATTTTCTCTGTCAAGTCCAACTGTATACGATTATGTATGTGTACAGTATCTGTATGTATTATTTACCGCCAGAGGAGTGTTTTATTACCAACTGTCATTTCTTTTCACCCTCATCCTCTTTGACTGCTGTAATTTTTTTCTAAGTATTTTCTTGCACTTTTCTTGTGCGGGTCAATTTTTCGGTAACGATGTTTCGTTTAGTAAAGTTTTGAATATTCAAAGACGCAACGCTTTGTACAGTTTTTTCTTTTTAAATTTACAAATTAAAGACTATTTAATTTGTTTATATTTTTTCAAATTGAATTTGTTAATAAAACAATTCAGAAACCATGACAAAAAAACCATTTCAGAATCATTATTATTTTTCTAAATTTATTCTCCATTTTGCCTGAAATGTTTTCAGAATCTTCCTCGATATGTTTTATAGGTAATTCAACATGTACTCCTCTAAAAGTTAACAAAAAAACATACAAATTATATCATTGATAGTTTATTAGTAACGATGCCTGCAAATTTTTTCTGTTGGGGGAACGATACTTGGAATTAGTGAAAAATGTCAGAAATTTCATTTTGAACTACTCGATTACATTTTAACTAATGAGTATAATGACAATAAATTTTTTTCAAAAATATCTAATGCCAGTACAAACACGATCTTGTTTCAGCTTACTCTTCCAGTATTACATACACTGATACACCTGTTGCTACCTGAATATGGCCTTTACAAGCAAAAGTTCTTCCGGTCCATGCACAAAAACAAACCTGAACATCAGCCAAGATAAGGATAGATTAGTAAACAAAAAATGTAAAAACACCAAGTCATAGCAGTATTAAAAAATTGCCAAAAAAAAATATTTCCAATATTCCAATATATTATCGATTTTCAAGTTTGTGTTTGGGACCTTGCTCTACTCCTAGACCTTATCTCTACAGAGTAGAGAGGCAAATAACGGAAGGAAATATAACTAAAAAACATGATTCAATTGAAAATCATGCAGGCTTTGCATTTAGTAATATGATACATAAAGTCCCAAACACAATTGGATGCTGCTTGATGCATAATCTTAATGTTACTTTCAATTGTTAATGTCTGCTCTTCGAGATTCATCTCACAATTACTTGGAAAATACTACAAAATTAACATGCAAAGCAGAGTACAAAATTCAAGTCGATTCTCTATGGGTACTATTCATAGCATTATAATTACAAACCAGAGTACAAAATTCTGAAGACTAAATTGACGTACTCATTTCTGAACTATAGGTCCGTCTGTTTATAAAATACTTAGCAAAAAAAAAGCTACTGGTATGCAACTAGTTACAGCAAATAATTTATAAGCAAAGAGAGACAGCTCAATAGGTGTAGACAATCAAGTTCAAAAGTCGAACCTCAACGCTTGGAGAATTGTGGGGCTTTTCTGGCTTTCTTGAGACCCACTTTCTTCCTTTCAACTACTCTTGAGTCCCTTGTGAGAAGTCCTTCCTTCCTCAGGGGTGTTCTGTGGTCCTCGCTTACTTTCAGTAAAGCACGTGCAATACCAAGAGAAATTGCTTGAGCCTGACCAGAGAGACCACCACCGTGCGCCTTAACAAATACATCATAACTACTCTCATATCCCAACGTCAGCAAAGGAACTTTAACATATTGAATCCACAGTGGATTTCCTTGAAGGTATTCCTGCATTGCATTAACAACATTAAAGATAAATGATACTGCAGATTCTAAATTACTTGACAATCAACGCTCACATTCTTAGCAAATCATTTTATAATAATCCTACAACAATGGTAGTCTATGGTACTTTCATATTATCGAATATCGAGTGCTCCCAATAGCTAAATGCCAAACTTCCAACATATTCCTTTCACCAGGAGTACCCATAACAAACACTTGATACATGGATACGGGTACAGACCTTTGACAGGCATCCATATTGGACACTTCCAGTAGAGGGTGATATAGGATAATATATATCTATCTATTAGCCTGAGATGATGACAGCACATTGGACAGCTCTTCTAGCACCAATGCAAAGAGAAACTTTGTCAGCTAGAAAATACCACTAATCCGATTATGACTTAATGTTGTAACATCTTACTTATGAGGTCACATATTGAAACTAGCTTCTTCAATAGTATTAACATACTACCATGTAAGGAGAACAAATCTACAATTAGCTAAACATTTATTGTTCTTAAAAATCACATGTATGTCGTAGAAGTGCTGCCTTGTAAATTGTAACCAGTTGATTGTAGACACATCTTTACATTTACACTTGTAGAACTGTATACAAGTTATATCCAAAATACTCAATTTCTTATAAATGTATTACAAAAAACTGATCATGTCCATGCATTATCAATGACTGATCTCCGCCATTTCTTTCTAAAGGTAAGAAACTAATTTATACTACTATAAATGCACAAACAGATGAGCACATAAATATCTGTTGCAAGTTTTTGCAAAATAAAACAGATATACACACTCCTGCATCTCTATAATGTTGGGTTACTCCAAATGCACACAAAAGACAATTATATTATGAGGTGAAAAATGATAATAGTTTCTCTAATGTACATAATATTGGAGGAATTGTTGTTATGATAGTAAGTCACATTGAGATAGTACAACCTATCCTCTAATTACCGTCTTATTGAAATAGTTTCGGTTTCACCAATCTGTTAAGAGAGTGTTTTCAACAATACAAATACTAGAAGACTCCTTTCAACAATAGAATGGTAAATGAATGATTAATTCAACGTCATTAATATATCATTACTGTCTGAGCCCGGGATTTAAACCATGGTTCCGCCACTGATCATCTAGGCTTATTTAAACTATAATTAGAACGCTCGGTAATAGAGGCTTATACATACTCTATAAACTATAATTAGAATACACTGGTAAAATTAAGCAAGAAAAACACCAATACAAACTCCAAATATCTGCAATGTTGTTTCACTTCAAACGCACAGAAATTTAAGCATATAAACACTCTGTTTGAGATTTTACACTACAACTTACACGCAATTCTAGTGTATTGGGAAGTGATGTACTTGTTCAAGCTCCTACTTCTCTATTGGCAATAAATTTCACACCACATAGTAACATTTACATAATCCACTCTTCCGCATATATTAACATTTCTACTATTCATACAAAATTTCAACGGCAAGCATACATTTCTTAACACTACTAATAACAAACTGATTCTCCACAATACTACATTAACACTTAATTCGAAACTGATCCTTTAGCATTTATCGCGGAAATTTAAACAAAATTGGAACACAATTAAAAATGCAAAATAAACAATACCTTCGCATCGCGATAATTGATGATAACTTTGCCAGTCCCTTCCTTGAGCACAACCCTAGCAATCGCCGATTTCCGGCGTCCTGTTCCCCACAGCGTCTGCGCGGCGAATCCACCAGGAAGCGTGGCCTTAACGAACTTCTTCAGATCCTCCGTCTCTCCGACGGCGACGGTTGCATTTGCGGCGACGACGAGCGGCGAGTATTTTTTGGTGAGAGTGAAGGAAGTAGGTTTGGGGAAAGAGAGGGAGAGAGAGTTAGGTTTGGGAGAGATTTGAGAAGTGAAGGAGAGAGACGAGAATGAGGAGGAGAGAGATGACATTGTAATCGCCATTTTAGTTGCAGAGCTTTTTTGTGATGTTTTGAAAGATGAGATGAGGGATGTGGATAATGTAGAGGGGCTGTTTGGCTGTCTGTTAAAAATGAGATTTTTATGTTAAAAAGTAAAAACTAAAGAAATCAAAATTTTAAATACAAAATTGAGTAATTAGGGAAGCTAGGCAAGTAATAATGTATTTTAATGCTAAAATTGAACATTTATAATTAAGTTATGCAATTACATATGTATATCTCGTGTATTCATATTAAAAACGGTAAAATTGTTTAACATGATTAAATCTTTTAAGCTTCATATAAAAGCTTAGCAAAACGAAAAAAATATGAAAACACATCTTGAAGTGATGTTTTTTTAAAGCGATCAGTAAACTCTGTTTCTTTTTTTAAAAAAATAAAATAAAAACGCAATTTCAGTTTACGTTTATATTTAAAAATGTGGTTCCAAACTGTATTTTTTATGAAAACGCAATTTCAAAAATTGTTTTGGTAAAAAACGCAGTCTCATCTTTAGTTTATGGATATAAAAACGGGTTTCAAACTTAGTTTTTCGTAAAAACACAATTTCTAACTGAGTTTTTCTCAGGCAGAAAAACAAAATCAAAACACAAATCCAAAATCGGTTAATATGAAAAACTAATTTTGAGCTTGCGTTTTGCCCCCCAAATAATAATTGAAGTTGCGTTTTCAATTTTAAAAATAAAAAAATGAAAACAGAACACGCAACTCCGTTTTTCATTAAAAAGAAAAACATAACACGAAACTCCGTTTTAATGTGACATTTAGGGCCATATTTTTCTAAAATAAATTGAAAGTCATTTTTGCTCAAATTATGACATGGCCCAGCCAACATCCAAATTGGTACAGTAAAATTGACGAAATTTATTAATATTTTATAATTTAACCGAAAAAGATATAACAGCTAAAAAGGACCAAGACTAGTAAAATGTGTTTAAACCAAGTCTCGTAAAATGTGTTTAAAAGTACTGAGGTTCTACACGACAGTCCTACTAAAATATGTATGTCCGCCAATTTTATTAATACTAGTCTTGTACCGGTGCAATGCACGGAATTGATTATAATTTCTTTATATAATTTGTTTGAATATTTATTTTTTATTTAAGGAAATTTTATGTTTTTCATGAAAAATGTTTTTTTTAAAAAATTGCATTTTTTATACTTATATATTTAATTATTATTATATTATTATTATATTTGACATTAATAACCTAAATATAATATACGTGTTATAATTTATTTTATTTCTTTCATTATTTAATTTTTTTCACATTATAAATTTTTAAATAGAATATTTTAATCATATCATATATTATGTTTACGTAATTATTTTTTTATTTATATGTTTTTTTAAACTTGTGGAGTTTGATAAAAAAAATTAAAAAGTTATTTAGAATTTGCATTTGCGGCGTTTGTAATAATATTTTATAATTTTTTGGTCTAGTAATGATTTTGAACCAACAATCCTTACACTTAATTGTCATCGTACTTTAATAATTTATATTTTTTCCTAATTTTTAGGGAAATTATGAATAATACCCTATTTGTTTGCTTTTCTGAGTGGTATATGATTCATCTATCTAAGAAAGAATGCCCAAAATACACCAATTTCCACCTTCAACTGCCCAAAATGTCCAGATGCGCGCGGACCGCCCAAAATACCCACGAAATACGCAATTTAGGGATTCGTAGTAAAAATTTGAAATGATGGGTACGCATCTATCACATGCTTATTTTATATCATTTAAGAATATATATTTATAGCTCAATTTCTTAATTACTTATTTATTGTGTTTGTTATACAATTTATTAACTATTATAATAATATAATAAAAAATATATATTATACTTTGAAATTAACAAATATTAAAATTTTAATATTTTTACTTAATATTATGTTATGCTACACATGACAATTCTTTATTTTTTTCTAAATAAACTATTTTTAAACTTATTTAGAACTTAGCTATTTCATTTTTGACTTTACGAAAATAATAATTTCAATATATCTAAATATATACTTTTATATGATTTTGTTAGATATGTTGATTTGTGATTAATATATTAATATAAATATCAAGAACATACGTGTTCTAAAATTTATAATATAAAAATTTCAAGTCAACCTTTAATATGATATATTTTTCATAACACGTCTTTCTTTTTATAAAGTAAAACTTAATTTCATATTAATACAAACACCGTGCAAAATATATTTCAACATGTCATGTAATATGTTTTATATATTAATTTTTTATATTTATTTTTAATTTCAATTACGTATGTATTTGTTCATTTGGTTGTAAAACTTTTTGATACTTGTGTAAGGTTTTTATCTAAAATAATTTCATATTATAAATTATTAGATTGAGTTTTATTTAACAAAATATATTTGTATTATATGAGTTTATTAGGAAAACTACTTTTAAAAAAATTGAATGGTTTTTCTCTATTTTGAACTTAGTTCCTGACGACCAAACCATAACCATACTTACCATTCTAAAGTGCCTTACACTAATTATATACTCCTTCCATCCTATTTTAGTTGTCGGATTTGTGCTGGTCAAATTGACTTGACCAAAGTTTATTAATATTTTATAACTGAACAAATTAAAAAAAAATTATCACCAGAAAGTAGATTTAATCTACTTTACTATATAATTTTCAGTTTTTTGAAACAATATAAGAGTAATGTTTAATCTTTATTCAAAAATTGGTCGATTTAACATTATAAAAGAAAATGTGACAACTAAAATGAGATGTACAAAGAATAAGATATAAGCCCCGTTTGGGGTTTCTTAAAAAATTTAATTTAGGACTTTAAAGTTGAAATGTGTCATTGATATGATGAGCGTAACTTATAAGTTATTTAATAATTTTATGTATAAATTACTTATAATTTGATAATGTGTTTGACAAGTGATAACTTATAAGTTAAAAGATAAAATTTTAAAAAATTAAAAAAATACATAATGATTTTAATACTTGAATATAAAAATAAAAATATTAATATTAAAATACCAACTCTTAAAAGCAAAAAAAATTAAAAAAATTATAACATTTACATAATATGAGTAACAATCTCATCACATTTTTAGTTTATAGTATTATTTTTTACCTCAGTTATATTCGCACATAATTAATTTATAATTAATTTATTTCATTAGAAAGTAAATCTAAACTACTTTAATATGTAATTTTTTTACTTTTAAAAAGAATAATTTATAATTTACGGTTAAATTTGAGTCAGTTGGACAGTAACAATCAAACAAAACACATAAAGTGGAACAAACGAAATATTATAATTAAAATATGAATAATATAATTAATATTAAATAATAATATTTTAACTAAATATAAATAAATAGTAGGAATTGAGTTTAATAAGAATAAAAATATATGGCAAATAGCAGTACCTGCGGCGTGTACAAGAAACGTGAGAACGTGAGTCTGAAAGTTAGGCTCCCTCACTTTCATATTTCATCATATAAGCACTTGAAAATGATTAATTTGGCAATCACCCAAACACCCAATAATAAATAAAACGGGTTTTCTAATGTATGTCCAAGAACACACAATAAGCACTAACTCTCATGAATTTGGTGTATTTTGATTGGTCCTCTAATCATAAATATTGATGGACCCCCTGTATTTATAACAACTTCACCAATAAAAATACATCAAACTCATAAAATTTAGTACTTATTGTGTGCCCGATCTTGAATGCCATATAAGTTAACAGATTGGTATCCCGAGAAATTAAGGCCTTCTCCTCGCGTTACAGCTACTGTGTTGACTGTAACTACACTATCCCAAACAGCCACATAATCATTTGCCGTTTATAATGCGAAATGTTTACTGAGGAGCATTTTTTACGAAATTCAATGGAGGAGCGTTTCTTTTATCGATTTATAATTGATAGGCTTCACTGTAAATAAAATTTAATTTGTGTCATCAGGCATTTCAATTTATTTGTGTTGTCTGGTATCTAGAATTCCTTTAAAATTCTAATTACTGAATGAATTAGCAAATGTTTATCCTTCATTCCGTACGGACACAAAAATACTCTCGAGACTTCACTACTGGATTTGGTTACAATACAAACTTCACAAGGTTCCAGGACAAGTGACAAAAGAGCAGTTGCTATGTCTTTATAGCTCCCAAAACATAAAAGAGGAACATAATATACTAAAGATTTAATGTATTTTTACTCTCACTACAAATAAACAACTTACTGAATGCTTTTATGGGTCAAGATAAATGATTTCAGCAAGTACTGAAGCTCTTCTGAAACGCAGCAATTCTTTTAGCAGCTCGCATCCACCATTCGCTGAAACAGGTTTGATGGTCATCTTCTCCAGCACAGGTGAATTTGTGAGCAGAAAATTGACAAAATTCAGCTCCTGCCTAGCACAAGAAATTCCAACTATTTTCACAAGTTGCAGTTGGTTAAATGGGCAGTTACGAAGGTACTCTTCCGAAAGGCGTGCATCTATTCCCTCTGCGGCCTGTTCATCTGGCCGTGCCTGCATCAAGTAAATTGAAGTATATACTCAACCCCCACTAAACCTTCCAGAGACAACTGTTAGCTAAACCTAAACTGAATATAAACTTGATAATCATAAATTTACGGATACACATGAGAAGGAACTCACTAAAATCTCAAGTTCTTGCAAGTTAGGTGAACTTTGAAGTATACAAAGAGCCGCCAGACTCTCTGCTCGGTCACAGAAATTGATGCGTAATGATAGGTAATTAAGTTCAATACACGGCGTTGGCAGTCTTTCTGGAACTTTACCAGCAGCCAAATACTGCAGCCAGAGAATAAAAAGAATTACATGTTTTACTTTAGCAATAGAGATAAAGAGAGTTGTATGGTACTTAAAGTATATAATGTGCAGAACCTAGAGAATCCAAATATAAAGTCTTCACCAAGAAACCACTTAATCATAATGTATAGTAGAATCTTTGTGTTCAATCTTGTTTAAACAGAAATTACTCTTGTATGCAACCATACAACATCATTCAAAATAAAATGTCCAAAATCTATCCTAATAAAAATTTGAATTTATTACCTTCAAAAAGAAACTCTGCACCTCAAGCCTTTGGATACGCGGCAGTGGAGCAAAAAACTTGATCATATTTCCAGGAGTGCCAAGAGGCAGATTTTGGTCATACCCAGCAGTTGCATACAAGCCAATTGAAACAATAGCCAGATTATTAGTAGTATTAAAATAGACGTCTTCAAAAACACCTCCAATATCGAAGAACAGGAGATACGGGGCATGAATGTTAAGTTTTGAAAAACCATCAAAATTCATCAAAGTAAGCCGCTCAAGTAGAGTACAACTAGATATCATCTTATCAAATACATCTTGGTCCATAGTAATATGTTGAAGATCAAGGCTCTTCAAGTTCTTAAACCCAGAAAATGTTGATGGAGGCTTTAGCAGACAATTAAAAATTTCAAGATGAATTAACTTTTGGCAGAAGTATAAAGAAGCTGGTAGCTTGTACCGATGACCCTTCCATATTTCTAGGATAAATTCCTTCATGGATCCTCTTGATAGAAAAAGAATCCATCTATCGATGTCATATACGCCTTGAAGATCTCGGTGAGACAGCTTGAACTTTTGTATGGGACCGGAATGAAGTAATAGCACATGATCAACGATGTTAATAAGCTTATTTCTAATGAGTTGTTGATCTTGAGAAGAGATCAAGAGAGACTGATTATCGAATACAAGATTGGGAAGACTAAACCACTTGTATCTCCATTTCTTTGACAGTATACTTGTCCTCACGGCATCCCTCAGTGATAAACAAGACAAAATTTTGTCTGTAATGTGCTCTGGTAAATTGCTAATATAGTCTATATCCATTTCGATTTTACAGGGGACCTTCGGCGGATCTCTTCGCTTCTGAAAAAATTATAAACTGAGAATTATTCTCAGCAACCAGAGGATGCATGTACATGATTTGCAGATTATACAATATTCGGGAGCAGTGAAGTTTAAAGAGACTCGTATTTACTTATGCAATATCACAATATGCCCCCATTAATGCCCCATTAAGATATTTCGATGAACAAGATATAGTTTTGAATGTTGCAACAGTTATAGTTACCTGAGTTGGAGTGCTTATGAAAAAAATTGAGTCTAATAAGAGAGTTTCTATAACATAGTGTTGCTAGCAACCTAATTAAACATGTATACATGTGTTTCTGAGTTGAGTTTAGACAAAACCTTCCTAAAAGAAAGTTGATCTGAAAACTTAAAATTTTAAACTTTCTTTTTAGAGTTTTTATATTCAATGATAAAGCTCCCCTAAGCATACATGTTCAACTTCAACCTTATTTTGTTTGAAGAACTTGGTTTGGCATCAATATGCTCTTCAGATACCACTACCAATATATATAGACTACATTGATTATCCGTACATGTACAAGCTTTCAAACACGAATCGAGGGCAGCATATTTCAAGAGATTGGAAGTTGAAATGATTTTTTTAGTAGCATAACTGCATGAGAATTCAGAGTCGAGTTCTAGAGTTAGGCTCCAGGTGGTTGCTACTTCATGTAAGAGGTTTAAAGCTAACACTATAGGAACATGTATATAATACTAATAGAACTGCTGAAGATAGTGGTACTGATTAATAATGAACTGCGCAATTCATGTTTCGCTTATGATTTTAACTCAAATGTATAGGCTTTATTCTTATATGTAGAAGACAATAAGCTTTAAAGAGAAGGCATCAACAATAGAAATCTTATATATAATGAAACTTTGGTGTCTTAATATAAATCTACCATGCCGCAAAAAAAAGTGAGGTATGTCTTATAAGGTGAGCTTCTATTGTGTCCCTAGTAATAGATGTTACATAACTTGCTAAGAGTGCTTTAATAATATACTGTTGTAAGTACAGTACTGAATCATTCCCGGCTTGGTGCGGGCATTGCGGCACAACCCTGCCTCGTTAATAACAGCCTTTAAGTGTCATGTACACCCAACATATCAATGTTATAACTTATATTGTTGACTAAAATGGTTTAATTTGGAGCGTTTTACATTAAAACTGTTCTCTGGCACTCGGACTCTTCAATAACACGCATGATATGGGTTTTAGCATTGGCTTAAGTCATATTACTACTCTAGCAGCCCAATGTAAATGAAATGCAAATCCTCAGGTCAACTTATTTGTTTAGGAGTAAAACCTTTAATCCTTTATAGAACTTGCTTTATATCATCATGTCGGTTTCATATTATTAGTTTTCATAAACAAAATATAATTAAGATTTAAGTACAATGGATTTATATGTAATAGAAACCAATTTCACACATTCACATTATCACCTCCTCTTCTGAAAAATAAAATCTTACCATAATATTTAATCAGATCAATGATGATACTAGGACGGCCACTTGATAGTTGCAAGCCGATTAAAAACCATACGATGCTTATAACAAGTTCTACTAGGCAAATCTGATTCAGGGAAAATGAAGAAACATTACTCGCAGAACATGATATGTCAAGCATCATATAATCAATGGAACATAAAAAACTTGACTAGTATAAAACAAAGTCATTAAAAACATAGCATTCTTCGTAAGTCTAAACATTGATAGTCCTGATTACCATCATTACCACGTGAACAGAACAGACAAATATCCACACTAACGGAACCTTTTAACAGTTACATTCCTAATAAAATATTTACACTATTGCAATAATTTGACACTCTAAACAGGTTCCATAGTTTGATTTTAAACTAAAGCAAACAAAATTCAACCTCGTAAAACCGTGATCATCCAACACTAAATAGATTCCGTAAATTTAATTCAAAACTAACGTAAACAAACAGTTAACCTCATAACTAACAATCACTTGCTCTAAACTAAAACCGCAATCATCCAACTAATAAAAAGATATAACAACACTACCAATGCTTCACCGTGTAAATTAAACAACACCGAATCGTAAAATCAACAAATTCACCAATAATTAAACAACATAACAATTAAAACACACCTACTGAAGCATTAAACAGGTAAATGACGCAATTTAACCGAACCAGATCAATAATGTAATAATTTTCCTAAATAATAAGCAATTGAGACGATCAATTATTCAATTAGAGAAATTCGAATTGAAGAAACAATTGAAATAAATGAAGTGTGTAGAAGCGAATACGTACAGTAAAAGGGGGAGAGTGAATTTTGATTTTTTGATTTAGATTTTGATTGTAAAACCCTAAAAAGATGAGGATTGAGAGAGAGGGATTGAAGGTGTTTTAGATGGCCGGCTTATTTATATCCACACTGTTTGTCCGGATGAACTGGGGATGAGACTGTACCCGACCCGGTTTGTCAATGCTAAGGATGGATATTCTGAACCGAAACAGGGTTTATCCGTGTTGCACGGTTTTAACAAACAATATTAAACTCATTAGAGCATCTTCAAGGCTAAGCACATGTTAATATTAATGTTTACGTATCAACCCTAATTTTAAAAGGTTAAATGAGTGGCCATCATCTATATCAAGCCACGTCATTTCCCTCCAAATTAATTCTCCAGCTTATTTTTTAGCTATTGTACACCTTTTTCTTTCATCAAATATATATATAATTAAGGTTAAGATTTTTAGAATTGAATGGAGTTTTACAAAAATGGAGGGAACCTTTGTAACTTCAAGTAATATTAACTTTAAGTAATATTAATTTATAAAAATTTGAATATATATAATTGCTAATTTAATTTTATATTTTAACGTTAAGTAATATTAATGTAAAAAATTATTATGAAAAAGTTATAAAAGAAACACACTGTTAACCAAATTTATTAATTACTTATATAATAATTTTACTGTACATTTTTATATAAAAAACTATTAACAAATTACTTCGAAAAAAAATTAGTTAAATGTTTTATAATATATAAAAGTAATGTTTTTTAATTAATTTTTATCATGATTTAAAATATTTTAACAACATCATTAAATATGATATATATATATTATTTCCACTTATATCAAGTAAAAAATAATTATTTTTATTAATAATTTATTACCAACCCTTTTTGATAAAAGATTACTTTATAATTGTTGAAATTTGAAAATAACAATAAAAACTGCTTTTAAATATAACTAATCATTATAGCTAATATCACTGTAACACAATTCTTATAGTTAACGGATATAACTACTCCCCTTGGAGATGCTCTTATAACACCCAATTTAACTAAATAATTTATTAAATTTGACTACTTGAACTTTAAATTTGGATATCCTCAACACTAGGGCTGTCAAAAAAATTCGAAAAATACGATATTCGTCCGAAAAATCCGCATTCGTATCCGAAATAAAGCGGATATTATCTGTATCCGAAACAAAGCGGATATTATCCGTATTCGAATCTGACGATTGCGGATACGGATACGGATATATGCATATTCGTATCCGATAAATATATTTTATATTTAAATATTTAAATAATTTAAAAATATATTATATTAAATTTATAGTATATTTATGTGTATATAAATACATACATATATATATACACGGATATATTATGTTTGTAAAATTTTATAGACATGGAGAAAAAAATTATTTGAGTTCAACAATTTAAAGATAACGATTATATTGAAAAGATAAATAAAAAAATTAAAATATGATTAAATCACTTTATCTCTTATTTTAATTTTTAAAAATGAATTTTTAATTTTTACTATATTTTTTCTAATTTTTTCATTTTTTAAAAAATTTTAATTAGAAAATAAAAAATCTGATTTAAAATCGAATTCAGATCCGGATATTATCCGTATCCGGATAGTATCCGTCGGATCCGGATCCGGATATAATTCTTTAAATATTTTCGGATTCAGATACGGATACGGAAATGGATTTTCGGATTCGGATCCGGATACAGATATAGGCAGATCCGTATCCGAATTATCCGTTTGACAGCCCTACTCAACACCTTCGAAATTACTTTGATGTGCATGAACATCAAGAATCCTAATTTTCTGATTCTAACGCTATTAGAATCTTTTTGACCAAAGGACTTTGATCAAAAATTTCAAAAGTTAAGTGACCCGAAACACGAAATCTTTAGTTTAAGGACCTAAATAATAAAACGTCAATAGTTCAAGAACCTAAAATTTAATTTTCCTTTAAGATATATAATTTGTGTGCATTAAATTTTATATAGTTCTTTACATAATCACCATATAAGATATTGTTTTTTAATATAAAAAATATTATGTATTCCACGTTCATATTTCAAAAGTTTACATTGAACAATTTATTAATTTTATCGTTAAAAAACTTGGAAGATGTAATTAAATATAAATAATTGCACATGTAAACTTTCAGTTCCATAAAACTTATTTTATTCGACGTACACATAATTTTTACGGAGCGATACTGTAAATATTCCACCATTGATATGATTTGCAAGAAATGAGCATATCTTATTGAAATGTCTGATATTAGTTTGCTGCACTACCACTTAGAGATGCACAAAAAGCCCACCGGGCTGGGCTTTATCCGGACTTTAAAAAGCCCGGTTTTTTTCAAAACGGATCGGGCCGGGCTTTTTTAAAAATCGGGTCAGGCCGGGTCGGGCTTCCTAAGAAATATAAGGTCCGTTTTAGGCCCGCGGGCCGGGCCGGATCGGGCCGAACCGGGCTTTATCCGGGCTCTTTATTTATATATTAAAAAAACATTTTAATATTTTATAACTCGAATTATGAGTAGTTTAAATACCAGAGAAAATAATATCTTGATATATTAGATATAGTAGTTTAGACACCGAAATAAATAATTATTTTTAATATAATATATAAATAATCATATATACTTTAATTGTTTCTAATATTATGATATATTATTTTAAAAATCATAAAAAGTATTGTATATTTTCAAATTCTATATAAAAAATCAGTTTTTTAATCGGGCTTTTCAAAAAGCCCGGGTTTTATCCGGGCCGAACTGGGCTTTTTTCAATCCGGGCTTTTTTAAATCCGGGCTTTTCGGGCTTCGGGTCGGGCCGGATTTTCGAGAAAAAAGGAGGCCCATTTAAGGCCCGCGGGCCGGGCCGAACCGGCCCGGGCTTTTTTCCGGATCGGGCTTTTCGGGCTTTTTTCCGGATCGGATCGGATTTCGGGCTTCGGATTTTTTGAACATCTCTACTACCACTACACCATATATGGCCTATAACAACATTTTTTTTATGTTACAAGCAAAAATGTTGCCTTAAATCACTAAAATTTGATCTGAGATAACATTTTTTTTGTGTTACAGTAGAGGATACTAGGTGTTACCATATATATGATGAAATTGCTATTGCAACACAAAAAATAGTGTTAGCATTGATATTATAATAAGTTTTACCATATAACTAAATATTTAGGCGGGATTGTAGTAGCGGGCCGATTGAAACCAAATTTTCACCAAATTTTGGGCGGCCCAAGTGATAAAATTCGACCCGCTCTTTTTAGTAAAGTAAAGTAAAATACACACTCTCTTGAAATTGCTAAACACTGTCGATATACACACTCAAATACTCTCAAGCACTCAATCATCTTCAAGGCCTCTCGATGGAGATTAGGGTTCAAAATTTGGGTTCTCGGTCGAGTCAGAGCTTGGAGATTAGGGTTTATTAATTAGGGTTCTTAGTCGGGTCAGAGCTTGGAGCTTGAAAATTAGGGTTCGAGTTTGTAGAAATTGGGGCTTTCTTCTTGGAGTAATTTGGGTATGCTATTAGTTTCTTCTTATGTTTTTTATTTTTTAGAATGGTGTCCGGGGACTAATGCTTGATATGTATGACTTTAAAAATGACATCTGGTTGTGTCACTCATTTGCTGGAAGATGTTTAAATGTCACCGCTTTTGTAAGTCTCATATTTTAGTATTTAATTGCTTTTGTATGTTGCTTGTTGACTATTTGAGGGTATCTTTTTTATGCTTTAATTTGGGGTGATTGTTCTTTACAAAGAACTGAGTTGTATCATTTCAAGTACAGTTCTGTTGTTATTAGTTTAGACTTGGCATCAGAAAACTGCAAATAACATAGTTTACAATATACGTTATTAGTTTAGGTTCAATTGGCGGTGGTACAACATAGATGAAATTCATTTTAGTCATAAACAGATTATTAGTAGGACTTTCATTATAAACTCAGTTTTCAGAGGATTGAAACATTAAACTTTCATGTTGTGTATCTAAGGCCTTATAAAGACATCATAAAAGATATTTCAATAGGGACAACGAAGAAATTAAGTGTTAAACTATGTTCTTACACTTGTTATTTTCTTTTTTATTAGGCTCCTGCATCTGTTGATGCTAGCTAGGCTCTCTTTATCTTCTATATGAGATAACATCAAAATAACCCGACTTGCGTAGATTACTTAGGTTCCTAAGCAGTCTGCTCAGCTTCAAATAGCTGCACATACCACAAATACCAAGTGCAAGAATCAACTTCATAGGCCTAATGCTTAAGGGTATCCATGATCTTAAACACAATTATACATAAGCATGCAAGATGCATAAATGCTAACAAATACAATATAGCAAACTGAAGAGGCAACAAAGAAAACCCGCAGACCCCTCAATCCTTCTATCAACATCCAACATATGATCAATTCTAAATATAATTTTTCATATCTAATAGATAAAAAAAATTGAGCTCGCAAGTGTTAGATATATAAAGTTCTTTAAGCAACACACATGGCAGCATTCAACAGTCAACAAACGACCTTAAATAAAGAAGGGGATAGGTAATTTAGTTAAATTTTGGCTATTAGAATTATCACTACTTTCGACAATTTCTTTCAAACTAGTCCACGTTTTTCTCTTTCGCTTATTAGATGTTGTGATAGTTTCTCCAGCCTCCGTAGAACTGATTTGAGATTCAGTTGCTTTCTTATATTTTGATCTATTCCTCTTTTTGCTCCTAGCCTCCAACAAAGTCATGTATGTTTTTGCTAGCGGCGTGACAGGATTGTTCAAGTCATCTTTGGGTACATTTGGTATAGCAACCTCAGGAACTTCCGTAATATCCCTTCCTTAAGCAGCCTCAGGTTTCTTGTCACCCATGGAAGTCTCCACTCTGTCCCCGGGATTTTATATTGTACTGATAGCTTCTAACTTTCCATCCTCTTCTTTTTTTACAGTAACCTGCAATTAACACGCTTAGAGAGATTCAAGTGTTTCTAGAGGCAAACCCATCAGAGATAGTCATTATATTCATAGAGGATTATATTACTTCTCCACAAGGATTGACAAAGGCCTTTTGTCATGGATGTCAAAAGCGTTGATTCTGACGGACCATATCATCCATTGTAGATTGGCCTACAAAGGTATTTTTGATCTTGTTTTTTTTGTTTTCATTTTTATTTAAATTACAGGAGGACTTTGAGAATTTCTGGTCTGAATGTCCTTGGGAAGATGATCTTAAGTAAGCTAAGGATGTTTGGAATCAGGTTTTTTTTCTATTATTAGCTAATTGTGAATAAAATGAACACTTTGATTAGGGTATGGGGCAACACTTATTTTTTCCCAAATAATTCTGATTGAAATTTTTATATTGTAGCACTATATTGTACAAATGGGAAGTTATAGATTCGACTGCATATGGAAACGATTTTAATTTCTTTTTAAGTAGTCCATGTTTATTGTTTTATCATTTGTGCAAGGCAGGGGAGCGAACATTTTTACTAATTGTGAATTAATATTCTTTTCAGGTTGACGTGCCCTTGGAAGTAGTGCATTTGACTGATGAGTATCGGAGTAATATGGTAAGAATCGCATGGTTATATATTATGTTAAAAGGTTCTGTTGCCTAGTCATTTCTTTGACTGTAAAGACTCTACTCTGTATCATGGCACGAGCTTTGCTTCATGCCAACATCTTTCTCTTGATAAATTGTTTATTCTTATTATCAGGGCTAAAGCGGGTAGGCGCTAAGTAGTTGTTTGGCTCAATAGTGAATATAATTTAGAAGTTAAATTTGTAATAGGAACATATATATTTTAAAGGGTCAGTTCTAGTTTTGAATTATAATCTGCACAAGCTTTATGTCAAGTGCAACTGTTTTGTTCGGACTGATGATAATGGTTAGCCAGCTACAGGTAAGTATATGAGCTGTGTACAAGGTAGGGGAGTCGGCAGGTTGGACCATTGTTGGTAGTGTTGATTTCAGAAAATGGTCTGCTGCTAAGACCTTCCATGTTGGTTATATTATTTGTATGTCTTCTTTCTGACCTCCACATTCATGGTTTTATTGCTCTACCAGTGTTTACATGCATTTTGGTTTTAAATGGTGTATAAACTTTGGTGCTTTTGTTGTGTGTTTTTGTTGGAGTCTTGATTTATACAGAGCAATTATGCTGATCTCTCTAAATAATTAAAAAACATTTGTTGATTTAGATTTTACACTTAATCTTCATCACTTATAAATACAAGAAGTGTTAGAAAATTGGATCTTAGATCATAATTTTATTATGTTCTTGATGATAATTCTAAAATCTATTGATTGGAAGTTGTTCCATGATATGTGAACTTAAACTTTTATATATGGATCTAATTATTTTCTTAGTGAAATCCATAGAGAAATAGAGTTGAAACTAGTAGCTTGTAAAAACTTGAAATTGAGAATGTGTCATTTGTCCCACATTGAAAATAAATAAAGTGAGGATTTTATTTATTTGTGATTTAATTTTTTAATTAGAATTAATTTATCAGTCGGGCTGGGTTATTGTTTCCGTTGGGCTTGGTCACTTTGTAAGTGGGTTGAGTCATATTCAATGAATCTGAACATGTAACTGATAATATATATTCATAATTGAAAACATTAAAACTGATTTAATGTGTGGATTAAATACAAAAGCTGTTACATTTTATTTAAATTCAAAATCAGGAGTTTTGATTTATGTATTAAATGAACAGTTTTGATTTCTGATATTAAAGTCTATTAAAGTCAGGGTGGTCAGTTACACTTAGCCTCTACTATAAATAGAGGCCTAAGTTGTTGATGAAAAGATACCACACCTACATTCTCTTCTTCTCCTCTCTACTTTATTTTCTTTCCCAAAACACAAGTTCTGAGCTGCTGATTTTTCCAACGATTGAGGTGTTAGTCGAAGTTGGATTTGTTGTTGCTGTGAACATCAAGTCCGGAGGTGTTTTATCCTGGAGGACGTATTGCAAGCATCCCAACGCAACAGGTGGGGAAAATTATCTCTTCAAGAGCAGTCAGGACTTCGAGCAAGGCCTGACGACTCAGCTGGTTTTATTTTGGTTTCTTGTTGCATTGTACATGTTGGCTACCACTGCTTTTCTGTTTGTTTATCACTGTGTTAAAGCTCTGGTTACTGGTACGCTTTCGTTTCTTTCTTTGTTCTTCCAGTTACTGATATGCATGTTGTTTACCTACATGTTTTGTTTCGTTATTTGTTATCTTGGCCTTGGCTTGCTAAATATGTTATATAACTGCCTCTATGTTGCTGTAATAGTTAGTATTATTTCCAACAAGAAGTGCATCAAACATTTCCAAATAGTTTAACTCTTCACTAGGGAAAATAGCCACCAAACGCTTGTGCATATTATAATTCAGCTCTGTTACTTAGTATGATGGACGCTTGCCAAAAAACAACTGGAAAATAATTTCCAAACTTCATTGTTATGGATATTTATATCAGGTTTGGATGTCTTCACTTGCTACAATATTTAAGTTAATTGTTTTATGTTTATGGTACTTTATTAATGATCAATTTATTTGCGTTCAGAACGAAAAAGGTTTTTGTAATGCAAGTGCTATGTCATTGAAGAGAAGTGATGGAGGAGGAGCTCCAGAAGTTGTCGACCAAACAAATGGTCAGCTTACCTGTGGTTGTGCCAGCATAGCGTATTGCAAGGTTACTTAGTACCAGTAGCTTTCAACTCAAGGATAAGATTGCAGAAACAATCATATTATTGTATAATATGGAAGAGGTTCGTATATGCCATCTAGGCCTTATAATCTTGTAATATTGCATGGATCCTTGTTGGAGGTCATTTCATTAATACATTTACTTTATCAAATTTATCCAGATTATTATGTAATATGTGTTTTTAAGAAGAAATCGGCTGACCAACAGTGATTTTGATCATATTCTCATTATATGTTGTAATACTATTTACAGAGCTGCATTATATTGTAAGAATACTATTACAAGTATTCATTAACAAATATTCATAGAGCTGCACTTTTCTGTAAGAATACTGGTATCTTAAAGGTTAGTATCCATTTATTGTCCAATAAGGATTTTAGTTGTAGATTTATCATAGCCAGTACATTTGATGGAACTCTGATTTTAAGCTCTGTATCTTGTAATTATAATAAATTTTAGATAGTGATAATTTTGTTATTTGCGACTTTATGTTATCATTATGTTCTCATTACTGATGCTCATATTTTCCTTTTTTTCTCCATCATAGACCTTTAACAGCGCTACAGTTCCTCCTTCAGCCCAGGAAATTACAGAATGTATCATTCTATCTTAGGTAACTTCAGTTAATCTTTGAAGATAATACAGGTTTAAAAATTTGGAAAAAGTTAAATGATCATTATAAAGCGGTGACTTGGTTAAATACTTCTCATTTTTCGTCAACATTTATCACTTATTACATACACCAGTCAGTAAACATGACAAAACTTACAATTATTTCATGTTTTGAGCTTACACTCAAAACAAATTATTTAGTCTAAGATTGTGCACCTATGTTGATTTGTCTAAGATTGTGTCAAGCAAGTCTTTTGGTTTCTTACTGGTCTTAATGAATGTGGATCTACCACCAAAGAAATTTCAGTTAGAGACAAAATAACAGAAGAATCTGGAACTTGAAGTTAACTTTGAGGAGGGCAACTACAGTGGAGATGACATGTAGTTGACATGTTTGATTGACAAGTTTCTGAAGCAGAACTAGTTTTTATTGTTGCATGGTAACTTGAGATACTAAAACTTTGTATATTTAGTTTAGTTAGAACTAGTTGCGACTTTTGGAAACTTGGTTTATTTTTGTTTGCTTGGAACTTTGTATTAGTCTGATGAACTTATAATTTGGTTAACAATTCTCAATTCAAGTCATAATGTTACAAGTAGATTTAGATTTTATTACTTTTCAAAAATTAAAGTGTAACCAATAGATATTTTTACGTTGTCAAAACTGTTTAAAATGTTACAATAAACAAAAGAGTGTTACAATATATATAAAAGTGTTTATAAGGAAGTGTTACAATAAGCTATAAAAATGTTACCAAAAGGATTGAACTATTTTACAATTGTGTTACAATAGAATAAATGATGTTGCAAAAGAGAATATTGTAACATATTTTTCGGTGTTACTAAAGGTTTAGAAGTGTTACAATAGATACCATGAAACCGACTGATGCTAATTATTTCAGAAGCTTAGTTGGTCGGTCAATTTATTTAACCCGTACAAGGCCATATATTGCCTTCTCTATTGGAGTTATTTCAATATTTATGCAGTCTCTCTCTAAACATCATTTAGGAACTGCAAAATGAGTATTGAGGTATGTTGAAGGGACTAAAAATTTTGGGGTATGGTTCGATCGGACTGCAAACTTTAGACTTGAATGATTCACATACAGTGATTGGGCTGGTTGCTTGGACGATATAAAGAGTACATCTAGATACATGTTTAATTTTGGAACTGTTGTTGTGTGTTACAGCTCAAAAAAACAATCAACTATTGCATTATCATCTTCAGAGGCGGAATATGTAGTAGCTAGCTCAGGGGAATGTCACTCTGAATGAGGTACATATTAGAATATTTTATAATATTCACAATATATGGGCTTACAAATTAAATACAATTATATTTAATATTGTTAGGTATTAAATGCACACAGAAGGGGGTGAATGTGTTTTCTTGATTTTTCCTACTTAAAAACTATGTTGAGTGTTTTCAAGATGATCAAGACAATAGTGTTTGGCTACCTGAACTTAACAAAAAGAGTAAATGTAGTGATAATAAAATAATTGTAAAGATAAAAACACAATTATCAAAACTCACATGATTTATATTAAAATCAAATCATTTGTGCTATGAATCTGTATTCTTGGATAATAAGAACTCGACTACTTCTCTTTAGCGAATACAAGATTTCTAGATCTGTTTGGTCACGTCTAAACTAAGGACCTGTGACATACTTTATAGATTAACATGCATAATTTACAGAATTTGACCTAAAATAGATTAACACATTTTTAAAGTCCTTTTGTCTATATCCATTTTAAGTACAACAAATCTGCATATAATATTCCCTTCGGGGACATCCGATAAAATTGGAACGATACAGAGAAAAACTTAGCAAAAAAAAATCTGCATATAATCTTCTAGGTCTGTGACCTTCCTTTGTCCAGTTCATCTTGTCCTTGATCTTGCACTCCTCAAGTTGCAATTGTAGACTTTCCATTTTTAGTGATAAAACGGTTTATTGACTGAAAATCTTGATTCTTCAAGTTGGTTGCATTCTGTAATTTGAGCTGTTATCAAGATCTTCATTTCTGTATAGAGATGTCTCATATCGACATGTAAAATGACTTATCAAAATCTCGACTTCTTTACAAGAGTTATGACTTGTCGATATCTCCAGTTCTCTATATGCAGTTTGACTTGTCGTCATCTTCGGTTCTTTATATGTTGTTTGACTTGTCAACATCTTCAATTCTCTATATGCAGTTTGACTTGTCGATATCTCCACTTCTCTACATATACTTTTGACTTATCGATATCTCCACTTCTCTACATATATTCTTAATTTGTCGATATCTCCACTTCTCTGCATATATTTTTAACTTCTCCACAAGTAGAGTGACATCTTTACACTCTGTAAGTAGATTGACATCTCTAAAAGTGTAATGACTTCTCTACAAGTAGACTGACATCTCTAAAAGTGTAATGACTTCTCTACAAGCTTATATGACTGCTTGATAGACTTCTTGATATAACTTGATATGTGACTTCTTGACATTTGACTTGGAGCATTTTTCAATACACATCATTATTCTTCACCAAACAGTTTATCTTCATTCTGAGACATGATCATGGTTGATCTTCTTCCATAAAAAGTATTCCTAGCTTGTTGATTTTTTACTGAAAAATACTCTAGTCTAGTCTACTTAATAATTTTACAGACTCGGGAAACATCATCACATAATACATAAAATTACAAGTCAACTAAATATTGGGATTGTCAAAGTGACTTGGTTTTGTTATGTAAAGTCATGTCTTGCACAGCAATATCCCCCAATTTGTGAGAAAATTACTTGTCACAATATCATGTTTGATAACAAGACTAATCCTAAGCTAAAATTTGAAAGACATACAGAAATACAAATATACAGACATTTATACATGAATGTCACTTTAACAGTTACAAGAGGTTTTTAGTTTACATAATTAGTTAAAGTCTTCATAACCAGGCTGAGATCTAATTAAATCCTTGAGTTTAACAAGACACTCTAATTCTTCAATGAACTCAGTACCTCTGAGTGCTTCCACAAGATTTAACCATTCATTTACTGAGTAAATGTCAAAATACTTGACTTGTACCTGTGAAAGTGGCTTCATCTAAAGGTTTAGTGAAAATATCAACTAATTATTTTTCTGTTACAGCAAAAATAAGCTCGATGGTACCATTTGCGACATGTTCTCTAATAAAATGACACTTTATATCAATGTGCTTAGTTCTAGAATGGTTAACAAGATTAGCAACGATGGATATTGCACTAGTATTGTCACACATGATAGGAATCTTTTATAACAATAGACCATAATCCATCAGTTGATTTCTAATCCAAAGTAATTGAGCACAAAAACTTCCAGCAACTATGTATTCAGTCTCAACTGTAGAAGTTGACACAGATTGATGTTTCTTACTATACCATGAAACAAGTCTTTGACCAAGGAACTGACATCTTCCATTAGTACTCATTATGTCTACCCTGCATCCAGCAAAATCTGCATCTGTGTATCCAACAGCTCCAAAACCAATTCCCTTAGGATACCATAATCCTAAATTTGGAGTTCCCTTCAAATATTTGAAACCTCTTGACAACCATTAGATGTGATTCTTTAGGTGTAATAACCCGAATTTTCGGGACTTTGTAAAACGATGAATGAATAGTAATCTTGACGATCGAGGAAAACTTTTTAGCTCACACTATATTAGGGTATGTAAATTAAGTTTCCGAGTTGATATTCTGATTATACGTACCAAATGAGTGTATGTGGAAGTAGTCAATTCTCGAAAAAAAACCAAAAATTTCAAAACGACCTTATTTTATGAACTATCGAGGAATACGAGAATCACATTACGATCAAGGATTTAAAATCCTACAAATAAAACCCAAGTACACGATTACAAAATATAAGGATTTATAAGAAAGGATTACCCCGCGAATCACTTACGAGAATTTACCACGATTACGAGAAAGCGACCAAGTAAATACGTAAGTGAATGAATAAACAAAATAAACCCATGAAACTTCCCATGCAAGCCATGCAAACTATGAAAATTAATTAGTATAAAATGCAATCAAGGATTGGTAATCAAATTGTAATCTTACTAAGAAGCATAGCAAGTTGATGGGATGAATAGTAGAAGGGACGGGAATGTACTAGCCTAGCTTGTAGGTGTGGAAAATGAAGCCATGCTTCTTGAGTATTACAAGCAATATACATATCTAGGTGTCACAAAATCAACCAACACTCAAGCTAGTAAAGCAAGCAACCAAGAACCTCCCCCCCATTTCAAGCTTCATTCGGCCTTATACAAAAAAGAAGGAAATCAAATTCCAAAACCTAGAATCAAGCCATGGAAAAAATCTACAATTAATTCCCAAGCGTCCATATTATCAAACTAAGGTTAGATAAATCTTTTATTCCATTATCTTAGATTTTTCTTAGGTAAATAAAATGATAAATATGATGATGAATATTTACCAAACATTAACTTTATGTGTTTTTGTTGATTTCTTGGAGGATCTAGGATCTTTAAGTACACCCAAGAGTATACCAAACATCATCCATCCAAGGAGAGCCTTCCAATAACCCAAGAAAGGTATAAAACCTTCTTTCAAAACTTTGTTTAAGTATTGAACTTTCAAGAAAAGCATGGATCTTGAATATAGGATATTGTTGTAGTATTATTATGTTGGTTTGATTATTGTTGATGAAGTGGTTATTAAGGATGATGTTGATGAACACAAAAACTTGAGTTCTTGAGATGAATAAGTAGTTAATTGCTAAATTGTTGATTGTTATGAATGGAGTATAAATGATCGACTTAAAATTATTCAAAAGTCATAAAAAAATTAGAGATTGGTAAATGGAGTAATTAAGCTGCCATAAAAAATTCAAGTGAAAATATTGATTTTCAATTTTATAAAAATATCGGGGCCGATGTCGCGCGAGTAGAATTTCTTTGATGTCGTGAGGGGAGCTGACTTATAAAACGAATAAGTAAAATGGACGATAAGGATTGAGAACCTAAATCGAGATTAATGACTATTCGTGATTTATTAAAATGGCGAGAGTAGAACGAGTCGCGTTATTCGATTAAAAAATGTTACGTATTTAACAAGCGACGTTAAATACGAATAAGAACTAACAGAACGGTAATGTTCTTGTTTATAGATTACCGGACAAACTCGAGAGCATCCTCCACCTCGAAACCCTCAGGCAACTTTACGAACCCTACTCAAGATTACTGTTGTGTTGTGGAAATGATTTAGTGCATTTACATATGATGCTATGTTTATCATGATTTCAATTATGAAGTATCATAAAGCGAGATTGATTATGATATAGTATGTATCGTATTATATGATTAACGTCAGCGAGTAGCGTGGTATATATATTGTAGACCGAGAGTCGGTCGATATGTATTATTTAAAAACTTAGAAGTATTCCAGAGATGTTTGGGATGAATAAAATATGTGTCTATTTTATTCCAAGAGACTCGATATCCTCTTACCAATTATTAAATACCTCAAAAGTTTAATAAAATGATTTTCAAAGATCGTATTCCCTCAACTTATATTATGTATTTAAATGATGAATATTATTTTGAATATTCATTTAAAAGAAAAAGTATTCTTAGACGATTACTTAATTATTAATTTCAAATATTTAATATTTATTTAAGATTTAATTAATTTTTTTATTTAAACATAAATCAATTGAGGAATATTATTTCAAATATTCGTTTAAATTAGAATTATTCGAGGTTTAATTATTTAATAATTATTATTTTATTATTAAATATTTATTAAAGTATTTTTATATGATTTAAAAATTATAAAACCTATTTTGAAATATTTTCTGAGTTTCAAAAAATTATTCTAATACCATCCAATCTTCGAAAAATATTATTTCAGTCTACTTTAACTAAATTTGACGATGATGTTAAGAGAAACCCCTCCATAAATAATTATTCTAGTCGACAATGGTCAACTCATATTATGATAATAATTTCTCCAAAAATTCTCGGAAGTATGTATATATATCGGTGTGTACCTATCGACGAGCATTATGCTTGAGGAACAATATAAGTTCCAAATATATGATAGGATTCTTAAATGACAAGGATGGGTAGACTCCAGTAGTTCGTGTACTGGGGAGACTACTAATTATCATCGCATTATAATGTACCATATATATCGATGGACATGTGAATCATGCGTACATGAGGGGGATGGACGTATAATGTGTACCTGAGGGGGACAAACACATAAAAAGGCCTGAATGCGGCCATGGTGAAGACCGATAAAAAAGGGAATCGTCTTTCTACATGTAGAAAACAATAACAACATTCTGCTATACAATTGATCATCGTATAGTAGGGACTCCGGTGAATGTTCTATTCTTCCAATTGGAATTGATATGCAATACCGTAACCCAAACCTAGGTGTTGGGTTTACTAGAAAGGTATTCGCAGAATAAATAAGTCAATCAAAGACATTGTTTCGGAAAAAGGTGTGTATCATTAGGAAAACTACTTTCGAATAAATGTATATCCTTATACAGAAATACTATAATTTCTTTAACAGTCTTTTCACATTGTTGATTATTATGCTGGGCAATGTAGCTCACACTTGTTTTCTTAAAATTACACAACACAACAGTTAACCAAGATGCCGATCAGAAAACTGACAGCCCCGAAGCGCGTAGGAAGTGGGCAACTTTTCCGTAGGTTGTTTGGGTCAGTGCTACAGGTAAAACATATGAGTTGGTTCAGTTTTCATCTATTTTTTGTTCGACTCATATATAAGTATGACTTATGTAAGATATTTATGAATAAACATTTATTTGGCCGTCGGTCTAACCTTAAGTAAAAGTTACATTTGTGGCAAAACTTAATTACTTTTGGATCGTAATAACTATCACTTTGTGGATTTAAAAACTCTGGTAATGTATTATTTTCATTTCCAAGATAATAACATGTGTGTGTAATAGTAAGTGTGGGGTCGTAAATGTGTGAGTATTTATATTATTGTTCAAGATAAGTGTTAAGACAGGATTTAAGATGGCGTGACCTCCTCTTAAATCCCCGACCTCGGATTTAGGGGCGTCACATTAGAATTTGCTTAAAACCTTGCACACGGACATGTAGTAAACATGATGCCTGGTCCACTTCCAGTCAAATATAGTAAAGATCCAAGCATTTCCCTATAGCTTGAAATGTCTCCACTCTTTCCTTTCTTATCTTCATCCAATTTGGTAGTTGTGGACATAGGAGTAGATGCAGGTGAACAATCCACCATTCCAAATTTCTTCAGAAGATCTTTGACATACTTAGTTTAACTGATGAAAATTCCATAACTTCTTTGACTAACTTGAAGGCCAAAGAAGTAACTTAATTCTCCCATAATGCTCATCTCATATTCACTCTGCATGAGTTTTGAGAATCTTTGACAGAGCTTCTCATTAGTAGATCCAAAGATGATATCATCCACGTAGATTTCAACTAGGATAATGTCATCACCATATTGCTTGTAGAATAGAGTTTTCTCAATTGTGCCTCTAGTAAATCCATTATCGATCAAGAATTCTGACAAAGTATCATACCATGCTCTTGGTGTTTGCTTCAAACCATAGAGAGCCTTTATTAGTCTATAAAAAAAATCTGAAAATTTTGGATTTTCAAAGCTAGGAGGTTATTGCACATAAACTTCTTAATTTAGTTCACCATTGAGGAATTGTTAATCCCTAACAATACAACAAGAATTACAGAAGGGGGGGTGAATGTAATTATGGCTACTTTTTGAGATTAATGAAAAATGGTTATATCTTATTAATATATAAGTGTTTGATTTGCAAAGTGCGGAATGAAGAATTAAATAAATCAAAACACAAGTCTTTAAAACTTTATGGTGGATTTGAATTTATCCACCAGATATATATATATATATATATATATATATATATATCAAGAGAACCCTGTAAAGCTTGAATAGCTCACAACTGCTTACAAATATGAACAACTAAACTTACAGAGAAATGCTACAGGATTCAGCTTACAAATGTTTCTCTGAGAATGTATTTGCTTAGTCTTGTTGTTGTTCCACTTGCTACACTTGGGTTATATATCACCAAGACTACATAGTAATAAGACAAGATAATAAAACAAAACCTATCAAGTCTAATACCATGCTGCTTCACTACTCTATTCCAGCATCTTTGATTATCTTCATAATAGCATGGAAATGGTAATGCTTCTTTGTTCTCAAAGATCCTGCTAAACAGGTTGCCACATTCCTTTTGCAAACACTCGACACATGTGACTGTGTTGTCACTGTCAACAAATATTTGAATTGATCCTTCGTCGGGTACATGCTTGTTATCCGTCGGGTAGCCTTGTTGATCATCCGTCGGGTAGCTTTGTTGATCATCCGTCGGGTAGCCATTTATCACTTGACTCCATTTCATTTGTGCAGAATTACAAGACATCTTATATTTACATTTAATCAACCTATTCTGCACATCTACAAGCAGTCTCCATGATTCATAAGCTACTACAGAATCTATACAAAGTTGTTTTCAGAAATGTGCTACATTACTTATTGTTACATAAGCTACTCACCAGGTGGATATCAATTAGTCATCCGTCGGGACTACATTGAATCATCTGTCAGGACTATAATTGATATCCGTCGGGTGCTACAAAATTCACTAAGTTAAATCTACTAAGGTGTTTTGTTTAGCTAATCATCAAGTATACAACGTATTCCTAACAATCTCCCCCAATTTATGTCTACTGGAATTGCAGACATAAATTAAGAGAAACTTGATGATAACAAAACATTCTAAAGATACAGATTGACAAATAGTAGATGAAACTTATAAGTGCTACAAATTTGCTGAAAGTTGAACAATGCAAAGTACACAAAGAAATTGCTCACAATTATTATCAAGATTCTCCTCTAGTCTGAGCAGATAGATCTATTTTCTTGATTGTCTGGATTTCTTCCCAAGCCTTCTGTTGTTTTCTTCAATTTGATTTTGAAGTTGTCTGTGGAATTCAAGTTCATCAGCTTCTGAGAGATCTAGCATTTCTTGCATTTCCAATAGAGTCTCATTGCTAGAGATACTCAATTGGTCCTCCAATCTGAAAAACATTCTAACACCTTTTTCATCCTTGAACTCCATCAGCCAATAGGGCCTCAGATGCACTCTCTTTCCTGTAAAGGGAATAGATAGAGTTCTTGGAAGTGCATCTTTGTCTCTAATACTCCTTAGCTCCTCAATCTTCTTTAGAACTTGTCTTCTTGCAGTCACATTGTAACCAAAGTTCTTTTTGAATGATGAGTAGACCTTTATCAGCATAGATTGGCTTTGTAGGAGAATCCTGTGAAGTGTCCATGTGAACTCTCTTCCTCCCTTGTATTTGAATACTAGTCTTTCAGGAACACGTCTGTAAGCATCAATTTCTCTAACTTCTTCCAATTCATCTAGGTAAAGGTTGATGTCAGAAAACTCCTTGATGTCACAGATGTACAACATGTCTCCCTTGTTTACCGTGGGTTGGGATTTGGTTAGAGCTTTGGATCTGAGATATACAGGCTTCACTTTCTTGCTGGCTCTAGTCTTTGTCTTATTTGTCTTGAAGATGGGTAAATTTAGCTCAGGAATTGGTAAACTATCTGTTAGGAATATATGTGCATTAGTTTGATGATATGTTTAACAAAACACTTAAGTAGAAATCTAGTGTTTGTAGCCTCAATGGATAAGACCATTTTGGCTATCCGTTGATGGTGTAGCTTTACTTAGAAATAAGTCTAGTTTTGTAGCACATTTCAGTCTCTGAATTTGAGATATAAATTCTTAAGTGTTGAGGGAAATTATAAGTCATGTTGACTACTAGAGGATATGCAGATAGGAAGGCCAATTGTAAGTATTTTATGCCTTGTAATTTTGTATAAATGAAATGGTGTCAACGGATAACTTAAAGACCTTCAACGGATGAGAAACAAAGCTTCAACGGATGTCTCTAAAGCTTCAACGGATAACATCCTTCAACGAATGAGTGCATCAACGGATAGAGCTTCAACTGCTAACACATCAACGGATAAAGCCATCAACGGATGAAGGCTTCAACGGATGTTCTGTTAAATAGCAGTTGACAAGTGGTAGTTGTACCTACAAACAGAGGCACATGGGTTGACAGAGACAACTGAGATGTGGTAGCCTATTTCAGGAACATCAGAAAAAGCAGCCGTTCTACTCTAGTATAAAGAGGCAATAGTCAACAATGCACTGGAGTAAAATGGAGAAGAAACAAGTGGAGAACTTATTTTATTATTGTACTTTTTATCTTTGTCTTCACTTGTAAACTTGGTAATATATAAACCAAGTAGCAGCTAGTAATTAGAAGAGAATTTTTCCAGAGCTGTTTAGAAAAATCTTGAGAGAAAAATTATCTAGTTTGTACTAGGACGCAGCTGTGATCAACTTCTTGAATCACAGATTTTCTGAAATACCATCTCTGGTGGAACAACAATCCACCAGAAAAGTTTTTAAGGTCTGTTGTGTTCTTTACATTAGTGTTTGAATATATATCTGTCAGTATTAGCTTAAAGCAATTCATACACTTGTTTATCTTAAACACATAGCCTTTGAAACTGCTCAAAACTTGAAAAAGTTTTGAGATTTACATTCAACCCCCCTTCTGTAAATCTCATTGTTAGTTCATTAGGAATAACAATTGGTATCAGAGCAGGCTCTTGACACACAAAGAGTTTAAAGTTCTTGGAAACTAACAAAGATGAGTAAGAAGGATATTGGAGTAAAAATCCCAGTTCTTGACAAAGACAGTTATCACCATTGGAAGGTGAAAATGCACCTTCATCTACTCTCCCAAGATGAAGGTTATGTAAACTGCATTGAGAATGGTCCTCACATTCCCCACAAAGTAGCCACAGTTGCTACAGCCACAATTGCTGTTGGTCAATCCATTCCAAAACCTAGAGCAGAATGGACAATGGAAGACACATAAGAAGTCCACAAGGATAAGAAGGCTATGAACATTTTGTTTAATGGTCTTGACAAGGATATGTTTGATAATGTGATAAATTGCACAACTGCCAAAGAGGTTTGGGACACAGTTCAGCTATTGTGTGAAGGTACAGAACAAGTAAAAGAAAACAAAATGCAGCTTCTCATTCAATAGTATGAGTATTTTCATTTTGAAGAAAATGAATCTTTAAATGACACATTCAATAGATTCTAAAAGTTGTTGAATGGACTGAAGCTGTATGGTAGAGTGTACCAGGTGAAGGATTCAAATCTTAAATTTTTAAGATCCTTGCCAAAGGAATGGAAACCCATGACTGTCTCCTTGAGAAACTCTCAAGATTATAAGGACTTCACTTTTGAAAGATTATATGGAATCTTGAAGACTTATGAACTAGAGCTGGAACAGGATGAGGTATTGAAGAAGGGAAGAAAGAAAGGAGGTTCAGTTGCCTTGGTAGCTGAAAATGAGAAAGAATGCAGATAAGAAACTGTGAGATCAACATTAAACTCCAAAGATGGCACAAGCAAATCAGAATCAAGCAAGGGTAAGGAGCAAGTTGCTGAGAATGAAGACAACTCCAGCCAAGATGACTCTGATGGTATTGATGAGCATCTTGCATTTCTGTCCAGGAGATTTGCAAAGATGAAATTTAGGAAAAACACTAGAGCCACTAAACCTCATAAGAACATGGTGGACAAATCCAAGTTCAAGTGTTTCAATTGTGGTATAAGTGGACACTTTGCAAATGAGTGCAGAAAGCCAACTTCTGAAAAGAAGAAATTTGACCAAGTAGATTACAAAAAGAAATATTTTGATCTGCTCAAGCAAAAGGAGAGGGCTTTCATTACTCAAGAAAAAGACTGGGCAGCTGATGGAGAAGAAGAGGATGAAGATGTGGAATATGTCAACTTGGCTCTCATGGCTGATTCTGAGGAAAATGAAGTTAGTTCATCAAGCAACCAGGTAATCACTACTGATTTAACACAGCTTACTAAAGAAGAGTGCAATGATGCTTTTAATGACATGTCTACTGAATTGTATCATTTGCGTGTGTCTCTTAAATCTCTTGCTAAAGAAAATAGTAGGATTAAAGAGAACAATCTGTTTTTAAGTAATAGAAATGCTGTGTTAGAAGATAAGTTGATTGACCTAGAGAAAACTAAGCTACATTGTATATCTGTTGAAAATGAACTAGCTGAATCTGTTAAGAAAGTAGAAATACTTTCCAATCAATTAGAGAGAGAGCAAGAGGTGATTAAAGCCTGAAAGACATCTAGGGATGTTAGTGCTCAAATTGTCAAGGTCCAAGGAATTGAATCATTCTGTGAAACTGCCTGGGATAAAAACAAAAAGAAACTGGAATTAATTGATGGGCTGTCAACGGATGTGGAATCAATGGATGATGAAAGTTATCCGTTGAAGGAAGAAAAGGAGCATCCGTTGAAGGTTCCTCAATTAAAATAGGCAGATGTTTCTAATAGTAAAAATCTAAAGAAACTCAACAAAAAGTTTGGTTCAACTTCCAAGAACTTTGTCAAAGAAGAAGCAAGCACATCCAAAGATTTCAGTAAGGTGAATATAGGACACATGACCTTAGAACAGTTAAAGAATAGGCTCAAAGTGGTTGAGGATAAAAAGGAAACTAAAAGGAAATCTAATAGAAATGGGAAGGTAGGGGTTAACAAACATAACAATTACACACCTGATAAGTATGCTCCTAGAAAAAGCTGTGTGCATTGTAGTAGTGTTAATCATCTATCTGCTAATTGCAAATCTATTAAGAAAACTCCCATACCTGTGCCCTCTTCCATGCCTAATATGTCTGCATCACCTCTGCATGCTATG
The DNA here is from genome assembly GCF_009905375.1 of Apium graveolens. Taxonomy (NCBI): domain Eukaryota; kingdom Viridiplantae; phylum Streptophyta; class Magnoliopsida; order Apiales; family Apiaceae; genus Apium; species Apium graveolens. Next base: position 5,967,198 of record NC_133648.1, on the reverse strand, counting down.
CCTGTTATGTCTCAACAGAATCCCTATGCACATTTTGCAAACATGCCATATTTTAATAATCCTTATCTTGCTGCATTTAGTATGCCTCAAATGCCATACAATATGCCAATATGGAATAACATGCTTGCACAATCCATGCCTTATCAAATTCCAAATGTGCTAAATGATTCTGTGACTAACCCTACACCTCAACCAACTACATCTAAGATCAAGGTTGACTCAAAGTTACCTAAGTCTAAAGATGCAGGAGGAATGAAGTCTAGGAGAAAGGCTAACAAGAATGGACCCAAGGAAACTTGGGTACCAAAATCAACTTGATTGATTTTATGGTGTGCAGGGAAAAAGAAGAAATCTATGGTACTTGGACAGTGGCTGTTCAAGACACATGACAGGAGATTTCTCCCTGCTCACAGAGTTTAAGGAGAGAGTTGGCCCTAGCATAACCTTTGGAGATGACAACAAAGGGTTTACTATGGGATATGGCTTGATTTCAACAAGGAATGTCATAATTGATGAAGTTGCATTAGTTGATGGTCTCAAGCACAACTTACTGAGCATCAGTCAACTATGTGATAGAGGGAATACAATTTCCTTCAATTCAGAAGCCTGTGTTGTCACCAGTAAGAAAGACAACAAAGTGGTTCTAACTGGAGTTAGAAAAGGAAATGTGTACTTAGCTGACTTCAACTCTACAGATGCAGAATCTATTACTTGTCTCTTCAGCAAAGCAAGTTCAGCTGAAAGTTGGCTATGGCACAAGAAGCTATCCCATTTGAATTTCAAGACAATGAATGATCTAGTCAAAAAGGACTTAGTTAGAGGAATTCCTCTTGTTGAATTCTCAAGGGATGGTTTGTGTGGTGCTTGTCAGAAAGGCAAACAAAGGAAAACATCATTCAAAAAGAAGCTTGAAACAACAATTGATGAACCATTACAGCTGCTACATATGGATTTGTTTGGACCAATCAATGTATTGTCAATTGCAAGAAAAAGATATTGCTTGGTGATTGTAGATGATTTCTCAAAGTTTTCATGGGTCTATTTTCTTGGATCAAAGGATGAAGCAAGTGAAATCATTATCAATCACATCAGGCAAGTCAATAATCATCCTGACTTGAAGGTTAGGAATATCAGGAGTGACAATGGAATTGAGTTCAAGAATTTGACAATGAGGCTGTTCTGTGAAGAAAATGGAATCATGCATGAGTTCTCTGCTCCAAGAACACCTCAACAAAATGGGGTAGTTGAAAGAAAGAACAGATCTTTAATTGAGGCTGCTAGAACAATATTTGAAGAATCAAAGTTACCAACATATTTCTGGGTTGAAGCTGTTAATTGTGCCTGCTACACTCAGAATATTTCTTTGATCAATCAAGCTAAAGGCATGACTCCTTATCAGTTGTTCAAGAGAAGAAAACCAACTCTAAACTTTCTTCATGTCTTTGGATGTAAATGCTTTATACTGAGAAATCAATCTGACCATAAAGGGAAGTTTGATGCAAAGGCTGATGAAGGGATATTTGTTGGTTACTCAGCTGGAAAATCTTATAGGGTCTACAATCTAAGAACCAACATTGTTATGGAATCTGTGCATGTTGTGTTTGATGATAAAAAGATTGATGGACTAACAGATGAGGGACACCATGAAAGACTCAAATTTGACAACATTGAGATATATTGTGATGATAGTGAAGAGGAGATTGATGGAGATGACACTTCAAAAGGGATTTAAGATATGCCCTTGGATAATACACAGAATTCTGCATCCGTTGAAAGAGGCAATGCAGTATCCGTTGAAAGACATAGTGCATCATCCGTTGAAGTACATAATGAAGCATCCGTTGATCATAGTTCATCAATGGATAATCGATTTACATCATCAGTTGATAGAACTCCAAGTTTCCTGCAAAGGACCAACAACTCAGGGGGAGTTTCAACTGATCAACACTCTGTCTCACATCACGACAATACTGAGGCCACCTCATCTAGAGCACATCTTCCACCTCAAAGGAAATGGACCAAGAATCATCCCTTTGAACTGATCATTGGTGATGCATCATCTAAAGTGCAAACAAGAAAAGCTACTCAAAATGAATGTCTGTATAGTAGTTTTCTATCTCAGGAGGAACCTAAGAAAGTGGAAGAAGCCTTAATGGATCCAGATTGGATATTAGCTATGCAGGAAGAGCTGAACCAATTTGAGAGAAACAAAGTTTGGAAGCTGGTACCCAAGCCAAAGAACAAGAGTTCCATTGACACAAAATGGGTATTCAGAAACAAGATGGATGAAAATGGCATTGTCATAAGGAATAAAGCCAGATTGGTTGCTAAAGGCTATTCTCAACAAGAGGGAATAGATTTTGATGAAACATTTGCTCCAGTTGCAAGACTTGAAGCCATCAGAATCTTTCTAGCCTATGCAGCTAATGCCAATTTCAAAGTCTATCAGATGGATGTCAAGAGTGCATTTCTAAATGGGGAATTGGAGGAAGAAGTTTATGTAAGCCAACCTCCAGGTTTTGAAGATCAAAATTTTCCAGACCATGTGTATTATCTGTTGAAAGCACTCTATGGACTAAAGCAAGCACCTAGAGCCTGGTATGAGACTTTGTCAAAGTTCCTTCTAGATAATCATTTCACAAGAGGTACTGTTGACAAAACTCTCTTCTTTAGAAATGTTAATGGCTCTAAGATACTTGTACAAATTTATGTAGATGATATTATATTTGGATCTACAGATGATAAGCTTTGTAAAAAGTTTGCTAAATTAATGCAAAGTAAATATGAAATGAGCATGATGGGAGAGCTAACTTACTTTCTTGGGTTACAAGTAAAACAAGTTAGTAGTGGAATTTTCATTAGTCAAACTAAATATATTTATGATCTTTTAAAGAAGTTTGACTTAATGGATTGTTCACCTGCAAAAACTCCCATGGCCACTGCCACTAAGCTTGAATTAAACAAGGCTGAAAAGTTTGTGGATATTACAAGTTATAGAGGCATGGTTGGCTCACTTTTATATTTAACTGCTAGTAGACCTGATATAATGTTTTCTACATGTCTCTGTGCTAGATTTCAAGCTGACCCTAAAGAATCTCACTTAGTGGCCATTAAAAGAATTTTCAGATATCTCAAGGGGACTCCAAATCTAGGAATTTGGTACCCTAGAGAGTCTGGTTTTGATGTAATTGGCTACTCAGATGCAGATTATGCAGGTTGCAAAATAGACAGGAAAAACATAACAGGCACCTGTCAATTTCTAGGGAACAAGCTTGTATCATGGTTCAGCAAGAAGCAGAATTCTGTTTCCACATCAACAGCTGAAGCTGAGTACATTGCAGCTGGTAGTTGCTGTGCACAAATACTATGGATGAGGAACCAGTTATTTGACTATGGTATGACTATTGACAAAATTCCAATATTTTGTGACAACACAAGTGCCATTGCCATTACTGAAAATCCAGTGCAGCACTCAAGAACCAAGCACATTGATATCAAGTACCACTTCATTAGGGAACATGTGATGAAAGGTACAGTGGAACTTCATTTTGTTCCAAGTGAACAACAAATTGCAGACATATTTACCAAGCCACTTGATGAATCAACATTCACAAGATTGGTAAGTGAGCTAGGTATGCTTAATTACCCTTAAAATTCATGTCCTTATTGAAATTTGAATTGAAGCCTGAAATGTATTAGCTGCAAGAACAAATTTGATTTTTAACACAGATTATTCCATCAACGGATATTCCCTATCCGTTGAAAGTCAAAATTGTTCTGTCAACGGATGTTCATTATCCGTTGAAAGTCATATACATTTCTGGAATTTTTATCCGTCAACGGATAAAACTGAAGTGCTCTTCAACGGATGACAGTTTACCTTATCCGTTGAAATATCACATCAGTCGATTCAGGTGTTTCACAGCCGTTGATTCTATTGTCTTAACCGTTGATACTCATACATACAGCTGTATGTGTTTGTTTTAAAGGTAGTTTTTAGAATACTTACAGTTTATTCTTAAACGGCTGAAATTCACTTACATATATTTATTGTTTAATCTCTTATTTATGCTTTTTAATTTGAGAAAGTATATAAGCCCTTCTGATTTTTCATTTTTTTACTTTACGCTTTCTTGAAATTTCAAAGCTTTTACCACTTTCTCTCTGCAAAACCTTCAAGTTATTCTCTGTAAATTCTACTCACAACAATGGCACCAGTAGTAAAGATTATGTCTCAATCCGGATTCATCTATGAGAAGAACAATTTCATAGCTTTGGTAGAAAAGAATGAAGCCCACTCTGATTATCACAAAATGATGGACTTCATCAAAAACTGTAAACTTAGCTATGTAATGCTGGAAGCCCCAACAATTTACTGTGAAGTAGTTGAGGAGATTTGGACAACTGCTGAGTTCAACTCCATAGATACGACTATCTCCTTCACTCTCAAAGGTAAAAATCACTGTGTTAACTGTGATGATTTACTAGCATGTTTTAAATTACCTGAGAACAATGCCATGACACCACACACTGATAATGATGTATCCAGCATGTTAGATTCCATAGGTTATTCTCTTAACTCTGCTAGTTTAGGGAGTATTAAAAGAAAAGGCCTTAGGAAAGAATGGAGTTTTCTTGGGGATGCCTTTATCAAGGTTTTCTCTGGGAAAATTAGCAATTTTGATGCCATAACTTCATCTCTTGTTAATATGCTCTATATGCTTGTTTCTGATAGGTATTTTAATTTTAGCAACTATGTTATGCTAGAATTGGGTACTAGATTAGGTAACAAAGCTAATAGATCTAATAACATCTATTATGCTAGATTCTTTATGTTATTGGCTAACCATGTTGCTGAAGGTTTGGTCATAACCAATGAGAATAATAAACTCAAGTGTTGGGCACAAGAGAAAAGAGTTCTTGCAGATTTATTGAGAATGGATCTCAACAGCAGTGTGCCATTGGTATATTTACCAATCATGAATGCACCTCAGGTAAGTGAGGTAATTCCTTCTACAACTCCTACTTCTTCCAACCCCTCTATTTCTTTATCTTCTAGTGTGGCCATGGAATCTGTGACAATGCCCCAACAGATTCCTACCAAGGTCACCAAAACTAAACTTTCAAAATCAAAGACAAAGAAAACTACCTCTGTTGTTTCTCAAAAGACAACAGTTGTAACATCTACCATTAACCTTGAAGGGAGTGAACAGGGTGTGAGTGGTGAGGGGAGGGGTGAACATCAAAGAAACCCCCAGGATAAGGAAGGAGAGTTAAGTGCTTCCCAAGCTAGCCAAGCCACAGTTTCTCAAAAAGCTGTGGTGGTTGAAAGGGTTACTAGCATATCCCTAGCTGCATCCTCCCAAAAGGAGGTAACTATTGAAAATAGTTCCCAACCAGGAACACAGAACAAACGAGGGAGGGACACTAAAGCCAAACACTCACCAACAAAAGCCTTTATTAGAAGAAAGAGAGCAAGAACCCAATCTTCTACACAGGGTGCACACACTGCACAGATACATCCATCTGTATCTATGCCTTCTCAAACTCAGTTTGATGTGGCTCCAACAAATATGGAGTCACAACCCCATTCTCTCACAATTAACACACATCAATCACCACACACTTCTTCACCATCTCTAGATGTGGATATGTTATTCCCATTAATTCCTGATTCTCCCTCTTTACAACTTAGGGAGGAGCCCCACTCAAATACAGGTGATCATCATCTTTTAGATGATTTGTTGGATCACCCACAAATTCTTTCAGATGTAATTGAAGGATCTGGTCACCAAAACTCATATCAATCTACACAGATTCAACAGTTATATCACTTTCAATTTCTACTTCTTTTCCTTCTTCAACGGATATCACTCATCCGTTGACAAGTGGTTGTTCTTCAACGGATAAGCTTAACAGCAGTTATCCGTTGATACCATCAGTTTCACCTTCAACGACTATTCCTCATCCGTTGATAGTCTCTACACACACAACTGAAACAATTCCAAGTGTAGAAGACTTGATTACTGTACAATCACTTCTAGGACTGAGGGAAGGGAGTGACAATTTGAGTGAGAGGCTGGGTTGCTCCCAGGCAAAAGGAGAGATTGAGAGCTCAAACATGCATGCTATTTTTTCCAGCATGGCAAAAGTAAGTGAGAGGAGTACCACCTTAGTAGGTGAAGGTGAGGGAGTGAGTTGTGTGAGCCAGGGGGAGCCCCTGATGCAAGAACATAGAGAAAATGAGAGAAAGGCAGGTACAGCAGAAATAAGGATGGATCCAGCCATTGCTAGTGAGTCAATGATTGTGAATGATGCTGAAAAGGAAAGACAATTTCAGCAACATTACAAAGCTGTTATTCATAACATTTCCTTGGATGCTGACACTTTTACTCATCCTGTTTCAGCCTATCAATTATTGGCTGCACAGGGCAATGTGGAGGCAGAAAAGACACTACATCTAGTACATACAACAACATCTCTTCAAAGGGACAAAGCTGCTATTAACAAGATGCCTTCAACAGCTGGTGAGTCATTTGAAGAATTTGGAGTAAATTCTGATGATGATGACTTTGTTTCTTCTGATGGAAGCATGAACTTAGGGGGAGATGAAGGCCCTAGTTCTATTCCAAATCTACCTGAATGAGCCTTGACAAAGGAGTCTACAACAGGGCAATTCAATGTCTCCTTAGTCAAACAAATCAGTACTATCAAACAAGCCATTCAGAAAACTTCTCATGCTGGTACAAAGGCTATCCTTACAGCTCACTTGGACTCACTGCATCTCATGAAGTTGCAGCAAGTAAGACAGAATCTGAGTGTGGATGAACTCAGAAAGGATATTGCTGACTTAAAATCCTACAATTCTGAAAAATTGGATTCAGTCATGCCCTATGGTACAATGCAGGACATTTGGTTGAGATTGAAAAAGGAATCACATACTGAAAAGAGGTTGGCCAAATTGGAAGACAGAGTTCAAGTTATTGAAGATTCTGTGGCCACCATTCTTCACAACCAACAATCTCAAACAAATATACTTATGTAGCTGGCAAAAGCACAGGGCTTGACCCCTCTCCTTGATGATAACAAAAAGGGAGAGAGTAAAAGGGAAGGGGAAGGAGAACCATCTACAAAAATCCAAATATCTAAAGTGCTAGTTCCTGCCATCACTACTTCTCCAATCATTCAAATCAAAGGAAAGCCTGATGGAATTGATTTAATCCAGCTAACAGCAGCTAAAATTCAAGTGAAAGAGCAAAGGAGGAGAATTGATGAAAGGATGCAACAACTGTTTGGTTCTACACAAGATAAATCAATATCTGTGAAACATAGCACAAAGGTTGAACCAATCAATATGGATGAGGCAGTAAGGAGAAACATGGCTATTATCTTTAGAGAGGGAAAGAGCATATGTGTGATGCAAGGACATCCCAAATTCTCAATAGCCAAGAGGGAAGAAACCAAAAGGTTAAAGAAAGAAGCTGAAAAACTCAAGGCTGACAAAAGAGCACAAGCAAAGCTTGAACAAAAGCTAAAGTCAAGTCTAGTTGAAAATGAGAAAGGAATTGAAGTCAGGGGTGAAGACAAGATTGCAAACTTAGATGAGGTTTTTGGGAGTATATTTGGTGAAAGTATGGAGGAAAAAGAGAAATGGCAGAAGGGAAACAGAAGAAAGGCCAAGGCACATAGAAGGAGTGAAGGAAACACTGAAGAAACTAAATCTCTACCTTCCATACCTGAACCCTTTGTTGCTGATCCCACTATAAACATCCATGGTGAACCAATCATCCCAAAAGAGGAACCTATTGATTGGGACACCATCAATTTGCCTACCTTTTTAACCACTCTTCCACTACCAAAGAAACAGAAAAGAAAATCCAAATCTACACCTCCCCTAAACTCTAAGAAATTCACTCAAAAATATAAACCTAACCCTAAGCCACCCATTTCTAAAGATGATTATGTTCACATCTGTGACATAAAAGAAATTTCAGACATTGAACTCTATCTGGATGAGCTGGAGGATGTAAGGGGAATTGCTGCTTACAGACAGCTACCAGAGAGATTGGTGTTCAGATACAAAGGAGCTGGGGAAAGAACATGGCCTCTCTACAGGATTCTGAATGAAGGCTACTCTACCTTGATCAGAGTCTTTTCAGCCATACAAAAGGATTCTGGCTTTACCAGGACTGCCAAGACTGAAATTCTCAACAAGATTGCCAACATAAGGAAAACTTGGAGGGAGCCCAATGCCTTGCCCAGAACCTTACTCATTCAAGAAAGGGGAACTAAAATTCACAAATCACCTCATTGGTTGATGGAATTCAGAGATGATAAAGGAGTCAGAAGATTTTTCAGACTTGAAGACCAACTCAAGATTGCCAGCAATGAAACTCTCAAAGAAATGCAATCTAAGTTGGATATCAGTGATGAAGATGAAGCTGAATTCTTCAGACAACTCCAACTCCAATTTGAGGAAAATGACAAAGGGCTAGGAAAGAAAACCAGGGATCAAAGAAGAAAAAGATGATTTGCTCAGGCTAGAGGAGCATCCTTGGAAATACTGTAAATCTTCAATTACCTTCTAGTACATACACTTTTGCAACACTTTTGAATTTCTACTTAGTTTCAGTTCATATAATTGTTAAGTGTTTTGTTATCATCAAGTTAACCTTGAATTTATGTCTACAATTCTTATAGACATAAATAGGGGGAGATTGTTAGGAATATATGTGCATTAGTTTGATGATATGTTTAACAAAACACTTAAGTAGAAATCTAGTGTTTGTAGCCTCAACGGATAAGACCATTTTGGCTATCCGTTGATGGTGTAGCTTTACTTAGAAATAAGTCTAGTGTTGTAGCACATTTCAGTCTCTGAATTTGAGATATAAATTCTTAAATGTTGAGGGAAATTATAAGTCATGTTGACTACTAGAGGATATGCAGATAGGAAGGCCAATTGTAAGTATTTCATGCCTTGTAATTTTGTATAAATGAAATGGTGTCAACGGATAACTTAAAGACCTTCAACGGATGAGAAACAAAGCTTCAACGGATGTCTCTAAAGCTTCAACGGATAACATCCTTCAACGGATGAGTGCATCAACGGATAGAGCTTCAACTGCTAACACATCAACGGATAAAGCCATCAACGGATGAAGGCTTCAACGGATGTTCTGTTAAATAGCAGTTGACAAGTGGTAGTTGTACCTACAAACAGAGGCACATGGGTTGACAGAGACAACTGAGATGTGGTAGCCTATTTCAGGAACATCAGAAAAAGCAGCCGTTCTACTCTAGTATAAAGAGGCAATAGTCAACAATGCACTGGAGTAAAATGGAGAAGAAACAAGTGGAGAACTTATTTTATTATTGTACTTTTTATCTTTGTCTTCACTTGTAAACTTGGTAATATATAAACCAAGTAGCAGTTAGTAATTAGAAGAGAATTTTTCCAGAGCTGTTTAGAAAAATCTTGAGAGAAAAATTATCTAGTTTGTACTAGGACGCAGCTGTGATCAACTTCTTGAATCACAGATTTTCTGAAATACCATCTCTGGTGGAACAACAATCCACCAGAAAAGTTTTTAAGGTCTGTTGTGTTCTTTACATTAGTGTTTGAATATATATCTGTCAGTATTAGCTTAAAACAATTCATACACTTGTTTATCTTAAACACATAGCCTTTGAAACTGTTCAAAACTTGAAAAAGTTTTGAGATTTACATTCAACCCCCCTTCTGTAAATCTCATTGTTAGTTCATTAGGAATAACACTATCCCAGTCTACTGGCTCATCCTTAGGAATAATTGGTTCACCATGAATATTTCTTGTTGGATCAACCACTTTGAATTTTTCAAATACCACTGAGGGTTTTGATGTCTGAGTTGTAGTTGTAGGTTTTTTGGGAAATTGGTCTTCCAATTCCTCATCATTAAAGTTCACTTTCCTCTTGGAATGGAGTTTGTATCTAAATCTTCTTTTCTGCTGTGATTCTTCTTGCATTTTCAGATCCTTAGGTTCAGTAATTGCAGTTGGTTATACAGGGAGTTCTGTTGTGGTTTTTACAGCTTGAAGCTTGGCCAAGATAACAGCTTGTTCTTTCTTTTGGTTTTGCTTCTTAGCATCCAAAGCAGCTTGCTTCTTTTCTAGCCTGATTCTTTCTTTATCTTCCTTCTTAGCTTCCACAAATTATGGGTGTCCAACCACCACACAAATCTCCTTACCATTTCTGTAAATTTTAGCAATTCTATTTTTAAGCACTGAATCAGTTGGATCCTTGTAGAATGCAATAGACCTAGCCAGCAGCTTCTTCTCATCTGGCCTAGGTGTTTCAAACACTGTATCCATAGGATTCTTGTCTGAAAACTTAGAGTAGTTCTTTTTGGCCTTCATAATGAGATCTTTCTTTGGAGATTTGATGCCAAAAATTTGACCTCTTTCCAGATAGTTCATACTTATATCATTCATAGAAATTTTCATGACTTTAGAGTGATGATTGAAGACTTTGTCTGGCTTCTGAATTGGCCCAAACTTTTGTTGAATATCTGCATCTAATTTTCTCCATTGTTCTTTTATTTCCTTCTCTAGAGCTGTAACATCAATCATCTTAGAATTTGATTTCAATTCAAGCTTTCAGCAGCTCTTTGGATTAGATCAATGTTATCCAACACTGGTGGCTTTGTGAAAGCAATTGTTGGCACAATCACTTTGCTGACTTGTATATTTAGCACTTTTTACTCCCCCTCACTTCTTGATTCCCCTTGACTGAATGAGACAGTTGAGCTTTCTTTCTTCCCCTTTAAAGAGGTTTCTTTCTCCCCCTTTTTTGTTATCAACAAATTGAGTAGAAGAAGAGGTTTGTGATGCCACCAGCCTTTGAAACAAGTCTGTTTGTTGTGCTTGGTGTAGATGAATTGCTGTTAGAGAGGCTTCCATTGTTGTCATTCTTTTGTCCAAGGAATCCACCTCGTTTGCAAGATCAGTGTTCTTCATTAATTATCTTTTGATATCAAGCATTGTAGCTTCTGAAAGTTTTACATCTAGTCAATCAGCTATATCCTTCTTCACTTGAGTGATCTCTGTTTGAATAGAAGTGATATCCTGATTGTGTTGGAAGCCTTGGATTTGCTGTAGTTGAAGAGAAGCAAGATGTGCTTGCAAAGGCTTCTTGGTGCTAGCATTTTTGGATGATTGGAGAGCAGACTGTGTTTGACTGATAAGTTAGATGAGTGTGGTCTTGAAATGATGTTCATCACATTTCTTTGAGAAAGCCCATGCTGACATGCCTGATCTGGAACTAGGGACTACTTCTCCCCCTATGTCCAATGGCTCTTCTTCACTTACTTCATCCTCACTACCAAAGAAATCTTCTGAACCACCAGTCTCATAGTCAATATCACCAGCTGTAGAGGGCAGAGCTGTGATTGCATCATTTGCTCTTTGCATAGACTGTGTTATGTGCACCAAATTTAGCATCCTTTCTGTATTGTCATTGTCCTGTCCAGCTAAAAGTTGATATGCTGGAACAGGGTGAGTAAATGTCTCAGCATCCAAGGAGGTAGAATCTATAACAGCTTGACTTTGCTGAGATAGTCCCTCCATGTTTGCATCCTGGACATTCATTAACTCACTTGCAGTGACATCCACCCTTATATCTCCTGTACCTGCATTTCTCTCATTATCTCTCTTTTCTTGCATCAAGGTCTCACCTTGGCTCCACACCCTCACACCCTCACCTTCACCATCTAAGGTGGGACTCCTCTCACCACTTTTCCAGTCCTGAATAAATGGACTGCAATTGATCACTCTTTTTCTCTCCTTTTTCCTGGGAGCAACCCAGACTCTCACTCAATTCACTCCCTTCCCTAAGCCCTAGGAGTGATTGCACTACTACTAAGTCTTCTGCACTTGTAAGAATTGAAGAAATTTGAAGTTGTGCAGAGACATCCGACGGATGATGAATATCCATCGGGTTAGTAGTATGGCTATCCGACGGATGACTGCTGTCAGCCTTATCCATCGGGATACAATCACTACTCGACGGATGGTGAATATCCAATTGAGTTTGGAGTGGAGACTATTGTAGACTCTGTGCAGATTGATGAAAATTTTGGCACAGATGTCTCAACAGTCTCAGAAAGAAATGGCAAGTGAGCCAACAAATTATCTAGAAGATGATGATCACTTGCATGGATTTTTGGCTTCTCCAAGAGAGTTAAAGATGGAGAATTTGGAAGTGATGTATTTATCATGTCAACATCCAATGAGTGTGTGGGAGAATTTGGTGTATCAGGTGCTTCAATAATAAGAGATTTTGGCTGTGACTCCATATTTATTGGAGCCACATCAACCTGACTTTGAGATGGTGTAGTGACTGGGTCTTTAGCACCAGTTTGCACAGTGTGTGATCCCTGTGCATCCCCAAGGGTTTTGGGTTTCTTCTTTATAATATAAGTTTGGGGTGAGCTTGTGTCCATTACCCTTTTGGCCTGTGCTCTTGGCTGAGAGCTTTGTTCAATAGTCACATCCTTTTGGGAGGATGCAACTAGTAATGAGCTTGAATCCTTTTTAAGCACTGCAGTTTGTTGAGAAACTACAGTATGTCTAGGATGGGAAACACTCACATCTCCAACCTTATCCTTAGGGCTTCTTTGATTTTCACCATGTCCCTCACCTTTCTTGCCCACCTTCACACTCCCCTCTTTGGTTTTAGTGGATTTTACAACTGATTTCTTTTGAAATAAATCAGAGGGGGCTTTCTAAGCTTTGGATTTAGAAACTTTTGTTGGTTTGGTAGCTTGGGTAGGTATCTGTTTGGTCATTGGCACAGATACCATAACTACACTTGAATGCAAAGAAATGTGTAAGGTTGGAAGAGTAGAGACAGTAGAAATTACTTCACTAACCTGAGGTCCCTCCATTATTGGAAAATAAAATAAGGGTACCTCCTTGTGATGATCTGCTCTATTGAGATCTGCAATTATTCTTCTTTCTTGAACCCAACAATTCATCTTGTTGGTTGGGTTCTCAATCACAACATTCTCAATAAGATGGTTAGCAAGCATCATACAGAATCTAGCATAATAGACACTTTTACCTCTCTTATTGATAGCCTAACTCAAATAAAACCAAATCACTAAAATTAAAGTACTTATCAGTAACTAGCATGTAAAGCATAGAAATGTTGATAGAATCAAAGTTGCTAATTTTACCAGAAAACACTTTAGTTACCACATCACACAAATAACTCCATTCTTTCCTAAGACCAACCTCCTAATTTCACTTAATTTAGAAGTAGTGAGTCCATAGCCCATGAAATTAAGCATATTAACAATTTCAGTGTCTGTGTGTGGAGCAGTTACAGTATTATCAGGAATCTTGAAGCATGCTTTAATAATATCACTATTTATGCGAAATTGCTTACCTTTCAAAGTGAATGTGATGGTCTTGACTGTCGAGTTGTATACTGCAGTTGTCCATAGCTCTTCAACAACCTCACAGTAAACGGTGGGTGATTCCAGCATGGCATAGTTGAGTTTGCAGTTCTTCACAAAATCCATCATTTTGTGATAGTCGCCAGACTGCTGAATCTCCTTGTTCACTAAGGCTGAGAAGTTGTTTTTCTCATAGATATAACTGGTTTGAGACATGATTTCACTACAGGTGCCATTGTTAGAGGTTTGGAATTTGCAGAGAGAGGGTTTGTTTTTTAGAAGAAAGAAATTAGAGCAATTGAATCTAGAGAATGATAAAAGGAATGAATAAAAGTGAATTTGCTTTTATACTATCTCAGAAATTAACTGACAAAAATAATAAAGTAATATAAAGTAACCAATAAGAATTGCCCAAAATAGCCATTTAAAAATAAATAAACTGTAAAAATTCTGTCACTTATCCGTCGTGTCATGCTTACAAACTGTAAGTATACTCGATGGATAACATTCAGGGAATTAACGGCTAGGATTGAGACAATTCGACGGATGAGGATAAATCATTTATCCGTCGAGTTATAAAATATTCCAGAAACATAATTGATTTTATTGACAAATTGTATTCCGACGGATGATCAAACTTGATAGATAATGATCATCCGTCGGGATCTAAATTTTGACTTAGCCAAAATTTCATCCAAAACAGAAAAATCAATTAAATTACTGGCTACATAACCACTTGCAAAAATATCTGAAATAATTCAAGAGAAATTAAGCATACCTAATTCACTTACCAACCTTGAAAATGTGGATTCATCAAGTGGTTTGGTAAATATATCTGCAAGCTGCTTTTCACTTGTAACAAAATGAAGCTCCACAGTACCATTCATCACATGTTCCCTTATGAAGTGGTACTTGATGTCTATGTGCTTTGTCCTTGAATGTTGTACTGGATTTTCAGTGATGGCAATTGCACTTGTGTTATCACAGAAAATGGGAATCCTATCCACTTCTAAACCATAGTCCAATAATTGATTTTTCATCCATAAAATTTGTGCACAGCAACTTCCAGCAGCAATATATTCAGCTTCAGCTGTAGAAGTAGAGACTGAATTTTGCTTTTTACTGAACCAGGACACAAGCTTGTTCCCTAGAAATTGACAGGTTCCTGTTATACTTTTTTAGTCTATTTTACAACCTGCATAATCTGCATCTGAATAACCAATTAGATCAAAACCAGAATCTCTAGGGTACCAAATGCCAAGTTTTGGTGTTCCCTTGAGATATCTAAAAAATTTCTTTATAACTACTAAATGAGATTCTCTAGGATCAGCCTGAAATCTAGCACAAAGACAAGTACCAAACATTATATTTGGCCTACTAGCTGTTAAGTACAGAAGTGAGCCAACCATGCCTCTATAACTTGAAATATCCACAGACTTTTCAGTAGTGTTTAATTCAAGCTTAGTTGCAGTGGTCATGAGAGTTTTTGCAGATGTGCAATCCATTAGATCAAACTTCTTTAAAATATCATGAATGTATTTAGTTTGACTAATGAATATGCCATCACTAACTTGCTTAACTTGTAAGCCAAGAAAGTAAGTTAATTCTCCCATCATGCTCATTTCATACTTACTTTGCATCAATTTGACAAACTTTTTGCAAAGTTTTTCATCTGTAGAGCCAAATATATTATCATCTACATAAATTTGAACAAGTATACTAGAGCCATTAACATTTCTAAAGAATAAAGTTTTATCCACGGTACCTCTTGTGAAGTGATTTTCCAAAAGGAACTTTGATAAAGTGTCATACCATGCTCTAGGTGCTTGCTTCAGTCCATAGAGTGCTTTCAAAAGATAGTAGACATGATTTGGGAAGTTTGGATCTTCAAAACCAGTAGGCTGACCGACATAGACTTCCTCCTCCAAATCTCCATTTAGAAAATCACTCTTGACATCCATTTGATAGACCTTGAAACTGGCATGGGCTGCATAGGCTAAGAAAATTTTGATGGCTTCAAGTCTTGCAACAGGAGCAAAAGTTTCATCAAAATCTATTCATTCTTGTTGACAATAGCCCTTAGCCACCAATCTAGCTTTGTTCCTAATCACTATGCCATTTTCATCCATCTTGTTTCTGAATACCCATTTGGTGTCAATTGGATTCTTTCCTTTAGGCTTGGGTACCAGCTTCCATACTTTATTCCTTTCAAATTGGTTTAGCTCCTCCTGCATAGCTAAAATCCAATCAGGATCCAACAAAACTTCTTCTACCTTCTTTAGTTCTTCCTTAGATAGGAAGCTGTTATATAGATATTCTTCTTGAGTTACTCTCCTTGTTTGAACTCTAGAAGATGCATCATCAATGATGAGCTCAAAGGGGTGATCTTTTGTCCATTTTCTTTGTTGAGGTAGATTAGCTCTAGATGAAGAGGCCTTGTTGTTGTCTTGATGTGTAACTGAGTTTTGATTATTAGAAACTCCCCCTGAGTTTATGGATCTTTGATTTGAGAAAAGGGAACTTTCTGTAAGTGATTTATTCTGACTTTCAGCTTCTTTTGATGACCCGACGGATGGTGCATTTTGAGTTCCGAAGGATGAAACTGATTGTCTCCCGACAAATAAAGCAGATTGTCTCCCGACCGATGAAGCATTTTACAATTCGACAGATGTTGAATTTTGTGCTTCATTGGTAGTAGATTTTTCTGCATTATCCTTTGATACTGTTTCTTGATCACTTTCATCATCACTGTCATCACTAATCATCTCCACATTATCAAATTTGATACTTTCATGAGAATGTTCATCTTGCAGTTCTTCAATCTTTATATCATCAAACACAACATGTATTGATTCCATAACAATGTTGGTTCTAAGATTGTAGACTCTATATGCTTTTTCCACAGCATATCCAACAAAAATTCCTTCATCTGCTTTAGCATCAAACTTCCCATGTTAATCAATATGATTTCTCAAGATATAACATTTGCAGCCAAATACATGAAGAAAATTTAGAGTTGGCTTCTTGTTCTTGAACAATTGATATGGTGTCATGCACTTTGCTTGATTGACCAAAGAAATATTCTGAGTGTAGCAAACAGTATTTACTGCTTCAGCCCAGAAATATGTTGGTAACTTTGATTCTTCAAGCATTGTCCTTGCAGCTTCAATAAGTGATCTGTGCTTTCTTTCCACTACTCCATTTTGTTATAAAGTTCTTGCTGCTGAAAACTCATGCATAATTCCATTCTCTTCACAAAATGCTCTCATAACAGAATTATTGAACTCAGTTCCATTGTCACTCCTGATTCTTCTAACTTTGAAATCAGGATGATTGTTGACTTGCCTTATGTGATTGATGATGATTTCACTAGCCTTATCTTTAGATTTTAGGAAATATGTCCAAGAGAACTTTGAGAAATCATCTACAATTACTAGGCAAAACCTTTTCCTTGAGATGGATAACACATTAACTGTTCCAAACAAATCCATATGTAGGAGTTGCAAAGGTTCTGAATATACTTATCAGGTGTGTAGTTGTTATGTTTGTTAATCCCTACTTTCCCATTTTTATTGTTTTTCTTTTTAATTTCTGTTTTAACCTCTATCTTTTCTAATCTGTCATTCAATTGCTTGATGGGCAGATGACCAACATTCACTTTCTTCTCCTTCTTCACTTAACTTGATTCTCCCGGAACAAAGTTTTTGGAAATTGATCCATATTTCTCATTTAGCTTGGCAAGTTTGGCTTTGCTCACAGGTTTGCTCACAGCTGACGGATGAAGATTTATGTCACTCGACGGATAATCCTTTTGGTTATCCGATGGATGACTCTCATCATCTGTCGAGTCCACATCTGTTAGCACTCCTTCAACCAAATTGGATTCCGGCTTCTCCTTACCTTTTTCCCAGGCTGCATCACAAAAGGACTCAATACCTTGAACTTTGGTGATTTGAGCATGAACATCTCTAGATGCTTCTTCAAAATCTCTTCTTTCTTCAAGGAATCAGTTAATTCATCCTTAGCAATCTTACACTCAATTCTTAATTTTTCAAATTCAATAAACTGAGACTCTGGCTTATTATTCCTCTCACTTAAAAACAAATTATTTTCTTTAATTTTAGCATTTTCCTTAGTGAGGGACTTAAGTGTAACACATAAGTGATATAATTCTGTAGACATGTCATTGATAGCATCATTACACTCGGCTTTAGATAAATGTGCTAGGTTAGTGGTGATTACCTGATTACTTGAAGAACTTATTTTTGTTTCATCAGATTTGGCCATTAGGGCTAGATTGACATATCTCACATCTTCATCTTCATCCAATCCATCAGCTGCCCAGTCATTTTCCTGTGTAATGAAAGCCCTTTCCTTTTGCTTGAGCAATTCAAAATATTTCTGTTTGTAGTCAACAGGCTCAAACTTCTTTTTGCTCGAATCTGACTTTCTACACTCACTGGCAAAATGCCCTGCCAAGCCACATTTGAAACATTTAAATTTTGATTTATCCACCATGTTTCTACTGGGCTTAGCTGCTCCAAAGTTCTTTTTGAACTTGAGCTTGGAAAATCTTCTGGAAAGAAATGCAAGATGTTCATCAATATCATCCATATCATCTTGGCTCAAAGAATCTTCATTTTCAGCTACCAGCCCCTTGTCCTTGTTTTCACAGACCTTTGTAGTAGACTCAACAGCTTCTACCTTCACCTCTTTCTCTTTCTCCAACTCAGCAACCACTGTTATGGACCCTCCTTTCTTCCTTCCTTTCTCCATCCTCTCATCTTGCTCTATTTCAAGCTCATAAGTTTTCAGGATGCCATACAGTCTCTCCAAGGTAAACTCCTTGTAATCCTGAGAATTTCTCAGTGAGACTGTCATTGGTTTCCATTCCTTTGGAAGAGATCTAAGGAACTTGAGATTGGAGTCTTTTGTCTGATAGACTCTTCCATGCAACTTCAGAGCATTTAGTAGTTTTTGAAACCTACTAAATATGTCGGTGAGAGTTTCACTATCTTCACAATGAAAGTGCTCATATTGCTGAATTAACAGCTGCATCTTATTTTCTCGAACTTGCTCAATACCATCACAGATAATTTGGATGGTGTCCCAAACCTCCTTAGCTGTCTTGCAATTGATGATATTGTCAAACATGTCACCATCAACTCCATTGAATAAAATATTCATGGTCTTTTTGTCCTTCATGACTTGCTCAATATCAGGTTCTGACCATTCATGCCTAGGCTTGGGGACTGAAGGCTCATTGCCAGTAGGAGCTCTTATTGGAATGTGAGGACCTCTCTCTATACAATCAACATAGGCCTCATCTTGAGAAAGAAGATGTAGGTGCATCTTCACCTTCCAGTGATGATAATTGTCTTTATCCAGAAATGGAATTTTGACTCCAACATCCTTCTTGTTCATCTTGCTATTTTGTTGTGATCTTGAAACTCTTTGTACTTCAAGAGCTTGCTCTGATACCAATTGTTAATCCCTAACAATACAACAAGAATTAGAGAGGGGGGGGGGTTAAATGTAATTCTGGCTACTTTCTGAGATTAATGAAAAATGGTTATATCTTAATAATATATAAGTGTTTGATTTGCAAAGTGCGGAATGAAGAATTAGATAAATCAAAACACAAGTAATAAAAACACAAGTCTTTAAAACTTTCTGGTGGATTTGAATGTATCCGCTATATATATATATATATATATATATATATATATATATATATATATCAAGAGAACCCTGTGAAGCTTGAATAGCTCACAGCTGCTTACAAATATGAACAACTAAACTTACAGAGAAATGCTACAGGATTCAGCTTACAAATATTTCTCTGAGAATGTATTTGCTTAGTCTTATTGTTGTTCCACTTGCTACACTTGGTTTATATATCACCAAGACTACATAGTAATAAGACAAGATAATAAAACAAAACATATCAAGTCTAATACCATACTGCTTCGCTACTCTATTCCAGCATCTTTGAATATCTTCATAATAGCATGGAAATGGTAATGCTTCTTTGTTCTCAAAAATCCTGCTAAACAGGCTGCCACATTCCTTTTACAAACACTCGACGTATGTGACTGTGTTGTCACTTCCAACAGATATTTGAATTGATCATTCGTCGGGTACACGCTTGTTATCCGTCGGGTAGCCTTGTTGATCATCCGTCGGGTAGCTTTGTTGATCATCCGTCGGGTAGCCATTTATCACTTGACTCTATTTCATTTGTGCAGAATTACAAGACATCTTATATTTATATTTAATCAACCTATTCTGCACATCTACTAGCGGTCTACATGATTCATAAGCTAGTACAGAATCTATACAAAGTTGTTTGCAGAAATGTGCTACATTACTTATTGTTACATAAGCTACTCACCCGGTGGATATCAATTAGTCATCCATCGGGACTATATTGAATCATCCGTCGGGACTATAATTGATCATCCGTCGGGTGCTACAAAATTCACTAAGTTAAATCTACTAAGGTGTTTTGTTTAGCTTATCATCAAGTACACAACGTATTCCTAACAGGAATGCACTTTTCGTATCCATTTGATACACTTTGAAATTTGATTGTGCAGCAAATGCAAGGGAAATTCTTATTACTTCAAGTCTTACAACCGGGGCAAAAGTTTCATCATAGTCAAATCATTCTTCTTGTGAGTAGCCTTTGGCAACCAGTCTTACTTTGTTTCTAGTAACAAGAAACATTTTCATCCATCTTGTTCTTGTACACCCACTTTGTTCCAATGATGCTTTTGTTTCTTGGTGTAGGAACCAATTCCCAATCTCTGTTTCTTTCAAATTGATTTAGCTCTTCTTGCATAACAGTTATCCAATCAGGATCAAGTAGATTTTCTTCAGTTTTCTTAGGCTCAATTTGAGATAAGAAGCAGACATGTAGGCATTCATTTGCAGTGACACTTCTAGTCCTCACACCAGCATTAGGGTCATCAATAATAGTGTATCTGGTGTGACTCCTGTCCCATTTCCTGGTGTGATGATTTTGATGACTAGAGGTGTCCTCATTTTCTTCATTATTGGCATGACTTGCAGAACCATCATCTATTTCCCCCCCTGAGTTTGTGCTATCAAATTCAGGTGAGTTTCTATCTTGAGATTAATTCTCATTTGTAGAATTCACTGGTTCACTAGTTTCTTCTTCTCTATTGTCTACATTCTTTTCATCTTCATCTTCAGAATCACTGTCAAGGTTGAGATTATCAAATTTTAAAGCTTCACCTTCATTGTCCTCAAGGCATTCCAAGCCAGGGTACTTATCATCATCAAATGTTACATCTGTGCTCTCAATTATCTTCTTTTGTTCTAGCACATGGACTATGTAAGCAGTCCTCTCCAATGTGTAACGAAGAAATATAACTTCAAATACTTTGGAGTCAAACTTGCCAACATATCTAGAGTTGTTTTTTTAACACAAAACACTTGCTTCCAAACACATGAAGATGTTTAACTGTAGGATTCTTCTTAGACATGATTGAGTAGGGTGACTTGCCATTGATTTTGTTCACTAAATATCTATTCTGAGTATAACATGTTGTTTTAACAACTTCCTCCCCAAATCTAGTTGGCAGATTGACATCCTGCAACATTATCTAGCAGCTCCAATCAGAGTTTTATTCTTTCTTTCAACTACACCATTTTGTTCAGGTTTTCTCGGAGATGAGAACTCATGAGTGATGCCTTTTTTGTAAGATCCGGGAATTTTACGATTGTTTTATGATATATTAAATGAATTATTATGTGTTTATATCCGTTTGAGATGCTTGTGATCATAAATGTCACGTGTTATATGTTATATGTGGTCTCGTAAAGGGTAATAATATTTTTCAGATATTTTATTACGTGTAAAAACGTAAGTATATGAAATTATACACTGCGTGGATTGACATTGATGGTATGTATTTCGTGTGATGTGTTTTGCATCATTTTACGTAAGTTGTCACCTATTATACTTGTTTTTGGGATATATTATTAATTTAGAAAATATTTTGTATTATGAAAAATTATCGGACCAGTCACCTATCGAGACGTCAAAGCCTACTACAAAATTCGTATTTTTATTTTTATAAAATTGAGGGTTCATTCAAAAATTTTACATTTTTGGAAAGTTCATAATATTTGGAAAATTTTGGCATAATTTTAATATTTATTTGAAAATATTATTTTTCCCGTTAATTATTAATTGTGGGCTAATCACTTTTACTAAATGATATAATCATGCCCTAAATAATTCTAGGGGTATTTTTATGTAAATACATATGTGTGTGTGTGTTAATTATTATAATATATTAAAAATCAGAATAATTAAAAGAAAACCCATAAAATTCTCTTACATTAGGGTTAGGATTTGTTATTGGGATTCTTAAGATCATTCCGTGATTTTGTATTGATATGCAAACTAAAAGAGGTCATATTTGTAATCATATTGAATCACAAAACATCATCTACTTGTTTCTACCATCAAAAACATTCAAAGAGGTATAAATTTTGAATTTTGATTTTCGGGTTTTAATTCTGAATTAGGGGATCCTTATTCGTTATTTGTTCACGTGTTGATTATGTGGATGTATAGATTGTTAAATTACAGATCTATTCGTACTTGTTTTGTTGATTTCGTTAAAAGTTTAAGGTCGCCGGATTTTCGACACTGCCTTTCATTTTTTAGTTTTTCCGGCCACGTTTTTAATGTTTTGATTATATGAATGAGTTAATAAGCTTAATATGATGTTAGTAGTTGATTTGTGCTAAGTTTGACCGAGTTCTGTTCGAGTTGGGTTGTCGTCGTTAATGGAGTCGCCGGGTTTTATCCGGATTTTGGTCGGAGAAGATGAGGTTGTATTCGTTTGATGTTGTTGAAGTCGCGTTGCTTTTGATGGGGAATTCTGGCCTACGTCGACCCGGATCCGGATCCGGATCCGGTTTGATTTCTTCAGGACCTGAATTTCTATTTTTGCTAACCCCGTTTTAACATGTTTTGACCCAACTCTAGTTTGCAAAACCTATTTTTAAGAATTTAATCTTATTTTCATTTTCTTTTCTTCAAAATTTCACTTTGTTTTATCTATTTAAATAAGTTAAATTATTTAAATAATTTCCAAAAAAAATCTAACATAAAAAAATAATTGTTATTGGTTAACTAGATTATTTAATTATTTAAATAGTTAATTAATTTATTTAATTAGTTAAATTGATTATTAAATTTAAAAAATGATTTATTAATCGAATTATCCGTAATAATTCGATAACAATTAAACCGTTTATCCATCTTAAATGAAACAAACGTATCTAGACTCAGAAAATTATTCTGCTTTTAATAAAAATATTTCTGAGACCTAAATTCTTTTTTAAATGAAGGTCAATCATTTTCAGAACACTTTTGAGTCAGATATTTTTCTGAAAAGTCATATTTTGAGCCAATTTCATTTTTAAACACACTGAGCCGCATCTTTTGACGAATTGAGTTACATGTTACGTGTCTTATGCGTTATATGCTATGTGAATTATGTGTCCACGTGTCTCTTAAATTTTTATAACTAAATATAATTCTTATCTATTATTATCGAACGGGTAGACGATAAATATAGACCTACGAGTTAGACTATTATCTATTGTCAATTGATTAAAATAATATCATGTATGATAGATACACATATTTCAAGGCGTTCAAGGCCATATCCAAAGATTAAAAATAAAACTTGTTCAAATGTGATACCTGAGGCGAGTAGACTCATAGATGAGGTAAACATAAAATGGTGACTGGTGAGTGAAGTTCAGATAGTGTGTTTAAGATACAGATAAACCAAAACCGACCCAAGAAGGATTTATGTGGCAGATGGTTAAAGATTAGATACATGATCAACTGAGGCAAGTATTTCTCCTATATTCTAAATTCAGAATAGTTAAATGTTTTACACTTCGTTGCAATAAATCTTGATTAGACCAATTTCCCTTATTCTTGTTTTTTCATTATTATTTATTGATCTCTTGAGTAAATACCTATTATTCTGGGTTATTTGCGGACCCCGAATTATGATATTTTAACCAAAATAGTTTATCATCAAATACTCTACGGGTTTGATGGTTACGAAAAGGGCCAGCGATTGACTAGATCCTATGATTTATTAGGCCAAAGTGTGCATGGGTACCCTGTATAATGGCGGGTCTATGCGGTTGGGCATAAATCTGTACTTTATTCCGACTGATTTGCAGGGTATATTACATATATTGGTTTTAGTGTCTGGTCTAATCTATCGTTGATCGTAATTAACGTCTCTTTAAAAGTTTCACGATTACAAAATCTAACAAGTAATTGATTCAAAAGATTAATCAGTGAATTGTTAGTTGTTCCTTTTCATAAAAATATGATTTATTATCGGAGACCGATAGGATCGATATTTTATTCGCTTAATTATTTAAATGAGCAAATATGTTTATAAAATTATTCAATAAAATGGTTTATAATGGTTACTTTTTGATATTGATACATGAAAACCAAATTATAGTACTTGTCGGGCATTCTTGGCTCACTCTTACTTTGTTATTTTTTTATCATTTTAGTGATGCACGAAGATAATTATAGATAGCACACAGTAGGAAGCGCGATGGAGAGAACCCAACTTCCGATAATTGGATATCTCAGAGTCGATAAGATGAGGAAGCTGATAAAGAGGAATGAAATTTGAGTTAGTAATTATAAAAAGTTTAGATGTTTTAGATTTTTGTTTCATAGCATAATCTGTAATCGGTCCGCAGTTGAAGGGTCATATGTATATTTATGTTATTATACAAGTTTATATTTGTTTGGTGACACCCAATCCTGACCCAGGATTTGGGGTTGTCACAATTTTGAGTCTAATGTTGTTGAAAATGCATATATCACAAGTTCAGGGGGAGCAAATTTGTATTTTTGTGCTTTAAGTCGATGATATACTATTGTCTTGTAACGATATAAGCTTATTACATGAAACCAAGAGATTTCTCATTAAATCATTTGAGATGAAGGATCTTGGTGAAACCTCTTTTTTGTTATGAACTGTTAGGTCACACATACTGTAGAATGGGGTTGAATACAGTGTATAGCACAATCAAATCGAATTCAAAGAACACAAGTAACAGAAAACAAACTTATTAAACTCGGTTACAATATAGAACTGTCATCTCTCAGTGATGAACAAATATCACGAGAGCTGTTAGGGTTACAATGAATAATATTCTCGATAATGATAATACTTATAGTGTAAACCCTATGTCTGTGTTTATATATTATACAGTTACAAGATAATCGCTAATTGATATGGAATATAATTATGCTTCCTAAAATATATCAATCAGATATCTTTTCTTCCAAGTATTCTATTCTTCATAGAATTCCTTCTTCATGCATATCTCTTCTTGCGTTTGTCTTGATCTTCTTTCCTTTCAATCAGCCGCCTTCCTTATCTGAAAGTTTCCTTTAAGTCCTGATATTATCTCCTGATAAATATCTCCTAAACCTTAAGTACTGATAACTTAAGTTCTGACTTCAGTATAAGTGCTCATTTCCAGTTAAGTACTGATTTGTCCTGTTTAAGTAAGATCTGAAAACTAAATACAAATCATATTAGACATGACATTATCAAATATATCTAACAATCTCCCCCAACTTGTAAATTAGCATAATATACAAGTTCAACAGATATTTGATGATGTCAAAAACATTAAGTACAAATGCATGAGAATTTGACTAGATAACTACAACTTACAGTCCTTAAATCTTTACCAACTTTAACTTCTGATAACAACTTCAGTCTGTATACATATCAGAATTTGAGCAGTTGTAGATCTTGACTTGGCTTCACTTTCTGATCTCTTCGATGTCAGGAGTTGTTCTGAGATAGTTCTTTAACAAACATCTCTCAGCATATCTGAGTTCATCAATCATCCTTCTTTTAGCATCTTTAAGCTCTGCAGTATCTTCACCAGTTTGGAAGATAGCATATATGAGATCATTAATTTTTGCTTTTCTCAACTCCTGATCTAGTCTTATGACATAGGCTTTGTCAGACTCTAGATTGAATTCAAGTCCCTTAATACCAAGATATGTTCTGATCTTTGTAGTATTAGGATTCATATCAACAATATCACCCTTGTGATCTCTGTACTCGGGACAATATGTGCTGTCAGACTTCACAGAATCAAGCTTCTTTTGTCTCTGAATTTGAGTCTTCAAATAATTTGCAGCACTTTCTGTTAATCTGTCCTTCACTTGAAGTAATAATAAAACATGTTCTAATTCCTCAAAATACTTCAGTGGTATAGCATTTTCCCTTATATGGTAAACCCTTCCATCTGTCATGAAATATAATAAGATGTGTTCTTTCAAGAAGGTATGGTAGACCATCTGTACAGATTCTAGTTGATTCAATCTTTCAGGAGTTGCTCCAATACCTGGTTCACTTAAGGAAGTTGGATCATTGGTTGTGGTCTGCACTCTTCTTTCATCAGCACTACTTAATCCAGATTTATCTCTTGCTTCCTTTCCAGTAACCACTCTTGCTTCAAAACCACTTGTTGTGTCTTCAAAGGTTGAGTCTGTTTGGCTTTAGTGAATCCTGGTAGGAGTAACTTTGAGGATTTAACATGAGCAATGTCAGAGGTTTCCTTTGACTTATCTTCTGATATCAAGCCAACTTGAGCTATGTCAGAGGTTGCTTGCTTCATTGTTATATCAGAACTAACTATATCTCGACTCTGAACGACTTGAGCCATGTCAGAGGTTGTCTTAGAAATCTTCCTTGAAGTCAGAGTAAGATTAGCATCTTCATCAGAAATTTCTTCATCCATATGTGGCACATAAACCTTTACAGGTTCACCAACTTTTTCTTTGCCCTTGGACCTTGGATCTATCTGCAATTGCAATTTGGCTTTAGTTGCCACATGATTTGTCCTTTCTTTTATCATAATGCCTTTAGCCGTAGGAAGTTTCTTTTTAACAACAGAAGCTTCAGATTTGGAGTTGATTTTTTCTAACTTAAGTCTAGCTTCTTCTTCCATTAGACTCTCAAAGTCCATTCCTGGATTTTCTTTCAGAAATAACTGTCTTGCAATTTCTTCATCAAGTTCCAACAGTTCATTAGAACTTATCCTTTTACCAGTATCAAAAGTTATTCTTCTCCCAGTATCAGAACTTGTTTTATGACTTGTAGTTCCAGTTCTACTTGATGAGATACCTCCACCTTGACCATGACCTCCACTCATTCCAGAGTTTCCCGGGTCATTACCATCATCCTTTTTCTTCAGTGTCGGTTTGCATTTAGACTTAATTACTTTCTCCCCCTTTTTGGCATTAGCAGGTAAAAGAAGAGAGAGAAGCAATTCCACTGAGGATTGGATCTCATTGAGTTGAGATTGTTGAGAAGCTTGATTTTTCAAAATTTCATCAATCTGAGACTGTTGCTTCTCTTGGGTTTTCTCAATATTGGTAATTTTGTCAAAGGAGTCCAACTTGACAACTGTATCTTGCTGATTTAAGGTTTCTTGAATCTTGTCCATCTTGGCCTGAATTACAGAGTGTTGACCCTGAAGGTGCCTTGTACTAAGTGCAGTAACTCTTAGCTGTGTCTTGAAATCATCATTGACTAGCATCTCATCAGCTTTTGCCAAGTGATCAGCAAGAATCTTTTCAGTAGGGACAAAGGTAACTGTGTTCCACTCCTTAGTCCACTCCTGTCCTCTAGGAGTTTCACTCCAAGGTACTGGTGCTTCCCCTGTAACAAACTTTTTGACTATCTCATCTTTTGAAGGAGCTTGTAGAGGTGCATGTTCAGAAGGAATAGCTACATCAGCATCTAAATTTGTAGCAGCATTACCAGTATCATCAACATTTGCAGCATCAGAACTTACAGAGTCAACATCTTCAGCATCCTCTGATAAAAGAACAATATGAGAAGCTATGGAGGCTTCAACATCATCCTCTAAGGGCTGATCTCCAACTAAGTTCTGATCAACATCCATATTCTGATGCTCACCTAAAATCTGATCTTCAGTATCTAGATGCAGAGAAGGTGTTGTAGGCAATTCTGGATTAAAATCAGCATCAGGAATTGATGTTGTTGGTGGAGTGACTTGAGTTGGTGGAGCTTCTAGATACAAAACTCGAGGCACTTTTAAGTTATGTATGTCAATTTCATCACTTGGCCCCTGGTTATCAGCATGTACTGGAGATACTGGAGGGGTAGGAATGTGAGTAGTGTCTGGTTCATGTAGTGGAGAGTGATGAGTGGCATGAGGTTCCAAATCGGCACTAGGAGAATTGTGAGCTTTAACAGGGTCTTGTGAGATCAGAGATTCCTGATCCCCTTCCTTAGCTGCTGCTTCCATTCCTTTACCAGAATCTTCAGGCCTTTTTGCTAATGTTTTGAATCTTTTAGCTTTTAAGGTGATTTTAGGAGCCGTATCATCAGAAATACGCTTTCTAAGCCTTTTTAGGGGCTTAGAACTCCCAATATCAACATCCTCCTGAGAAGAGACCTTCTCAGCTTCTCGAACAACAGGTTCTGAGACAGGAACCTGTTCCTCAGCATCTGATCTCGCAGAATGAATCTCCTTCTCTTCTGTTGTGTCTGAGGTACTTTCTTAGTCCTCTTAGGTTTGGAAGATGAAGGCTGCACTGTAGGTTCTGAAGTTTGATGTGGAGAAGTTTGAGGTAGTTGAGTAGAAGTGGTAGGTACTGATGTATGAGGTGCAGACGGTTGGACATCAGGATATAGTGCAGTGTATTTAACAGGATCATAGGTTATTAAGGCTTGTTTGACAGATAAAGGAATTAAGATGGGTCTTAACACAACCTTCTTATTATCAGTAGATAATAAGTCAGTAAAAGCTCTTTTAGCTATTCTGAATGATGAAATTAATTCACCAGCATTTTGGGGCTTATTATCACAACAGAAACTATAGATAAGCTGACAGAATCTAGCAAAATAAATAGTAGATCTATCTTCATTAATTTTGTCCCCAATAAAACCTAAAACAACACTTGCATAGTCAAAATCAGTTTGATTTATAAGAGCATACCCGATTTGTTGGCTGAATATGGGAATTGCATCAAAATTGGAACATTTGTTTGTAAAAGCCTTGGTTCTGCAATCAAAGAAGAAATTCCATTCCTTCCTTATGAAAGATCTCTTCAAATGGCCCAGCTTTGCCAATGTCCTTTCATATCCCAGACTGGCCATCATTTTTTGAAGAACTGGATCTTCAACAGTAGAATAAACACAGTTCTCAGGTAGCTGCAGTGCTTGTCGAACCGTAGACAATGTCACAACATACTCATCCTCCCCTGATGAAAAAATAATACTTGGGGACCCTTGAGCACCACCATCATCATATACAACGCTTCTCCAGAACTCCAGTACTTGAGTACCAGAGACTGCTTCAGGTTCAGTCAGAGCATACCCAATATCAGAACAAGCAAGAAAGTCCTGAATGAAGTGAAGTTTAGATGGGGCTTCTGTCTTGCTAAGAATATAAGAGAAGTTATTAGGAACAAACGTAGCTCCATCAAAAATTATGTCCTTGGGTGCCATGAGAATTCATGAGAAAGAGAATTGCCTGTAAGGTGTTTGAGAAAATGACTGCATGAAAAATCGTCAGTATATGAAAGAGAATAAAAGTAAAAAGAGAGAGATAAAATATAAAAGTAAATAAAAGATTTTACAATCTTTTCTCTCTTTTACTTATACACGGTAGAAAAAGTAACCGTTGAGACACATGTCAGACATGCAGCAGTAAAAGATAATTAATGGGCACGGGTATTCAGTAATCATTACTTATCACATGCAGTTTTTCAAGGAAAAACCGTTCCACTTACCAAGTAATCCTATTAATCAAGGTCGTTCAGTTTTATTTTAAATTTTAAAACTGTTCCCACTTAATAAATTTTTATTACTGCCTTACCAATATTCTGTAAAATTATGACCAATGAGAGAATGACCATTAATAAACCAAGTAAACAAATACTACCACGTTAGAATCATAACTTGATTTGTATCAGAGCTAAAAAGGTCATCAGAATATGGTTAGTGTCAGGATTTAAAATGTTATCAGAATATCAAACGACTCAGAGATAAAATCTTGTATAAAGATAAAATTTCATTAATATATTGAGCAAATACATTTCATGAAATTAAAATTACATGCTTAAAATTACAATATTGTCCTAAGTTACAAATCCTAACATTAACAGCTTTAGTCCTAAGCTAAGAAGCCAGACAAAGCTGACGGTGAAGAGAAACAAATAGCTGCAATTATTTCTTCTTCCTACTCTCAACAAAAAGAACAGCAAGATGAATAATTCGCTCTTGCTGTCGGAGAGCTTCTCTCCGTTCCTCTTCCAGACGCTTAAGATGGCGATGATAGTCCATGTAGAAGAACAAGAGGTCTGTGAGAACCTCTTGGGGAACTGAGTCCCAGATTTCATCAGGAATGGCAGTGACATGCCATTCCTGCTACCATTCAGTACACCTCAAATTGATAGTGAAAGTGTCATAGTTCAGAACTAAGTTGAAATGAACCATGTTTGTGATGAGAGAAAAAAAATGAGTTTGAGAGAAAATGAGAGATGTGTTGGCTGGAGTGAGGTGTTGGTTTATATAGCCAATAGAATACCAAGAGACGCAAGGAAAATTGAATGGTTACAGGTAGAAATAATTCTACCTCGTCTCCGTAGACTGATGAGAATAATAACAGCCATTGGAAGTTTAAAACAGGATTTAATGCGCACACGAAACAAGTAAAAATTACTGTGCATAGACGAGTACCACTAACCCAAATTATGTTGACTATTAATATCTCACCCAAACATATTCTGATTTTAAATAAGACTGTTTCAAATTTTAACCACAAATAAGTCAAGTAAAGAATCAGAGTTTAATATCAGAACTTAGACTTATATCAGAACTTAACAGTCATCAGAACATGATTTCTTAACTCGAAAAGTGAATGCCTATTTCTGTAATTCTTCACACAAATTCTGATTTCGTTTCTTTAGAACTTAATCAGCAGAACTTCCATCAGAACTTATCCTCAGAATTTATGCAACTGACACTTAAACTGTTAATCTAAAAGAATATTTATCACCATAGTAATTTTCATCATTCATATAGAGTGTATGTGTGTGCAGTAAGCTAAATTACAGATGAAGATTAAAGTCTGATTCACTTCAGTTATCTTAGAAATAAGGCATAACTAAGAACTTTGCTCAAAATCTGTCATGATTCTGAAGTCTACTTTAGAATGAGTTCATGCATGAATCCATCTCAACTGTTTTGTGCTCATTTTATGCATCTTTTGAAATTCCAATTTACAGTGGCTTCTCAGTGTAAGTGAGTCACGACTGCTTATCAGAATTTATGCTATTATCAGAGTATTTCTCCAGTAATCATAGAGTGTGAAAAGTCACCAAGAAAATATTTATTTTGCTTTTTTGATGCATATTACATAATACCAGCAATGCACTTGGGTCTTCCCTTCCACATTTTTTTACTCTAGATCTCAAAGGAGTACCCGATTTTAATTTCTTTTTCTTTTTCTTTTGATAAGTGAGGTTTATCAGCACTTAGTACATCCATCAGATTTACTAACATCAGAACTTAACAGATAAGAAGCACTATTCCAGTTTGTGACTTAGTAATGAGATACACAAAGTGAACTTCAACTAAGCTCAGTATCAGAATTTTCTTGTGTTAAGAGATTTCCACATAAATAATTACTTCAAACATGGGATCTTTAGTATATTAAAGACTACTAGGTTAACATCTAGCATAGTTATCCTCATTAGATTGAATAATCACAGAAACATTCATGTCACTATCAGATTTTAGAAATTCACATCAGACAACAATCAGTGCTTAAGCAATTTTCAATTAAGCACAGAGTACACAAAGATAGTAATATCTGTAAATACTGATCATAAAGTCTGATGCATCAAAACAAAAACTAAGCAGATTTAGAGAAAGAACCTGAAACCATTCCAAGTTCACTTACCAATCTTGTAAAAGTAGCTTCACACAGTGGTTTTGTGAAGATATCTGCTAGTTGTTGATCTGTTGGAACAAAGTGCAATTCCATTGTACCTTCATCCACATGTTCCCTTATGAAGTGGTACCTAATGCTGATGTGCTTTATCATTGAGTGTTGAACTGGATTACCTGTCATAGCAATAGCACTTTGATTATCACAGTAAATAGGGATTTTATAATATGTTAACCCATAATCCAGTAACTGATTCTTCATCCAAAGAATCTATGCACAACAGCTTCCTGCAGCAATGTACTCTGCTTCTGCAGTTGATGTGGAAATTGACTTTTGTTTCTTGCTAAACCAAGAAACCAATCTACCTCCAAGAAATTTACAGCTTCCACTTGTGCTTTTTCTGTCAATTTTGCATCCTGCAAAATCTGCATCTGAGTAACCTATTAGTTTAAAGTCTGATTCTCTAGGATACCACAATCCCAAATCAGCTGTTCCCTTAAGATACTTGAAAATTCTTTTCACAGCTGTTAAGTGAGGTTCTCTTGGATCTGCTTGAAATCTTGCACAAAGACAGGTAGCATACATGATATCAGGTCTACTAGCAGTTAGATAGAGTAGAGAGCTAATCATACCTCTGTAATCAGTAATATCTACTGATTTACCAGTATCCTTATCCAATTTTGTTACAGTGGCCATGAGAGTGGATGCACTTGAACAATCTTGCATTCCAAATTTCTTCAGCAAATTTCTGGTGTACTTGGATTGACAAATAAAAGTGCCTTCTTCATTCTGCTTGACTTGAAGGCCCAGAAAATAGCTAAGTTCCCCCATCATACTCATTTGATATCTTGACTGCATCAGTTTGACAAACTTCTTGCAAAGTCTGTCATTTGTAGAACCAAAAATGATATCATCAACATATATCTGCACCAAAAGTAAGTTATTTCCATGGTTTAGGTAGAACAGTGTTTTGTCAATAGTTCCTCTGTTAAATCCACTTTCCATAAGAAACTGAGCTAAAGTATCATACCATGCTCTTGGAGCTTGCTTAAGGCCATAAAGTGCTTTATCAAGCCTGTATACATGATTTGGAAATTTGGAATCTACAAAGACTGGAGGTTGTTCAACATATACTTCCTCTTCCAATTCTCCATTGAGAAAAGCACTTTTCACATCCATTTGAAAGACAGTAAACTTCTTGTGAGCAGCATAAGCCAAAAATATCCTTATGGCTTCCAATCTAGCAACTGGTGCAAATGTTTCATCATAATCAATTCCCTCATGTTGAGAATATCCTTTTGTAACCAGCCTTGCTTTATTCCTTGTAATTATGCCATCACTATCAGTTTTGTTTCCGAACACCGACTTTGTACCAACAACAGATCTGTTCTTTGGTCTTGGCACTAGGGTCCAGACTTTATTTCTTTCAAATTCATTTAACTCTTCCTGCATTGCTTGCACCCAATCAGCATCTTGAAGAGCTTCTTCCACTTTCTTTGGTTCAGTTTGAGAAAGAAAAGAATTATAGAGACATTCACTTGAAGTAGCTGTTCTAGTTCTGACACCTGCTTCAGGATTTCCAATAATTAAGTCAGGTGTATGTGATTTAGTCCACTTCCTTGCAGATGGAAGGTTTTCTCTAGAACTGGATGCTTCCCCATGAACCATGCTATCTTCATCAATATTTTCTGATGCTCCCCCTGAAACTATGCTCTCTGAGTTGGATCCTTCAGAATTTAAGTTATCAGAACTATCAGAACTTGGCTTATCAGAACTTGATGAATCAGAACTTGAAGAGCCAATTGTATGTTCTGATGTTTTTTGAGATGTGGTTGTATCTTCAGTATGCTCCCCTTGCACAGGTGCATCTTCCTTTGGCATAGTCACCACAATTTCAATAACATCAGAGTTTAATCCATCAGAGTTTGCAGTATCAGGATTTAGACTGTCAGGATTTTCAGTATCAGAATTTGAGTCTTCATTTTCAAATCTCAGCTGATCATGATCATTGAAATCTTCAAGTCCAGTAATCTTCTTATCATCAAAGGAGACATTGATAGATTCCATGACAACCCTTGTTCTTAAATTGTAGACGTTGAAGGCTTTTGTGGAAAGTGGATATCCAACAAAAATTCCTTCATCAGTTTTTAAATCAAATTTGGATAGCTGTTCAGGGTGAGTCTTAAGAACAAAACACTTGCATCCAAATACATGAAAATACTTCAGATTTGGCTTCTTTTTCTTCACCATCTCATATGGTGTCTTTCCATGCTTGTTGATGAGTGTTGCATTCTGAGTAAAACAAGCAGTCTGCACAGCTTCAGCCCAAAAATAGGTTGGTAGCTTTGCTTCATCAAGCATAGTTCGTGCAGCTTCAATAAGAGTTCTATTCTTTCTTTCAACAACTCCATTTTGCTGTGGAGTTCCAGGAGCAAAAAATTCCTGCTTTATTCCATGGTCTTTGCAGAACTCTTCCATGATCAAATTCTTGAACTCAGTGCCATTATCACTTCTTATGACCTTCACAGAATCTTTGACCAATTTATCCAGTTGCTTGACATGATCAATCAAGATAGATGCAGTTTCACTTTTTGTGTGCAAGAAATACACCCATGTGCATCTGGTGAACTCATCCACTATGACCATAGCATATTTATTCTTTGCAATAGACATGACATTCACTGAACCAAATAGATCTACATGTAGTAGGTGATAAGGCTCAAGAATTGATGATTCAGTCTTGCTCTTGAATGAAGATTTTCTTTGTTTTGCCTTCTAACATGAATCACAAAGGCCATCAGGAGCAAATACTGATTTTGGCAGTCCTCTCACAAGATCTTTCTTGACTAGTTCATTTATATTGTTGAAATTTAAATGAGAGAGTTTCTTGTGCCAATTCCAGCTTTCTTCAATTGATGTTCTACTCAACAGAAAGATTGCAGAACCATCAGTACTTGTTGAAATCTTGGTTTCATAAATGTTACCATGCATGTATCCTTTCAGAACAACTTTGCCTGTAGATTTGCTTACAACTTCATAGTGTTCTTCAAAGAAATCCACATGATAACCTCTGTCACAAATTTGACTAACACAGATTGTGTTTAAGTCCTGAGACCAGAGCTACTTTTTTAATGATGACATTCCCAAGATTGATATTGCCATATCCCAGTGTTTTTCCAATGTTGTCATCTCCATAAGAAACACTTGGGCCAACTTTCTCCACAAAGTCTGATAGCAGGGCTTTATTTCCAGTCATATTTCCTGAACATCCACTGTCCAGAACTAGGATGCTTTTTCTATTGCCCAGCAATCACAAAGACCACGAATGATTAGTTTTAAGGACCCATACTTGCTTGGATCCTTTGACCTTTTTAAGTTTGTTAACATTTGCAGCAAATTTAGCATCAAAGTTTATGTTAACATTTTTCTTATCAGCATTTACACTATCAGACTTTGTATCAGAATTTACACTAGAAGGAACAATGCTAACTTTCTTTAAAGAAGGTTTTATTTGATAATAATCATTGTACAAACTATGATATTCCTTACAAGTATAAATGGAATGCCATCAACTACCACAATGAAAACAAGGATTTTGTGGCCTATATCTAACAGACCGACTCTTAACTCCTGACTTTGAAGGTAAGGAGTTTATGTTTTTATTCTTCCTGCAAAAAGAAGCCAGATGGTTAGAACTTCCACAGTTATGACATGTTTTTCTAGGAGCATCAGGAACAGACTTATAATCATTGCTTTTATTCACACCTTCCTTTCCATTCCTATTTTTCCTAGATGACTTTACCTTGTTTACATTCTTAACATTTTTCAGCTTATGCTTAAGCTGCTTCTTTGTCATTAAGCCTACGTTAACTTCAGTTGTCTTTTCCTGTTTTAGTTTGTCAGAAGCTAATTCCTTTTTAACTTCTGATTTCTCAGTATCAGACTTTACATCTACAAACTTAACATGTTTTAACTTTGGCTTTTGTTTAACAACTTTAGGCTTAATTTCTACAGTTCCTTTATCATTCTTATCATCTCCATAACCTAAGCCCTCTTTCCAGTTTCCACTACTTAACAAATTCTGAGTTGTTCTGCCAGAGTTAGTCCAAGTCCTGATAATCTCTCTTTCCTTTTCTAACTCAGTTTTTAGAGATTCATTCATTTTAAGTACTTCATCCCTAACATAGAAAACATCATCTCTATATTTCTGAGTTTGATGGAACATGACTAACTCTTTTTCTAAATAATCATTCCTCTTTTTACAAGCAAGATTTTCAGAAGTTAATCTTTCACATGTTAAAGTTTGATCTCTATAACTAATGAACATGGTTTTAAGATATCTTTTCAACTCATTAATGTCATCAGTATGAAAGGCATAAGTAGTTTGAGGTACTTTTAACTCAGCAGCTTCAGAACTGCTATCAGCATTTGCCATCAATGCATAGTTCACCTCACTTTCAGAATCTGAAGTGTCTGTCCAGCTTTTATTCTTTGTGACAAGAGCCTTGCCTTTGTCACTCTTCACTTTCTTGCAATCAGGAGATATGTGGCCTTTCTCACCACAGTTATAGCATTTGACATTTGTGTAATCTCCTCTGTCAGACTTCCCTCCTTTGCCTTCAGATTTTCTGAAACTCTTCTTATCAGAACTTGCACCTTTCCTGGAAAACTTCTTTCCCTTCCTGAACTTTCTGTATGCAATCCTTGTGATTCCTTTCACCATAAGAGCACACAGCTTCATCATTT
This sequence comes from Apium graveolens, assembly GCF_009905375.1. Classification (NCBI taxonomy): domain Eukaryota; kingdom Viridiplantae; phylum Streptophyta; class Magnoliopsida; order Apiales; family Apiaceae; genus Apium; species Apium graveolens. The sequence goes on along the minus strand of NC_133648.1, from coordinate 5,930,966 downwards.
CTTCATCAACTTCCATCTCAGGCAAGCTTTCAGTTTCTGAGTCATCATCACTATCAGAACTTGATGACTCGGTATCAGACTTTGTGATGAGCGCTTTTCCCTTGCCTTTCCTTGAGGTGGCTGCTTTGGTGGATTCTTCCTCAGCCTTAAGAGCAACTATTCTTTACTTTCCTCCTTTCCTCTTGCTTCTTTGTTCCATCTCAAGTTCATGAGTCTTGAGCATCCCATATATTTCATCAAGAGTTGTTTCTTCAAGATTATAGTTGTCTTTTATAATTGTGGCCTTTAAATCCCAACTTTCAGGAAGAGCTAACAAGAATTTAAGGTTTGAATCTTCAAGATCATACTCCTTATCAACTAGTGACAAATCATTCAAGAGTTTGACAAATCTGTCATATAAATCAGTCAATGACTCATTTGGCTTTGAGTCAAAGTGTTCATACTCTTGAGTGAGTATAGTCTTTCTGTTCTTCTTAATCGAATCAGTTCCCTGGCATCTTGTCTCCAAGGCATCCCATATCTCTTTTGCAGTCTTGCAGTTAATTACCCTGTTTGACATTACATTATCAATGGCAATATGCAGCAAGTGTCGTACCTTAGCATCCTTAGCAATTGATGCGATATCTTCAGCAGTGTAATCACTCTTCTCCTTTGGTACAGACTTTGATCTGCAACTACAACATCGAGTTTTGTTGGCTTGTGAGGTCCTTCATTGATTCTATCAAGATATTTTGGATCTGTAGCTTCCAGAAACATAATCATCCTCACCTTCCATATGGGATATTCAGATGGTTTCAGTATGGGAACTCTAATAGCCTCATATCGACTATGGATTTGAGTCTTTGGAGGTTCTTCAGTTTTGGTGGGCTTGGTTGGAGTTTCTGCTTCAAACATGATTGTTTTTGGATCTTAAACTGTTTGTGTGTTAACAGATAGGCTCTGATACCACTTGTTAGGTCACACACACTGTAGAAGGGGGTTGAATACAGTGTATAGCACAATCAAATCGAATTCAAAGAACACAAGTAACAAAAAACAAACTTTATTAAACTCTGTTACAATATAGAACTGTCCTCTATCAGTGATGAACAAATATTACGAGAGCTGCTAGGGTTACAATGAATAATATTCTCAATAATGATAACACTTATAGTGTAAACCCTATGTCTGTGTTTATATATTACACAGTTACAAGATAATCGCTAATTGATATGGAATATAATTCTGCTTCCTAAAATATATCAATCAGATATCTTTTCTTCCAAGTATTATATTCTTCATAAAATTCATTCTTCATGCATATCTCTTCTTGCGTTTGTCTTGATCTTCTTTTCTTTCAATCAACCGCCTTCCTTATCTGAAAGTTTCCTTTAAGTCCCGATACTATCTCCTGATAAATATCTCCTGAATCTTAAGTACTGATAACTTAAGTTCTGACTTCAGTGCTGATTTCCAGTTAAGTACTGATTTGTCCTGTTTAAGTAAGATCTGAAAACTAAACACAAATCATATTAGACATGACATGATCAAATATATCTAACATGAACTAAAATACATCGAGATCGTTCACGAGGTATCCTTAGATATCACAAAAGAGCTATATCGGGAAGGTGTTTGCTAAGTTCGGCATGAAAGACTGTGTACAAATAAATACTCTTATTACTTAAGGAGACAAATTTAGTCTCAAATAGCCCTAAGAATGATCTTGAAGTAAAAGCAATGCAAAATATTTCATATGTTTATTAACTTTTTAAAAATCTTTTTGAATGTGAACGGAAAAATAAGTTTGACTTCGATTTATGATAAACAATATCATACCAACATATAACATAAAATCATGACATTAAAAGAAATGCAACATGTAAGTAAAGTAAAAAGTTGTTATCAAAAATAATCTTTTACGAGTAATCTTTGCTTGATTATTTACCTAACCCTTCATGAAGCTCCATTCAAATCACTACATACACTACAAAATTCAAAGTTTAGTACCCATCAAATTCAAATATTTACTTCCAAGAACGAACTCACGTCCACGTATACAAATCTCCCCATTGCAAAAAAAAACAAGAGTAAAATTAAAAAACCAAGCTAGGTGGACCAACTGATACAACCAATGCAACCATGCCAACCGTGTTGTCACTTTTTACACTTCTTTGACCATTGACTTTTCTGTCTTAACAAAATGTAATAAATCTATTTTCATACCATGACTTGTTGTATTTTTTTGTATAAATTGACAAATTTTAATAAGTCATCACAAAACCCACTTTTATCAACTAATCAAATCTTCTCCATTCTCAAGATTTCATCTTCTTTTCATCCATTCTTTCAGTCCAAAAGGTATGTATGTATGTATCTATCTACAATTCTTTGTATCTATTGGTTATGTTATTATGTATGTTTATATGTGCTTAAGTTTTAAGCCAAATTGGGTTGATGATTTTCTTGATTTTTGTTGTAAAGATTAGGTTTTTATTGAAGAAATTTAAGTTGGGATTAATGGGTTGTGCTTAAATATGTAAAATTTTGATGCTATGTAAAAAGTTGTGTTTCTTGAGGTGTTCATGATTTTGTAAAGATTAGATTTTTATTGTTGAAATATAAGTTGTGATTAATGGGTTGTGCTTAAATATGTGAATTTGCGGTGTTAGGTGATACATTTGTGTTTCTTGAGGGATTTATTAAGTAACATAAAGAGTTACCTCTACATACGATCGAATAGCCTGCATTGCTGATATATATTTGAATGTTAAATAAATACGATACCTATGGAATAATCTTATTATAGGAGGTGAGGTGAAGATTATTGAATGTATGTAGTAGCTAGGACGAGAGTTTATACCAAAGTTACCATTATCATGAATAATGACTGAAAAATGCTTACAGAAACAAAACACGAAATATAGTTAACTACTTGTAGGATAAGTTTTACAAATTGAAGTTTTCCAATAGATGACATTTTGGTAAGAAAACTAAACAAAACTAAAGATATGTATGTATATTTCTCTGTGATTTCATATGAAGTCAATAACATGGAATGAAATTTACAAGCAATCCGGAAAAAAGCTTGCAAAATGCATTTTGGACCTTATTCAGTTTGTCCACATATTGGACCTTGCGGCTGCATTTTATCTTATTTTACGGAAGATATACATATAGCTTTACCGGTATCGGGGGCATAATGTATTAGTTGCGTATGCTTTACACCAAATTGGTTGAGTGTTTTTTTCTTTGATTTTGCTAGATTAGATTCTTATTCTTGAAATTTAACTTGTGACTAATGGGTTTCTGCCTATATATCTGAAGTTGTGATGCTATGTAACAAAACGTGTTCCCTTGAAAATTCTTTATGAAGACATGTTTTATGTGGTTTTCTTGTTAAGAGATTATGTTCATTAAAATATATCATCATTTCATGAATCATGATAGTGCATACTCTATTTGAGATATGATAAAATTTGTGCAGCAATTGTCATGTTTTTTCGAATTTTATGCTTTGAAGTTTACAGTTATTGTTTTCAAAGTTTCCTGTTTAGATGGCATGTTGTGATCTTGAACACTTTCTGGAAATTATATGCAATTGTATTTACTACATTTATGGTTATAATGACAAATGGTACCAATTGATGTTTTCTTGTCATTTACAGCACAATCTTGTATGTTTGCTTAACTCCATTTCTTCTTATTGATCAGCTCTGGATTGCTGATTCTTTTCTGGACTGAAAGAATTGTCGGCAAAGCTGATTGCTTCTCATCTTGGTCAACATTCATTTTGGATAGATATTTTTTTTGTGCATAACGTTTGCTCTGACTCTAATCTACATATTCCATTTAAAGAGATTTTTAATCATTTGAAGGTGAGCTAACATCTGTTACTGTCATTTCTCTTGTCTTATTCAGTTGACATAATGACTTGATGTCATTACTCATTAGTGTGACATGCATCTTTGAGACAAACTAATTTCCTTAAAACAATTTGAGTGCTTGTTTGGTTTATTCCAATAATACCATTATCATTGTATTACTTAATGATCTTAGGAGTGTGTATTATTATTTTTTACTCTTGAATGTCTAAATGACTGCTCTTCCTATGCAGAGCTAAACTAATACCTTTTCATTTTAAAAATTTGAAACCTGTATGAAACTTCCTCACTGTTCCTAGTATTTGAAGTATGATATAATACTCGAAGTCCTAACTTATAAATTAGGTCAAGTAATATTAAACTAGAGAAACAACTATAGAATATTTGATATGTTGTACTCCGTCGTGTTATGCTGCATGATTTTAACAATATATAGAACTGAGATGCGGTCAGTTGAAACTTTTCAACCATAATTGGAGTACAACTGAGTACAGCAGGAGGGTGGGGTAATTCTTGTTCTTAAAGTAAAAAGTGGTATTCCAATGATAAGGGCTACAGAGGTAACAACTTTTATGAGCTAAACTAAATTTTTGGCTACTAGTTGCAACTTGCGAGGTGGGATGTTAAGTTCACAATGGAGAATATTGAAGTCTTTGTCATAATGGAATGCATAATTTTTTTTTGTTCTATATAATGAAAAAATGGGAACTTAAAACAGTAAGTTATAGTTGAATTGACATAAACTTGAAAACTCTACCATTAACATCCACATTGTATTGAAGTTTCGATGATTATTTTGATAATTCTCTTGCAGGTAAAACTAGAGGTAGCCTTGATGAAATAACATTCCTCATAATGGGTTGGCTTAGCAAAATTTTTAAAGGCTCGAGTCATAATGTTTCAGAAGGGCAATATGATTGGAGATATAGTGCAAACTCTAATGAAAATTACCCATCTACTTCACAGGTAACTACGGCTGATCTATGTGGAGATGTCTTTACATTACCAGTGCATTAGTGTTTGATTAGCTATTTCTCAAGTTCTTTCATCGCATCAGTTGCTTTAATCACTGCTATTAATATAGTCTCAACCTTGTTTATTGTGATTCTGTTATGTAGGATGCATGGTCAGACACTGAAGATATTGATCGTGCAATTGCTATATCTTTGGCAGAAGAAAATAAGAAAGGAAAACGTGTAATTGGTGGGTAATCTAGCCTTTTTAATCCGGAAAATGAGAAATCTTCTTAGTGACGATCCAAGTAGGAAGTTAGTTTAAACTAGTTGCTATCTAGCTTTATAAGTTGTTGAACTTTTCTCGGTAAACCTAGATCCCTTTAATTTTAATTAAATTAGTAGTAACTAACCGTGGATAAGTAAATTTAAATTAGAAATAAACTTTTTCTGTTATAAAATTGGGATTCCTTTATGTTTCTGTTATTTTTGTTAAGGAAAAAAAAATTCAAATTACTAGCATTTTTTGCATCACATATACCTTGATGGCTTCGTGTATATTCAACTAAACAGTTCTCTACGTTTTCAGTAGCTGATGAATCACAACTGGAAGAAGATGAACAACTTGCTAGAGCTCTACAAGAAAGCTTGAATGTTGAGTCTCCGCCCCATAATGGAAACAGAAATGGTAATGTAGGCGGGAAAGGAAAAAGAAAGGGACAGGTTAATGGAAATGGTGCTGGAAATGGATATGTAAGCGGAAATGGGAATGGGATAGGAAATGGACATGTAACCGGAAATGGGATAGGAAATGGGTATGTAAGCCGAAACGGAATGGGATATGGAAATGGTCATGGAATGGGTTTAGGGAGTGGAAATTTTTATCAGCCCATACCTTTTCCGTATTCTACTGGCTTCAGGTATCATAGCAGACTATCTGGATGATTATTTTCCTCTTTCATATTATGGTCAACAAATCAAAAAAAAATGTTGGGAGCTGTAGTTATATTCCACAAAGGCTTTTCCTCTTGGTGTAATTGTTTTGGAAAAACCTTGGTAAAATGTATAACATATTGATTTTTTTTAGAAAATAAAAACACCCTTTGAAATAATTCAACCAGATCTAATAAATTTCGTTAAAAAGTTACCCAACTGGCCAACTTATGACATTATGATCAAGCATACCAAATCCTAAGAGATTTTCAGACACCTATTCCTATTATCGTCATAAAAAAAGAATTGTTTTCCATTTACATGTTGCATGCATAGGGGATTGCAATTTTGTTAACAAGATAGAACAGGGGGAAATTTTACATTGTCTTAATTGTCTTTCCCTGCTTTAGATGTTGCTTGAACGCATAACATAGACCTTTTTTGTTTACAAATTTCAATGATTTTCGTGGTAGGATATGTGCTGGTTGTAACATTGAGATTGGCCATGGGCGATTTTTAAGTTGCATGGGTTCAATTTGGCATCCAGAATGTTTTCGTTGCCATGCTTGCCACCAACCAATAGCTGATTATGAGGTACTCACTAAGTTGGAAATGATGCTAATGTTTGCTCGAACTGATACCTTGTGCACTGATACTTTTTCATTATTTCTGTCTTACAAGAACCCCATCTTTGACGTCCACTATCAGATGAAAACTAATAAAAAATTGGCTTTAATTCGAAAGGAATAATTTCATATCATTGATGAAAGTTTTCGTTGTATTGGCAACTCCGTTTAAATCATCAAAATTTATGTATTTTATTTGTATCCGTGTAATGATCCTGTAAGGTGGGTGGGTTGGATGCCTGGTAGTACAATGATGAATTTTGAATGTAACACATGTATTGGGCATGTGGTGGTAGATTCACCGTAAAACATGTGTTACTGTGATTTTGTTAGATTATATTGATAAATAGATGTCTCTCTTAATTGTGATATTCAATTTCAAGTCTGCATCTCCTTATGCTTTCCATTCTTATGCAGTTTTCTATGTCTGGGAATTATCCTTATCACAAATTTTGCTACAAAGAACATTATCACCCAAAATGTGATGTTTGCAATCACTTTGTAAGTATCTTTTAGTATGATTTATGAGTAAATATGTTTGCAATTATTCTGCGTAAGCTTAGAATATTTTTCTTGAGCTTATCTTGCATATTTCTTGTTCAGTTTAGTGCCTACCTGATCCCATATCTGAGTGATATATGCGTCTCTGTGTATAAAATGACTATTATGACTACTTTTTTAGATAAAAGGGATTGATGCACTGTTCACTTCATTGACAACTAATATAGCGATTTTGTATCAACTTGTGCAATTGGATTGACCTGTGTTATACCCATTTAATAATACTCCCTCCGGCCCCTTTTACATGTCTATTTAAAAAAAATTACGCATATTAAGGAATTGTTAGTTAGATAAACTTTTCGTATGAATACCCCTAATTAATACCATAAAAACTGAGAATCCAACTAAATTTTTGAAAGAGTCAAACCTTAGAAGTAGGAACTATAGGGTTAGTTTTGGAAAGTTCTTTAGATTTGTTTTGAAAGTTGAAATGGACATTTAAAAAGGGACACAATTTATTTTGAAAATGGACATGTAAAAGGGGAAGGAGGGAGTGATTATGAATGCATTAACTTTCATTGCGAGTTTTAAAGTACTTTGCCTGTACCTATATAAGTTTCATCGAAGTGAGGCCTTGAGAGTGACTCGGAAAAATGCTGGTGAAAATTGGTTTCAGGTCTCTTAATTGCTTGCTTCAGCTAATAGTCGGTCCAGTTGATAATAATTTCTTTGACGGTACCTTGTTATAAAAGTTGGTCATAGGAACAAGAACTGGTTTAGGCTGATCATATATTGGCGGAATCATATATTGGCAATTAATGAAAATAAATTCTTAAGTGTACTGTGAATGAGTATATGTCACTCTTGCAATACAATTCAAAAATAAATGTCTTCTGAGGTGCCAGAGACATGCGGAAAACAAGTAGATTCCATATTTGTACTATGCTTATGCAGTGATAACTGGAAATTCTAGATTTGCCCGAAGGACCTCTATTTATTCTTTCTGCTGGTAATCATCTTGAAATTTAACAAAATTGTATTAACAAAATTGTATGTTTACTCCATATAAATCTGTAAATGCTTTTAACATTATTTTGTATTTAGTTTTTCACCAAATCATATGCATGTTTCTGTAATATTCATCTCCTTTTCAATAATTTGGAAATGTAGCTTTACTCAGCAAAAAAGATAAAATATTTTGAAATGTAAATCATCTCGTTTGTTAAAACATATTTAATCCTTTTGCAGATTCCAACAAACAATGCTGGTCTCATTGAATACAGGGCACATCCTTTTTGGGCCCAAAAATACTGTCCTAAACATGAGCATGATAGAACTTCTCGGTGCTGTAGCTGTGAGCGAATGGAGGTTATTTCAATAGCTTGGACATCTTTCTTTGTGTGTTTGTATGTGTGTGTCCGCGTGTGCGTGTGTGAAGTGTTTTCTGGTCTGATGTTTTTTTTTGCTCTCATATGTAGCCACGAGACACAAAATATGTTGCCCTTGATGATGGCCGCAGCCTTTGCTTAGAGTGTTTGGATTCTGCAATAATGGATACTGACCAATGTCAACCTCTATATCTTGATATACGAGAATTCTATGAAAGTTTAAATATGAAGGTGGAACAGCAAGTGCCGTTGCTCTTGGTTGAGAGACAAGCTCTTAATGAAGCCATGGATGGGGAGAAGAGTGTAAGACATTATAGGCTGACACTGCCAATAATTTATATGTTCCTGTTGCCTTCATTTGATAAGGATTGTCATGTTAAGGTTTATGATTTTTTTTCTGAACATAATTTAATCATCTTTAACAGGGTCATCATCACATGCCTGAGACCAGAGGACTTTGCCTTTCTGAAGAACAAACCATCAGCACTGTAAGGACTTATCATGTTCTTGTTTGTTTGTTTCGACTTCTCATCTCCTAGTTATTTTTAATTAACAAGCCTTGCCAAACACCAGGTATTAAGGCGACCTAGAATAGGAGCAGGAAATCGAGCCATGGACATGCGAACAGAGCCGTATAAGCTGACACGTCGCTGTGAGGTGACAGCAATTTTAATCTTATATGGCCTTCCCAGGTAATTCGACACACTTTCTGCAAAAGACATGAAGTATATTTGAATATATAAATTCGATCCACATTATTACAACATAGAAATAAGATTTGATTAAGCACCTGTGTATAACCCATTAAGGAAAGGTAAAAAGGATATTATAGATAACATAGTTATATTTAAAGATTTTTTTTTCCTTCTAATGTAATTAATTCGGGATATGTTGAATATGGTTTTCGCAATAAGTAAATAAATAAAACCATAAATTGATCCATCCTAATCCAACTGCGGGTTTAATTATCAAAGAAATAGGACTTTGACTGGTTGATTTTACAAAGATAATGACCCCCTCCCAACCGCCACCCCCGCAAAAAGCTATGTTGCTATAGTCGGTCCAATTAGTGACGTGAAAGTCAATGACAATGACTCCAGCATGCAGAAAACGTGATAAAGCATACCAATTAAATTAATATAGCAAGAAGAGAATCAAATTTAGAATTTTTTGAGGTCTTGATGAAGGAGGAAACAAGTCTTGAAAGACTCTCCATCGCTATTGGGTGCAAACTTTTGTGACATGTACAGGTGCATATTTAGCTGCTAGCTAGTGTTGTTACTCCTGGATTTTTATATTTAAAATTTTTTGATGAAAATAATTTTTCATGCAGGCTGCTGACTGGATCTATTTTAGCTCATGAGATGATGCATGCTTGGATGCGACTTAGCGGTGCGTTTCCATACATATCATGAATTTTTATATGCACAGCAAAGATAGTTATAGTGGTATCATGAATGATAGTGCTCTGTATTATATGATAATAACATTAAAATTCTGAAAGTTACATATTTTAGTTTGCAAATTACTCCGGCTTTTTTGGTGCATTGACCTGAATTTATGCATCTTTTACCTGAAGGTTATCGGACCCTCAGTCCTGATGTTGAAGAAGGTATTTGTCAGGTGCTAGCTCACATGTGGTTAGAAACGCAGAGAATTTCTGCTGAACAATCAAACCAGAGGGCAAGTTCCCCTTTCGATAAAAAGCTCGGTGAGTTTTTCAAACACCAGATTGAATCAGATACATCACCGGTGTATGGAAATGGATTCAGAGCCGGAAACCAGGCAGTGCTTAAATACGGTCTTCAAAGGACCCTGGACCACATTCGGTTCACAGGGACGTTTCCATATTAAAATTTTGGGTCAGCCTTTTGATAGTGGTGTATGATTGGTTTTTCCTGTTAGAATTTTAGGATGGCCTACAGAAATTATATTGATGATAGGAGAAGAGATACATACATATACATATTCCCTGTAAATTCATTCTTTTTGTGCACTCTTGATCACATAATAAGAAGTTTCTTTTCTACACATGTAAACAGTGTCTCTGTTGAGTTTAACAGGGTTATTAGTTCTGCGTAGTTAGGTTTCAAATGTTTAGCCGTCTAGAACACCTGCATTGTGCTCTGGAGTTGTTCTAAAATTATAAGAATTTTCAATATCTCTCTCGCTCCCTTCACGGAAGGTGGGAAAAGGCGAAACCAGACTCTACTAAGAACGGAAGGTGGACTTAACGCTGCGTTTCAGAAATTTAGGCGAAACCAGACTCTACTAAGAACGGAAGGTGGACTTAACGCTGCGTTTCAGAAATTTCTATTCTTTCCTAGATTCGGGAACACATCGTTAATGACACGCACTGGGAAGCTACGATCAATACATTAGGGAATAAATGTGAAGATCCTGATTCCTGAGACAATGTCTGGAATGAATAAGAGAGGCCGACCTGTTGCTTTTTAGTGTTCTAGATGATTATAAATACGTTCAGAAGATGCCGTACCATTATTAATCAAGACTCCACAAAGAAACACGTTTTCGTACATTCTTCCTTGTATGTACGATGATCCTTCCTTGTTCATCACCGACTCTTTAATTATTATTTTGTTTTTAAGCGAACATATGTCAATGACAATATCTGTCGCAACCAGTGTTGTAAAAATCGGGAATCGGGGAAGATCGGTCGAGATACCGATTTAGAATTAATTGAAAATCGGGGATTAATCGGAAGGATTAATCGGAGTTAAAATCGGATGTATTATAATATTAAATTATATTTAATATATTATTATGATTATATTAGTTATTTATTTACAAATATATATTTATTATATCATAATTTATATAATTATTAATTTTTAAATTAATATAGTATTTTAATTTTAATAAATAATTATATATACTGCAATAAAGAAAAATACATAAAAATAAATCGGATTTCAAATATCGAATCGGTCAGATACTTTGTAAGGGATTAATCGGGAATTAATCGGAATTTTTTTTAAAAATCGGGGATTTTTAGAACACTCAACAAGCAAACATACCTCAATATCTGTCACAACAATATTTTTGCCTACTGTTCAATTACTAGATGATGATCTCGTTTAACTTTTGAGTTCACTATTTATTCAAGCAGATATCATCCCACTCGAACTTAAGATCTTTTATAACCAGAATTCTGATATCATGTTAAATTATCGATTAACCAAGTCCAATACACTTCATGTTCCACTAATACTTTTCGTCAGCTGAAATCTCAGTAAACTAGGAAACGGGTTTACCGGAATCATAATCTATTATCAACGAAACGGACAAGAGGCAACCAGGAATTTAAAAGAATGAAAAATGTATATAACTTTTTTTCTCATAATATTAATTCTTTTAGTAATATTTTTGAGCTGCTGGGCTGTCATGTCGACATTTCTTGAAATTTAATAAATAAAAAGGACCTTTCTATTATGACAACACAACACGTTGAACCACCAGCGGTGTTCCCTCTTTTCTTGAAACCGACTCATCATCTTCAAAATTCAGTAGTATCAGCTTTACTACTTTTCATTCGTGATTACAGATTTCGAAAATTTGATTTATTCGATTGAGTTACCGAATTACAATTTATTGGACGATTTTTAAAAATTAGATAATTTATCGGCGATTTATCGGAAATCGGTCAAATCGGACAAATATTTTTGACCAATTTTTGAGATATTTATCGACAATTTTTAAAAAATCGACCAATATTTGGAACCATGCTTTCATTACATTATGTATTCGCTTTCTGGACATGGAAAAAAAAATCCCACACGGCTAGTTCCTTGCCTGCATCAAGTTACCTGACATGTTGATCGTGGCGGAACCAGGGTGACAAAATAACAGACGGTCTTAAAATGAATTATGGCTAATTTTTAGAGGTTAACTAGGATTTAAAGTAAAAAGAATTCTATTTTGTCATGATTTTATATAAGCTGGAGCCAAAACAGAATTTACAGTGATTCATAGGACTAAAAAAGAGTTCTAAAATGACAAAATTTACAGCCAATTCACAACTTCCTCAAGAATCAAAAGAAAATGGTGGCTTCAACAAATCATAAGGAGCCCAGAGAGCATCTAATGGACAAGGTCTATTAGCATCCAATCTCACCCATGGCTTCCCTTTACCACTCCAATGCAGTAAACTCACAGGTCCTGGATGCAAATTTCGACAAAGACCTCGAAAATTATCCCCACCTAGGCCATGCTGATTCCATTTTGTGGACACGAGGAGTGCTGCAGGATGGAGAGGATCGCTGCCATAGAGCCACGAATGTACATCGCGTCGAGGGTCATTGCCACATGGATGGCGTTATCGTAGCATAAGTGGCGGTGATCATAGGTTTTTCGGATGGAGAGGCAGCTGGGAGAGTTGTAGAATTCTGGTGCTTGTTTGAACAAGATCGGAATTGAATCAGGAGTGGTAATGGGAGAGGAATGAGTTGGTTTGTTGAATGAGAGCACAAGAAAAGTAGAAATGTAGAGAAGGAAGAGGTGTTGGATTCTTTGGTTTGGCATTGTGGTAGGGAGAACATGAAAGTTTGTTTGAGGATTGGTTTTTGCAAGGGTTTTATGAGTGGGGAAATGGAAAATTTGATTGAGTTAGAAGTTTGTAGACACGGTTTCATGAATATAAAAAGAAACTAGAGAAATAAAAGTAGAGAAATTTCAAATCAAAGTTGTTGGATTTGCACAGAAGCAGTGGAGTACGACCAGAAGTTCCTTAGTTCTCCTTCAATGTTAGGCATAACGTGGAGTGGTTTTTAAGGTTTTTGACTAAAAAAAAATTCTTCTTTTGGGCGTGATGGTTGACAAACTATCTGTCCACCGTAATTTTCTACGAATAAAAAAAACCTAAAACCAAAAAACTAAACACCGATAGAATAAATGCATTCACGTCAATTTTTCGTGTTAAACCTACGCAACAGACGTAAGATTACATATTTACATCCATCACTTGGACATTACACATTCAGTGCATAAAGCCATTCTTTCCCGCCACAATATACTCAGATGCAATTAAATTAGAATTTGATTGAATCAGGTTAGGCAATCCAAAATGAGACTTCATACAAAAATGTATAAGAATCTCCATTCCTATTTATCGAGTTCAAATCCTATCCTATAAACCAAATGGCACCCAAGTTTGGCCAATCACCCAATTAAGGCAGATGTTGCACTCTGGGTCCTGATTTATCTCACAAAATAAACATATCCATCTTGTAAGAACATAACTCTTCTTCTTGATCATTCTTTAGACTAGAACATACTTCTGAATGGGACATACATTCATGAACAAGTCTACGAGGAATAGCAAAGGAACCTTACCGGAAGAGATATCAATGGAATTTGTTGATTCCATCATACTATTCAACAATCTACTTAATATCCATGAAAAATATAAAATTTTCCTCCTGCTTATAAGTTTACAATTTGGAAACTACATGAAAGGGAAATAAGTACCTCAAGTCCTTGAAATACGAGTAATATAGGGGAGAAACTTCAAAACCTCAAATACGATACCAGATATCATCGAACTCCAAATTTTCCCCAAATTTATTGGAACTCCAAAAATTAACACCATTGATGAAAGGACTTATGAATCACCACCACCCTGTCTAATCGTCGAACTTTCAATTCTTCTGTAGAAAGACAATTGTACGTATGCAAGAAATGAATATGCTAATTACATGGGCAACACAAAGACACGAGAAGCGCTCTACAGTATAACTCTCCTGAAAATATGGATCTACGAAGGTAATGATTTTCATAGCTAGATACTAACATGTATATTACTACATATCCCAGCAGTAATGAAGCTGGTTCTTAGGGTTGACAGGGTATGATCAAAAGAACAATTGACTTCTATATCGGGGTAGGGAGTCAGTTACATTACAAGCAGAGAACTTTAGCGAGAGATTGGTCTAAATAACAAATCCTGGAAACAAAGAAAAGCCTTGGTTGTTCTTACAGGTAGAATATAAACAATTGCTCAGCCAGCACACGACCAAGAATGCTTGCAAAATTATGATAATAAATAAATTACACTGAAATGCAAGAGCTGAGTCAACATCGACAAAAACACTAACGATCAGACAACGGTTGCAATATAATCTCAAGACCATAGAAGAGTTACAACTACAAAAAATAAAACTACCATACACAGCAACTTCAGAGAGAAATCAGCCTGCTCTTCTGGGCTTACCCTCCGAGGAGGAAATCCATGTGCATGCCCCCCATGAAACGGACTTGAATATGGATAAGGAAAGGTAGTTCCTCCACCATACACATTAGTACCAGGAAACCCATGCACGTTAATGTTAAACAAAGACGGAATAAGACCTCCAAAACCTGCCGAGACTGCAAAGTTACCAAACCTCGCAGTGGCTGCAGGTGCAAATCCTCCTAACCCACCCATGAACCCAAATCCTGGTTGAGGAAAATGGTTTGTATCAGGTGGAGGAGCTGTCTCCGGTCTCTGCCCAGCAGGACGCTGAGGAATCTCAACTCCAGGTATCGACTTAGACCTCGGGTCTGTCGAATTCTTTCCCCTTCCATACAAAGGAACCAGCTTATGCTCTTCCACAAGCGCCTTACAAACAGGACACTCCTGAGAATGGGAGTGAATGTGGAGCCATTTGTACAAGCAAGGCCAGCAAAACAGATGACCACATAGAGTCACAATCGGGTCTTGCGCTAAATCAAAGCATATATTGCACTCAAAATTACCAGCATCACCATTTCCAGCATTATTCGCAGAGTAAGAAGAGCTACTCGACAAGCTTGCCGCTTCCCCAAACCCCCTAGACATCTCGAAAAATCACCAAATAGTCTTAATTTTTCCTGTAAAACAAATTCCCCAAATTTCAACCACCTTAAAAACCATCAATTTCTTCTAAAACAAAAAATAATCAAACCCCATCTACAAACACATTTATAATCACAAAACCCACATTAAATCTACACAAATTACCATCAAATCTTTATCAAAAACCCACCTCAAATACACCTAAAAACCACAAATTTCATCATAAAAATCCAATTTTTACAAACCATAAACACAAGAATGAAGAATCTAATGTAACAACACTAAAGCTCACAACTTTACCAAAATCTCAACAACCCCAGATCAGATTCAACATCAAATCTAACAAACACATAACACAAATCAAAGTTCTTGAATTATACATACAAAAAATACATAAAGATTAAATTTTTATGAATAAAAGAGCAAAAAAGAACTAACCTTTAGGCTAAAGATTCAGAGACCGACCGACCTGCAAGATCGATCGATCAAGAAAGCAGAAATCACGAGATGATGAAAAATAACTCAACCCCTTTTGGTTATAGAAACAAAATATGTGTGTATAATATGTAAGTTAATATTTTATGTGTTTTATGTGTAGAAGTCTTGAGAATCCGTTGACAAGAAGGAAGATGCAAAGGCAAATCTGGTAAAATAATCAAATCCACAGATTACAAGGTTTGGTAAAAATATCATCCTCTTTATTATTTAATAATAATTTATTATTATCTGCTTTCAAAAAAATTATTACTATCTATTATTATTACATCCGGTAAAATAATCAAGTTCACAAAATTTACAGTTTGGGAAAATTAGAAATACAAAAAAAATTGAAAAAAAAACTTTATTTTATTATTGTTATTAAGGTTTTATCCACAATTTCTCATTTCATCCATAATTACATGTTTAATTTCATTTTTCTGCGATACGAATCATACATGCGATTATGATTATAACTAAAATCTAATTATAGTGTTTTCCGGAAAAAAAAAATCTATTTATATTATTTAAAGAAATTAAATTTATTTATTAAAATAAAAAAATATATTTTATAATATATTATTTTTGATTGAAATATTTAAAAATTTCAGTCATCTAAAAATCAGCCGATTAATCGATTAATTGCAATTTGGACGAGTCCTGTCTCGATTTATGAAAAAATCGGGTCAAAGTCCGTTTTTTAAAAATCGGGCGAGACGAGATTAATCATTCAATTCGAGAAAGAATAGGTTGAATCGATCAAAGGCTGGGAATTAGTTTTAAAAAAAAATCAAAACAATTAAAAATATTTAATTATTTAATAATAATATCTATACTATAGTACAATAACCGAAATTGAGTATAATTTGATACTCCCTCTGTCCCATTAAATTCTATACGTTACTTTTCGGCACGCTTTTCAATGCTCATTTAAAACATAATTCCACAATATTTTTTAAATTTTTTTCCTGAATAAAAGTTTCATGTTTAAACTTTTATTCAAAAAAAAAAATTGAAAAAAACATTACGAAACTATATTTTATAAAGGCCTCGAAATGCGTGCAAATAGTAAAAGTATATAAATCGACGGGACGGAAGGAGTATGATTTTTCTTGGTTGGTTTGGTTATCATTATTTATGACCTTCAGATCATTTTAATCTAAGTAATCATGACCGTTAAATTCATATACTAAAAGAATATATACTACTCCAACTATCAGTTCGAACTCGCCAACAACAAATATTTAAATTATTATTTATATTATACCAAAATTTCAGGTTCAAAACCCACCAACAGCAAATATTTATATTATTATTTATACATTATCTAAAATTTATATTCAAATCCACCCAACCATAAATAATTATATTATTAAATTATTATATATAAATATACTAATAAGATAATGATTAAAAAAAAAATGTATTATAATTTTAAATAATATAAAAATAATAATAAAAACTCGTGTATTGTATGAGTTGTAAAGCTAATATTTATTTAAATTGACTATCATATTCTCCTACATACTCCAAAAGTTATACAAATTTATAATAATATCTACAATTAAATTACTCTCACAACTCTTGTAGCTGTGCTAAAATCATCACAAATTTATATATTATAGTGTGTATTGGCATACTAATTTCCAAATTAATGGTGAGTAGTATTATTTAAATATCAAATATGAAATAAAGATATGTATTTTTTTAAAATCTTAACACTTAAATATCAGGTTAATTATTTTGTTGAACACTGAAATCGGCTTAATATATCAACTTGGTCGCTGAACTGAAAACGGTGAAAACGGTATCATTGAACCAATTTAATACTGTTTTCAGTTTAGTAACCAACTTGATACATTAAATTGACTTTATTGATTAACAAGATTATTAACCTTTTAAATATCAATAGCAGCCTAATGATATTTGATAATATTTTTATAAATTTTATGTAAACTTAACGAAATTTAAATAAAATTACATATTATCATTTATTATATTTTATTAATTAAAAATGATCCGATTAATTACCGAAAACACCCGTAACAAATAATGCCGATTTCTGGGTAACAGACTTTACATTTCAGTGAAATTTCCAAATGTCTTGAACAGGTTTCAGTTGAAATTATTTATTAATGTCAAGTGTTAAAGTTGGGAGCTGTGATCCAGGAGAAATTACTTGGAAAACCCAACAAGTATGAGCTTATTGTTTAGCAGTACGAAATTACTGTTGTAGCCCACGATGTTTGACTAACTTATCAATTATCAACACATGTAAATAATGGAATCCGCGTTTTTTACATTTTCTTATCTTATATTTTTTTAATTTATTTATAATCCATCAATCTATAAATCTAGAAGAAAAAAGCTATGAATTTTAAATAAAAGAATGTCCAAAATACCCTATTTTTGGACTTCAACCTCCCAAAGTACTCAGATGCGTGACAACCGTTCAAAATACACACTACGCAGTTTGAACATGCGTATTCATTTTTATTTTTATAAAGAATGCGCATGCTCAACATGCGTATTTAAAAAAAATGTGAATACGCATGTTGAACATGCGTATTATTTATTAAATTTTGAAAATTCGCATACGCATCCTTTACATGCGTGTTTAGTTGGTAATTTGGGCGGAACATTCCGTCAAATGATATTTTGAGCATTTTTTCCCAAATGATGGGTATTTTAGTTTTTCAACCAATGCCATCCATTTTTTAAATTTGTATGATCCTAAATAAATATATCTTAAAATTTTAAAGGATTACTAAATTCCTGGTTAAATAAACCAAAATTTCAAATTATTTTTAAAATGATTGAATACCAGTGTATTCAATCGATGAAGATTACTTGACAAAAAAAATAATAAAAATGGATAGACATTTTTTTGTTAAATGTATTTTACCCAGTATTGTAAAAATCGGGAATCGATGAATATCGGTCGTGTTACCAATTTAGAATTAATCGAAAATCGGGAATTAATCGAAAGGATTAATTGGAGTAAAAATCGTATGTATTAAAATATTAAATTATACTTAATATATTATTATCATTATATTAGTTATTTATTAACAAATATATTTATTATATCATAATTTTTATACTTATTCATATTTAAATCAATATAGTATTTTAGTTTTAATAAATAATTATATATACTTCAATAAAAAAAATTCGTAAGAATTAATCGAATTTCAAAAATTGAATCGGTCAAATACTTTAAAGGAGATTAATCAGTTGAATCGGGGATTTATCGGAAATTTTTAGAACAATAATTTTATCCAAATATATTCGCCTAACAACCTAACATTAATATTATTTTGAAGTTGTTGCCCACTTTAAAAGAAAGAAATATAAAAATCTTATTATCTGAAGTGCTCCATACAACAAGCTGCAGCATGGAAGCCACATACATTTTCTCTCCTTTTGTAACTCATAAGATTGTTTTCTTCTGCTCACGGTTGGTATCTAAAAGAGTTTATCCCCTAGCCGTGGCCCAAATTTGAGTGTATACAAAGAGAAAATAAGTGACAATAATGAAACCTACCATCACACATCTTCTTTTATCCAAAAATTTAGAATCTTGCCGGATACGATTACGATTGTTGTGCCATATCTTATAGGCGTTAACGTAATCCGAACACGTGACTTGTATAAAATAAATAAATTATTAAACAAATAATCGATTCAGTTTACAGTAATTCAACTAATCCTGAGTTGAACAACATAATTTACATTCGACTATTATTACATACTTTTATGAGTTTGTTTTCTGTCAATCGTATTCAAACAAATAAAATAAAAATTATTACTATTTTACGGTAAAATATGTCGTAACAATTATTTAACGAGAATCTCGAATGTTAAAATATATGTAGAGGTGGCAAAGGAAAAGAGAGGAGGAGGGTGACCAAACATACGGCAGAAGACAAAACAGGAACAGAAGGGGAGAAGCAGTGGATCAGATCTAAAACAACACAAGAAACCCACTTCCCCATAACTTCATGTCTAGTACTAATACTCTTATATTTAGAACACAACACTTCCTTAAATGAACAAAACAAATTAGTAGTACTATGTTTTAACATAACTTCTAAACTGGTACGTAATTCTCTCTGTTTCTTGATTTACCCATGTTTCTTTTTGTCTCTTTGTTATGTTTTGTGTATGTGATTTTGTTTGATTAGATGCATAGATTTGTTTCCATTTATAAAAATGCCCTTCATGCAGTTTTAATTTTAACTGTAGTGTTTTTTTTGTTCAATTTATGTACTTTACTGTTCCATTGATTTTTAAATTTTTTAGAAAAAATTAAGTTTGATGTGAATTTGCAGTCTTTAATGTAAATTAATTGCAGACTAGTGTAGTGGTAGTTTTTATAGTGTTATAAGAATTGGTTTTGAATTTTAGTGATTTTATGTAATTGCAAGAAGATTTAGTTATGATGCCGAAATTCAGGATGTTGCTTAGGAGTTTTAGACACTAATTGGTTATGATAAGTTTCTCTTTAACATTGTTGTTATATTGGTTTTTTATGTCAATTTAATTGCTTCAAACTTCTATCTTAAGTTCTTGACTAATTTTTGTAATGAACAGGAAGCACGTTTTTGCTTGTAAATCTCCCATTTCAAACTAGGGTGCAGATTAAATCATAAAGATCAAAAAGTATTGAAAGTTGGATTGAAACAAGCTTTCGTATTATAGATGCTGATCCATTATATTTGATAGTAGAAATCTGAATAATCAACAAGTAGAGTCTGACTTTTTCAATTCAGTTGAAAGCAGGAATTTTTTTAGTGATGCTGTTAATTAGTCCCATAAAAAATTGGTGCAATTGCACATGTTACTAGAATTAATTGTCACAATATCACTTCTAACTGTCGATAAACTCCTTGTAGATCTTTTGGAAATTGATACTGCTTCTCTTGTGGTGTATACGGCATGAATTTGTGATTATTATCTGTGTCCTACTCTTAGGAGACTATTAGAAAATTCACCTTCAACCCATTAGGAAAGTTATATCCGTGGTATAAGTTTTGTTTCTATTCTTTTAACCTGTGATACAGCAGACAAATTACATGGTCCTTGAATGATTATTGGTGTCCCGTTGAGGTGTTCTACTAGTCTCTCCCATCTTGATTGTGTATATCTTGCCTCCCATTGTTATTTAGAGGTTGCCTTGTTACTCTTTTTATAATAGTATAAGAAACTCTTTTTTACATCGCAAATGCTACAGTGACTTATAGGGGGAGAATCAAAGTCACGGTATCTGGAGGAAGATGGAAGCATCAAAGACCCCCAGCACAACCGGACTAAAGCATAGACCATTAACTCCTTTAAGGATATTGAGGGGTATAATATGTTTGGTTATTTTTCTTTCTACGGCATTCATGTTTATGGTTTATTTTGGACCTGTGGCTTTCCTATTGCTGCGCCTCTTCAGCATCCACTACAGCAGAAAAGTAGTGTCATTCATATTTGGTCATTGGTTAGCTCTGTGGCCCTTCTTGTTTGAAAATATTAATAAAACTAAAGTGATCTTTTCTGGAGAGACTGTACCATCAGGGGAACGTGTTTTGCTTATTGCAAACCATAGAACCGAGGTGGATTGGATGTATCTATGGGATCTTGCTGTCCGAAAGGGGTCCCTGGGGTGCATTAAGTATGTCCTTAAGAGCAGTCTGATGAAATTACCTATCTTGGGTTGGGGGTTTCATGTTCTTGAATTCATATCAGTTGAGAGGAAGTGGGAAATTGATGAATCGACCATGCGCCAGAGGCTTTCAACTTTCACTGATCCAAGAGATCCACTATGGCTAGCTGTTTTTCCAGAAGGAACTGATTTTACGTAAGGCACTACTCTTTTGTATTGTACTTTTTTGGTATTTGAAGTTACATTTTCTAGTACTTTTTCCTCAAGTGTCTGGTCTGATGTTATGTTACATTTTTGAAATAGAAACACAAAAATATAGCTTGCATATGCCCAAATTAGTACAATATGGTAGATGTAATTTGTGGGGTAGTAATGTATTATAAATTAAAAAAATTCCTGTATTCGTTCATACAGACAACAGAAGTGTGAAAAGAGTCAAAAGTTTTCAGCTGACAATGGATTACCTATATTGAAGAACGTGCTCCTTCCTAAAACAAAGGGTTTTCATGCTTGCTTAGAAACTCTAGGAAACTCCTTGGATGCAGGTATAATTTTTTACTCAGACATCGTGATGTGCCAACTGACCATATTGAATATAATTGTATTTATCTGTTCACTCGGCATACTTGTGTCCGATGTAATTATCTGTTATATATTTTTACCTTTAAGAAAAGATGTTGATGACTGTTTTTCAATGACTTAATTGAGACATCTAGCAGCCCAAGATTGATGTTGCTTAGGAAATTTCGAGCCACTTTCTCCAAAGAGTCAAGTTCATGTTCGGTGGTTAATTAACATATCTTCTTCACTCTTATTGTTTGCCGTCAGAGTTTCTTTTCCATTATTTTTTAATCACAAATGCTAATATGCCCTCTTTCAGTAAGAATATTGAGTTGAAATTGGTTATATAATCATATGTATGAATATTAAATCTGTTAGTTATTGCATAACAGAGAGTCTCATATTGATAGAGATGTTGGTACTCCGTACTCCACAAATAGGGTCTTGTATATAGGTGGTTAGATGATGTGGTATAGTGGAGATTACTTCCTAAATTTTTATGGAGAGTTGAGAAATCGTGTAAGTGGTTTTGAAGGCAGGACCATTCAGACTCTTGATCCCACTTAAGAAGTTGAAACTGTAAGATTTGATAGTTTTTGGGAAGTGGGCGTGGATTAAGACATTAACGACAAAACTGCCTTCAATCGTGTGTGGTTCTATCTCTCTATATTATTGTTATAAATTGTTTAAACTTAATTTCCAATGGTTCCTTGGTAGTGATTTTACTTCTTACTCCCATGTATAAGTTGAGGCAGGTAAGAAATGCAGTTGCTTTATGATTTTAATCAAGAATGGTTAACAGCTCGAAAAATATTCTCTACCTAGTATTGGTGCTAGTTGCACCACATCACATGTATAATGAGACCAAGACCAGTTCTTAGTTTAGTTGCTCTTGATGTGTCTCAGTTTATGACGTGACTATTGCCTACAAACACCAGTGCCCCTTTTTCTTGGACAATGTTTTCGGTGTGGATCCTGCAGAAGTTCACATTCATATTCGACGTATACCTGTTGCCGATATCCCCACTTCAGAAAGTGAGGTTGCTACTTGGCTGATGGACACATTCGTTCTCAAAGACCAGTTGCTCTTAGATTTCAATTCTCAAGGTCATTTTCCTAGAGAGAGAACAGAAAAAGAACTTTCAACAGCAAAATGTCTGGTAAATTTCACAGTAATTGTGGCTGTGACTGTTGTATTTACATATCTTACCATTTTTTCATCTTTCTGGTTCAAAATATACATAGGTCTCTCTTGTGTATCCCTTGCTTCTGCTACATATTTCAGTATTCGACCAATACCAGTTCTAGATTATGTCAAAGCAGCCGTATTTCAAAGGAAATACAAATAGCATAGGATAGGAAAAGATTATTGCGAAAGTGCCAAAATGGTACTGGCTTTTTGTAGTTTCTAGGACCAACTATTTGCTTGTAAATTCTAAAACATTGTTCAGTATCATTCCGTGTTCAATTGTTCTGTATTTGTCGGAATTTCTTAGTGTGGGACTGTGTTGAAATTACAGTTTCATATCTGCTTGAAGATATTTAGATAAAAGATTGTCACTTTGTTCATAATACAAGAGCTGGTTGCAGTTCTCCTTGTAGAAATAGGTCTGTTCTTTCTTTTGTTACATTTCAGGGCTTCTGTTTTAGCATGATTTGAAGGAATTTGATTGGGGAATCAAATGAAACTTTTACTTTTTATTTTTTGTCAGGAAAATCAAGTGATAGTTGAATTAACTAGACACTGATTTATTTATTTATAACCTATATCAAAGACTAATTTTTTAATTGATTATTACCAAAGTTGGATAAAACAGCTCCAGCACATCAAACAGAGACATTAATATTTAAGCACTTGGCTCAATTAATCATGGGAACAGCAGAATTATTACTACTACTTTGGTTCAAAATGTGAAACTCTTTGTACTTGGTTTCATAGTATATAATTGGCTTCCAATGATTATGTTAAGTCGAATTCTGCTAATAAATTATTTAGTTATATTTAGCAATAACAATCCATAATTTAAAATATAATATGTTATGTATAGTGTGGCTTTATTATAAACACCAAAATGATTTCACATGTAAACCCAATAAAATAACTACAATTTGATTTGCAATGAGCTTCCACAAAAATATAGAAGCTCAACTTAGTGAAGATGAAAAGCAGTACATAAACAGACATTACAAACTACTCGAATCTGCTGCTTTTTCTTCAGGCCTTCGGCCTAAAACTCTTCATCACTCCCCCTCAATAAATCTATCCTCTCAATTTGTATATTCCTATCTCCGTAATATTCCACTTTCTCTACATTTTGGTCTTCCATCTTTGAAAGCATAGTTATATTTCCCACCTATATGAATCTCGGGTTTGAATCACAAACTTTGCTCAACGGCACGTGTGGTGCAACTAGTGTGCAACTTCTTCTAGCCCAGCCCTCTGCCCCTTCCCCCCTAAAGAGAGCATAGATAAAATTAGGGGCTGATTCTGCCTATAATTTACAGCAATTTCCTTCTGAATTATTACTAACTTGATGCTGCTTCAAAAGACACTAAAGCCGTCTTCAGTTTTACCATATCCCGTGCACAGACCGGCACCCTCATTTTCATTACTGAACAGAGTTTGGTCTGAACAATCAAGTGTTGCTCCGCATGCTTTGTTATATGATTGGCAGACCGAGTGACACACCCTCAGCCTATTATCCCCATCCTCATCACACTTCTGAATGGATATCTGGAGTAAACAAGTCAAAAAAAATAAATTCAAGACAAAAAGGGTAAACACCGTGTGGCAACATAAAGCAGCCTGTTGAACATTTTAGCCTTGGATATGCTAATTTGTAACTTATGTAGAGGGACGATACAGTTTTTTTCTAACTTGCTTTCCTGAGCCAAGCAGTATTAATTGTATGCTAATGTTTGTCAATCGTTACTTGAACTGTGCTAGTCAGTAAAAATCAAGATTTTAAGCAACTTAATGTAGTTTGCAAACCAACAATGCAACATCTATCGGCACAACACTTTTAACAAAATATCTGCAAACAGGGCCACGTTCCACTACAAACCTTCATAACTCACCAAA
The DNA here is from genome assembly GCF_009905375.1 of Apium graveolens. Taxonomy (NCBI): domain Eukaryota; kingdom Viridiplantae; phylum Streptophyta; class Magnoliopsida; order Apiales; family Apiaceae; genus Apium; species Apium graveolens. Next base: position 5,906,097 of record NC_133648.1, on the reverse strand, counting down.
ATCGACATGGTAACACTATAATAGATTTTAAATACACCAAAAAATAGGAAAATAAATGTATTAATAATAGTGTTTGCAACACAAATATGTATATCGATTAAAATACAATACTTACATTATAAATACAATTGCAATTTATTGATATAAACAAACTTTGCATTTTTTATCTACAAAATGTTTGGTGAATTCTGCTTACACTTTTAGTGCATCATGTGTAGTTATTAGTGAATTCTGCAGGTTTGTAGGATTTGTAGGTTATGAAAGTCTGTATTTGAACACATTCCTCTACAAAAAAATGTTGAAAGATCATATTTATGTTACTATTTTACGATGTACATCATCTGATAAGAAGTCCTAGCTTAGTATAGGTTGAGCTTTAATAGGTATAAATGATGTTTGGATTTTACTGAGACAATTTATATATGTCAGTGTCAGTCAATGAGAAGGCATAATTTTCATGCTTTTCGCCCAAGGGGGCATGTCAAAGAAATGTCAGTTAGGAAACAAAATAACTTACAATGGATATTACTAGTTACACCACAATACTTTTTAGTGAACCACTAGGTATGTTGTTAGCATTGCATTCATTTACCATGTATATATATGGGTGAAGCATAATTAAATAAGCAAGCAAGGAAAATGATCAGGATCAGTCTTTCCTTCAAAGAGTATACAGAATTAGAGCAACATACCCAGCAGGCTAACCGCCTTGCAGCTCCATCACAGTCCCCGCCTCTGAAGTAATTGAAAATCTTCCGAGGTCCACCAGGAAATAAACGATGGTAATTAGGTTTGACAACCACTTCTTCCAGCTGCTGCAGTATACTTTGTTCACCAGGCGCACAATGTTGAACGGATGCATCTTTCCCTAGCACATCTTTACATATTAAGAGACTAGAGGAAATAATTGAGCTGTTTCGGCATGTGTAGCCAGCATAGTCAGAACAACGGAACTCGCAGACTCCATTATCACAGACACCTCCATGAAGGCTGCATTGTTCATCACAAACAGCTGCATGCCATGTCAATTTATATTAAGCAAAGTTGTAAATAATTAAGAAACTTCAGTAACAACTTTGCACGACTAAAAGAACTCTTTGATGCATTAATGTTGTGTCAGATCCAGCACATTACTTAAAGGTAAGGCAAATGTTAATTTTTTTATTTTGACAAAACTAACAAAAAGTAGGTAGCACTGTATATACATATGGGAAAAGAGTTTCTAAAGCACAAAATAGAAAGTTCTCAATTAGTGCTGCTTAAGATTTGATAAATCAATTATCATTTGAACAAACTTACCCTATAGATGTTAATATCATACAAAATCTAGCACGTTTATATTAGTATTGTTATTATTTATTTCCTTATCATGATATATTATCTGTAGAAGGTGCATTAACCTCCTCACAAAAAGTGCCTAGACGCTAAATTACCTATTTTAGCAAATATTGAGTCCCCCACGACCATTAATCACCTAATTAACTGATCCGCGACAGGCCATTTACGAATCTAATTTCTTCTTTTATTTCTTTTACTATTCCATGGTTATGACTTATTATTTCACATTAGAAAATATGACTCATATAATTATGAATTGTTTTGCTGACCAAGTACCGAGTCTACTGACAACAATCTAAATATTTACAGCTGAAGGAGATTGCAAATTATGGCATGCTGATTGCTGTATAGAAAAATACAAATTTACAACACAAAACGTGCAGAGAAAAGCATTACCGGTAGAGCAATCAATTCCAGTGTGACCATTATCACACTCGCAGACACCATTTGTCAGGCACTTGCCATGCCCACTACAATTGCGTGGGCAGGAACCTGCAGATAAAAATTTAATAAGAATCTGAAGACAAGAAGATTGGAATTAGAATGTAAAGTGGCTAATAGAATCTAAGGAACTGACGTTTGCCACAATCAGGACCCCTGAAGCCAAGAAAGCAATGACATCTCCCATGGACACAGTCTCCATTAAAATGGCAAGAATTTGGACACTGACCAGACACGGGAACTGGATCTACGCTACATAGTTCGTGATAAGCTGGACAAACTAGTTCACCTGAAGAACATGAAAGGAAAAGATCAATAATAAAGAAGCCACAAAGATGCATACATACGGAGATCGACTAGGATCAAGATAAGATGATTGGTTACTAAATTACCATTGAATCCAGAAAATTGAATTGGTCCACCTGCTTCAGGGCAGACTTTCCAAGAACCATCAACAGCAATCTAAAAAGAGCACATTTACCATGACAAGAATGAGTAAAGGTTCAAACTTATATGAACAGGTGCATAAAAAACAGTAATTGCATGTTCAGTTGCTGTACATTGAAAAGTTACACTTTAAGGTGGGGTTCAATCATCTTTGTTAGCATGTATTCAACTATCTAAGTACTGAAGTAATGCATTTATGATTTAAAAATTGTTCATATTACAGAGGGCAGGGACAGTACAAAAAAGGTACTATATTGTGACATGACTTGCGAAACTACTTGATGCTTTATAACTTAGACTTGACAAAAGTAACTCCCTTATCCAAAAAAACATTTCCGTGCCCCTTATTCCACATTCCCTCTTATCTTCTACCCAGAAAAGATGTGTGGACCCTGCCGACATAAGTATGTCTAAGAGGACTTCTTCCCTTATAATTTTGATGTTTTTTTGAATGAATAAGACAGAGAAAGTAGAGTACTTTGGAGGTCATTAAATTGCAGAGCACAAGATTATGAAGTCGGCTGATTTTGTTTTTAAAAGAATTGTTACAATTAATAGCGTAGATGACCACTACTGTCAATACATAAACCCGAGCCCTGTCTTATTGTGGGTTTAGTAGTGAGCCTCCAGCTCCAGTTACTAACTTAAGAATTTATAAGAGCCTTATATTACAAACACGAAATTGCATGCGGGTGCGCAATCACACACTGGAAATTAAGAGAGTTTACCTCTAATGAGTTGTTTCTGCACCTGTGCTGATAACATCCATTCCCTTGGGCACTAGAACCCCTTACAAACCCTGCACGGACTAATGATGAGGCCATACACCTATAGAGATCAATGAAGAGGATAACTATCAAAATTAATATTCAACTCTAATTTTATTTATTTAAGTTCTAGAGAAAATTTTACCTTGAGCTGCTCCCCCTAACTTCACCCAACATCCTATCAGGTGGCCGTGCACTGTTAACATCTGTACATGAACCATCTGAATATGCAACAAAATAAGTGCAATAATCGGCCAAAGATGATTGTCCGCCTGCGATGGGACCAGTTTCAAAGGTATAAAAGTCAACAGATAGTCAAACATATTGCATGATTCAAGATGTAAAATATATAAACAATAATAAGATTTCTCAGAAACATGTTAATGACACATAACCAGTCTATCTCAATCGGAATAGAGAGGTTGTTTCTGTAAAGACATTCCGCAAATATATATATATATATAAATATATATATAGGCTTAATGATCCTACAGTTAACTTTAAATAATTACCTAATGTAAAATTACTTTTCTATACAAAATTACTTTAGACAATTAACAAAAGTTAAGTTACTTTTCTATACAAAATCAAGGCTATTTGTAAATACATGGAGTGAATTTTTTTTTTTTTGCTATTATTACAAAAATGACATTCAACTTTATATATAAAATCCTAGTGACTTTAGATGATTTTCCAAAAGTTAACTTTAGGAACATCTCTCTCTCTCTCTCTCTCTCTCTATATATATATATATATATATATATATAAATAAATAAAATATGCATATAGTAAACATGTCCAAGAAGTAGTAACAAAATTTCTGCAAGAGTTCTTTTTCCCTGGAAACCATAAAGAATGGTCTAGAATCAAATCATTCAGTCATAATAATGTTACATAAGATTGTAAGTTAAACTAGAAGAGTAAGCATATATCAGCTCCGCTTGCTTAATGTTTCTGTTGTCTCGATAATTTTAAATAAAGGAGATGAAAGCTTAAAACGTCAAAAGATATTGCTTATTTCATACTAGAATTAGTGCAAGATAGGTTCTGGTTTCCTCAAAGAGAAGAGTTTACAGACATATAGACAACTACCAAAGGCAAAGATAGCAGATGCAAAAGGTACATGTAACTCATCAAGTGTGTCATTTAACGTAAGTCGTACATACATCCATGGATTATGTGTTCTACTCATTTTTTAGTACAATGTGTGTATTAATAATCTAAGTCGATTCAAAACAGTAATACTGCATTGAAAACCATAAATCATCGTGCTTTATGTATTTAAGCTCAATAAAAGCTGACCACTATGTAAGCCTTGTCATATTTGGAAAACAACAGTGGGGTCATAAATATATACAAGAAAAGAAGAATCAAAATGGGAAAAATCGTGAACTTCAGAACATACCTTTGTTAGCTTGCGGAAAATAACGAGCCCAATGGGGAAGGTCACCATTATAATATACGATTGGGCAGTAACCTTCAGCTTCCCTGTTAAATGTACATCCAGATGATTGTGTTGTATTGCAATGATATGCACCTTTCCACAGGTTGCATGGGGAGGTAACAAACTCAGTCCCTTGATTGCGTCCCCAATCAAGCCGATCAGCCATATTATAATTAGCTCGGTACCACCCACTATCCTCTAGCAGAGCCAGTGTCATTCTAGAAACAACAGACCTTGTATCCACTGAGCCCGTCATAATTTCATTCATCAGAAGCCTCTTTTCCCAATGGGATCCTGTGAAAATAAACAACTTCTACTTAATACAATGCAATTGCAAATATGATTGTTGATTTAGAATATATTCGGCGATGACAGTCTACCAAGTAGGTATTCCCCTACAAGTCTTTATAAACTATAATGTCTGAAATGTGTTAGTGGAAGACAGTGATGCATAGGAAAGAAACTATCAAGTCAGCAGCTTTTTGGTTACACTACAATAGTCAAACTCCAGAGGCCGTCAAATGTTGGTTTAAGTACCATATAATTAATAATTAAAGGATTCTTAACTCCTCATTTATAAGATGCAAAAGTGGGGATCTAATGTGTTCCCTTAAATGCATGCAATGCAAATGTATCTGAACCAGTCTTAATAGTGAAGGCAATGCTAACCATTGTAACAAGTAATTGGAAGATTACATGAGGAATAAAACAATTCGTATAATTGACCTGATGTTCCGCGGCCACCACCATCTTCTAATTCTAGACCAGTGAAATTCTCAGAGAAGGTCTGCATTGAACATTTGTGAAAGCAATGTTATGCAGTGAATAGAGCAATTAATGAGCCTCAATCTTTGTAGTGTTGGAATATTTGTAAGGTGCTGCTTTTAAGAAAGATACGTTATAGACTTGCATTTGACTGGTTCTATTAGTGAGAATGTATACGATATCCAGTCATGTGTTTTCCTCTTAGCTTTATGGAAATTTGGAACACACTCAAGTTTTTGGTAGAGCTACCCATATTTATTCAATAGTAATACATACAGTTATTATCTAGCACTCCGGGGTGTTCTTCAGTTAAGGTGTTGCGGGAAATTAAAAACCAATTTGTGTAATCTATAAAGTTCTACTCTGCACTTGTTAAGTAGTCTACATTTGTGTACAGATCAAGAGATCACACAAATATGGTGGGAGAATAGGAATCAAATACCCCAAAATGATGGCGTGAATGCATGACTACACGAGGAAGCACTACACGCGTTACCATCCGTCCAAGTTTCTCATCCATTGCATATTGAGTAACCTAAGAATGAACAAAATATTAACCAAGAGTTACTTTTGGCTGAAAGCTGGCCGGAGCATAATTGTTTGGTAGGCATGAATTTATAAAGGATATGCAAGGGAAACTAAGTTGATTGTTAGAATGATTAGATAAAGCATAATAATACCAAAAAAGAAACAATTTCAGTAGTACGACCAATCCCTAAGAAGTGTTTGCAACTATATACTTGGTGGACATTATACTTTCTTTCCCTCCTACGTAGTATAAAGTGACATCTTGAAAACTTCGAGATGGTGTTGCAGCAGAATAATAATCTCAAATGCTTTGAGATAATGAACAACCATTTGTACAACATATTGTCTCTTCCAGAGTGATTGGTTCCCTATTCTTGTTTCAGGATGGATTAGACATGCATATACCAATTTGGTTATAAAAATAATAATATCAACCAAAAATCGTCTTTTTTTTTGTCAAATAGTATATCAGACTTGAGGTCAAATTTGAAGTCTTCTCTTTTTCTGTTGAAGGAAACAAGAAAAGAGCAAGATTCTCGAAAAAGAAACTACAGAATACAATCCTAACTAGCCATGGTGGTCAAAGATGAAAAATGAATGTAATAAGTTATTTTTCTACACATTATAGATATAAGTAGCTGTTTGGGAATCCATTCCGGACAACTTAAATGATGAGAAAGACCGATCCAACTTATGCCTCCTGTTTGGCAAATTTAAGAAACTGAATTTTACTGCCTCATATCTTGTAAAATTAGAATGTTAGCATAAGGTACTTTCAAGTTTCATCATTCTCGTTTTGTTATTTAAATTAATTATAAAAGAACTTAATACTCCTAAGTACGTACTCATCTAAGTTAGGTGTGTACAAAGATTTTTTAGTGTGAATACACGAGGGTACATCAGTAATTACACGACTTGATTAAAAAATTATTAATTCTATCCCTAAAATACACTACGTACTCATATAACTCCCTCAAATACAACCAGAAGTAACCTCTCGTGCAACAAAAAAAATTAAGTCATCTTTCAGAAAATGAATAAAAGTCGTAATTCAATTTTCCTATTTTAAAATTTAATTTTTTTTAATTATTTATTCTTGTACTAAAATTATTATATTATTTTTTAATTATTTTTTTTAAAAAAAAATATAACTTATAAGTTATGATTTACCAAACACATTATCAACTTATAAGTAACTTATACGTAAAATTATTCAAACACTTAAATAACTTATAAGTTACGATGTTCATATCACTTATATGACACTTTTCAACTTTAAGTCATAGGTTACATATTTTAAGAAACCCCAAACAGGCCCAAAATCCAATCTGGTTGATTTTAAATATGAATACATATAGTCAACAGCTATTGCCGGAATTGCAAATATTGATGATGCTTCTGAGATGATTTTCTAATATTGCAAAATCAGAGTACATTTGCCTGGTAGTTAAAAACATTAAAAGGCTTAACTGAAGTGCTAGCAATCTACATTCCTCATTATTAGATTAACATGTTATACATGTCTTTTTTAAACATATTTCATAATTGATAATTCATATAGGCAAAATACTAGGAAATTTGTGACTCATCAATTCAATATTCATCACTGGCAACAGAAGTAATATAACACACAGCAATCTAGATTTTAGTATACTAGTATAAGGAAAAGTCACATTAATTGCATAAGAATTGAACAAATTATAATGTATGAGTGCAAGTTGCAACTGATTTTACCTGGCTACGCCGTCGTTTCCTTTCATCCCGAAAATGTGCAAAGGCGTGTGGATCAAATCCAAGTACATGCATCACCTACATAAGTTTTACATTGATTAGTCTGACTTGCAAAAGTCAAAACAAAAAAAAATGTCACACCCAAATCATAAGACAAACTCACTTCGTGTATAAGGGTTGCTGAAAGTAAGGTTTCTGCCACAGCAGTCAAGTGACGAGGAGCAACATTCACATGACCTGAATACAAAACTTGCAAAAATTAGCTTTATACCCATTAAAGAAACAAAAAGTGCAGGCAAAAACAAAATGTGCGTGCCTGCAAATTTTCACCATAAGTAAAGGTACCTGCAATGGCACGACCCCATTGATCACGCTCACATGCCACTGCCCAGGCTAAGGTGTTGCCTGTTGTAGGTCTAGTAGTTACCAAAAGGACTAAGTCAGCATCAGCAACACCCTCTGGAGAATACATAAACAATAAACAAGGATCGCTTTACAAAATTATCGCATAGACATATATGTGCATTTACGAGCGGTGTAATCTAAAATTATAAATAATTTAGGTAGAATAAAAAGAGGAAAAAGTGATAAATAGTAGTAATAAATAAACATTGATGCGACTGCAAATACCTTCAACATACTCCCTTGGAAGCTGCACACCTCCATCTTGTCCACATGCAGAATATCCACTTAGCTGCAAATTCCCTTTGACACGTTCAACTGCTAAGGCTTTACTGAACCACTCTGCTGTCTGCCCTAAAGCCTACGCATTTATATGACCAAAAATAAAAGTAGGTAAACCAAAAAAAAACAGTGGTAAAATTCGTATAAGTTTTCATCTATACATACAAATTATTCATTAAAGCTGCCAACAATATATTACATACTAGAATATGCATGTGCCTGATAGCTAAAAATCGTATTACCGTGTCCAAGATCAATTCATTTTCACAGCTCGTTATAGAATCAGTATATGACATTAAAGATGTTAATGTACCACCATTTTCAGCAATACACATAAATTTTGAAGGAAAAATAGGTAGATTAACCAGCAGCATGCACCTTAGTACCTTTCGAAGACGGTACTTTTTGTCTTCCCCGGCTAAATCATCAGCAGTGCAATTATACCAGCAGTCACCAGAGATAGGAGGATCACCATGAGGATTACAAGAAAGTGTTTCTGCATGAGAAGTTGCAAGAGGTTCTCCAAGCTAAATAAAATAATAGCATAGTTATATTAGTTATGATCCATGGCCCTACTAGAAATTCATACTAGATGGTAATACAAACCTTCACTACTTCACCAACATTACGGCAGTCCCGGTCAGGTGAATGACCAACAGCATCATAATTTAAATAAATTCTGATAGGTTGCTTTGCATCTTCTTGCTGTCCTGAAAAAGTGGAAGCTTCAAGCAATGCCCTTCCCCATTTATGAATAGGTTTAGAAACACCAGGCTCCTCATAAACCTGTGGGGTTACAGAATAAACCTTAAACCCTGGTCTTTTCCTTTGCTCAATAATCTGATCATGAATACATGAATGGGATATAATGCTCTTGGTTCCCTTTTCTGGGCTCTGCCACTGCAGTCCGTGTTCGTGGGATATCACATAACCAGACTCAAACCAGGCCAATATCAATAAAATCTGAATGACACGAGGACAACAAGTAAGCCTACCAACAAAACAAAATGCCATTGAGATTTGAGTACAAACTAGTAGAAACATATTATACTCAAAGTCACTGATTGCAAATTCGCAAACCCAAAGAACAAGCCTAACATTTGCTTCCTGACCTCAAGATAAACCACTACCATATCCAATTACTTTACTTTGATAAACAACACCTCTGCCTTCATACCACGCAAATTTAGAAAGTGTAAAACCCAATCTTAAACAATTCCCAAAATAACTAACACATTTCTGTCCTACCAAAAAGTCGAAAGAACACCGATGAGCTGGCATAAAAACAAACAATTGGTCTTACTCAGCTAAATTATCTTAATTTACCAAAACAGAAACCATGTCTGTTCACAATCAACTAGTACAAATCTTGAAAACCAGAAAAAAACAGAAATTCAGTATATGAACAATATAAGTGTCAGTTCCAAAATTCACCCTTTATTTAAAAACATCATCACACCAACCAAAACAATAATCCAAACCATTAACATCAAAAAACCAATCTTTTAATTTATAACAATACATTTACAATCTAAACAACAAATCACTAGAACTAGTAAACATTACATAACTAAACTACAAATCAAAACCAAAAAAGAGGGGTCCACATACCTGAAGAAAAAACAAATCAAATCTCAGTCTAGTGTTAAAAACAATCATATAAACACATTGACCACTTGAAAAAATCTTCAAAAACTCCATGAAATATAACAAATTGAACAAAATAACAACATGGGTTCCATCAAATCATGCCCAAATTCCCAATCACACACCAAAAATGCAGTCTTTCCCACATTATACACAACCTATACACACAAGAATCAATCTTTTTGATGATAATAATCAATAAAACAAAAAGGGGTTTATCTTTTTGTACCAAAGACTCTAGAAATGTGAAAAAGGAGCAAACTTTCCAAGATTTTCAGTGAGAAAAATGAAAAGTTGTACTAAAAAAAGGTGGGTTTTTTATGAGAAATGCCAAGAAATGAACAGTGTGTTTAGTGTGTGTTTTGTGGTGGGATAGATGAGAAGAAAATGCAGGAGTAACAGAGGAATGAATGAATAAATGGGTGAGAGTGGGTGGAGTTTTGGTGAATTTTGTGAGTAAAATAATTAGATACAGAGAAGCTGATATAATTGGGGGGGTATTTTAAATGATCATGGATGAGCGCAAAATCTGTACCAGATAGCATTGTTTATGGGACAGACTTGGAATATTGTTTTTTCAAATAAAAATATATAATTAGTGTAAACTTGGTGAATATTTTGTTTAAATTTATTTTTGGAATCAAAATAACTCAAAATAATTGAGCTTATAAGATAGGGTGAAGGACAAGTTTATCCTAATTTTTATATAAAATTAGGAAATGTGATTATTTTCTGAAAAGTTGATCAATTTTACTCGTTAATGAATCATTTATTATAGGGCTTTTTTCGTAAATACCCAAGTTTTATAATTTTTTTGTAAAAATACTGTCATTTTTTTAAAAAAATGCAAAAATACTATTATTCAAAAAAAATTGCAAAAGAATGGAGGTTGTATTTGCAACCATTTCTGGGACTGCTAGCAAATAACAACCATATATGTGATTGCAAATGAGTGTCCCTGCGCGGTCAATACTAATATCACAAAAATACAATCATATTTGCAAATTAAGATGCAACATAAAATGCAAACTAAACAGTTGTACGATTTACACTAAATTGCAACATATTATGCAATATCGTATTTTTGCAAATATTTTTAAAATAAAATATTGTTTTTACAATTTTTTTCTGATGTTAGTAAAATCACAAATAAGTTTACATAAAGTAGTATTTTTGGTTAATTTTTTCTTATTATATATGTATACTCAACACTTTACAAATATCTCATATATGAAATACGCAATTATGTAGACTCGTCACTGAAGTATCTATTATATATGAGATATCGAACTAACGAAAACCCAATTGACAATGAAGTATTGGGTTTTTTTTAAGAATGATGTTTTATCCGGTTGTATTTCGATTATCTTTGTAAATTTTTGAAATTTGCTTTAATATCTGTTTATCAAGCTAACACTTTTAATTTAACTAAACTTTCCAAAATTATTTATGTAACAGCGCATTCTTACAGAAAACAATAGGAGTACAAAAAAAAACATTTACTTTTGGTATTTGATATCTTTTGAATGAGTAAATATACCATATAATTAATTAATTTATTTTTAAAATTTAAAAATTTATACCGCTATCATCATAGACTCATAGGCCATAGGTATCACAATTTTGACCAGGTAATCTGATGTGGCCATGCTGAAATATTCGGGGGAGAGGGTTAATATTTTATTGATGTTGAATTCTCTTCATTTTATAATATTACATTACATTAGAACATTTCCTTGAATCTCTTATTTTAATATTATAATAAAAATTAATTTCTACTATCACTCTTTATATATGCTAATTATTATCATATTATTATTATATTTTTAAATAGGTGAAAGAAATAAAATTTGAGAATAAAAATTGAGAAAAATAAATATTTTATTTATAAAAGTGAAATAAAGGAAGATATATTATTTCTTAAAAATAAGGTAGAAATTAGAGAGTATATATGTAAACACCCCACACCCATTTTTGAAATTAAGAGATCAAAATATCCTTATACACATAAGCGCGTTAACTAGTGTGCAAATATTATTTTTGATTATTATATATTTAGAGACCATTCAAATCGAATCAGATGTGATTTAATTTTGATCTAATTCGAATTAAAATCGGATAAAATTTAAAATAAGATCGGACGAAATTCGGGTCATGTATTTTTAAATCATAACTTATTTATTTTTTCAATTTGTAACACCTAAAAAATATGTTTTTATTGAATGTTGTATTTTTAATATATTATAATGTATTTTTGTAAAAAAATATGATTGAATAATTATGTTATCATAAATTATTATTTGTTAAGTATGAATTCTCCTTAATTCGGGTCATGTTCGGTTCAGACATGATATGATTCAATTTTGTTCAATTTCAAGTTATAATCGATCTAATATTTTAAATTATTATTGGTTCAAATATTTTTCGGATTAATTTAAATTAATTTTTGAATTATAAAATTTTAATTTTAAATCAGATCTGGTTTTCATAAATTTACGAGATCCGGAGCCATTTGGCGGCAAGTAAAATATGTATTTGGTTTACGTGAAGTGAGGGTGTTGGATAAGAACTAATACTATCCTTGTTCCAACAAAACGGGCAACGGGAAACTTCGTAATTATGTCATTTGTTTACCTAAACCCTAAACAAGCCGAAGATAAGAATATTAAGTATTGGGTATAACTTAATTAAGAGGGTAGCTCAATAGTTTTGTAATTAAGAAATTATGACAAAAAAAATTATGTATGTGAACCACTAATCAACATTTGCTTGACCTGTAATTCAAATCATTTGTCATCATTATCTCTCATTTTCTGGCCAAGTTGACCTCTTCGCCACCAAATTATTTCATTTATTATATATTTTATCTTGAATATGTTATGTGAATTAATTATTTCAACAATCCGTTGTTATCTAATAGTCATGCTAAGCAACATGTCAACATTATTTTGATAAAAAGTGTTAAGTACGGTTGAACGAGGAATTTGTTGAGTAATTAAGTCTGGGGTTCGTAGCCGGAAACAACATCTGTGACGGTGGTTCATTGTCGGAAACGTGAACAGTGACTGGTGGGTTTGTTGAATAGTATTTGTTGGAAAGTATGAACAGTGTTTGATGGTGGTAATTATTGGTGGCTGAGATTGCTTGGGATTAGTGGTGGCTCATTTGCGCTCTCGCTTCTGACCCCTTACAATTTAGTTATGTATCCCTATTTATAAGGAATCAAGCCAACGTAGTTCTTGTGAACAAGAAACCTGATGGTCTTAGATCTTTTGTTCTGAGACCCGGTAGTAAACCTACTGGAAACCGTTTTCTACTAGATTTATGAATGTCCGCCGATGAGGCTCAACCACAAAGGCCCAAGGCTCGTCCGCGGCTTCGAGACTTCACTGATAAGGCATCTCCCTGGCCAAGGATAACCCTCCGCTGCCAGCTATTTCTCTAATCCATGGACGCAGGTATAGTCGTGGTTCACCCCAAATATTATACGCATTCTTGTCCCCCGGATAAGGAGGCCTACCAGATTGCAGGACAAGTGATCCCAAACTTTTGGGTGCAAAGTGCAGGATACTCCAAAGTTTCCCAATGAGGACACCCGTTGACTACAGAGACAGAGCTCCCAAAGCACACATCAGATTTTACCCCACATCCCCATGAGGACACTCATTGACTACAGGAGGAGGCCTCCCGTCCAGGCATACCTGTGATTGCATTATATAAAGGAGTTCTTCAATAGAGTATCTGCAACAAATGCGTTAGTAATAATCATCCATCATCTTCCCCAAGTATCTAAAGAGTTCATCCAAGTAGCACAGCAAAGTTGTGTTTTGTGCCAAGTAGAATCTAAGGGCGTGCCCTAACAATTTTGTATGTTGGCGCCACCATGTGTCATTAGCCTTTGATCTCTTATTTTTTCATTACAGGGCGCGCCCTAACTTATTCAACAGTTAGAGCTCGCCTTAACTCTGTCCAAGGAAAACCAATGTAAGTATCTGTCAAAGTAATCATGTCCGAGGAATCTGTCTAAAGAATCCATCAATTAAACTTTAGGGCTCGCCCTAACTTATCCAAAGATAAGGGCTTGACCTGGCATGTCCAAAGATTTTGTCTCGCGCCAACCTGTCCAAGGGTTTTGACTCGTGCCAACCCGACCACGAAAACTCATTTTCTTGACGTTCGCCCAAATTGAATTATGTTGACCCGGATTTGACACGGATATCTTTTGTACCAAATTTTGGTTATAACAAGGACTTTCTGCATCCAATAATCATTTAATCTTATCGGTCGTTTGTAAATAATGTGTTTGGTTAGTAGGATTCGAATTTTTAATAACAATTTTTAATTATCGATCTAATATTGTGAATCGTTATTCTAATTTCCCGTAGTTAGTTAATCAAAATTGTGATTCAGAATAATTCATTTCGACCCGTAAGGGTTGGCTCATTTGGTTAAATAGGGGACAACTATCCTTTTGGTGGTCGCAAATTCGAATCCTACGAGAGTATAAATTATGATTATATCTCCTGAGTCAGAGCCTATCGCTTAAATGCGGTTTAGCTTGGTTCATGTGGTTTGCAGACTATTGCGTGAGCCAATAGGGTTTTACCCAGTGCACACCCGAATGGTAGTGGTCGCGAGTTATCTACAATAAAAACAAAAATAATTCATTTCGTTAATAGATTTTAGGGTTTTTTTTGAAAAATATATATTCTTTTTTTATTGTAACAATATTGTCATTTAAAAAAAAATACAAAAAAAAAATTGCAAAAATATTATGTTTCACGATTTCTTGCAAGTGAAATCAACTAAATGCAACCTGTGACGAGTTTCTGCAATTATATGTAACCTCAAATACAACAAAAAAAAATTCGATTCAACTAATTGCATATTTGTTTGATTTTAGCTGATTCCGTATTTTTGAAAAAAAGGGCAGAAGATAGCAAAATTACAAAAAAAATTAAAAAAATTAGTAATTTTGATAATTTTTCAAGATTTTACTCGGAAATTTTAATTACATGTTATTCTTATAATTATCATAATCTTAAATATATGACATAAAATGATATTGTAATTGATTACGTTTAAATGAACAGGCGCCGTTGCATTGCATGCGAATATAGAGTAGATACTACGTATATATTAAAAAATATGAATGTCACTGTCTCCGGATATTAGGTACAACCTAATTTTATTTTAATATTATAATAACAGATATATATATGCTTGATGACAGGTAATTAATTTAACGAATCTATGTTTTATAATGCCATGCAGGTACACATCTAATTGAACATTATGTATGTGTATAAAATTGCAACCAGACAAGTGCATTCACAAATGTGTGTAACCAAACAAATGCATTTCATAAATTTGGTGTCCGTTTAGAAAATCTTGGATTAAAATAACTAATTTATAATTTAAAATGAATAAGTGACAAGTAGATTAATGCTTATAATTTATTTAAGTTGTTATCTTAATTCGTGAATTTTATAATAAATTAACATTTAGAAACATATTTTATAAAATTAAAATTAATAAAAAAGCTAAAAATTAAAATAAGTTGAGAAAAAATACGTCATTAATAACCTTCAACTTATCAGCTTATAATTTATAAATTCAACTATAGTCATAAGCTGACTTATAAGGATGAGCCAAAAAGACCCTTTAGAATGGGTATAAATATTTTTCTTAACAGATTAGAGCATCTCCAATAAGGGGTTGTCAAACTAGTTGTCAACTTTTTCAAATTATCATAAATATTAATATTTTATTTTTACTCAATTTTATATCAACTTGACAAAATTCTACTCCAATGGTTAGCAACCTTTAATTGTTGTATATGTGGTCCCTTAAATTAAATTGTAAATGACTTATAAACTAAAAAAAATATTATTGATATAAACTTTTTGAATTTATATATGTATTTTAACCATTTTAGGAAGTTGTCAAGTTTTGACAACCTTGGTAGGCAACTCGTGGTAACCATACAACTCCAATAGGTTGGCAACCAAAAATGTCATGTCACATAAGATTTAACTTCTTGACAACCTCTATTGGAGATTCTTAAAATTTTTATAGTGTAGGGCTATTTGTTTGGTAAATAGTAAGTGCTAAATGGTAGCTTCCAAGTTCCAATTGAACTAAATAAGTAGTTAAAACTTAAAGTACATCACTTTTTATTCTAGTTCTGTTTTGTTCGATTATCGCTAAACTCCGACATTGTTTATACTCACACCGTATCATTAATGCACGTTTTCAGCTTTTGTTCAAACGAGTTATCTTACCCGTGCTACGCGCACACAGAGTTTAGTTATATACGATCTTTTTTAAAATTTTAAAGATATATATTCATGAAGTTGCGATAATGTGTACCAACATTTTTATACCAATATTATCATGTGTAAACACTAACAACGAATCATTCGATAACGTCTCTTCCCTTTTTCTGTTTTTGATAAAGAAATGGTATAATATTGTAGTCAAATAGTATGAATAGTTCTATTTTTTGTATATAGTTTAAGCACATTTATAGTTTAAACATTAACCACATAACGGAAAGGATAATAATCAAATTACATGATAAACTACCCGCCATTAAAAAATATTGGTCCATTAATTTAAAAATTTACAAAAACATAAAGAACATCCAAAAGTTTCTAACATGATTTTTGATAAACATTCTTTAAAACATCTTCTCAAAGAAGAGATAATCAACATATTGTTTAAAGACACATTACAACATTCGAGTAACATGACTATTGAAATCTAGAAAAACTAAATAAAATTGATAACTACCATTCAGTTATTCTAAATTGTGGTAACTATTTAAGTGATTATAAAAGAATTGCCCTAAAACTACTGGACATACTCACACGTGTATATACCTTTGGGTGTTTTTTTACATTTCGATGTATATTGCAGATTATAAAATGACTTCACGAAATGGAAAGAGGAAGAGATCTGACCATGTGTTGGACAGAGTGTATAACATAGTTCTAAGTTCATGAAAAATAAATACTATTATCTAAATTGATAACTACCATTCAGTTATTCTAAATTGTGGTAACTGTTTAAGTGATTTGAAAAAACCCGCCCCAAAACTACTGGAAATAATCACACGTATATATACCTTTGGGTGTTATTTTACATTTAGATGTATACTACAGATTATAAAATGACTTCACGAAGTGAAAAGAGGAAGATATCTGACCATGTGTTGGACAGAGTGTATAGCATAGTTCTAAGTTCATGAAAAATAAATACTATTATCTATATCAAGCACCTTCTTAAGTGATCTTTCAGGATCACCTATATCAAGCATTGTCGTAGATCGTGTCCGTGGAGGCATAACATCTGTGCTGTTGGAGTAGCTAGTGCAACTGAAAATTTAAGTTGTAATTATACCTAATCTTGCAGTCCATAAGAACCTGCCTCAATAGCACCCTGCTTCAAATTTTCAGTTTAATACAGTTCATCAAAACAATTAGTTAGCCTTCTCCATATTAGGCAAGTTCATCAAATTCACCAGACAGATATAAGGTTTTAGATGCATGACAAACAAACATGTAAGCAGCATAAATAATTTAAGTTTAAAAAAAATAAAACCAAATGAAACTCTAAAATCGGATTATCTGAACATACCATTGGATAAAGTGCATAGCATAATTTATGTAAATAAGAAAATTGATTCATTCATCTCATCAAAATTAGGCACGTGTTTATATCTTTATATATTTATCTACTTCAAATAAAAGCAAAAAATAAGGAAGATATTAATTAGTGATTATTCTGATGATCAATTTGAAATTTAAAATATATCAATAAAGAAACTAAAGATTACTATTGACATAGAGATTTAACCAGATGTGAGAAAATCATGCAAATCCTTTTAAACATTGTCAGTTTACTTAGTTAAGATGTTTAAAATTCAAAATATACCTAATTTAGTGTTAGTATCGTTAATAAATGGGTAATAGATGAATAATCCATGGGTCTATAGTTTTATATGCAAAATGGGTCATGGGTAACCCATTTAAAGTTGAACTATCCATAACTGAAAGTATATTTACCAAAATGCACATAGAATAGTATAATTTTTATTGGATGAGAGGGTATTTAGTGTAATTTGGTTTTTTGTTTGTTAGTAAAGTTTAGAAATATATTTTTATATGATTGTTATCTATTTCCATGATGTAGTTAATGCATATATTTCCACCAAAAGCTCTTCAAATTCCTTTTAATGACGTTATTTGTTTCCAATGTGTAATTAGTGGATATATTTTCACCTAAAAACCTTAGATTCAATTTCTCAACACGTCAATAAAACTAAGAGTCGGATGAAAACGAATGGAGGAGTAACATATATTTTGTCCGTCCCTCCCATAATTTTGTATTATTTAACTTCTGTAGATCAAATTGATCAAATTTTGACTATAAATTAAATATATATTTTAATTTAAAATAATCATAAAAATTATATTATTAGAAAGTATATTTAACGTACTTCATAAATTATCTTTTAAAATTACTGGAGAATCGCTTATTTGTAGTTAAAGTCCACTCAATTTCATCATAAACAGTCAAATGAGGCAAAAATTATGAAACATGGTGATTATTTATTTATACTCATACATTAAAAATAAGTAGTTGAAGTTTATGATTATCTATAATTAAAAATTTAAAAAAAGAAATTAAATACCCATGGAAAGTCGAGATATTTTTTTTTAATTATATACACCTTGATAAGATAAGTACACTATTAAAATTATTTTTATTTATATATAAAAATGATGGATGTAGGCCATGTCAATAGAAGTCATAATGTTGGGTCGGTCCAACAACCGAATTATCCTTGATGATAGTTGTTCAACTTTATGAAATAAGTAGGGCCTTTAAATGGACTTATATATTTATAGATTAAAATCAACAAGTAGCATGAAAGTTGTTTGGGCCAATGGTAGCTTGCGATACAATAATCATGTCTCCGGCCACATGTGGTGGCCCTGACCAGGTGAAAAAAGTTCAGTGTTATACAGTGAATGAACAAGAGATATTTATTTCCATATAAAAAATGAGGCTGTGCTAATTATAACTCGAGATGCGGATTATTAGGAGATTAGTTAATTAGTTCATGTTAAGCTAAGAGCTAACCATTACTTCACGGTATTGTTAGGCCAGAGCTAACTTTACAATATTGTTCGTTTTGGATCAGACTCTTAGCGAATTTACTTTAACAAATCTTAAACACTATTTCATATTATATTGATTGCTCGAATATCGGATAATATTTTTTGACTGTAAATTTATTCCCGGGCCTTGTACACAGTAACATTTAGGGTTGTAATTCGGGCCGAGCGAGCCGAGTTTCGAGCCAGGCGTAATTCGAGCCGAGCCGGCTCGTTTAGTTAAACGAGCCTAAACCTCTGTCCGAACTCGACTCGTTTAATTTCATGAGTCAAGTCGAGCCAACTCGTTTAATTTTACACTTAATCGAGCCTAAACTCTACCCGAACTCGGCTCGTTTAATTTCATGAGTCGAGCCGAGCAGGCTCGAGTAATTAAACGAGTCGGAACCTCTGTTCGAACTCGGCTCGTTTAAATAAACGAGCCGAGTCGAGCCCACTTAAACGTGTTTAAACCGGACAATTTAAACGAGCTGAGTCAAGCCCATTTAAACGAGTTTGAGCCGGACGAGCTCGCGAGCCGCCCGACTCGAATTACAGCCTTAGTCACCTCATGGAGCGGACCATACATGAAGTCGTTGCTTTAATCATAAGGAGGGGGATGCCGAAAATAAAATAAAGTCTTAACAGGATAGGTGTACCGGAAGATGTGGCTGAATCACCTTCTCTTTTTTATATTTGTATTAAATCTACTAAATTTGTTTCCGATTTTCGAATTATACTTCTTTTATATAATGGCCAGTTCAAGCCCATATCATATGCACAAGTTTTTGCTATCAAAATAGCCAGACACAGAAAAATTAACTAGATTTCATAAAATGCATTATAAAAACAGCAAAATCTAAGTCCGAATTTACTGATCGAAATTACCAGCTAGAACGATCCAAGACAATCCTTTTAACATACATTTACAACTTGGAGCTATTTAATACTTTCATGCTTAGTCGCGGATTCAGCTCCGAGATCATATTTGAATAACCTATTACTTACGTCTATTGAGAGATTTCTATTTTCGAATGCAACAATCTATAAAATCGAAACTTAAATATTCTCGCTAGTACTATAACCCGAATAAAAAACCTTGCGAAGCTGTTCATATTTTTCGACGTCGAAGTTGCGAACCTTCACGAGCTTCGCCTGTTTCGCAAGAAATCGACGTCGAAAATAGCTTTCGAAAGTAGGTTCTTTAGAAGTTCTGATGAAGAAACCATAGGCAAGAGCAAAGTGAAGGGAGGTGACAAAGAAACAAATGGGCTCCATAACATCCCAACTGAGCTCCCAAAATGTTAGCCTCATAAAGCCCATGGTTTGGAGCACCAGAAAGCCCAGCCCAAAATAGAGTTCACGTCGCACAAGTGCCTCAGCTTTGACATCTATTACAATCTTCTCTTTCTCTAATATTTCAAGTTCTTGTTTTCTTGGATCATTTGGAATGGCTATGGATTCAAAGAGTAGCTTTTCCATGGATCTGACAATCTGTAACATCAAAGCTAAATTATTATTACTTCCGTCTCATTGAAATCTATACGTTACTTTCCGGCACGTTTTTCAATACTACTTTAATTCATACTTCCATAATATTTTTTTTATTTTTTTTTCTAAATAAAAGTTTTATATTTAAACTTTTATTGAAAAAAAAGAAAATTTTTAAAAAAAATTATAAAACTATACTTTATAAAAATCTCGAAATACGTGAAAATAGTAAACGTATAGAATCCGGTAGGACGGAGGTAGTATTCAATACAACAAAAAGTATTGTTGTGTTAACCTTATTTGGAAACTTGATTATTTAAAAAAATAATCACGATTTATAGTTTTCAAGTTCGCGCCAAACTTATATCTAGTTATAACACAATGTCGGGACGATTTTGAAATGTTTTAGTTTCGCGCCAAAATGATTAAACTCTGATTGATTATTAAATTCAAACACAAATCCAACGATAAAAGATCGGAAAAATGTGTATGGCGATTCAATTTTTTTGTTTCCTAATATTATTCAAAAGACTTACTTTTTTTTTTGAAATCATGGAGTACTAAATAGTCGTGTACTAATACTTTCATCACAAAATTGTTATTACCAATAAGTTTTATTAGCAAAAATACTCCCTATGTTTTAAATTAAATGTCTACTTTGAGAAAAAAAAATTGTTTCAAATTAGTTACTCAATTCAATTTTTAATGTCAGTTTATGTTTCCAAAATCAACTATATTCAAAATATTTGAAATTTATATATTTCAAAATTAACCATCCACCACTGGTTATATTTATTTAATGCAATTAATATATTAACTTTCATTTTTCTTAATATCCTTGGACTGAAGTGCCAAATTGGTCAATAGTAATAATTTACCAACATCACATCTTTTGGACATTCTCGTCTTAAATTCTTGATACATCCACAAATTTGGACCAGATACAATCTGAATCTGAATTATAAAATTGAATTTAAAATTATTCAGTAATTATCATTTAATCCCTTAGTTACCCAAGTAGAAACAACATCTATGCAGCATTCAATTCAAGATCCTGGGCCCATCAATCAAGAGTAATAAAATTCTAAAATCATCTCTCCGGCAATTTTGCAGGAAATATTTGAAAATGTTAATTTAAGGGAGATATAAATAATACAAGATTAAAAGTGTATACTAGTTTATCTCTTGTCGTCTCGATTTGAATGAACATGCAAAAATCTGAAATCGTCGTAATAAATGTAAGAAAAAGTGAATTGAATTAATAATATACCTGATCTGGACGAAGAAACACAACATTGCCTGCAACAATAACATTCCCTGCATCATCCAACATTTTAGCACACTCCAAGCCCCTCTCCTCATTTTCACAAACCTCACTGCATATTTTTAAAAACTCCGTATAAGCAACAGAGCTCACAGGCATTTCTTTCAGCTTTGATCTCAGTTTCTCCATTGAAACTTTTTCGAGATTTCCAGGAACATCGAAATCCATGTCGTAACGAAATTTATATTCAGAACATTTATTAAGCAGCCAGAGTTTCTCTCTTAGCCTGTTACCAACAGGAACAGGAGCATGGAGAAACTCTGGCGATTTTGGGACCGAATAATATTGATTAATGGACTTTCTAGTGAGAAAACGGCTAATAAAGCCGTTCTCGATAACAGGGTAAGAAGGAGCGGTAAGAATACCATGTTGGATATTATTGCTTTTTTGGAGTGAATGTCGTTTTTGGGTGAACAAAAAACGTTTGGATAAAATTTTTCGAAATGCCATTGTCGAACAGTGAGGAGGAACTGGGGGAGAGAGCGTGTTGTGTTGGTGTGTATTTATATCAAGTCCGGTGCTTTTGGGGAGGGTGGCTTTGGTGAAGGTTACATATATATAGATAGGATAGGAGTATAGGACTATAACATTTGGTAACATTCATGATGATTTTTGCCTTTTTTTTCTTCTTTAATTTTCCTTTTTATTTTTAACTTATATTTGCATGTCAAACAGGTGGCTAGCCATGAGATATTCTTTTAGCAGCTATACCAAATAATGGTTCTGTTTGTATGCTTACTTATAAAACTTAAAACTTATTTAGGAGTGTTTGTCGACGCAATTTATAAGTTAGAATTTACAATTTATAGGTGATTTTTCGCCTTTTTATTAACTTTAATTTTAAAATATATGTTTTAAATGTTAATCTAATTTAAAATTTATGAATTGAGATAATTATATTTAAAAATTATTATTTTAGTTCATTTTAGCAATTATAAATAATGGCTTCCCAATCAACAAATTTGGAGGATCATTTTAGCATTATCTAAAAATTTAGCTAACACGTTGTGTCCTTGGAGAAGCCAAAATTAAGACTATTAGCTAAAATTTGTTGTTGTCCACGTAGGATATAGCTAAAAGGTGAGTCAGAGTTGGAGATGCTCTTAATATCTATTTAATGTTAACATAAATGGAAGTTGTGAATGCAATATATAAATATTTTTAAAGATAATAGTTTTGTTAAAAACCAAATGATTTTTTAAGAAAAAACCAAATGATATTACGAATAAATTAGCAAACATAAAATAGAATTTTAAATAAATTTTAAATAATCAAGGAGTATATAAAATGATAGGTATAAATTATATATAATTAAATTAAAATACATCTTTTTTTCCGATTAATGTCCGATAACTAAACTTGTAGTTTCACTAGTTTCGTTAACAATTCTTGCAATAATTTCTGAATCTTTTTGTGGAATTGTTATCATCAATACATCTTGCCTCTTAAGGTTGTCATGAAGTGCATGAGGGGGCAATTGTCCACTAGTTGTCTAGGCGTCTCCTTGTCCGGAGTGAGTGGAATTAGGGCTGTCAAACGGATAATTCGGATACGTATATGCCTATATCCGTATCCGAAATCGTCGGATTCGAATACGGATAATATCCACTTTATTTCGGATACGGATAATATCCGCTTTTTCTCGGATACGAATGCGGATATTTCGGACGAATATCGGATTTTTTGAATATTTTTTGTTGCCCTTACCGTTTTGACGATGATAATAGAACATTTTTTTATGATTAAATATAAATAATATATTTATATATGTATAAAGTATGTGTACATTATATAAAATTTGTATAAACTTATTATTTAATACATTTACACACACTATAAACTAAAAAAATAAATTTTAAATTATATATAATTATATATTTATATAATTTAAATATCATATATGTATTTAGTTTCAGATTCGAATATGCCGAATTCGGATACGGATAATATCCGTTTTTTCTCGGATACGGATAATATCCGCTTTTTCTCGGATACGGATGCAGATTTTTCGGACAAATATCGGATTTTTCGAATTTTTTTGACAGCCCTAAGTGGAATTGTCGTGGACTTTAACGCGCCCTATTTCCAAACTCTTCTCTTATATATATAATAGCCCAATAAGGATATAATTTCATGACTAAATTACCCTGTTTTAATATTTATATAAAAGATGTGGTTCGTGGGAATCGAACTCAGGTTATTTCATTCAACTATACAACTTCTTACTACTACACCATATTCTCACGTGTGTTTTTTATCATACACATAATATGTAAGTGTGCTAAATGAATATTTTATTTAACTTTAAAGATATTTACTTGAATTACGCAAAAAAAAAATAGTTAGTTAAGTATTTGTACGGTTAATTTTAAAGAATTGAATTCCAGATATAAAATTAGGCATAGTACATAAATGGATTATTATCTTATTTATTAATCATTTTTTAGTTAGAAAATATATCTCATATATTTTTAACATATTTTTTATTATAAAAAGTAATTAAAATGTACATATATAATTTTAAAAAAAAACAGATATAAAATTAGGCATAGTACATAAATGAATTATTATCTTATTTATTTATCACTTTTTAGTTTGAAAATATATCTCATATATTTTTAACATATTTTTTTATTATAAAAAGTAATTAAAATGTACATATATAATTTTTTTAAAAAATATTGAAAATAGGATCGCTTATATATAAATAATTTATATCGGTATTACATATTTAGATAAGCTCGAATTATAATGAGTCAATGCATTTTAGAACTTGGCCAATTGTTCAAAAAATACTCGAAATTTGACTACATGACTCGACCAAAAAACATCGTCACATTATACGTTTAGTAAATTAAAATTACAAGCTCGGCGAAAATATCTTACCAATAATGTGAAATTTTTTAATATCTTGTGTTAATATAAATTAATGTGTTTGAGATCTTTATAGGATCAAGTCAATTGATTATTTATATTAAAACTACTAACTTCACTGGTAACATATTATTATTTTTGGGATTTGTCCCGATTTTAAAAATATTTGAAATTTGAAATGAGATCTCACGAGATTTGTTAAAACTACAATGATATACTAAATCGATTTATTTTTCATTTTTCATTTTAAAAAACTAGCTTTTAAAAATGAATTCTTTTAGATCAACAATATTCATTGATCAAGATAATATTGTACAAATATTTTGAATTATTCAAATAAAAGTTATATATATACGATATTGTAGCATTTGAATCAATGCATTTTATATTATTTAAGGAAAAAAACATATATTGTTCAATAATTTGAAGGAATTAACCAGTTCAACTGATATTTATAAAACTTTATCGAACTTAAAATTTTTAATTTTAGGAGAATAGTATAAAATGTTATCAAATTATTATATGAAGAAATATTAGAGTCGTAATGAAAGAAACTTAAAAACAGTTTAAATAACGATATAATTACAATTTTTCTTTCGAATGTTTGAAAAAAAATCATGAATATCAATAATAAGTCTTAAAAATATATAATGCATTTTTATGTTACAACCATGATTGATACCCGGTTGCGTAAAAAATAGATATGAATTATTTGTCAGTGATAATGTGAATATCATATATAAATAATAGCAATTTATTTATTACATAATTTTAATTTTTGAATAATTATAAATGCATGTTAGTTAAGTAATTAATTATCTCACTAGATGTTAATAATGATTATACATATACATAAATCAGATATTTAGCATATAAATAATTGAAACCATCATAATTTACTAAGAGATATAACATACAATAATTTACATGCTAACACACATATATATATATAACTTAATCTTACTTTCTTAACCGTAGTGTAAATAAAAAACTAACATTTTCCCGTACATACATGATACATACATACGTTGAATTTCAAAAACTAATATTTTTCAATAAAATCAACTTTAATATTAATAATAATGTAAACTTTACATTACTGTATATTATGATTGCAAGGCATTCTGACTTCAGTTATGCATTTTTTATCTTTTTAAATTGAGTATGTCAATTGTAAGTTAGTAGTGAACTCAGTAATAATATAGAGCAGTACATATAGTTTATTTAAATAAAATTCAAGATTTTGGTCAACTCTGTATTCAACATATATGTTAATTTTTAGCTTTTTATTTGTAAACATACTAACGGCATTCTACATATTAAGTTTAATCATTTTGTTTTAAACGTACACTTACTAGCCTGTTTATATTCATTCATTATATATAAAATAACGGGTAAGAAAAATATAATATAATAATAGTTGATTGGATATTCACTTCTAAAAGTGAGAAAACATTCGAAACTTTTAATATTATAGAGGGGGACATGAAGCTTGTTGGAGAGAAAGTTTATCTCCATTTCTTCAAAATTTGACTCAAGAGGATATTGTTGGAATTGCTCTAAAAACATTATAATTGTAAAAACATTATAATTGTGTGGTGTATTAAAAAACTCTTGGAAAATGACCCGTGCCTCGCACGGGTTATTATGCTAGTTATACTAACGAATAAGCACGTCGAAATAATTGAAATTTTAGGTAGACATTTTTTATAAATACATGAATTAGCAAACAAAAAAATAAAAAATATAGGCACAAAACAAATTTTGATATCTAATCACATCAGTTCACTAGGTGTAGCATATATGAAGATGTTGCAATATTTGTAAATCTGTATTATAAAACTCTAGTCTCGGTATAGAAATGAAGATGAAAATATGTAAATTTTTTAAACTTGTCCTGGCAAAGAAAGAAACTGACCCTGGCTATCTACCAAATACAACATATTCATAGTTGGATCTTGCAGGAATGCTGCCTGGAATTATACTTGTATAATCTCTCAGCTGTAAATCTGTAATTCATTACTAGTGTTAGAATATAAATCCGGTTTAGCTTTCCTCTAACACCTTAAGGTTTTAAATGAACTGGTTACTCAATATGGTATCAGAATTCAGGCTGAGGGAGGACTTAGGTAAATGCCCCAAACATGGACGCACATGATCCACTCTTCGACCCAAAAATGGGCTCCCGAGTGAGGGGAATGTCAGAATATAGATCCGGTTGAGATTTACTCTACCACCTTTACTCAACATGGTATCAGAACTCAGGCTGAGGGAGGACTTAGATAAATGCCTCAAACATGGACGCACATGATCCACTCTTCGACCCAAAAATGGGCTCCCGAGTGAGGGGGAATGTCAGAATATAGATCCGGTTGAGATTTACTCTACCACCTTAAGGTTTTAGATGAGCAAACTATTGATATGTAGTTTTGTTTAACCTGCATAAGTTAATCAACCTAAATGACAATAGCAACCAACACCTGGTAAACTAAACTCGAACTGAGAAACACACATTGATGAATTTTTTTACACATCATTAGAAGAACTGCACTTACTAAGCTATGTAATTTTTCCTTGAACATTCAGGAACAACAATTTGCCGGTATGCATATACTATAATACTACTATTACTATATCTACACAAATACAACTAATCAAAATGCAGCTGTACAACTTACTAAAGCAGAGGTCATAACTCTGTGGCCAGTGGCTACTAGACATTTTGGTTACCATATGAATGTAATGCTGTCAAAAACAAGTCAATATGCCAGTCAGTATCAGTTGCTAAGAGTCTTCAACCTTTTAGCGGACTTCGCAAATTCTGTAATGACTTGCAGCTCATCCAATTTCTTCACCCAACAGCATGCAAAGTAGGTTAGTCAATTAAAACATACTGAACCATTATTAGCTATAAATATAACTATCAAGGTTTCGTTATTAGCAACAAAGGCAAGACTTCTTCCCTGTTCCCCATGACCAAAGTCGAATTCTCACTCCCCTCTCCCCTGGTACTTAAAATCTAATGCATTGGACGTATGTAACATTCCCCAACAAGACAAATCAACTCTTTTTCTCAATGCTGAAGCATGTCCCAATTTAAAGTGTAGCTGATGTTTGTATAGTAGAGCATAGTCAAGGATATTAAAACTGTCTTAGCAGAGTGAAACGCATTCATATTTTATACACATTAGTATTATAAAAAAGACTTATGACCTTTATCATTTGAAAAAATAACGAGAACTGCAAAAGTACCTGTGACATGAAATGTGTCTGAACTGTATTTACTAGTTGCACTTCAGATGGGTTAGGTGCAACATCCATCTAAAAAGGCAAAAAAGAGAAACATATGGTTAAAGAACTGCAGGAACTTCAACAGGTGAGAAATCTAAGTACTTTGAATTTCTAATATCAAACAACTCACGAGATTGAAATACTGCCAATATCTCCTCAAAGAATCTTCATCTAGCTTACTGAGATCAACCTTTTACAAAAGACATTTCAGAATGAGGTAAATTTGAGCAGTGAGAATAAACACAGATCAGAGGGTGAAAAGAACAGTGCGTGCGAAAAAAAGAATTATATTTAATTGCAGAAAATATGTTTAGCATACTCACCGTGGACACCGGTGGGGTAGTTGCTGTTCCCTTAAACTGCGCATCACACGAGAGAGGCTTTCTGGCATTCTTCCGGTCATTCTTGTGGGATGATCCAGTTGATTTATGTGTGCGATTCCTTGACCTGTGTGACTTTTGTGTGTCATTGTGTGCTGTAAAATTAGAGAAAGCATGTGAGATTGCGAGGTAATATTGGATGGTAATATCAATCGGCGAAAGTCTAAACGGATATGCAGAAAACATGAGATAAAGAGAGTTGTGAAACATACCTGATGGGAAAGTAGTTAGTCCTTTAGACTGCGCATCACATGAGAGAGACATAGGTGCATTATCACGGTTGTTCTTGTGGGATGATCCAGTTGATGTAGGTCTGCCATGAATTGACCTGTGTGACTTCTGTGTTTCTTCGGATGCTGCACAATGCAAAATTTAAAGAAAACAGTTGAAGTCATATGAGATGGTGAGACCAAAACAGAGATGCAGCAGATATGAGATGAATAGTTCTGAGCAACATACTGGTGTTAGAAATAATAAATACATACATGCATCTACAGACTAAAACTACGACTAAAAATTAATAGTTGAAGTCTACCTAAATCTAAAGAAGGCCGCCATGTTCTCGATGACTAAAGGAGCAATATTATTAGAGGTAAGGTAAGGTTGGATGGGTGTTTGTGTGTGTGTGTTTCTTTCCGACCATCATTTGTTCTTGAATAAGATTTGAGTATACAGAGGTTATAATGGACCAACCTAGTAGTTGAATATAAAATGGATGTAAAAAATTAAATATAGATCAAGTGATCTTCATTACATTTATCTATGAGCCTATGACAATGGGGATCCTAAGATTTATATCAGTAAACTTGCCTGAGATATGGTTGGCTACAAAAATAATTGTCCCCTGAGAATTAAGCTCTTCCATTTGTATTAATAATAATAATAGAATAACAACACTCTATCATACAAAAGACATCTAAGGCTCCCTCTATCAATGTAATATAATTATGATAAAAACAAAACACATCTAAAATTTGATTGCCCAAAACTTGGAATATAGGCCTAATCATTTTAAATCATGATTGAATCAATCAAAACTCTGTTTTGACTTTTTTTTTTATGTTTTTACATCTATCTTAACACGCTTTATATATCTATGAAGTAATAATATCTGCAACTCAACCTCCAGGAAGTTTTATTTGATTACAAAACACAGAACACCGTCCAGGATCCTTATCTTTAATTACACTCCCACTCAAGAACAACAACAATATTTCTCTTCCTTGTATGAGTAGCTCCAGATGAGTAGCACTAACAGTTTAAAAAGATCATAACTAAAATGTTACAACATCCATCTTATTACTATTTTTAGAAGAAATAAGAATCTGCTTTAAAAGTATGGAAATGCATTGATAGTCATGTCTTGTAGAATAGTAGGTGGACTTCAAGTAAAACACATGTTAAAGTTAAACAACGGCAGACATGTGTATTTCGTAACTTGTAGAGTTCAAATAAAGAAGATTTTTAGAAACTCGTAGCACAGAGAAGATGCAGCAAAGAGAGTACTAACCAAGTTCACCCAAATCTGAACCATTCCATTGCACATTTTCAAATTCGAGGTCATCATCTTCCTCGTTGCCAGTAGGCTGTTCGACCACACTAAGAGCATTCCTCTGTAACTTTACATCTATACCATTTGTAAGGACCTGATTTCAGAATATGATTAGTGGTCTAAAGACAACTTACATTTGAAACTACTAATTCATAAACAAAGCAGTATAGCACAAAGAACCTACCCAAAAATCCAGTTGTTAACAAGTACAAATTAAATTGAATTTCTAAAGAGTCACGACCTATAAATCCAAGCTAAGGGTTTTAGCTATTATGAAAAACACCAACCCCCGATACACTCAAAGATTTCTAGAATGACATAACTAAGATGTTACTATATTAGGAGATGAGTGGCCTCATCTACTGGGGATCGTAAAGTGGATCACAACAAACCCATTTCTCAGTCAGTATTCGACCATAATGATCAAATCAAATTAAATTTTTTTGCCTTGAGAAACTTTGGGGGTATGAGTATTCCAAACTAGAGACTTCTCCTAACATATACCATATTATTATGTTAAGTAATCGGCTCTCCTAAATTGAACCACATATCCCCTCTTACCTCTGTTTTGGACACACAATCATGTAATGCTACCTAAAAATGTTTATAATCGTGAACTGAACATAGCATATTGAGTATTGACATTCAGCAATGAGCCAACAAATTCTATGCCTGGTATCAAACAAATTCAATTGTAATAATCCACAGTTCATCATATGCTTAAGACCCTACTTCCTTTCATCAAAACTTAAATGCAGAACAACCAATTTCACAATAATCAAGATTAATACCCAAGATTTCTTATTTATTTGCCAAAGAACACACAATCCTCTATGTTACATCTTAAAGAAAATAAAAAAAAAACCTAAAAATTTCATAATAAACAAAAAAGGTATCATAATCTAATCATCAATGCACCATATACAAATACTAAGAACCAGATTCAACCCCTTCACTTGAAAAAAAAACCCATTTCTGACAATCAAAACCCTAAAAAAAGCAATCTACATTACAAAACAAAACCAAAAACTAATGAAAAAATCATAATAAACCAACCAAAAAAATGGGCTTTTGCAATGAAAATATGAAAAAATAAATAAAAAATACCAGCCAATGCCAACCACCAAGGCCAACAGCCTTCTTAACAACACCATGAAGGCCAACAAGAACAGACTTAGTACGATTATTCCCAGTAACAACAACTTTAGTATGAGGAGGCAACACAGACATCATATCTTCTTCACTACTATAAGTACTATAATCACAGCTCTGCATCTTTGAAAAATCTCTACCATTTTCAACTGCTTCATTCATTTTTGTTATATTCAAGAAAATGTGTGCAGTGGAATGATCAAAGTAGAGTCAGAAAAAGTAAGAGTTAGAGTGGGGTCAGTGTAAGAAAAAAAACAGAGTGTTGAAGTGACAGTGTGTGTACTCTCACTGTTTGTGTTTTGTTCGAATCCCGAGGTGATGTAATGTGCCAATGAATGCATGTCACGTAGGCTTAGTGGGGAGGTTTTATACATGTACCTGTAACGTTTTAAGCTTGGTTTTACGGTTAATGATGATGTGAATTGAGAAATGCGGGTTTGTTTTTTGTTTCCTTCCGTTTCTAAAAACGTTTGCTATTCAAGTTTATAAATACAGTTAATATCTTTAATTTCGTATTAATATCATAAAGTACTCATAAATACGATTTCAACAAGATTTCGTATTAGTATCATAAAGTACTCATAAATACGATTTCAACAAGATCACATGACTATATTTGATTTTATAAATTAGACGTAAATTAATAATCAATCACTTACCATGAATAGTGTTAGAAGTCAAAATAGGAAACGTATAATGAGACGGAGGGAGTATAAATTATCAAAAATATCATTTTTCTTTTGAAGTTTGTTTGTGATTTTTTAAAAAAAAAAATAAAATTGTAAAAATATGATTTGCAAGCAAAAGAAAATATGTATGTAACTTATTTTGCATGTTCTAAAAAATGGCTCAAAATTATTTTTATTGTATTTGTGGTTGCGGGTTACAAAATCGTTGTTTTTGTAAAAAAAATTGAAAAATCGTGTTTTGAAAATAAAACCTCAAGACAGACCATTGGAGATGAGGGATTTTTAAAAAAATAAAAATAATATTAGAGTGGCATTTCGGAGTTTCGTACTTAAGCTAATATAAAAATTAAATAAAATGAAATTTTAAATATAAAGAGAAATTTTTTAAAATCCATTCACTTTTAGGTTGATCACGTCACTTTCGTTTATTTATTTTAATTAGAGACAAATTGGATCGATCAATTATTATTTATTTATTTTATAAATTTGCTTTGTTTTAATAAAATATATTTTACAACTGTTTGTAGAAAAAATAATATGAAACAAGTCTAGAACCAAACGCACTTTGTATGTAAGAACAACCGTACAAGTTGTCAAACTAGCTACTCTTGCGTTCACCCAATTCTTAAGGTTTGGTGTGCTAAGAAATATGTAGTAAAAAAAAATAAAGAAAAGGTGGATGAAGTAGTATGTCCCGCTAATTTTAATATATAAAAGAAGATAGTAGATTAAAATACTGTAAAAAAAATGGAAAAATGGTATGACTCATTAATTATTTTTGATAAATTTTGAAATGTAAAGAATTTGATAACACATCCAAAAAGAAATTATAAAGAAATGGTGGGGACAGAGACAAGTCTTATCCCAATTCCCCATGATTTATCGGTTACTTAGAGCATCTACGAGGATGCACCTGTTAGCAATTATCCGTTACTTAGAGCATCTACGAGGGATGCACCGGTTAGCAATAAAACCTACGTGACAGCTATAATTTCAAAAATATAGATGATATGTAAAAAAATACAACTCCAACGAAGACACTTGTTATATTTTTAGATATCGATAAACAAGCACGCCATATTTGTTGATTGAAACCCATCATCTAAATTCACTCCAAGTCATTTTCTATCCCAGCTTTACTTCCCTCGAAATGAAGAATTCTTCTGCTACCTAGGGCATTTAGATATATATATACTTATTTATCACACACATATATATTATTTTAATTTTATGTAATGTGAAGTGTTAAATTATTTTATAAAAAACTGTAAAAAAATTCATTGTTAACCAAATTTCATTAAAAACTTATATAATAATTTTAATATATATTTTATAGTTTTAAAACTATTAAATACCTAATATAATAATAAAATTAGTTAAATATTTTATAATATATAAACATAATATTTTTAACTAATTCTTCTGGTGTTCATATTATAAGAATAATATCCTAAGTAAGTTTTAAATAATTTAATATTTTAGTTTCACTTGTATTTACTAAAAAAATAATTAATTTATTATTAATAATTTCTTCATAGCTATATATGTTAAAAACAATCATTAATATAATTGCTGAAATTTGAAAATAACAATAAAACTCTTTTCAAATATAGCTAATCATTTTAGCTAATATCACTGAAGTACAATTACTTACATGTTGAACAAATTTTACATAATATCTATTTTGTACTATTTTAGTTAATTAATATAGCTAATAGTTTTCGAGATACTCTTATAGGGTGGGAGATATGTGTAAAAAATTCGGGGATTGGGGGCGGTGATTAGTGCCTCCTGGCCCCGATCCCCGACCCCGAATCGTATTTTAAATAAAAATAATATTGTATATATAGAAATATCTCAAATAGATATTGAAATATATACAATATATTATTATTTTCAATTCTTATCTCCTAAATGATTTAAATTTACTTATCGTGATATTATTTCATTATAATAATATATTTTTTTATTATTATACTAGAAATAAATATTAATTCAAATTAAGGTTAAACATTAACATTAAATTTTAAAGAAAATCTATATATTATGATTTTCTATGTAAATTTTTACTAAAAAATATTATTTAAAATTTAATTTTTATTAAACGAACAAAATAAAAAAAAAATCCAAATCCCCGTGGGGATCACTGTTTCCCGTTTGGGGCGGAGAATGGGGAGTAAAATAATCCCTTTTCGGAAATCGGAGCTCGTTTGGGGATCGATTTTGAATTCGAGAATCGAGGGCAGGGATAACACTCCCCGACCCCAAAGTGACCCGATAGCCCTTCCTAGTTTCAGCATAGCAGATCATGCTTTCGTAAGAGCATCTACAAAGATAACAACTAAAACTGTTAGTTAAAACATGGTTAGCTAAAATTTTATTGAACCTGTAAGCATTTTTACTCCAATGACATTAGTTATAACCATTAGCTATATTCATAATATTATTCTTTTTGTTAATTTTAAATATATATATAAAAAAATTTAATTAATTCTTCTTTTCTAAAAAGGAGTTTAATTAATTATATTTTATATTAGTGGAAATAAAATAATATATTTAATAAAAATATATTTATTATAATATTATAACATTTATATATTTATATCAATATTTTAAAGTAAATATTATAAAATAGAAATGAGTAATTATTATGAACATTATTTACATATAAAATAAAATATATGACTAGAACATATATTAATATATTAGAATTTTTATAAATTTAGTTAACAATAAATTATTTATCACACTTAATATTACATAACATTTTCTTATAAATAAAAATACATCTATACATCTATACATATAATAATTATGAAGATATATACATCATTTTGATGATGATATATACATCATTTTGATATTATAATATTATATATTTAAATCTTAAACATGTTATAAAAAATTATAAATAATAAAATTTAGATTAAAATTTAGGCTAGATTAGGGTTAATATAGGCGGGAGATGACGTGGAATATTATAGATGATAGATGAACAATCAACAAGTGTGGCGTGCTTATTTTTCGTTATGTAAAATTATACCTAACAGGTCTTCCGTTGGAGTATTCCATTTTTTACATGTTAGGTTTAATAGGGTGACACATAAATATTATACCTAACAGGTGAAGAGCATTGCAGATGCTCTAAAGTGTTTACACTTAGATGTTATGTTTATCGAGACAGTTCTGTATGTTTTGTAAACAAGACTAAATCCCTCCTATAAATTCACAACAATTTATCGATAAGTGTATATCGACTCAAACTTATAAATTTAATCTATAATTTACAGGCTGATGAACTGAATATTATTAATTATGTATTTTTTTCTCAACTTATCTTGAGTTTTCACTTTTTTATTAACTTTGATTTAAAAAAATTATGTTTTTAAATATTAAATTTAATTTAAATTCATGAATTAAGATGAATATATTTAAAAATTAATATTTATTTTAGTTCATTTAAAATAAAAAAATCTAAATTATAAATAAAGTTATCCAAACACTTATATAATTTTTAAGTAGTATTTATGTACTTATCACTTATAAATTAATTTTTAATTTTAAATTATAAGTTACTTAAAAAAATTTCAAACAACATTGCCAGTACTATTTTTATATCAAATTAAAAAAACGATTAGAGTTAATTTAGCTTTAGAATTTGGATTGGACTTATTTAAATTCGACAATTTTATACACAACACGATAATACGACATAAAAATGACACGAAAATAATGTGTTTGGATTGATATTTTTGGTACACGAACACAAAAGTACACAAATGAATTTAGTGTATGTTTTCAGTGTACCCTTAAGTACACGACAAGAAATGAAAATAAACGAAATAAATAAATATTTAAATGAATTATCAAGATTATATTAATACATACATCTTACAATAAGATTTTACATATAATTTTTATAAAAAATGGATATAGAATATATTCAAATTAAATTTCACAAGATTTGACTGCACTTGTGTCTTTATTTATTGACTTAAAATTTGACTAGTAAAAATTTAATATTTAAATATATAATATATTTATCTTTATTTTTATTCTAATTTTAAATTATTCGAAACGCGATACAAAATGTAAACAAAAAAGATACATGTAATGAACACATTCTTAATAATTCGGATTTCGATTAGGCGTTCATGATAAAAAAATACGAAAAATACACGACACAAAAATATACGAAACGAACGAACTGACGCCACGAGACCCATCACTTGTTCCCGTTAGCAAAGAAAGCCACGTTATTGTTTCTGGATATTGGCACTTGGGCTCTATGCCTATGAATGGACCAGACGTTCAATTTGGTACGATCTGATTCGAGTATGAACTAGGGGAGTACACTGGGGGTTGGCCCGGCCTAGTTTAAAAGCATTTCTTCAACCCAATTTGTTAAAAATATTTGATGATTTTCGATAACAAATTTATTAAAATTAATTCGTAACCCAACTCAATACATTATATATCACTTTGTGTTGGTTTGAATTAATTTTTGACTATTTTTGTTCAACAAATATTTAGGTTATAAAAAAATAATTTCAAATACAAGATTTTTCTCTCCATGTGAAAGTTTCTATGGTCTCTCCGTGTCTACTATTAGATCCGTGTGAGTTTTATGGTGAGATATCAAAATGTTAGTGATCAGTTCGAGAATCTGAACGTGGAGGACGAAGAAAACGAAGATTTAATATTTGAATGAGATGTAATTAAGGAGGTTAACAAGTATGAGCTATGTTTGGTTGGTAGATTTCTCGTGAAAAAGAATGTTAACACAAGAGCAATGAAAACAAAAATAACTGATGTATGGAAACCCACCATGGGTATCAATATCAAGGATTTGGAGGCATGAATTTATTTATATCAGTTTTATCATAAGGAGGATA
Organism: Apium graveolens; assembly: GCF_009905375.1. Lineage (NCBI taxonomy): Eukaryota > Viridiplantae > Streptophyta > Magnoliopsida > Apiales > Apiaceae > Apium > Apium graveolens. Next base: position 5,869,493 of record NC_133648.1, on the reverse strand, counting down.
AAATTTGGGTGTTGAATGGAGGTCCATGGAGTTTTGACAATGCTATGTTGTTGATTGAGCAAATTCCAATGGGAGAGGAACCATTGAAGGTACATCTCTTGATTCTTTATATTTGCTTTGTCTTCATTTCTTCTGACTTCTTGTGAAGTGGTAGTATTATTAACCCGTCCTGTTCTAGTGTTGTTTCCGTGTTGAGTTATTACGTAACTGTTCACACAGCTACGCAGTCTCACCAACAATATATATATATATATATATATATATATATATAGGGAACTACTCCAATAGAAACTAATTTAAAACAAAAACTAGAAACTAGCTTGACCCACTTAAATTCTAACAACCTAACACAACACCCGACCCATTAAATCAGTCCAAATCAGTCCATTTACACAATTATACATACACTCAGCTTTACAGCTTTACAGCATCACCAACAGTACAATCAGCAGCACCTTCTCCATCATCTGTTACTCACTTACACCTTCTACATCTTCCATTAAATCCAGTCAATTACCACATCAAATCATCCACCAATCACCATATCTATAATTACCCTGTCATCTTCGATCTATTTCAGCCATAATTTCCAATCTCTAACCGTCTCTCACCACCACCTACCACAAAGCTTTCTACTTCCATTCATCTTCCGACGACTTCTTCTTTTTCTTCCGCTTTGATAAAATTCGATTATGTTTACAAGTTACCAATTCATGTATGAAATCACTAAATTATAAAACGATAATCATTAATTAATATTACGAAAATCACTGTTTGTATTATAAAAATCACTAATTTAAATTATCGTTGATGTTTGAAGGAGTAATAGCGGGAGTAGTAGGTGATTACAAATAACGTTGATGTGTGAATAAGGGGTGATGAAATTATATATACATATATATATATGTATAATGATGTTTGGTTAGGATAAAGAGATAATTTGTGTTAATCAAAGGCAGGAGTAATGGTGTGAATCACTGTTACAAGAGTAGTGTGAATCATATTATGTTTATTTGAAACGATGGTGAGGATTGTTTGGAACAATTGTGAGACGCGAAGATTATGAATTTGAATATATTATTACTGGAAGTCGGGAAGTACGGGTAACGGGAGAGATGAGAAAGAAATAAAGATGAGATGATATTTGTGTGGTCCAAATTTAATGTAGTTTAGAATAATAAGTGGATGAGATTAGTTTCTAATTTCTATTTTTAAATTGGTTTGTATTTGATCATCTCCCTATATATATATAATTAAGAAATTATTACTTTACATATTACTTGGCCCCTAACGGCTTTCTAATTAATTATTATCTTATACTTTTAGCGAGAATATTACTTTACAAATTGACCCAAGTTGGGATCGACAAAATTATTATTTAAGCGAGATTATTACTTTATCAAAATTTTATTTAATCAAGATTTAGATGTATATTGAACGAAAACAGGACCATTTTAGGTGGAATTAAACGGTTTTCTTTTTATTAAACAGAAACCGACGCCTATAAAAGGTGTATATGCGACGGCTCTTGAAAGAACCGACGCAAAAAGCCTGTCGCCAAAAGATCTTTTTGTACTGGTGCTAGTATGAACATGTTAATGTGAAATATACCGATTAAATAATCGTTTCATCAATTAATAGATGTATTTCATCTCATCAATTTGATTTTATATATTTTATTATGTCAATTCTCAAATTTAAATTAATCAAGAGGGGTCTATTTAATTAAAAAATTACATAAATAGCTGATTTTACATAAAATAATACCAAAATAACAGGTTTGGCAAATTTGATCCGGCCTTACGCTGGCGAATGCGAATAACCCGTCTTATAAACACTTGGTACCTTTAGAAGGCATTCATAAAGAAAGGAATACTCCTACCTCTTATGCGTAATCAACATTAAAATTTTAAAATAAAAACCAAATAAATATTACACAGCTTCCGAATGCGTATTTCGATTACCCCAGCCAAGTTTCCTTATTCTGCAACAATACCCGATCCCGACATGCGTATTTCTTATTAATTTAATAATTATTATATTAATATTTTATATTTTTCGTATTTCCTTATAAAATATTTTATATTTTATAAGTAATACAGTGGTTCTCTAAGTTTTAAAAATATTCAATTATGAAATAATGTTTTGTTATTAATAAATATTATTGTTTCAATAATTCCCATTAAGTTTTTGAAATATTTAATTTTGTAAAAGACAAATAAAAAGGTACACTCAATTAATGTTACATTTTTTTTTAATTTTCAGGGTTGTACCATAATTTTACATTTTTTAATATTTTAGGGTTCAATAATTCCCTATTTGGTTTTTAGAAATATTAAAAAATAAACTAATAAAATGTACACCGATTTACGGTTTAGGATTTAGGGTTTAGGGCCTAAAGACCCTGAACCCTAGATCCTAAACCCTAATTTAACCTAGGCTTTCGGGCCTTTAGGAACCAAACACTAATTCACGTTTAGACCCTAATTTTACATATTTTAATATTTTAGGGTTTAATAATTCTTTATTTGGTTTTAGAAATATTAAAAAATAAATTAATAAAATGTACACCGATAAGGTTTAGGCTTTAGGGTTTAGGGCCCAGGTCCTAAACCCTAGAACCTAAACCATAATTTAACCTATGGCCCTAAAGCCTAGGAACCAAATACTAATTCACATTTTAGGCCCTAATTTAATGATTTTTAATATTTTAGGTTTTTTTTTATCGTAGGTAACCCGCAACCGCTACTCTTCGGGTGCGCACTGGGTAAACCCTACGGGCTCACACAATAGCCTGCAAACCACGTGAACCAAGATAAACCGCATTTAAGCGACATGCTCTGACTCAGGAGGCATAATCATAAATTCTCCTCCCATAAGATTCGAACCTGTGACCAAGAGGATAGTTTTCCTCTCTTTAACCAACTGAGCCAACCCTTGCGGACCTATATTTTAGGGTTTAATATTTCCGTATTTGGTTTTTAGAAATATTAGAATATTTTTTAGATATATTCTAATTTTAATTGAAAAATTGATAAAAATAACCATTAAAAAAACAAATAAAACCGTTCTAAAAAAGTGATTAATTTTAACCGTTTGAGTACTCCACCGGGACATATATAAAATACTCCACTAATAGTTGAGTATCTTATATACGGAATATTCCATTCACAATTGTTAATTTTATATAAAAATAGCTGAACAAAAAAAACAAATATTCAACATTACTCCACCTCAACATGCGTAATCAACATTATTCAACATTAATATTCCATTCACAATTGTTAATTTTATATAAAAATAGCTGAACAAAAAAACAAATATTCAACATTACTCTACCTCAATATGCGTAATCAACATTATTCAACATTACACCATTCCCTTATGCGTAATCAGTTCACAAAATAAAAAAAATATAAAGAGAATACTCCCACTATTTATGCGTAACTAGCTTAATTTTTTTGTTCACTAAATGAATAGGAATTACAAAGCTGAGAAATGCGTATTTACATTACCCAAACAAAGTTTGATTATTCAGCAACAATACCCCGTGCATGCGTATTTCATCACTTCCCAAGACTCAAAAAAATTGTAAAGGAAATACTCCCACCGCTTATGCCTAACCAGCATAATTTTTTTTTTTAAAAATGAATAAGACTTACACGGCTGGCGAATGCGTGTTTTGATTACACCAATCGCAAATGCTTAACCCGTCGGCTAAAAATGGCCATCTTGTGCGGGATCAGTTATTTTTGTCAAATTCTTTTCAAACTTTGCCAAATTTGTCCTTTGCCCGTATTTAATTGAGATTTTAAAGATTTTTTTTTGGATTTTGAAAATCCTAGCGTATTTAATTTGGATTCTAAAAAATCTTTTAATATCTGATGATATTTAATGAGGATTGAAAAAAGTATTATAAAATATGGGATATTCAATTTACATTTTAAAAATTCCATTAAAATCTTGTTGTATTCAATTTGGATTTTGAAAAATCCATTAAAATCTGGTGGTATTCAAAAATCCATTTTTTTTTTTGTATTTTATAAAATTGTAGATTTTAATGAATTATTAGTGTATTTTATATTTTCAGAATTCTTAGCAAAATCTTGATAGATGTGTAGAAATTACTACTCAAATTACAAAACGTATATAACCCTGAAGCTTAAACTTATAAGCTCATAATAATCAGGTTTGTCTCTTGTCTAACAGGTTCGCTTCACTCCTCGTATCTTGCTTATGTTTACACATAATCATATCTTGCTTATACATACATGATCATATCTATGTTTCCTTTTTTTATAATTAATTCAGATTAATTTTTGGTTTATATCGTTCTTGGTTCTTCCAATACTTACTGTTTATTTTTACTGGCTTAAATTGATTTATCTCTCTAGTATTTTTACAGTTTTACTAAATTTGCTGATGTGGGTTGTTGATAATTTTTTTGATATATGCTGTGGGTGCAACTAATCTTTTAAAGTGGGTTTTTGTATGAGTTTGTGTATTTTAAGTAGGGGTTGTTGGGTCATTGATGCTTAGTTAGTTGGAGGATTTTATTTATGATACAAGGCTCAGGTATTGTTGCAACATATTTATTTTTGATCATTAGCGTGGTAAGGTAAAAACCCTAAAAAATTTACCCGGAGAGTAGTTAGAATGGGAAAAAATAATAACACTTAGTGTTGGGTAGTGTTACCTGCGCCAATAAAGTATGCTGCAACAATCATTTGTCTTGAGGATATGTTTATATATATTTTAGGTGTAATATGTATGTATTTTCAAGTGTACTAGGAGGGTGAGGGACTGAGGGGTCTTAATAGATGATTTATCATTTTTATACATGCTTATCACCACTGAATTTGGTCTTTCAAATTGATTTTGTAAATTGCAAGACCCTTGGAAAATCATGGCATTGCTCGCCAGTTCTTGGGTTGAACACTGATTACTGATAATTGTTATGTATTGAAGTTCTAAAGTTGAAATTTTTGTCTTATTAGAAGTTCAAATTTAAACATCGAGATAAGGGATCATAAACTGTATCAAGCTACTAATGTACTACTTTCAGCATAAAAAATATTTATATTATTATAGATATAAATAATTTATGTCTTGTTATGTTTCAATAACAACAAGAGACTCTCAGCATATCAGTGATGTCTTTTTTGGGTATTATGTATGTGCATGCATGCCGAAGGGGCGTACATGTGTCTTCCTAGGCTAGAATTAGGAATGTGTCTCAGAAAATTTTTCTGGGGAACGGGGTGGAAAATTTCCTAGGTTAATTAGATATATGATCTTGTTTATGAATTAGAGAACTAAAGTCTGATTTTCCATGAGTTCTGATTTTTACAAAGGATTATAAGAAAGAAACTAAATAAAGTACTTAAGATGCATATACTTTTATTAACCAGTTTAAAATGCCTACACTTTATATGATACGGAATCTAGCATATGTGTAATAAATTATTGGTATAACAATAGAGATCCTTATGGGTAGATGTCTGATTTGAGAAATTGGGGCAAGGCTGAACCCTTATATGTTGTGAAAGGAAATTAGAGGCCGTTAGGTAGCCTTGTTCCTGCTAGCAGCACTCTGTTTTAGCACTACAAGGAAAACCGGCTCACACAACGGTTTTTGCCCGTTATCTGATACCCTGAAAAACCGTTGACTATTGAGCCGCCGTCTCTTACATGGATCAGACAACGGGAAAAAACTGTTGTGTGAATGAGCACAGACAACGACCAGAGTAGTAAACCTGTTGTGTTACATCCAGAATAGACAACGCATTCTTGTAACTTATATTGTAAACATCTGTATTAGTCAAGTGTTCTGGAAACGGTTGTGTAGTGTGTCCATAATAATATAAGAACAAAACAAGTAATACAACTCTTATTGTCCTCAAATGGTTGTTCTGCAGATCAACACACAACACAAATGAATTAAATAGCTCTTGTAGTAAAATTCTACAGACAACACTTGCATTTTGTTTTGTGTTGTAGGAATTCTTCTCATACAAGATTTGTCCTGTTTCTTGTGTTGTGTGATTTAGTTTCACACTTGTCTTTTAGTTTACAATGTGTTGAGTTAGTGTTTAAGACATGATTCTTTTTATAACAAATGGTGTTGTCTGAACATAATTAGTTTTATAGAGAAGAGTTTTTTATTCAGTTTGGTATTGTGCGAAAGTCAATATAACAAGCTTTTAGTTTTTGAAATTATTGTGTGAAACAAACTATAACAATGTTTTAACTGGATAACTTACGGGTTAAAATCCCCTCAGACAATGGTTTCCAAATGCAAAGCAAATAAAGCAACATTGTAAAATTAATATGCCATCAAATTTAAAAAACAAAGAAAAACCATTGAGATTACAACCAAGTCATCACCATTACACTAGCAAACAACCAACCCTCCATTACTCCAGCAATCAACCAACCATCCATTACACCATTTCAACTAAAAACCAACTAAGTATAACCAAGTTCTATCTTAAGAAAAATAAGACCATTCGAGTACATGTACTTCGGGACTCTATATTGCTTGTTAAAACATATAAAAATGAAAAATCTGAGTTAACTTTCTTTAGAAATTCAGGTGACATTTACATGTGCAAACACACATGACGCTTTCTCTAGTATACGCACTAATATGCCAACTATAAATACCTTTTTTGCTCAACTATATCCAACTATATTTTCCAATGAATTTTTAGCTTTTGAATCCCCTGTAATAGGTTCATATCATCCATAAATTTTGATTCCCATGGCTTGAAGATTAATAATTGATTTTCCTGTGGTTGGCAGTTGTCCAAGACATTCTCGTGGTCTTTGCTCTCGGGTCTTGTTTTGTCCTGCAAATTCCAATAGAGAAACAAAAACATTAAGCTCCTCGTGACTAAAACTTCCTCTCTTCATAAATTCAATTCCATGTATCAATTTATGCAAATAATAAAATACTTCAGGTTTAATTTAAAACAAAAAGTTCAAACCTAATGATCACTTTTACAAACTCCATTTTCTTCTAGCAGTTATCTTTGTACAGTTCACACAAGAATCTCCAATACACTCTTCAACGATACCAACTTGGCAATCTTTGGTTAGTCAAGTTCAACCTGCAAAAAATGTATATGTTGTTGATACACGAGAGTTGTGTAAGCTTCTATTTTATTTTGTATTCACACAAGACAATTAATAAAGACCTCCACCAAATCACAAGATTCGACCACACCTTCTAACCCATCACTCACATCTTGTCTTCTATGTTCCTGGTGTGGATGTTGGCTTCCAACAAGTATCATCCTTTCTATTGAGACAATACCCCTACAACAGTTGCAACTCTAGATAACTTCTTTCCTCCTCTAGCAACAATCTATACATGGGCTTGGTTAAACATATCAACAAAGTTTATATAATCTCTCCGCATCCCATTCAAACTTGTTTACCAGGTACTACAAACAACCAATAGTCTGATAAAAATAGAACAAAGTTAAGATACATGCATTCTTGAATCATAGTACTTGCAAAACCAACAATTTCTTAAATCAATCATATAACTTTGTTTAGAATAGACAGCATGAAAATTTATTTAATCTGAAGCAAAAAATATTAATTAAAAGCAATAAAATCAAGATAAGAACAAATCATATATTAAAAGCATCCAAAAATCAAGAATCTATTGAAACAAAATATGTGAATTGAGCAATCATATAACTAAAATTTATCCAGCAGCTAAGAAAACATACATACACTAATAAGAGTGAGCAATCAAAAATTAATTAATATCATAGGACCACCTGCAAAATGGATGAAATAAAAATTGCAGTATAAAATTACATGACATAACAAATTAGTAGGTTTTTAATACTAATACATTAATTGAACATATGAGCTCCTTTAATAATATATGAAAAGAATATAAAACCCAAGGCAATGAATTTCAAATCCTGGCATGCAAAATGAATTTCAAATTTTTTAATAATTTTTTCTTATGACTAAAATCGATATATCCTAACATCCGTATGGTTGGATCGTCGAAAAATCATTTTAAAAAATTAATCCTGTAAATCGGGAACGAGTCTCGTTGTCGGGAGGGGTACTTTTACCAGATTTTTCTAATCCTGGCATGCAAAATGAATTTCAAATTTTTTAATACTTCTTTCATGTGAATAAAATGAGTATATCTTAACATCCGTACGGTTGGATCGTCGAAAAATCATTTTAAAAAATTAATCCTGTAAATCGGGAACGAGTCTCGTTGTTGGGAGGGGTACTTTTACTAAATTTTTCTAATCCTGGCATGCAAAATGAATTTCAAATTTTTTAATAATTTGTTCTTATGACTAAAATCGATATATCTTAAAATCCGTACGGTTGGATCGTCGAAAAATCATTTTAAAAAATTAATTCTGTAAATCGGGAACGAGTCTCGTTGTCGGGAGGGGTACTTTTACCAGATTTTTCTAATCCTGACATGCAAAATGAATTTCAAATTTTTTAATAATTTTTTCTTATGACTAAAATCGATATATCCTAACATCCGTACGGTTGGATCGTCGAAAAATCATTTTAAAAAATTAATCCTGTAAATCGGGAACGAGTCTCGTTGTCGGGAGGGGTACTTTTACCAGATTTTTCTAATCCTGACATGCAAAATGAATTTCAAATTTTTTAATAATTTTTTCTTATGACTAAAATCGATATATCCTAACATCCGTACGGTTGGATCGTCGAAAAATTATTTTAAAAAATTAATCCTGTAAATCGGGAACGAGTCTCGTTGTCGGGAGGGGTACTTTTACCAGATTTTTCTAATCATGGCATGCAAAATGAATTTCAAATTTTTTAATAATTTTTTCTTATGACTAAAATCAATATATCCTAACATCCGTACGGTTCGATCGTCGAAAAATCATTTTAAAAAATTAATCCTGTAAATCGGGAACGAGTCTCGTTGTCGGGAGGGGTACTTTTACCAAATTTTTCTAATCCTGACATGCAAAATGAATTTCAAATTTTTTAATAATTTATTCTTATAACTAAAATCGATATATCTTAACATTCGTACGGTTGGATCGTCGAAAAATCATTTTAAAAAATTAATCCTGTAAATCGGGAACGAGTCTCGTTGTTGGGAGGGGTACTTTTACCAAATTTTTCTAATCCTGGCATGCAAAATGAATTTCAAATTTTTTAATAATTTGTTCTTATGACTAAAATCGATATATCTTAACATCCGTACAGTTGGATCGTCGAAAAATCATTTTAAAATATTAATCCTGTAAATCGGGAACGAGTCTCGTTGTCGGGAGGGGTACTTTTACCAGATTTTTCTAATCCTGACATTCGAGATGAATTTCAAATTTTTTAATACTTTTTTCATGAAACTAAAATGAGTATTTCTTAACATCCGTACGGTTGGATCCTCTAAAAAATCATTAAAATTTTTTATCTTTTTCATTAGGTATGAAAAAAATCTAGTACGAGGCAACACCCAACGGTTTTTTTATGAAAAATTCTTGTCTGAAATAAATTGTGACAACAGTTTTTTTGAAAAAAACCGTTGTCTTAGATGATCAACTTTTTTAAATCTTACGGCTGATATTAAATCTACTTTTAATCAACGGCTCTAATTACACCAACTCAACAATCCAAGTGAATGTTTTTTCCCCAATCACATGGTGTCACCTCATCACAAGCAACACTTCAGAAATTTCAAGAATCAGACTTACAGACAACGGTTTTTTATGAAAAAAGGTTGTCTTAGATGAACATTGACAACATTTATTTGAACAAAAGCTGTTGTGTAAGCGTAGCAGCGTTTTTTAATCTAATGGCTGATAATAAATATACATTCAAATAACTGCTCTTATTACACCAACTCAGCAATCCAAGTGAATGTTTTTTCATCAATCACATGGTGCCACCTCATCACAAACAAGTGTGAAAAAATCTTTTAAAAAATTTATCTTGTTCATCGGGAATGAATCCCGTGTTGGGAAGAAGTGCTTTTACCAGATTTTTCTAATCCTGAGATTCGAGATGAATTTGAAATTTTTTAATACTTTTTTCATTTGACTAAAATAAGTATATCTTAACATCCATACGGTTGGATCGTTGAAAAAATCATTTAAAAAAAATTATCTTGTTCATCGGGAACGAATTTCATGTTGGGAAGTAGTGCTTTTACCAGATTTTTCTAAACCTGACATTCGAGATGAATTTGAAATTTTTTAATACTTTTTTCATGTGACTAAAATAAGTATATCTTCACATCCGTACGGTTGGATCGTCAAAAAAATCATTTAAAAAATTTATCTTGTTCATCGGGAACGAATCCCGTGTTGGGAAGTAGTGCTTTTACCAGATTTTTCTAATCTTGACATTCGAGATGAATTTGAAAATTTTTAATACTTTTTTCATGTGACTAAAATAAGTATTTCTTAACATCCGTACGGTTGGATCATCTAAAAAATCATTTTAAAAATTTATCTCTTTAATCGGGTATGGAAAAAAATCTAGTACGAGGCAACATCCAACGGTTTTCTATGAAAAAGTCTTGTCTGAAATAAATAGTGACAACAGTTTTTTTGAAAAAAAAACCGTTGTTTTAGATGATCAACTTTTTTAAATCCTACGGCTGATATTAAATCTACTTTTAATCAACGGCTCTAATTACACCAACTCAACAATCCAAGTGAATGTTTTTTCACCAATCACATGGTGCCACCTCATCACAAGCAATGCTTCAGAAATTTCAAGAATCAGACTTACAGACAACGGTTTTCTATGAAAAAAGGTTGTCTTAGATGAACATTGACAACATTTATTTGAACAAAAGCTGTTGTGTAAGCGTAACAGCGTTTTTTAATCTAATGGCTGATATTAAATATACTTTCAATCAACTGCTCTTATTACACCAATTCAGCAATCCAAGTGAATGTTTTTTCACCAATCACATGGTGCCACCTCATCTCCTCTTAATGAACGTCTCTCATTATACCAGCTCACCAATACAAGTGACAATGGTTTTATGAGCAAAACGCTTGTGTGATGTCGTGACATACAACAGAATAAAAACACTTGTATGTCAAGTGATATTTAGACAACACAATGGAAGTACGTTGTTTGATTCCAGCTTAACTAATCCATTGAGAAAACACTTGTCTCATTCCAACAACGGTGTTTCACAACGTTGTCTCCATTACTTTCAGACAATGCAAAATTAAACTGTTGTACAAACTACCTCATTTGCACAACATATCTTTAGAAAGGCTTGTCTGTGTCGATTACCTAGACAATAGTTTTTAAAGCATTGTAGGAATGATGAAATCTTTTTATTTAAACAACACCTTATCTCATAAAACGGTTGTCTGATACGATATGCTAGACAACAGTTTTAAACCTATTGTAGTAAAGGGATTCACACAACACCTGTTTTCTGGTTTTTAAAAAACTGTTGTGTAAAATTTCTGGGCAACACTTTTTTGGTCAAGCGTTGTCTGATGGGTGTTGTCTGATGACATTTTTCTTGTAGCGTGGTAAGCCTGCAGTTAAGAAGCGAAGTGCTGGGGAACTACGACTCCACAAAGGTATTATTCATAATTGTAATATTTTTTTTTTACTTGATATTTTTTTATAGTAGGGAGCGTTTGCAGAGCGATCCGGAATAGACTTGCTTACATACTACTTATCAATGCATAAAGGGGGTTATATGTAGTCATATTGTCATCTGTGTTCAATAAAAAAACTATTGTCATTGCCTACTTAGTAAAAAAACAACGGTATATTCTGAGAGTTGATAAAGAATAAAAGATGCATGTTGAAGCTGATTTCCATTACTAAGTGTGAGATTTCAAGGTTTTTGGTTTCCTATGGACTCAGATTGGGGTTGTTTCCTTGGATCTGTCTTAAACATAGTACATGGGTGTTCATATTACTCTTGTAATTAAGGAGCATGTAAACCAAGATGGCATGTTACCCTTGTACAGTTTAGATACCCAATATAATACATGTTTTATCCTTAATGAGATTTTAAGGTTTTTGGTTCCCTATGGACTCAGATTAGGCTGACCCCATATACTGGCCTTTGCCTTGTAGCTTTGACAGGTCACACAGTATTAGGAACTTAGACCTGACAATGTATTATAGTTCAAGTTTTCAAAAGTGGTAGTCTTTATTCTTTTAAGCATTAAGGGTCTCTCCTTTGGATCTGCTGCAAATGAAGGAATTGAATTCATTATGAATTAGGATATACATTACATGGGTGTTTGTATTACTATTATAGACAAGGAGCAAAAAACCAAGATGGAGGGTACCTTGTGTAGTTCAGATACTGAGATATTCTGTTCTATACTTAACAAGATTTCAGTCACCACATTAAGCGATTTGAGTCGAGCTTGCCCAATGTGCTCAGATCTCCAGGTACTGACCTTTGGCTTGTTGCTTTGACAGGTCAGGCATTATTTGGAACCTAGCTCTAACAATATATTATATCAGGTTCCGAAGCTGGTGGTCTTTATTCTTTACAAGATTTGGGTGTTGAATTTTCCAGAGTCCTTTCCTTCTAAAAATTATTTGGTATAAATTGAGCTGTCATGATATTCCAATTCAAGCTTTGAAAAGGCTCATGATTTTGAAGTATTATTGGGTTGTGTATGCCCAAATCAATTAAAAACATAGTAAGGATATTAAGGCTATATGTATTTATGTGTTTGATCCAGAAGGAAGGAAGAAAGAAAAGAGTTCAGTGTACGAGTTTTGCATGAATATCTTATGTAATCTTGTAGCATCAGGGTGGGTTGTTGATATGCTTTTTGTTCAACAAAGAAATAAGAACCAAGACTTAAGGGCTCTTATCTCTTTATTACACTGTCAAAGGTAGATTGGAGTACATAACAAGGATATATTTTATCGTTGCTACTATATGTTCATGAACTTTCTTATTGTTTGTTATAGTTAGATTTTGTGTTAGTTACATTGTAATACCCTCACGGGCTCCAAAGTTGTTTACACTGTGATATGTAAATGTCTACTGTTATTGTTTTCACTATGCGATTTGTTTTTTGATATTATATGTCTTGATTGCAAGTAATATTATCTCCTCTACATGGTGAGAATTGATAAACCCTAAGAATAATGGTTGTTTAATCACCATAGTTGTTCTTTTAATTGTGTTCCGACAAGTCATTTTTTTTAAAACCTAGTCACAAATTGCCATCTTGCTATCTCAGAATTATATTGTCTTCCCTCTATTAGCTCGTATACTTGTGTGTCTGTTACAATACTACTAATGTGTTGTTTTCCTGCAGATATTAGTGAATTAAACCTTCGGAAGACATGCAAAATGTCATTTCCCAATGGGAAGGATGATCTGATGAACTTTGAAGTCACAGTTAGTCCTGATGAAGGATACTACAAGTATATATTCCTTCTTATGTATCTGTTTACTGTTTCTTTTCAACAATAGAGTACAATCTGAAGAAGACTCTAAACTACATTGTATTTATGAACATATGCATGTTCTCCGTTTGTACTTTTGTATCTTTGTGCAATTTCTATAAATATCGATGTCTCATCTACTTCAATGGCTGTCTGACAGAGGTGGGAAATTCACATTTATGTTTGTAATTTCTCCAATATATCCTCATGAAGCACCAAAGGTTAAATGCAAGACAAAGGTAAATCCAAACTTGGTCCTTAATGTGACATTGTTGTTTTGTTTCCCTGTCATATATTTAGAGGTGTCACTGACAAAACAAACTAATTGAAGGTTTACCACCCAAATATTGACTTGGAAGGAAACGTATGCCTTAACATTCTCCGGGAAGACTGGAAACCTGTCCTCAACATAAACACCGTAATATATGGCTTGTACCATCTGTTCACCGTAAGTCTTAGTCATCTAATTTAAAAAATTGTTGATCTCTGCCTTCCTTTTTGCTAAACGAGTTTTCGTTTGTGTAGGAACCAAACCACGAGGATCCTCTCAATTCTGATGCTGCTGCAGTTCTGAGGGATAACCCGAAGTTATTCGAGTCCAATGTGAGAAAGGCAATGTATGGTGGTTACGTTGGGAATACTCAGTTTAGCAGATGTGTGTAGACCATTTTTTGCTGCACAGGTTTTAACTAAGATAGTCTGAGATTGTTTGCATTGATATGTACCTCCTGAACATGATTTGGGTTTGAGCAAATAGAGGCTGTTAGTCCTGAATTTGACCAATATGTGCTCTGGCTCATCCCATTATATTAGACCGTTTTATGAACTTCAAGGCGCTTTTTTACAATCTATTTCAATTGAATTTTAATTTCAATATAACATTTTAACAACGGTTTTTCTAAGGAACCAGTGTTCTAAAAATCGGCCGATTAACCGATTAATCGAAATTTGGATGGGTTCCGTCTCGATTAATTCAAAATATGGTTTTTAAGAAATCGGTTAAAAGTCGGGCTTTTCGGGAAAAATCGGTCGATTCGGGTCAAAAATCGGTTGAATCGGTCAAAGTTTGAAATTAACAAAAAAAATATTTTTTTAAGGAAAATTTAAGTTTAATAATTAACATTTAATAATTAATAATAATAATATTTTAAATTTTAAGGTTTCAACTAGTAGGTATTTTCTTACCGGTGAGTAGTCAGTAATAATTAATTAGTATAAACTACTTAAATATTAATTATGAACCAGTGATGGTGGTTTTTTTTGTAAATCTTACCATTTAAACATTAATATTAAATTAATGATATGTGTTTTTATTTTTGTAAATTTTATGGAAGATTAGCGATATTTAAATAGAATTATTTATTAAATAATTTGCTTCCGATTAATACTTCGATATCACCGATTATCCGATTAATCACTGTAAAGTCCCTCCATCTAACAAACCCAATTTTCGCTTTTTAGAATATTGTAAGGAACTAATCAAAATGGTTTTAACTTATAATTTTCTGCATTTATTATGTGTACTTGAACACACGTTAGAAAATTCGTTTTAACAATGTATTCTTACTTATAAGAGAAAATTACATAAAAAAGTTAACCGGGCTCGCATATAAAAGAGGCGTTTACATTTAAATTTAATAAACTATAACTGTCTTATCTTTTATCTTAAAACAGTGCTCCTGTACTTTATTACACATCAAACAGTTAATTACTTTTTAACATAATTAATTAAAATTTTAATTGTTGGGGAATATTTTGGAGAATGGGAAAAAGAAATATGAGAGGATCCTTTCCGTCTTTTTAGGCTTTAGCAATTTGAGGTGGTCATGGATGTGAAAGAAAAGAAAAAGTGAAAATTTTTGACCCAAGAAAAAAATAATTAAAAAGAAGAAAATATAAAAGAAAATGGCAAAAATGATGAAAAAGTAAAAAACAGGTACGTCAGGCTCTGTCAAAGTTGGTCTATTACATACACACACTTGTACGCAATCTCATAACAATTTTAACCTCTGCTAATTCATGTTAGAAATGTGTGCCCAGTTTTCGGAAACAATTTTTATAATATATCATATTACGATAAAAATTCTCCATCGGTCACAAAAATAATCTCCGTATATTCACATCATAAACTTAATTATACATCAATTGTGAGAAAAAATTATGATATAATATATTGAAATTTGTTAAGTAACAGTAACACTAAAATCTTACTCCCTCCGTCCTGCTGGATAGTTTACGTCCACTGTTTGCACGCATTTCGAGACTTCAATAACGTATAGTTTCATAATATTTTTTTTAATTTTTTTTTTGAATAAAAGTTTAAACATTAAACTTTTTTTTTCAGAATTTTTTTTTAAAAAAATATTATGGAAGTATACTTTAAACGAGTATTGAAAAACGTGCTGAAAAGTAACGTAAATAATCCAGTGAGACTGAGGGAGTAATATGATAGAGGAAGACCTGATTTTAAACTTCCCCTCAATTGTACGATACGTTTCGTTACGATTGATAATAACAAATATAACTAATACCAATATTAATATATCAACAACAAATATTAAATTAAATAATGTGGATAGAAGGACTCGAATTCGAATTCCTTCATAAACCGAGTTCTGATACAGTTTCTGGATAATTTTTCTATTATACTCCTTCTATTTTTTATTATATGACGTTTGACTTTTCTGCACACATTTCTAAGTTCTTTGACCGCATATTTAAAACAATAATTTTTAAAATTTTCTTTTTGTAAATTAAAATTTTAGTTATATACTTTTATTCAAAAAAAGAAAATTTTAAAAATTATTATTTTAACTATACGGATCAAAGTACTTAAAAATATGTACAGAAAAATCAAAAGTCTTGTAATAAAAAACACAGAGGTAGTAACTTGTAATAACATAGTATCACTTGAAAGTTGAAACGCATTTAGCTAGAGGATGTAAAAATGAGATTCTATATATTGGGAAAAGGAACCTAGCAGATGAGACAGACAATGATACTGTTATCAGGCCATTAATCATTTTTCTCGGAACCCGAGGATCAGAAATCATAAACACGCAATTATATGTATTAATAATATTACTTTCGGAGATTTTCATTGACCAAGAAAATGCGAAATTACAAAGTGGTTGCTTGTAATATCTCCTCTACACTGTCAGTTCATTTTCATGCACTGCCAAATATAGTAATAGTACCCACATTTATTTTATTAAAAGTGGTGTGATCAGTGTTAGTATGCAGTTTGAACTAATCTGTGCCGTTGAAAACAAGTAAAGAGATAAAGAGGTTCATAACGGTGCAGCATCATGTCTGTTCACGTAGCTTTTAGTTGTGTATAACAACAGAAAGATTCTTCACTAGTAGAGAGAACAGAGAGAGAGAGAGAGTGAGAGAGAGAGGCCCCAGGTGGTTTTTTTTTGTGAGTTTGAGAGAGGGAGGGAGAGATTCTTTTTAGTAGAGAGAACAGAGAGAGACAGAGAGAGAGAGAGATTTTTCATTAGTAGAGAGAGAGAGAGATTCTTAATTAGTAGAGAGAGAGAGAGGGAGAGAGAGGGGGAGAGAGAGAGAGAGAGAGAGAGAGAGAGAGATGAACTGGGAAGAGGGATCAACATGTGGAGGAGGGAGGAGGAAGCCATCATGGAGAGAGAGGGAGAACAATAGGAGGAGAGAGAGGCGAAGGAGAGCAATTGCTGCTAAGATATATGGTGGATTAAGAGCTCAGGCTAATTTTGATTTGCCTAAACATTGTGATAACAATGAGGTCTTGAAAGCTCTGTGTGCTCAAGCTGGTTGGATTGTTGAACCTGATGGCACCACTTATCGCAAGGTCTAAACTCTTTTCCTTTCTCCTAGTTAATTAGCCTCAATTTCTTGTTTTTTTCGTATCTGCAATTGAATAATTACAAGCTGTTATAATTTCTGTATCTGTGAATATTGATGATTTGTAGTACTAATGATAATGTGTAGAACTGTGAATTGCGATTTAAATAGCCGGTTTCTAGAATTTTCAGTCTGATAAAATGATTTTTAGCCAAAGATGACTTTAAGGTATATATCATCATACATGTGGTGTCAATTGTGTTGAATTAACGATGATTTTGGTACATTTAATTGCGGATTGAGCTCATGATCTTTGGCCATGAGGGGCGCCTTGTTATCAAGGAATCCATACATCTGTTAGTTGTAATGTCTTCAATTTTCCGGTAACTGAACACACTCACACATCCATTTTGTCTATGACAGTTCTTACCCTTGAGGCCTCTAGCTCTTAAGAAGGTTTAATGTTTAGGTTTACTATGTATATGTCTGCAGTTATGCTTAACTAGTATGTGTAATAGTGTATCATTATCACTGCATATTATATATTTAGTTTGTTAACTGACTTCTGATTCAGGGATCAAGACCACTTTGCATTGATATCGGATCAATTGACCTTGAAGCTAATTCAGCCAACACTACTCCGAGTTCTTCTCGTAGGCCAAGTCCACCATCTTCTTCCTTCCCTAGCCCCGTTCCTTCCTATCAACCTACTCCTTCATCCTCTTCCTTCCCCAGTCCATCTAGACTTGATGCCAATATGTCTTCCAATCCTTTTTCGTTCATGCATCAGTCTTACAATCCATCTCTCCGTTCTCTCAGGATCTCAAACAGTGCACCTGTAACTCCACCACTCTCACCACCAATCACCAATATATCTATGCATAATTTTAACTGGGAGTCTATTGCTAAACAGTCTGCTTCCTTGAAGTTCCCTTATTTAGCCGCATCTTGTCCAGCAAGTCCTACTCGTGGCCAACGATTCACTCCGGTCACTATACCTGAATGTGATGAATCTGACTCAACTATTGATTCAGGCCAATGGATCAGCTTTCAAGCTCATGCTCCTACCATCGGTCCAACCTCTCCAACTTATAATCTTGTGAAACCGAATGTCTCTTTCAAAAACACAATCTTAGAGAAACGAAAAGGAAAAGAATTCGAGTTTGAGAGCATATCAGTAAAGGCATGGGAAGGAGAGAGGATTCATGAAGTGGGACTAGATGATTTGGAGCTCACATTGGGATTGGGAAGTGCAAAAAGTTAGACTCGAGGCCTTAAGTTGGGAACAACAGGAATGCAGGTTTTCTTCATTAATCTTATTCAAGTGTGATTTGAAGCTAGTATGTTCTACTTTTCCCTAGTCATGCACATATTTCTCGCATGCTCAAATGTGGCTGACAAAGCGGTGCTATTTATGCAACTATCTGCTTCCTCGACGTTTTCAAATGTGTAATGGCATTGTACCTTCAGTTTTCAAATGTGTAATGGCATTGTACCTTCAAATTTTTAAAGACGATTATCGTTTAAACGATGTTCCTTTTTTTATAATCAAGGATTGTTTAGGGTCTTCATTGTTGGTCCTGATTATCGATCTTGTTGGGTGTATTAGGATCCTATAGTAATGCGTTAAGCAACAATTCTGTTGCCTAACCTAATGTCAAGATAGAAGCAGACACAAAGAATGATACATAGTAAAAGAAAGACAGGAGAATCAGAAGGCTCTTGAAAGATTGTATTACACAAGAATGACAGATTATATTACAAAGTCACACAAATATCAACATTGTTACACAGTATATGGTTACTGGTTAGTATATGATACAACTCCATACCAGAAAAAAAACTATCAGCACTAACAAGAACTCTGTTTAACAACTCACTACACATATGCACAGCTCTGATTAGAGTTGAATTTCAGCTAGTTGCATCATGCATGTAAAGCTTAGCCACCTGATATCTTGGTCTTTAGGATCTTGGGTTTTAAATCAGTCGCAGCGTTATCCTTGAACTCATGGTATCTGAAGCAAGTAACAAGATGATCATTAGTCATCCCAGAAACTTGCATAAATGAGTACACTACAGTAGGTCCAACACATCGAAATCCTCTTCGCATCAAATCCTTGCTTATAGCTTCTGATTTCGGGGTCTTCACTGGTACTTGACGTGCATAGCGAAATCCATTTTGAATTGGCTTGTGGTTCACAAATCTCCAACAATAGTTGCTAAATGACCCAAATTCCTCTTGAATCTGCAACAAGTTATGTTCTTAAGATTACAACTGAAAACAAGAACATAGATTTATAACTGTCTCAGAGAGGTTAGTTGTTTTGTACCTTTAGTAGCTGGTTTGCATTATCAACAACTGCTCTAAGCTTTTGTTCAGATAACAAAGTACTGCAATTAGCTTTGATTGACAGCAACTTCTCCTCTGAGAATCTGGCCACAGTGGATGGATCAAAATCATCAAAATGCTTCCTGCAAAACGATACGTATTAAGCCTTTCGGGATAGCTGGTAAAACTTAACATGATATCAGAAGTCTCGATGTTTAAGTAACACCTTACGGTTTGGATTTCGAGAGAGTTGGAGACGCGTTCAAAATCCCTAAATTGCTAAGACTAATCGAATAAGTAAACGAACCTGAATTGATCTCTCTTATAAAGGATGGCAGGCCAAGTCATTTCTGCCAAAGCTATCGACAGAACAAATAATTCAAATAGTTTCCTATCATCGCGAACTGGAACTCCCCATTCTTCATCATGAAAAGATATATAAAGAGGGTCTGCATGCAATCAGAATGATGAAGATAACAAGTTAGAACATATAATTACAGTACACATATTTAGACCTTCTCCTAACATGGTATCAGAGCTTATTGCAGTCACGAGTTTGCATTTTGTTCATGTTTCAGGATGATGAAGATAACAAGTTAGAACATACAATTACAATATAAATATTTAGACCTTCTCCTAACATGGTATCAGAGCTTATTGCAGTCACGAGTTTGCATTTTGTTCATGCTTCAGGATGATGAAGATAACAAGTTAGAACATACAATTACAATATACATTTTTAGACCTTCTCTTAACATGGTATCAGAGCTTATTGCAGTCACGACTTTGTATTTTGTTCATGTTTATAGCCTAGTATGAAAAATCTGATTACTTCAAGTTCTAAAATTTGACATACCAGAGAATGGAGTGATCCAATCACACTGCTTCAACGCCACACGAGCCACCGATGGTTGCTTCACAGTTTTCGACACTTTCTTGACATTCGACAGAGTACTCTGGCACTCAATCTTTTTATCTTTTCTCGCGTTCTTCTTAACACAAGAAGCTGATGACAGGACTGTAACACCAGCACCAGCACATGAAATTTTGACAGTACTTTTACTCCGAACGACATTATCTTTACCAGGCTCTGCCTTAACGGTACTCAACTTCTTCGGCTTCTCCGGTGTCTTCTCCTTCTTACCATTAGTCTCATGCTCAGAAACACTCACTCTGTTCCCAGCAGGGCCTAGTATTGTACGTGTTTCCGCAACCGTTAGCTCGTTAGCTGCAGACATCTGCTGAATTTTTAATGCTGCTACACCCTTGGCCGTCCTAGGAAGTAGAATGTCTGATTTTAAGTTGAAACAGCAATGTCAAGGTACTAGATTTTTAAGGAGGATTAGAAGAAGTGTTTGACTTGTTCCTGCCGGCTATACTGTATAGGTGTCAGTTATGATAGTTTAAATTCTTGAATTCTCCGTTTTATCCTAGTTTATTAGATTTGACAACATATAGTTTATAATAGTACTTGTTTTAGTGTAATGTACTCGTATATGATAGTTTAAATTCGTGAATTCTCCGTTTAATCCTCGTTTATTAGATTCGATAACGTATAATTTATAATAGTACTTGTTTATCGTGTAATGTACTCGTATTCAGGGGCGGATCTTAGGGCACCGGGGGACACGTGTCCCCCTCTAAAATCAAATTTTACTTTTTTTCATCATTAAAATTTTTGAAAATATATGAAAGTGCCCACATAAAATTCAAAATCATAAGAGTGTCTTCTCAAATTTTTCTCGGTGTCCCCCTAAAAATATATTTCTGGATCCGTCCCTGCTCGTATTCGTAAAATTGCCAATTTTATGTTGTAATAGGCGAAGTTGCAAAAATCTAATAAACACACAATATTTATGTCACTTGTAATTTACGTTGTTTAAACGTGTAAATAATCGAGTCGAGTTTGAGACGGGTCGTAATGACGGGTTACGGTATCTTGTTAGTTGGCTAGAGGGGCGGAAGAGGGGGATAGTTGTTGCTTTTAGGCAAAGAGTCATGGTCAGTTGTGGTTAAAGAACAAAAACGTGTGACCTTACATTTCTTTACCTTACCGTTGCCACAAGGAATCCAAAGCTCCACTTCACAAAACCTGCTAACCAACGGCTCTATTGTTTACGTTACAGCTTTGGTCTTTTGTTAAAACTTCTTAAATGGGCCTTATAATATTGGGCCGTTGACAAAGATATCCGGTTGCTGTTTTAATATATCAGGCCTGTTTACGTTGACAAAGACCCAAATTCCTTTAACCCTGGAGATCTAGGCTCTAGCAGGCCCAAGTTCCTTTGGGCCATGGATAAAAAGAAACTTCCATTTTAAGAAAACCAGATTACACAAAACATGAAACTGATATTGATGTGCAGTTGCGTAACCAATATTCTCGTTCTAAATAGGAGTTCGTTACGACAATCCTTGAGGTATCTTCTCCAACTCATGTTTGTTCTCGTACGTTTCGTATTGGTACTTGAGTTCGTTTTCAAAATATTTATTCAATGATGTTGCATGATATTTATCACATTTTATTTGTATGGCCGTATATGAATGCAAGTAAAGTCTCATCTAATTATTAAAAAAATTACTAAGTTTGTATCTTAAAAATCAGTATTTATGAACGATTTTGAGAACAGTTTTCAGTATTCTAACATTTCTACATCCCCTCCCTCGTAACTTTAGAATAATATTGATATTTACTTTTACATTATTTTGTAAAAAAATATTAGAAAAAGTAATTGAATATTCAAATAATTTGTCCCGGTAAAAATCCCAGTATTCTAAAATTTGGTTGGCTCGACCAAGTATCCAGGTACTTTAAAATCACAAGTCATTAGAGTAGAAATTGAAAGTATTCAAATATTAATTCGTACACAAAATTTGTCTCGAATCACATGACGTAATATTTGACTTACATTTTATTATTAAAAAATTTATGAAATATGTCCCTTTTATATTAATATTCGAGAACGATTTTGATAACCGTTTTAAATTTTTTAAAATTTCTCTCATTATTAATATACAAAAAATCGATTGATTACTCGAATTTTAAAATCCCGAGAATATCGATTTTGGAGTTTTAAAGTCTGAAACCGCCAGCGGGCACACAAAACAAAGGAGATCAACAAACATTTCCCATTTTCAAACACTATATCAACCTCCTTCATTCTTCCATTTTCACACACTAAACACACACTCCATGGAACAACCTACAAAACCTCCTTCATCAAAACCTCCCCAGCGAGATTTTTTAACCCATCTCGAAACCTATCTCGCCAAACGAGACGGCGTTGACAAGCTCCTCAAAATCTCAAGATACGCCGCCAAACTCATCCTCTCTTCATCTTCACTCCCTTTAAGCCCATCCCAGAAAACCCATTTAAAATCTTTCGAATCTAGCGTGGGTCTGAGTCGAAAAGCGTTTCGACTCGGTAAGTTCATCCAAGATGTCAACTCACTGCGTAACTCGGTAATTGACTCAGCCCAAGACTTGATTTTGATAGTTCTTGCTTATGGGGGAGAAGGGGTTTATTATTTTATTGAACAGTATGTTTGGTTGGTGAAATCAGGCCTAATTGATGGTAAAGATTTGATCTTTATGCAAAAGATTAGTGCTTGGTGTGAGTTTCTTGGGTATTTTGGGAGTGTAGGGTTGAAAATTAGGGAATTGAAGAGGGTTGGAGAGGATGAGAGGTGTTTGGTTTCGAGTATTCGGGTTTCGGGATTGAGGGGGATTGGGTGTGAGGAGGATAGGATGAGGTTGAGGAAGGTTAGGGAGAAGAAAATGTTGAAGAGGCTTTCTGTTGTGCAAGATTTGGCTGATGGGTTAATGGCATTGGCTGATATTAGGGATGGGAAAGGAAGGTTTACGGGTCCTTTGGTGTTGTCCTCTGCCGGGCTTTTGTCTGCGGTTATTAGTACTCATAAGAATTGGTTGTCTTGCTGATGGTCAGGTACCATTTGTAGCTACTACATTGTTGTTTGATTATGAAATTTAGAAGTAGTTTATATGATTTGTGTTATACAATGTGGGGTGAGATGCTCCTGGAACTTTGATCAGAACCCGTGGAAGTTCTCGGGGTTATAGTTTTTACAATAATGGTTGAATAAGATATATGTTCTGTGACGAGATTGTTATTTTTCTCGAAGATATTTAATCAATTCAATGAAATTGTATTAGAGCTGCAGTTGAAGGAAGTTTATATTGTTTATTACGAAATAATCTTTAGTTGACAATCGGAGCCTGAAGGCTGTTTTAAGTTAAAATCCTATTGTATGTGTAGAAAGTATCTGGTTCTTATACTATTGGCTATTGGTTAAGTTCTTTACATTATTGAAAATTATCATTAGTTTAGGCAATGTAGTTTAGTGTTATTTGTGTAATGTGTGTTGATATTACTTTGCAATTTCGTTCTGCAATAAAGTAAAGCATATTTGTCAAAGTGCCACATAGCGAACATCAATAAACTCCTTGTGAAGGACCGCATCTAACAATTACTTGTCTTTTTTTTACTCCCTTTAATCTCCTCTTGTTTTGTTACCAGGATTTTCCAAAACTTAATTAGGGATCCCGAGGAATAAACCTTCCTATACTTGTAGATAATTGTCAATTTGTACTCTTTATGTCGATGATCTATGGGTTGTAATTATAACTCACGATCAATGTTATGAATAATTGGGTTTGATGAAATATAGTTAAAATTGCCGCACCTGCTCCAACTTTCACAACGAGCACTGCCTCAAACTGTTTGCAGCTTAACATGTCCTGCCTCAATTGATTCTTAATTTTCTGTTTTAGTGGATACCGGAAAAGAACATCTCTGTCCATCACTAAAGCCCCAGCTTGATAGACCCCTCATGCCAGGTATTTACTCCATTAACATATTAGAAAGATTACTTGGAGACCTTCAGAGATCCTCGAGGCAAGAAGTAAGAATGTAATCCATATTTCCATCCCCATTTTAATTTCCAATTTCCAAAAATATAATACAGCCCCGTCTGATTTCCTGCACTGATTTGTGGACCAATATCTTCTTTTAAATTACACAGGGCTGTAAAGAGAGATTGAGAAGAACAGTTTAATGACTACTCAGATTCATTCACAACCAGGTAGGGTTGTATGTAAAACTCAACAACAAAAATAAATTTAAGAAACTAGTAGAGTAAGAGTAGCCTGTGGTCGGTCTGTTTCTTACTTAAATCACTTTGGAAAAGTACTAAAATGCTATGAGCCTCCAGTACAGATATTCAGCTTAATATTTGAATATACTTTGATAATTAATATTCAGATACAAATATCATAAATTTAATTTTGTAAACTGTAATGCTTATCATAATCTCATTGTTATGTTTTTTCAAGTGATACCCTAGTACGTGCAAATTTCATATTATATATCTTACATTCGTCAAATTTATTGTTGGATTCTACTTGATTCATCAAATTTGAAAGTTGTTGAGGATTCAAGTTAAGTGCGTTATATGTTTGTATTGTTAAAGTTTGAATGGAAATTTAAGAAGGCACACAATGCGGATGGAGACTTAACAAGAGCAGTAAATATTTGGATTGGTAATACCATTTCCTCTTGTAGTAGTGTTGTAATGCATATAATTGATGTTGCAGTCTGCTTAGGTACAAGTCTCCAAGACTTTCTTCACAGTTTTCATAACTTTGACATTTTTGCTTGTTTTAGAAGCAGAAATGTGCTTAACAAAGATGTTAATACATGTGTGTGTATACACCTTCACTTTTTGGCTTTACAATAAGTTATATGGCTCTTGTAAAAATTACTATCGATTGATTGTTGGGCATGTTCTTACAAACTGAGACATAATTGTTCGCTGTTATTTAATTGTTGGGCATGTACTTACACCAGATGAGACCTGGTTGTTCGCTGTTATTTAATTATCGGGCAAGTTCTTACCAGCCTCAACCTAATTTTTCGAACCAGTCCTTTTCTTGTAACCTGTTACTGATGATGAATCAAAATTCTTGCATAGTATCATAAAAGTATAATAGTGTCTGTTCATTAGCACATCATAGAGTAAACCTCTATTTTTACTTTTTATGTTTTCTTAAATTGGGTATTTAACCAGTATTTGATCCATTTCTATGAAGTATTGATTTACTTGTACACACATGGATAAATATTCAACTGCTAGTGAAGCAGAAGGGGTAAGATTTGAGTGCAATGCACCTTAGATGGCGAGAATCCAGTAGCCAGTGACAGGGTAATTTCGCATAACAGGTGGTCCAGGCTAAACGATTTCTTCTGACTTGATTTTTGCCTGCAGTAAGTGTAAATATGGGCCTTGTGCCCAGAAATTCTAGTTTATAACACTAACGCAGGAAAGACTCCGATACACTGATATGTATGCGGTAGCATTGCCGGAGACCGGAGTAGCATTGTATCAATTCATTCCTAAAAATCCACAGCAGGTTCAGGGTTGCCCCATCTTCATAAAGGGAGATGATAACTTTCCGGAAAACTAGTACTACCTCCGTTCCTCTCATTTCTTTTACCTTTCTTTTTCATTACTCGGCATGCATGTTGAAGCGTATATAAAGTATAGTTTTATTACTTTTTTTTAAAATTTTTATTTTCTCAATAAAAATTTACATTGAATTTTTATTCAGATTTTTTTTTTATGAAACTGAGTCTTGCAATGCATGCCGAACCATTTCTGAAATGTAAAGAACTGAGAGGGACGGAGGGAGTATTATTTACTTCGAGCCGTATCTGAGCTAAAATAAGCCAACTCTGCACAAAGTTCACATCGATTTTTCTTCAAAAAACTTGTTAGAGTGTCTGATTTCGTTCGAATTAAAATTTATTACCAAAAAATTGCCGCTCAACAAAAAAATGACAAACTGTTTTAGTTTAAATTTTAGTACAAAATGAATAATTTTTTTAATTAGTTATGCCAAACAAATAAAATATTGTTTCCACCATGACATGGGGACAGAGTATCACTTTTAATCTCGGATCTTACATTCCAGATCTAACTTCCCCTGTCCCCTGTTACTCTGCTTACAATTTCTTGCAAATCTCTGCACATTCATAACCTACATTGTTATGATCTATCAATCTATGACATTTCTTTGAAACTGCGTAAAATCGAGCATGCAAAACAATGGGCATGGAGTCAGAGCTCAAACCCTTAAACTCCAAAGACCCTGACCCTGCCATCACCACCTTGCCTCTCCTTGAACATGAAGCCACACCAGCACCTGAACAACAGCCCAACAATCTTAAAGAACTCGAGACGAAATGTGCAGCTTACGTCCGTCGCGATGTTTATGGTACAATGGGCCGTGATCATGTTCCTTTCACAGAGAAGCTCCTTCTTGGTTTGGCATTGATCACCATCTTGCCTGTTAGGGTGACACTTTCGCTGATCATATTGGTGTTTTATTACGTCGTGTGTCGTGTTTGTACGATGTTTTCTTTGCCGAATGGGGAGGATAATGAGCAGCAGGATTTTGCACATATGGGAGGGTGGAGACAGGCTGTTGTTGTCAAGAGTGGGTGTTTTTTGGCAAGGGTTATGTTGTTTCTTTTTGGATTTTATCGGATTCGTGAGACTTTTGTGGAGCCTCGGATTGGTGATGATGAGAAATCTGATAAGGTAATTTGTTTAAACTTTAAAATGTAGCATTGTTTGATATGGTTCTTTAATTTGATTAATCAAGAATATATCAGTAAACATGCTCTACTTATCGGTGTCGGGGCTATCTGGTACCTGATTGTATTTAGGTTATCAAGTTCTAATATACCTTGAGGGTAAGTAATGATAAGATGTTCAATTCAAGGAATAAGTCACTTTTTTTGCTTATGCCCATAAACTATGGCTGCTGGTTAGTTTAACAACTTTTGTAGGCTTGTAAGATTTTAAAAAAATGTTTATGGGACAGTTCTGTCCAGATGTATAGTTAGGTTTAAGAGGGGTGAATAATAGATACTAAATATTCTGTCACTAGGTCTTCTGTTAGTGAAATTAGAAAAAACCAGAAGTAATAGATATGCAAGTCCTAAGAATACAAGCATTTGATCTTTCTCTAGGTAATTGAAGCATTAACTGAGTTTTATGAACATTACAATTTCTGTCGATCAAGTATCAATGCATTTTTCAGGCAGTTTTTTTTCTTTTCTCATGTATATTCTACTTTTATCAGGTAGAGCACAATGATCAAGCCGATGAACCTGAAAGACCTGGGGTAATTGTATCTAATCACGTCTCTTATATAGATATATTATACCACATGTCTGCTTCTTATCCGAGCTTTGTTGCCAAGGTTTGTTATTCATTTCTCATAACTTTTGAAGTTTCTATCTGAAATTTAAGGTGATATAGCCAGCATACCTCTTTACTAATTTTACTTCTGATATTATTGCTGAAGAGATCAGTGGGTAAACTTCCTCTGCTTGGTCTTATCAGGTTCGAAACTCTCTTACTTAAATTTTGTGTTCTGTTATCACTACTTAGGGGCATAGGGATACAGGCATTCAAGCCATCTGCATCTTACTGGCCTAATTTTTTTGTTGTTTTTACAGCAAATGCCTTGGTTGTATCTATGTCCAGCGGGAGTCAAAATCATCAGACTTTAAGGGTGTTTCAGGTATTTAGATAAGTTAATATGCTTCCTGCACCGTGAGAATCTGTAATTACTTGGAACAAAGTTTGGCCAGATCCAAACGCCTTTTCTTTGAACCTTTCTGTAGCAAATACATGCCTGGTTTACCTGAGAAAGTGTCTTTCTGAGTAACATTTGGACCTAGAACTGGAACCTGTCATAATGGCATATACCTACTTTACACATTCACGATGGTCCTCATTCAAGTTGTTGTAGTTTTATGCATATCTTGCTTCATGATCCTATAACTTTCCAACTTTGTTGGGATTTACTGTTGCACGATACCTTTGCTTCCTCTTGTAGGTCCATCCCTTTCTATATTTGCCTTGTGCATGCTTAAAATTGAAACAATCTGAATACTTAAAGCATGTCAAATAGATCACTAGTATTTAGAGATAAATCGTAGAAACAGTGTAGGTGTATGTGTCCACAAAATTACATTGGTGATATGAGGAGTGTGGATGCATTATGATATTTGCAATCCTTGGTTGCTTGCAGGCGTCATTAATGAAAGGATCCAGGAAGCTCATCAGAACAAGTCTGCTCCGATCATAATGCTTTTTCCAGGTTATACTTTGTTTTGCTAATAAATACCATCATTGCATCTTATTAAGGCACTGCACACTGGCTTTCAATCTCTGATTGGTTGTGCACACGAGTAAATGAAGAAACTATAATGAGCATATCACACTATAAAGAAGCAAAGATATATGCACGTGCATCTGAAGAATAGTATGATGAGGGAAACACTACAACGGTATGACCTTATGTCCGCCAAAAGGATATATTATAGAAGTTAAGTATATACTTCCTATTATAGTAGATTAGGATAGGAGTATAGGACTAAAATTATCTAACCTTTAACAGGTCTCTGCTAGCTCCTGATGTAGTATATAACTTCCTCTTTTAAAGTGAGATGGTAGATGGTATAACCTCATTTGACATAACACAACAAGGATGTTGTTTGTCTTTGTACACTTTGCTACTCTATCAGTGTTTCAAACTTTTAGCTTCAATTTCATAATGCTTAAATATTTGAGTAATCATAAACACCTATATAAATGTGTTCCTCTGTATTTTACAGAAGGCACGACTACAAACGGAGATTACCTACTTCCATTTAAGACTGGCGCCTTCTTACCAAAAGCTCCTGTTCTTCCAGTAATTTTACGATATCCTCACCAGAGGTTCAGTCCTGCTTGGGACTCAATATCAGGAGTGAGTTTAATTTGGTAAATTCCATGGTTAGCACTATAAGAAAGCTATGTTATCTGGACCTGGCTGGAAGTATCCAACACAGATACATATTCAAGTGACGGGCTCAGCATTATTTTACAGTTTTTGCATGTCTTTGGGCCAAAATGAATGTGTGGAGTGTTAATAAACACGTCTGAATGTCGAGTGTCTCACACGGATACTCCCAGTGAAATAAAGAGTCAGGGTAACATAAGCAAAAAGCAAGTGTAATATTTTATTAAGCAAGTTCATTTGCAGGTACGCCATGTGCTTCTTCTCTTGTGTCAGTTTGTAAATTATTTAGAAGTAACAAGACTTCCTGTATACTACCCTTCACAACAAGAAAAGGATGATCCAAAGCTATATGCTAATAATGTTCGGAAGCTGATGGCTCACGAGGTAAACTATTTCTCTGATTGTCTAAAAGTGTCTGTTTTTGAAAATCTAAATTTTAGCCTTATGACATACTCAGCGAGAGTAACATCAGAGAACTTTGATGAAGGAAAATAGTAGTAATGAAAAATAAAACTAATGTTTATCTACTTTCTTTTAAAGGTTTTCTGTATTCTGTCCCAAAAGGTGGTCTTTTAATGACAAAAATACTTGATTGTCGAAGTTTGTGAATGCTTTCATATGCATTTGGTAGGCATTGTTCAATTTGCAGTATTACATGTTAATTTATATAACAAGATGAATTAGTTTGTTATGGCTTGAGGCCCAATCAGCCATTCCTTTCAGAATAATGATGTGATCTTCCTTAATATACGACCTCGACCTCCATGATCAAGAAGATACCTGACCAAACTGCTGATGTTATGTATATCGAAGGCCAGGAGGATTTCCCTTGAACATCTCAACGTTTATAAAATTTATGAAGTCATCTGTTTAATTTAATGAGATAAAACAAAAAATTGTTGAAACATGTTGAAGCGCCTGCAGATGCCCTTATGTCCTTCTAGAAAATCCTATGTTGATGCTTATTATTGATCATGGTCAGCTAGATGATGTTTACTATTAATAAGATGAAAGTTTCACTGAACAATGCCCTTTAGCAAACTAGAAGCAACACTGAGAAGCCTTCAGGAGCTTATATATATAATTTTACGCTCCTTAAATGTGCTAGTAAGACTGTACGAGGCTACTACTGTCTCATATTGTAGTAGTATTCATGGATGAGATGCCTTAAATGTGCTAGTAGTATCTGTAAATTGTAAGGACCATAGAGTCTATTTCCTCCTGCTATCCAGTCCAGCAACCTCAATCATGTCAAATCTCTTCCAAATTTTGGTTTATATATCCTGTAAGACATGCCTCTTGTTCATGTTGAATTTCTTGATTCTCTTCTGAAAGCAGGGTCGCACATTTTAAATTATTAGGAATTTGTTTTTATCAAGTATCGTTATTTTTTTTCTATTCATGCAGGGTAATCTGAAACTGGCAGATATCGGATTGGCAGAGAAACGAGAATACCATGCTGCTCTCAATGGTAATAATAGTGTTTTGCATCAGAAAGAAGAATGATAATTTCATGGCATGGCTTTCAAAAGATATGTTGGATTACCTAGTTCTTGTTAGGATTGACTCTGGAATTTTCCAGCAAAGAGTGGAGATTGCTCTCAATAAAACAAGGAAACATTGTTTTAAGGTTTTACCAACCAGTAATGAACACTGTGTATGACTATAGTGTTGTAATAAGTTTACAAAATAAAGTTCAATTTTGTTGTGGATGTCCTATCAGTATATGTTATTGCCCTGTGAGTCCCTGGGGAAAGAATGAAAGGAAACATGATTTGTAGATCTGAAGCATCTGTTTCGTGTTCCTGCAGGTCCTGTTTCTCCAAGCTAATTCGGATACGTGATCTGTATATTCAATGTATGATTATGTCTTATATGAAGTAGAAAATTACACAAGGAAGTTAGTCCAAGAACAATCACTAGAATTCTCTTAGTTTTTGAATATGTAATCTTTGAATTCCAGGTCCTATATAAGTAATGTAACAAAAGATTTTCCTTTGTAATATAAAGGAAGGCGTATCAAATTCAACCTTTTGATATCATTACAAATTCAAATGTTCAATGTTTGGGAATAAGAGAAGAATATGATGGCTGGTGGTGAATCTACATACCTTTCCAATGCCTACATAAGTAACAAAATGCAATTTTACAGACACATATCTGATATCCCTATTTGAACTAAAATTTGTGAAACACAACTTTGAGCATAAAGTTCTTCCATCTTACATTTCTTTCAGAAAACCTTATCAGACCTACTTAATTCCCATGGTGGTAAGCAGCTTTTCAAGGGTGACTGCATAAACAATGAAGACGATGATAACTGTTTCTGCCTTGTTGAGACAGAAGAGAGGCAACTACTGAAGTTACTTCTCAGCCTCTTCTTGTCACTATCATATGCTTGGTAATCGGGATTTTCCACTGGAGATACTCGAAGGGCATCAGGTAGCACGCAGTTGAAGATTGAACCTGGGGAAAACAGATTAGAATTACAAATATCACAATATTGCTGAATAGGACTTTTTAGGCCTGAATGCAAGGCACTAAAAAATTACTAGTATTTGCCTAAAACAATGTTACAAGTTCTAAAAGACCTGAGGGAGCTATACTCCTATACCCTTCTATTTGGTATGAACAAGGGAAAGATGGGCTCTTTATTTTTAAAAAAGGCCAATACATTGAAATCGACTTAAACTTCTAGGGGAGAATAATCAGACATGATCTGCTGAAAGTATCAATATAACGATACAGCACGGTAATAATCCGAATACTTTGAGGCATTGAGGACCAAGAGTAAAAGTAAATATACCTATTTTTGCAAGTCGATTCACCCATTTGGGAATATGTTTCCCTGTCAACTTGAAACAGATGTCTTCACAGAAATGATTGCAGTTCTTGGCAATCAAGTGATACGTATCACCATTATAGCTTGCCGAGTGATGATATGTGAATTCCCTAACTTGATCACGATTCAAACATGTAGTCCCAATAAAGATCGACTTCCTAAACTTGAAACCCGGGCATTGCCGGGGCTCAACCTCAAAGACACCACTGGTCGGATAGTCATGTGCACCAAATGCATACTCTATACCATGAACTGTCAAACAAATAATATGTAAGATTAATCAGACTGCAATTGGAAATAGAAAACATGTGCATAAATAATATCAAATGTGTGCTTCTTTTTTTTACCCATATTTTTGTCATATATAGAACCAAATGCTCGTATTCATACATCTATAGAGTATAGACATACGAGAGCGTGCAAATTATAATAATATCTGGTGTAGACATTTAAAAAGTAGACAAATTTGAGATGTCAAATATTCATCTCGTGGACAATAGTAGTTGCCTCGAGTAGAAAAAATTGTTTTTTGTTTACGTGATCTTTTTCAACGATGTAGACTTGGTAGAAATAATCCAGCAAAAAGTTAACTGATGAAACTGTGGTATGTGATAGCCTGACAGGTAGCTCCACAAGAAATGTAGAGACGGTTCATAATAGCAATTTTTTCAATTCATAGTAGAGTCAATGACAAAGTTACCAGCCTACCTTCCACACCAGAGTGAAAAATACCAACGCCAGCCCAATATGCATAGCCATTCATAGGCGTCAAGTCATATACGTTAAGATAAACTGGTGTAGTCCCAGAATGATGACTGGTTGACTTCATTTTGGTTAAGTGACAAAAACGTGCAACGGATTTTCCTTCCAAGCGAAGAGGTACTACTGCCTTCCATCCTTTCTTTAATCCCAATTTCATGGCACTTCCAGTAACGACCAAGTAGAAGTCAGTCTATAAGCAGTGGCAGTCAAATCACAGCAGAAGTTTACGAGGATGAGATCAATTTTCTTAATTAGAAATCTACCCCAATGAGAAAAGCAAAAAAAATGATAGTCCTCCTAGTAAAGCAAGTTGGTCTCGACTCCTGAGTTTTATAAATTACAAAACGAACAAAGCTTGAAGACTTTCAGTAGCCATGTAACACGACACCAGAAACAAGACACCTACATCATATTACAAAGATTCATACAATGTAACAGGTTAGATTTTAAAAGAATGAAAAGAAGGTAGTATAGATCAATAATGTTAAAACACTCATAAACCCTGATGTTTTCGTTCATACATTTCAATGCTGATACTGATATTTAGATGTACCACCAATAACTAAGGTTCACTTGTTATAGTACTTGCCTACTAGCACAAATTTTACCATTTATGAGTTCATTTAGATAACTAAGGTTCATCAAATAAATCAAAAGTCACCCAGGTTGTAATTAACCTACAACTTATTCTCAAGTTTACAACATACTACGGATCAAGGGACATCCTAGTGGTAAAGGCGCATTCCCGGTGTTGAGATGAACTTTGGTTCAATCATCATATCCCCCTCCCCCCTCCCTGTGAAAAGACTCAGTACAAAGATTTATGCCATAATTACAAATTATACTCATATCAAACCAAGAAAACAATTTCGCAAACATGCAGAATGATAAAAATGACAAGTCTACAAAAATCTACCAAGAGATTCAGCAAAACACATCATCACCATTTCACCAAGTCTTTCAACAGCTTAAACAACATAAATTCAATAAAAACGATCAAGAACAGAGACTAACATCAAATTTCAAGTCCAAAACAGACATAACTAACTGATAATACAATTCTTTTTAATGAAACAAATTTGAAACAGAAACAACTTGTAGAACACTAGACTACAAACAAACATGTGTGAAAGCTACAAGTCCCAAGAAAGAAACTTAAAGACAAAACAGAACAAAACACTTACACATAAAGCCCAAATCCTGGTCCAAAAACAAAAAGCAGAAAATCCCACCTCAGCAAAGACAAGAATCACCAGGTACAACAAAACCCTGTTGTCTGTAGACTACATATAGAGTTAAGGTCTGTATGAATGTATTAACAAGTCATTATCATTTTCTTGAAATACACAAAAGTAACTTCCTGGCAAGAAAATGATATCAGGAGTTAAAGAAATTAAAGTTGAAAAGGGTAAGAGAAAGAAGGAGAGTTAAAGAAGGGGAAGCTTCAGGTTCTCCAAATTGTAGAAGTTATTAAGGCAAAACTGCCACCCTCTTCTCCACTGCTCATCTGTTGTTTGTCCTTTTTTTTTTTACATAAATATTAGAACTCTTTTTCTAAACATATATATTAAATGAGAAAAAAATAACCCTAAATCAGTGTTGTAAAAATCGGGAATCGGGAAAAATCGGTCGAATTCCCGATTTGTTATTAATTAAAAATCGGGATTTAATCGGAGTAAAAATCGGATGTTTTATAATATTAAATTATATTTAATATATTATTATGATTATATTAGTTATTTTTATTAATAAATATATATGTATTATATTATATTTTCTAAAAATATTCATATTTAAATTAATATAGTATTTAATTTTAATAAATAATTATATATACTCGAATAAAGGAAAATTTACAAGAATTAATCGGATTTCAGAAACCGAATCGATCGGATACTTTGCACGGGATTAATCGAGAATTAATAGGTTGAATACTTGAATCGGAGATTTTTAGAACACTAGCCTAAATACAATTTTTTTCATATTATATGTATTTTTTTTTTATAAATATGACTTATAGACTTATAAAGAGTATAAACAAAGGTCGAATCGGTATCTATGAATTATGATACACTTATATTTACAATAAAAGACGATGGGTTTATAAAAGTAAAACATATATGGTAATTGAGATGCACTTTCTTACGATTTAATAACTATTATTGAGCATTAACATTTATTATTTGAAAAGATCAAATTAAAATTGAGTTCATTTGCATTCGTCGCCTTAATTTATTATATTTGATTTGCAATATTTACGAGCTCAAAGCTTAGCTTATTATATTCGCGAATTATGTGAATAATTTTTAATTTTACTTAACGTTTAAAAATTTGAAATTTGCTACCATGACTAATTTTAAATTATAATAAATAATATTATCGTTTGCTTTCTCCGAGAAAATAAACTATTATCTACTGCATCTGCTATTCACAAAGTCATAAAGATAAATGTAATGAATTATAATTATACATGGTAAAATGAGTCTGTATACGAAAAATCAAATCGAAATTCATGAAATCGAAATTCAATTCGAGATCTGAATCATAGAATTCGATAATTATCCGAAAATCAAATTAAATTGATCCTAAAATTACCCAAATCGAAAATTTGATCGAAAATGATCCAAAATACTAGATCCGATTATAAATTGAAATCAGACATAAGATCTGAAATAAGCAAAATCAATACTTAAAAGTATTTTGTGTTCGTGATATTATAATTATTTAATCATAATATTTTGTAAAAGTAAATTATATAATATTAAAAGTAATACTTTTAATAAAAATATATTTTTTAAGTCTCACAAAATAAAAATATTAAATAAGTTATAATCCGAAAATATCCGAATCGAATTTAATCCGAACCGAATTTTGTCTGATTTTTATCCGAATTTCATCTACTTTTAATCCGAATTAGACCCGAACTGAATCACATTCGATCCGATCCAATCCGATCCGAATGATCTCAAGTTATATATGATAATTCGATAATAGAACCGATCTGAAATTAATCCGATCCAAACTGATTCGATAATCCGCTTTGCCGGGTCTAATTATAATCATAATTTTCAAACATTATCCATAAAATTTTAGCTAGAATGAATTGAAAGTTTAAAAATGAAAGGTGCAGATGCGTTGAATTGACAGGTGTGCCATGGAAAAATACAGCTTGCCTGTTGTACCTGGCGGCCTTGTTTTTAATAAATGAGTCCTCAACTGTTTTAGTTTTAAATTTAATGCATCATTTAATTAATAAGCACCAAAAGTGCAAAACAAACTTAAAGAAATCCAATGATGTTGTAAGCTGTTTCTCAACCACACGACCACCAACAGTTTTGTGTTGCTGACAGGCAATCTGATAAATATCTACAATAATACACAGCTGATACAATATCTCAATCGTGACGGAACCAGAATTTCAAAAGAGTTGGCCGTCCTTGTTCAGCAATATAATTTTACAAGTCCCTCAATCCCCTCATTTCTTTACATTGGGGGCGGGGTTCGGCACACACTTTAATGCTCTTATTAAATGTAGTTGCATAATGTTTTTTTTAAATTTTTTTCCTATAAAAAAATATAGTGTTCAAATTTTTATACAGAAAAAGAAAATTTTAAAAATGAATTTTGAAACTATACTTTATAGTTGTCTTAAAATGCGTGTCAACTGTCAAGTATGTGAAAAAAATGTAAAAAAATGAGAGAGACGGAGATAGAAGTTAATATGATTTTTTCAACGGTGACGGAACCAAAATCTCAAAAGAGCTCGGTAGCCTAGTTCAGTCACTCGTTAGCAATGAATTTATAGATTTTGACTACTTGTTAAAGAATGCACTACTTTGAAATTATACCAGAAATGTCCAAGAAGTCCACTATTGATCATATATATATAGTGTACATGACTAAAGTGATATATAGTGTCGGTTTGGGAAATTTTAAAATAAGTAATAAATGGCTTAAAAGTGATAAGTAGATAATACTTATAAGTTAGTTAAGTGTTTGGTTAATTTTACTTATAAGTCAGAATTTTTATAACTTAAATGAACTAAAATAAATATTTTTTAAATATAATTATCTTAATTCATGATTTTTAAATTAACTTAACATTTAAAAACATAAATTTGAAAACTAAAATTAATAAAAAATTAAAAAACCATAATAAGTTGAGAAAAAGTACGTAATTACTAACATTCAACTTATAAGTTGGGTCGACAAACACTCATCGATAAGTACTTACGGGCTTATAAACCAATAAGCCACTAAATTAGTGGTTGCCAAACAGGCCCATAAACAAGATACTACACTGTAAAATGTATCATTATGAATGGTGTGTGTGTGTGAATATGCACAATCAGATTGATTTTTACTCGTCCACTTTCCGAGCAGTCATAATGGATCAAGTGTATTGAAGTGATCCCATGCTTCCTGTAAAAAGTAGAACAATTTCTAGTTATGAAATGTCTAGGTTTCTTACTGACTTCAATAGCATATTTCTAGTTCTTATAGCATTTTCAAAGCTTCATTTTGTGATTTTGTCACTATATATTCTTATAGCACTCTGATAGTCCAATCAAAGTTTCTGGTATGTGCAGCATGATCCGATACTATCGACATGACTGCACAAAGGGTAACTACCATTTGATAAGATCTTGTCACCTATAATTCACTGATCTGTCGATAACTTGAAAAGATTTAGGAAGATCAAAGTTAAAAGATGATTTCGAGTCTCCAGAAGGCAATATGTTAAAGCTGTACACAGTGTTTTCGAGTTATTTGATCCTCTTTAAAACAAAATGGTAGAGCTCTTATTTTGATAAATACCAGCACTATGTAGTAATAAGTAGATTCAAATACCTGTAAAATATCGAAAACTCTTTCTGCAATGTATTTTTGATGAGAATCAGCACCCTTCTGCTGTAGTTTATCAGGGTGCAGACACAGCATAGCTTTCTGGTATGATTTCTTCACTGCATTTAATTCAATTATGTCCACAAGAGGCACTGGCTTCCATCCACTCTCTTCCCAAAGAACCTGAGTATGAATATAAGTATTCGTTTTAGCCTAAAATTTAATGAATTAAGACAATGTCATTGAATTTCAAGTACACTCGACCTTTATGTCTATGAATCCTATGAGGAATTTATAGACATTAAAGATCACAAACTTACATATTGAAGAGTTGAGATTAAAGAGCGGATATTTCCTTCCTTTCCCGTTGACCACTTAAGAACTTCAGCATCTAAAGCCTGCATTATATACTCAGTGAGTGAACTGTTGTGTAATTGTGTTATATGAAAGCACTCAGACACAGAAGAAAATACATTAGCCTTGTTATCTTCACTTATTGGCAGATGCTCGACCTGATTTTCCAATACATCTTGCATCTGCTTTATCATATTTTAGACTAACTTCAGAAGAGAAAAATATACTTCTGTTTGATAATCAAACATATAGAAGAAATTTCTATGAAGTACATCAGTCTGTGAGATATGTTGACAGCAATCACATACAGTTATATATAGGATTACGCAGTAAATGTGGAACATCTAAAAGCAGAATCTTATGAAAAACTGCACAACTAGTATGTAAGAGGACGTACCATTTTTCTCTCGCGGAAGTGGTCTTCTATTTTGTCAGCTTTAACTTCTGAATCATCAGGGATTGACTCTAATAAGAAAGCACCCAAATTTTTACAAATTAAACCTTTTGCAAGTTTGGTAAATTGAAATCATAACATCACGAGTGATTAAATTTTGACGTTTTTAAGTTAATCTCTTTGATCAACTTACCAGAACATGGTGAAGCGTCATTCTGAAGGGAAGAATTTTCAGTAGTTGTGAAGAATGTGGACTTCACTGGAGAATTACTCTCTGGCTGTTCAACATTTTCATCCAGCTAAAAGTACAGAAGAGTGGATCAAGCTGAATTATCAAAAATATTATCGAAGAAGAGTATGTTGTCAATTAATTAAGAAAATTTCAAACTGAATATTTTTAGGGGAACAGGCTGCTGGTATGTCTAAATTGTAACCTAGTTACCTCAAAGAGCGCATCTAGCACTGTGTCTAAGTTGGACAACTGCATCACAGCATCGATATTGGATGTGCTAAGACTTGAGCTATCAACCCGTATACAATTAACTTTTCCCTCCGATCTAAAATTCTGATTTCCACAATCAAAGTTACTTTTGGGCTTTGAATTATTTTCTTGATTAAACTTTTTAACAAAGTCTTTGACCTTTCCCCTAACTCCACTTCTCTTGGCATTTCCTTCTGGAATGTTCGATGATCTCTGATTGCTGCCCTTGTTTACTTCAGTACTTTCTGAATCAGTTTTTTTCTCACCATATCTCTTTACTTTATTACTGGTGCCATCATTTGAACCAAACACTTTAGTTGCTTTCACCTTCCTACCTGTCTTCAAAGTAGTATCTTTATCATCTGCACATGAAATCTGAATAAGTTGATTTAATATATAGAAATTACAATTGTTTGCAAATTCCTGGTTAAAACCTGCATTACCTTGTGCTTCCATGTTATCTTGTAGAAAAGAATGTAAAGTCTTAGCAACTGGTTTGGGGGTTTCTTCAGTCACCATAGAGACCTCTTTTCTGGTTTTCTCAGACTTGCTTATTTCACGTAGATATCTAGGATTCTCATCGACTTTTAAACCAATCCAATCTGGAGAAGGCATCGCTATAGGTACTTCTCCGCCTGCCCATTTGTATATGGAGAAGTGAGAATCTTCTATATCATTTGGAGCTTCTGTATAATCTGAATCGCTTTTTGGTTCCATCCTTAAGCCTATTTCATCAGACTTGGTCATGTATGATGTTTCCTTATTTCCTGGATATACTTCAGTTGACAACGGTCCTGGACAATTAGATTGCTGAACATTACTTGTCAAATCATGTCCTGACTCACCTTGGCTTGAGAATCTAGATATAGAATATTTTGAGGAACTTATTCCATTTGAAGTATCTTCTTTCTTCTTAAAACTGCTGGTGGACGCTAATGTTGGATTATTAACATCTTTGTTCAATGTTGCAGAAGGATGGCTGGAAAGGCCAGAAACAGTTTAAGGTATCAATGAACTAAAAGCTGCATATGAAATGCAAATAGAAGAGAATACAATACTCATGTGGCAGATAACAAGAGCAGAGATGATAATTAATATTATAAATCATAGATTATGTGTTGATGCAGGGACATATAATCTGTAATATGGATATTTGTTATATTACACAGAGAAATGATAGCTAAAAGGTCAGCCAGAAGAATTAGAATTTATATGAAAAATTCTCGATTCTAAAATTCGAGCTGGAGTTGAAGTAAAAAGCTAAACACAAGGTACCTAGTTCTAAATGTGAAATAAGATAAATAGTTTTAGCTCTCATGCAGACGTTTGTGAACAGTGAACATGTAAAAAATTCAGGGAGCTGAACTCGAAGCTGCAGATATTTGGATAATTGTTCTATAAAACCATACCAAACTTAGAGAGTAGCGCAACTAAGTAGTCTGTGTTGTTTGATCAAAGGTACCTTAATCGAGCAGAAACTGAAGTCCCAAACGGTTCATATGGGCCCATAATGGCTGAGCCAGCGCCAGAGCCGGACCTAGATTTGACACCCTGGAATATGTCATCAAAAAAATCATTCCTCTGATGTGTCCTCCTACTGACACTACTTCCTCTTTCCCCAAATACTGGTTTTCCGCTACTCAAACTGCGAGACCTTGCAGTTTCCATAACATCCATTGCTCCATCTGAACTGTACCTTGTTGTCTCATGATATGAAAACCTCCTGGGAGGCCCTCCAAAAACATCTTTAAAATCAATATCATCTGAACTTGTAACTGGTGAACCGCTACTCCCTTCTACTGATCTTCGCGCTGAGTAGTCCAGCAGTATATTGTCTCTTCGATTCTCCCTTTTCATCAAGATATTACCAAGATTTTCAAAAAATAAATATGGCGGGAAATTATCAGACTTCCTGCACAAATCTTAGAAATATCTCAAAAGGTCATGATTAATACTAGAATCTCGGTCTGTACCAACTGCAAATACTTTTGAAGTCCTGATACTCGAAGATTTTGCTAATCGGATTATACATTCAGTTAACAGATTAAGGGCTAGAGACGAAGAATTTGAAGCCACAGAATGGAAGTAGGGACCAAGAGAATCTGAAGTTAGGATAAGAGTACTATTATTCTCAGTAAACAACAAAAAGAGAGTCATTGGATTAGTATGTCCTAATAACTAATTTCTATTTTCTCTTGGCGCCAGTTATTCCGATTTCTTGTGATAATAGTCATAATAGTCCTATCAGTTTTCTATAAAGATTGTGATGGACTAATTTTATTGTCTCTTATACTCTGCAGTCTACATCCAGAAATCAGCACAGAATATAAACAGTGGACTGAACATATTGTCACCAGTATCCTGATATAATTTCGACAGGGACTTTCAGAAAAAACCCCACTAAATTCTAAATCTTATCAAAACTCGAATAATTTGCTGTAAACATGTCCTAGTAAAATCAAATTGCAAACTATATCATCAAATTAAACTTTTATAACCAGTTAATGTGTCAGCGTGCACAATGCTCTCGTATCAGCATAACAACGCAGATACTTAATCATCCAAACATTACTTGCAATTGCTAAATATCAGCTTTAGAATCTCCCTATTGCAGTACAAAAACATAGTGATTGAAAATCAAGTACAAAAGTAGTCCTTATCTTTAGAAATACAATATAAACTATTCCGAAATTCAAATTAGGATTCCCCAAAGAGACTGCACTTGTTGCAGGACAGCTTCTTTGCACTAAGAACCCTTTCTTTAATTGCTTTTGGCATCTGGTTCACCTAAAAATACATCAAAAATCAAGAGTCAGCCAAGTTCAGAGTTCAAAATCAACGGACATTATTAGGGAGCATACAACAAGCATATGTTACAGCATAGTATTATTCGGCAGTACATGTAAACTAGGTTTTTGGTATGAATGAATGAGGTCACATATTTTCCGCGTGTAACCTAGGTTTTTTTGGTATGAATGAATTAATTACTACTCCCTCCGTTCCCCCGGATTCTTTACCTACTTTTCCGCACGCATTTTAAGGCTACTATAAAATATGGTTCTATAATTTATTTTTAGAATTTTCTTACTTTGTATAAAAGTTTAAACATTATATTTTTATTTAAAAGAATAAATATTTAAAATTATTTAGGAAACCATGTTTTACAGGAGCCTTGAAATGTGTGTCGATTTCCCATCCCAACGTAAACTTCCCGGTGGGACTGAGGGAGTATGATATAATATGATATAACATGCGCTTGTCGTGGATCATCCACCTACTATTATAAGTATCCGCAAAATAACCAATTACAAAGGAACATAGTTGATGTGATAACTAATTCTCATAATGTGATTGGGTTAAAAAAATATAACAAGTAGAGAAATGAACCTTTTGGATGGTGTTTTTGAAGCAAGCTTTGTGTTCATCCACCGAAGCATGAACAAACACATTGAAACGATCCACCACATTCTCGAAAATTGTCGATGCTTCTTGTTTCTTCCTGTAACATGA
Organism: Apium graveolens; assembly: GCF_009905375.1. Taxonomy (NCBI): domain Eukaryota; kingdom Viridiplantae; phylum Streptophyta; class Magnoliopsida; order Apiales; family Apiaceae; genus Apium; species Apium graveolens. The sequence continues at coordinate 5,826,840 of NC_133648.1, read as the reverse complement.
ACTAGAAGCTGGTGCAGCTTCATTCAGCAGTAGTAGGCATCTGTTGTGTTTTCGTCGACATTCTTAGATTTCCTGAAAATAAAAAATTCGATAAAGCACTTAGTTCAACAATACATTGTAATTAATTAAATCTCGACGAGATTAAATCGACAACATAAACGACAAAATATATTGAAAAGACGGAGATCGAAAACTTACTGAAATCCCAGCAGCTATGTATGTAATGTTAGTGATTGCAAAGACTTTGGATTAAAAACAAGGGCACGAGTGAGTTTATATAGAGGCTAAAAATTGGACAATAGGACTTGTGAGACAAGAAAGCACAAGGGACAATTTTAATACAGGAAATGATGTCGTTTTGTAGCTTTTTTTTCCCGGTGTAAGTAATTTTATAAGGGGTTAAGTATCAAGTAGGTCATTTGTTGCGTCCAAATGTATCAGTTGAGTCAATAATTATAAAACTGACTCTAATGCGTCACTCATTTGAGAATTTGTATCAAAAGTATCACTCTATCGTTAGTCGAAATTCTTAAAAGTATTACTCCCTCCGTCCCAATTTATCTGTCCTGTATGACTTTTTGTGGTCAAATTGACTCAACTTTGACTGTAAATTAAACATTAATATTTCATTATTTTGAAAATTCGAAAAATACGTATTAAAGTAGATTACGTGTACTTTCTAATAATATAATTTTTATAATTTTTTTCGATTATATACTATATGAAATTTTCAGTCAAAATTGGGTCAGTTTGACCGCAAAAAGTCAAACATGACAGATAAATTGGGACCGAGGGAGTATATAATAAGTTTCGCACATTTTTTATGAATGATATTACATCCAAATGAAAGATTTTGAGTTATAATATTTTAGATAATATTTTAAATTTTTTAAAAATTTATCTACTATTTATTTTTATTTAAATAAAATAAAACAATCAAAAAATTAAAAATAAATAGTTGATAAAATTTTAAAAATCTAACAATATTATCTAAAATAGTAGAACTCGGAACCTTTCATTTGGATGTAATATTGTTCATAAAAAATGTGCGAAACTCAATATATAATACTTTTAAGAATTTCGACTAACGATAGAGTGATTTTTTTCATACAAATTTTTAAATGAGTGACTCATTTGAGTCAGTTTTGTAATCAGACGCGGCAAGTGACCTATGACATTTAACCCATTTTATAAGTTCAGGCGGTAGAATAGTCTAGCGGATAAATAATAATTAATTTATTTAGGAAATAAAAAAGATTTATTTTATTGTTAAAACTGAATTATTATATTATTACTAAATCATTAATATTTGAACGTCAAAGTAAAACTAGTACACGGGCAAATATTCCGTATTGTTATAATCGGGATAGTGACATTTAGTGTTTTTTTGACAAATATGATTTTACATTTATAAATCTGTTACAAAAAATTCGTCATGCCAGAACCTCTCAATTTGTTATTTCAAATAAATAAGGATATCAAAAAATGAAAACAAAATTTTGGTACAATCAAAATAATATTTAAGACACAATATTAATGAAAGGAGTAAAGTAGTCATATTACTTTGGCAAATAGTTTTTTTTCTTGTTATTCTGGTACTAGAAATTCTAAAATCATTTCAAGTAAATTGCTGCGTACCAAAGAATAATGCACCAAAAAGTTTAGTCCGGCCTTTATTACCAGGAAACTGTACAAAAAGCTAACAAACTCGTGTTTTTTTCCGAGCTAACAAGTGTAGCCGATAAAAATGTTTGGCAAACATTTTCAACAAATCGAATAACTGACAAGTTTATTCAAGCTAATCATACAAATCTCATTTTCAGGAAGGCATGTTTTGGGATGTGTGAGCGCGAGAAAGAATGAGCAAAAGGTGTTATTTAGCATCAGTCTTGGTTATGTATGAAACGACGACAGTTATGTCATCGAGTTTTCCACCATAGTAGCGAAATCCAGCTTCTTGGGCTGCAGAGGAAAATGGTGTCTGTCGATTCTTATCCTGTGCTCTTTGGCGTGCCAATGCTGCTATCTTTTGAGCTGTTACTTGAGGACCAAAACCAGCTCTCACAGCATGCACTACCACAGCAGTAATATCGTTGTTGTACAAGTTATCAAATAGCCCGTCTGTGCCAGCAATTATGACATCTCCAGCAGCGACAGGCACGGTAATCACCTGCAACATTTGTATCTCTGGTTAGCTTTGATTAAAATGTGTAGTACTGCAAAAACATAAAGAACTCTACCGTCGTATTCAAGTCTAGCTAGTGATATTGGAATGGCTTGCAACAACTAACCTCACCAGAGCTAGGCAAATCACCATCACTACCATTCTCCAGTTGATATGTGAAATTGAAATCATGCTGTTGCGCAGTGGACCGGAAAATGGTGCATCCATCTCTTACCACCATAAACCCACTATCACCTAAATTAATGGCATGGATACCCTGCATGTAGAGGCAAAATGAATTCTATTCTCTGGTATAATTTAAATATTTTATTTGCAGTTACTTGAAATCTTAACTTAACCAGAAGTCCAAAAAACTTGGAGATTAACCAAAAAGGTATAAAGAATCTATTATCTTTCTATCTATATCTATATATTATATAATAGCACAGCTAGGGGGTTTCTGAGCCAATTTATTCAATGTGAAATGACAATAATTTCATCCAAAATGTAAAATGACCTTCTAACTTCTATCCTAATTATTTCATGTTAATATCTCCCTAATTATTTCATGTTAATATCTCTAAACATTAATATTTAATATTTATTAAGATATACTAATTGTTTTGTAATTAATACTTCTAAGTATACATACATATGATATTTTAAATAATATATATTACTTAAAAATATGATTAAAAACTCTATTGTTCTTTGTGAAGCTACAGGACCTCTGCAAATAATGGTATGCAAAAATAAAATGGTTCTCCCTCATCACAAGCCTACGAACACTTTAAAACTAATCTTACACGTATCTCTCTCGCAACAAAATACACTGTCTTTCACAGGAATGCTATTCTACAACAGATGAGGCTAGACCATGTTATATATTTATAATGTAAAAGCAGGATCAGTGTACCTGTCCCGTGAGAGCAATGATGCAAGCAGTTGAAGACCCTCTGGCTTTGGTGCTTGAGTATGCTTTCTCCAGGACCCGAGATGGGTCAATAGAACCCTTCGGTTCATCCTGAATTGCAGTTACCGAGTTTGACATAAGTTCTCGAGCATAAAGCCCTGCATTAACACCAAGATCAGCCCAGCCACCAACACCATCCGCCACGCCAATTGCTTGTTCATCCGAGCAGATAAAGTGAGCATCCTCCCCACCAGTTTCTTCTTTATCGGGATGGGGAAGATAACACGATCCTGAGTTTAGCTTCAATGATCCATCTGCTATGATTTTCCTGCAGTCAAACACAGATAACATAAAAAAATTACTTTTGTTATTAATTATCATTAATTATTCTATATCTGGATTGCATAATTAGCCTCCACAGGATCTTAGTACTTGAATAATGAAGATACACCCCTACGATACAGTACACTAATAGTAACATGTAAGGGTTGCTATAGTCCAAATCATCACCAGTAATCATAATTCATGATCTAAACAGCTTTTAACATCAAGAATTCAAAAAAAGAAATGTAAGAATTGAACATGATTAGAAACATACTGTTCAGAAGAATCAGCAGCACTCGCGACCTGTTCTTCTCTAACAGGGTTTTCAAAGGACACATCTGGAGCAGTCCCTGCGGAGAACGAAGCCGGTGCGGAGATGTGGAAGCTTCTCATGCCAAACCCCAATGCTGGATAAGAATTTCCACTACTCTTAACCGCATGATATGAAATGAATCCGTATAGAGAATGATTATTATTCGGTTCCTTATTTCTCAGTTTCATGCAGGCTTTTCTGCAATTGTCAAAACTTAGATTCCTGTAGGCAGTATTTGCATTATTTGTTTGCCGTAGTGGATGTCCGTGCTTGTATGTTACATTATGCACTGAACAGTCACCGATCAAAGCTCTGGAACTACTAATTGCCATAGGTGTCTTCTGAGAGTGAATATTGGGTGACAAATGACCAGGCTCAGTAAACAGGTGATCTACGTGATACCCACAGACTTGAAGGGAGGGCCCAGAAACAGATGGAATAGAAAATGTACGAGAGACAGCTCCAACAACTGAAATATTTTTTCTTCGGTTCCCCAAATGTAAAGTTGATTGAGCAGCAACAACAGTACCAGGCTCTAATAGCAGATTCAGGCTAGAAACACATGAGCTTGATACAGAACGCAACAGTCTAGAATTGCCAAATATTTTGCCTAGGCTAACACCGACTTCTACAGAATCCTGGATGCTTGCTTTTGGCCCAATAGAAGAATTTTTTATTCCCTGCCTGATGGCACCCCTCAGTGTAGAAAGATGAGGATTTGGCATCTTAGCCTCTTACACGAGTAATTGTCACTTGAACTGCTTTTTCTGAGACAACAAAATCACTAACAGAGTTTCCAATGAGTACTATCATAACGTTGAGTACATCAACGTATAAGACAGAATATAAGAACTTCTACTTGCCTCCCGCAAAGGAAGGTCGAAATCTGACATCCAAACACATAAGAGTAAAACCGGATGAGAAACAAAAATAAACCATATTAATTGAAAACTAAAGACAAAATTTCCAACAATGTTTAACAGAAACAATAAATAATTTTTTTTCTTGTGCAGTTCCTTAAGTATTATCTGATGAGGGGTGGGGGCAGATTTCGGGACAATTAGGGTTTATGGAAAAAATAATCTTGCAAGTGATTTTCAAAAATAACTCAATGGATAACAATATAACTAATCCTGCATCAATATGGTTCCATATACATTTGGACCGAGGCATTCTTTAGTTCTAATTCTTATTGTACTATTTATAAAAGCTATAAAAAGCACAGATTTAAGTTCGTCAAAGTAAACAGGTATTATAACCTAGGTACATAAATTAAACAAGTACAAGTAACATTTTAATCATGCGTTTATGCAAGTAAGAAGTGACAATATATTAAAAAGACATCTCCTTATCAACCACTAACATTATATTAAAGAACTCGATAGAAGTCATAATTACAATTTGAATGAACAATAATCCATACTAAAAACATCATTCACATTTCACATAACAATAACGCTTTTTTAAAGCACACCTACATCATCAAATTTCAACAGATATAACACTGTACCCCCTTCCAACAACTCACAAAATCGATATCTTTAGTTTCGAGAAATCCAACCTTCCTACAGTAAGTACCTATCTATCTATTCAACCAGCAGAACAACATTCAATCATGCAACTTCGAAACATTATACTTTTACGAATTAAAAAAAATAACTAGCATCACTACGCAAATGTAATCTTTTAGCATTTAATCACTAAAGATTGATAAAAACAACAAATTATAAAATTATGAACTAAGAACTACATATAACCACTAAAGATTGATTAAAACAGTGATATTAACAACAATCAACAAAAAAAGTGAACACCCAGAATCTATAAACAAAAGGGTCACTTAAAAATCTCACCTTTTTAATGAATTGAATCCTGGGCTTTGTTCTTGAAGTGATGCAAACCCTAAAATCAAATAATTGGGGTTTAATATATGAGAGAGAATCGAAAAGGGTCACCGAAAATATAGGTGAATTAAAAAGTAGGCTCTTAATTAAGTGATTTGGGGGCAGAGTTCATAGAGCAAACCCTAGAAAAATTGAAGTGATTGTTTATATAGAGAAAGTGGGAGAAGAGTCAAATTAGTTAAAGGGAGAGATGTATATATCATTATATGATTCCCTATTTGGAGGCTGATTCGGTTGGTTTGGTATATTGTATATTGTATTTTATTTCAATTAAAATAAATATTAGTTAAATAAATATGCATTAATATTAATTTTAAAAATTATTTTGGTTGGTTTAAATAGTTGGCCTTTTAAAAAAAATACCAAAATTCAAAAATATTTTTATAAAAATACTCTCACTTTTTAAATAAAAGTTGCAAATATATATTTTTTCAATTAATTTTTTTACAAAAATATATTTTTCTGTAATGTAATTCGATGCAACTGCACGTAACTCGATAGATTTCTCCAATTCCATTTAAGATGCAACTCGAATGCAATTAAAAAAAATTCAATGCAACTAGTAGCAAATTTGGTTAATTTTGATTGCACCGTATTTTTATAAATATTTTTAGAATGTATTAATGTATTTTTGATATTTTTATAAATACTAAAGTTGAAATAATAATGTGTTTATATTTATAGATATGCATAAGTTTTTTTTTTTGTAATTTTAAAATTTTAGAGATTTGTAGTTTTGCTTTCTTAAATGTATATATATTCATTCAATAGAATTGATAATTAGAGAAAAGTGTGATATAAAAATTAGCAAAAATTTATATTTGTTTTTACGATATCAATACATTTATACATTATTTATATACATCTATTTATGCCACAGTTTTAATATAAAAAGGTAAATAAATTCTAATAACTTTCATTTAACCCGCTCCATCAAAATTAAATAAAATGCTGGACCATTTCTTTCATTTTGATATGCAAGTAAAACATAAGGGCTAAAAAAGGGAAATCACCCAAAATATATATGTTTTTAAACTTATTTTTAAAAATATTATCATCTTCAAAATTATTTTCAAAATTATAACTTCTAAAATTTTATTTTAAAAAATACGGCTTGCAACATTTGCAATCTAGAAAAGAACAAAAATAAAGTAGAAGTAATTTTTTTTATCAATATTGATAATACAAAATACAGTATACGTTTAGATTATTATCCAAAGAGTGTATATAATAATTTGTAGGTGGTTATAGAAAAGCTCATAAAAATAGGCTCAAACAAAATATACCGTAAGGTCGGGGGCATTGTCCCGAAACCCCAGGGACCACTATGCATCCTTGAACCAGGGAACCGTTGGAAAATATGGGTAGTAGTCCCACATTGTCAGGTCAATTTGAGTCATAATTTGGGGGATGAATGTTGCGTGCGCGCAATGAATAACACTTGGAATGCGTTCTCCTCCGAGAGAGATTTCCGAAACACTTTAAATCACTCAAAATGACTAAGAAATGGATGAGATATGATTATCCAAAATTAGTTTCTTAGTGGAAATTTGTGGAAGAAAAGAAAATCCCACATTGATTTTGCAAAGGAGCATACATAGCTTTATATAGCAAAACACTTATGTAGTGTTCAAATGTGTTACTTATGTATTGCTCCAACACCTACGTGCGCGAGTAGGGTTGCAAATCTTGGGCTTTCGAGGGATAATCCAAGGCTTGCGAGCCTTCGAGCTTGCCCGCGTGTGCTATGCGCGGACACGAATGTAGCAGAAAATTGGCCCGAATAATCACAGACTAGTTTTGCTAATTTAATTTACACTGGGCTTGGGCTTTTAAAATTTAATTCGTTTTGACTACGGATTATTATAATTAATTTGACGTAATAATAATCATATTCAATTACAAATTTGATTTATTAACCGACTGATTAATTAACGCGTGTTAATTAATTACACGTGGAGTAGCGCACACATTTTCTCGAGCCTATATAAAATTATACCAGGCTTAGGGTTATTGATTCATTCGATATACAACACACAACCACCTCCTAAACACAAACTCTTTTCTCTCTCTGTTCCGGTGATAGTTCTTGCTTCGTTCTTGTGACACCCTCAATCTCGGGGTTAGGAAATGAGGACTCACACACACCTCTAATCTAGTAATTAAATAAGCATAAACCCCGATTAACTACTAACAAGATCAACAGGATAAAGTATGAGACAAGATTACAACTACCAATCATAAAATATAACTTACAAACCCAAAATATTATTAAATAAACAATATCGATTCCGGCTGGGAACCGACAGATAACCCATTGTATCTTTAAACATTTCCTTCTAGGCGCGAGCTCACTCATAAATACCACTACCTGCTCTGGCAACCGGAAGCCCTCAACACGGTAGGGACCACCAGGTACGCTCTTACGAGCAGTGCGCCTAAGCCTGACCATCTTCTTGCTTAACTGCCATGGTTAGATTAAAACAAAACATATGAGTATAAAACTCAACAATTAACTATATAGCAGTTCTACAATATCAATTCACAATATACTTTACCAAACTCAGGGCATTCTACTTTATTTGATATAGGTGGCAGATTTCGAGCTTTTAGGTTAAAGAAAGGTTTTGAAGGATAATGTGGGGTTTTCAAGGAACAAGGCTCAATGCAGGACGAAAGCCGACATTCATCAAAAGTCACTAAAGGATCAGAATAGATCTTTCAAAAGAGGAAAGCAACAGTATTTCAATATATGGAATCAATCATATGATCAACAAATTCAAGAATCAGGGTTCTCGAGCTTTAAGCTTCACATTAACATAATCAACTCTTTTCAAAGCAATATAAACCATTTTCATTTTCAAGAATCAATTTACTGAACAAAAAGTTTCAGATCCCTTTTTAATAATCATTTGTAACCCTTGATTGGATCACTTTATCTTTCCATTTCATTATATACGGGTGATCAGCCCGTACCGACCTCCATTCCGGTCTTTAAGGTACCAATCGACATAATTTCAGCCTTAAGTTGGACTAGCCCCGCTAGCCTCTTACCATGACTGGACTAGTCCCACTAGCCTCTTACGTCCCAATCCAATCCATCAGGAATTCATTTGGAAAACCTTGAGTTGGAAAAACAAATAGGTTTTTCTAAAATTCATTTTATCATTACCAAGAATTTGAAATCATTCAGACTCTTTCAAGTCGAAACTCATTCTTAATTCAGATTTTAAGGAAACAAAGTTCAGAGAGTGATTCAAAGATAAACAAGGAACAATTCATAAGGATTCTGTATCAGGGATAACAAAGCACTTAAGTTAGAAGGATCAACATCTGTTTAGGGATCAATAGGATGATCAGGAAATAAGGTATCATTAAACAGGGTTAACAAGGATAATTAGAGGGTTCAATACAATTTATGGCTTAATAAATAACTTGAACAGAAAGGACAGATTATCAAAGGGTTGAATCATTAAGCTTATCAATAACAGTTTATCAAGAACAAAGGCATGGTATCTCAAATCAATATCAGGGTTTCATAATTAAACAGTTCAATACTCTACATGATATGAACAACATTCTCTTTATAACCATTTACACAAGTAATCAGAGTTACTTGCCTGAATTTACTTTCCAGAAGGTTGAACTACTGCCACCTAGTATATCCTTTCCTTTCCTAACCTGAATGCCCTCACGCTCCGAATCTACAATAAGAATCAAAATCTCAATCAGTTTCTCAACTCTCGTTCCCGGAACGATCACTCAATACGATAACTCGATTATATCCTTGACTCGAGTATACGATTATAGCTTATACATATAAGCACATAGCACATAGCACATAGCATATCCCTTTCTTGTAACTTTTATATCCGTATATACTTAACAATCAAAGCGTACTTGGTTAACCTTAGCTATTTCTCAAATCACACTAATATAACTCTTTTACGACCATAGTTATCGTTTATAGCTCTTAATAACAAATGATTTAATTCCCTTTTTTTCTTTTATTCCTTAATTCGAACCATATATACAAAACACAACCAAGTATATTCAATTTCAACCTCATATAATCAAACACAACTAATGCAAATCACAAGAGTCATTTACGCACTTAAACTTCATCCTTTTTAATCAAAAATCTGAATCATAATCACATTAAGAATCAAAATCAACACCTTCTTTTAATCATCAAAATTCGAACATAAACACCACCCCAATCTTTGTCATGCAATCAAGTTCTCACTAGCCATTAAGATAATTGACAAAAACCAACTTAATTCCTCTTTTTACTCCTAAGACCCATTCGGGTTTTTCCATAAATCAAACATGCAAGAATCAATTTTGACATGCAAGGTTATATATCACATTTTCCACTTGTTTTAATCCTTTACTAAGTCATTCCATTCATTTAAACACCAAACCATGCATCACCTAGTGATTCTAACTTTAATTAACTCATTCAATCAACATGCATCCACTTAATCAACAAGCAAATCCATTTTCCATTCGGCAAAAACATGATTTACAACTTCAAGGATCCAACAATTACATGCACTACTTATTTTTCTCTAAAACTAACATGCAATCACTTTTTATGCTAAATAAGCTTAGTGTTCACTAAGATCAACTCACCAAATCAAATTCCTCTTTTTAATTAGCATAAAGCCGAATTAAAAACTCACATGCAACCTTAAATTTTAATCTCCTAATCATCAAACAACTTATACACACATCAATAATCAAGACATATCCATTTTCTAATCACATATTCAAGTTTTAAAAGAATTTATCAAAAACTCTTTTGATCTTTTCGAAAACCAAACATGCAAAGTTTTAGAATCAAATTATCATATCATAGAAACTCCACCGGCTCTCCTTGGATCATAGCCGGTGGTGGTCGAACTTGAGAGAGCCCATAACAGGTCTCCTCTCGAGTTTATGACCCCAAAAATCTCTTGGATTCACTCTTGTAGTTAGGTATCAAGAAATCATTTTCCTTTCAACACCACCATAGTGATTAATCATCAAAACACTTGCAAACACTTACATGTAAATGAGAATCGAGAAGTATACCGAAAATAAAGACTAAAGGAAGCAATATCTTTGAGTTTGAGTGAGGTTTGAGTGTTGCATGCAAGAGAGAGATGAGAGATGGAGATAGCCGAGAGAGAGAGAGAGAGTGAGAGTATAGCCGAGAGAGAGTGAAGGAAAGAAAGAAAAAGAAAGAGAGAAGGGGAAATGGGGTGCACGGGGAGGAAAAAGAAAGGGGGGGGGATGGATTTATATACCACCAAAACAAGGGCAAACTTGTACTTTATTAATTCTTTTTATGCTTATAGGTCCCTTTTCTTTTTACTCAAATGCAACAAAAATTAGATATAAAATATATCTCTCTCGGAAAGTCGGAAATTATTGCAAGTGACGATTTTAACACGTAGATCTCGAAATTAGCTTTTTAACCATTACTCATAATAGATTTTTGAGCGGACGGTTGATTTTATATGAATTTCGCAAGCTTGCCTTAATAATAACATGTTTCCACATAAAATCAATTTAAAAATGCAAAGACCACCAAATAAACCCACTTATTATTTTTAAAAAGTCTCTAGGACTATTAAGAAGATATCAAAACAAATCCCATTTTTTTATCTTACTCGGATGATTTTATAAAAATGCGCGAAGGTTAATTAAACCTTTATTTAAATCACATAATTCCTTTTAAATTCATAAAATGTCACAGAGCACATAGTCATGCACACAGACCGGAAATCACACATATACGATCACATAACGACTCAGGTCTGATCATAGATTTTATCCCTCTTTAATCTTTATCCTTTACTACGCGTACCGGGTCACGTTCAGCCTGACGGCCCGACGCTCAGCGTTTCGATTACGCTTCTCATTTCCTTTACCAATCAACACGTCACTTAGGACAAAATACTTTATTTAAACATTCATTTCATTCAGTCGCACATAATTCACATTCTATATTCTTTAATCCCTTATTAGGACGGGTTCCGTTCTACCTGACGGCCCGACGACACAACTTAACTCCTAAGCTGACTCTTTAAATTGGAACGTTTTTATTTATGCTCCTAAATTCTAGTATACAGAAAAGACAATTAATCAGTACTTAGTCACATAATTATAATCACATCACATAACACATACTTTATTGACTTAATTATGTCGCAAAAATTCTCAGTCGTCACAATCTACCCTCCTTAAAAGGATTCTGTCCCCAGAATCTCATCTAAACAAATAGACGGGGATACTTTTCTTTCATTTCGCTTTCTAATTCCCAAGTCGATTCTTCGACTAATGGATTTCTCCATAACACTCTAACTAGAGGTACAACCTTATTTCTAAGCATCCTCTCTTTTCGGTCCAAAATTCGAACTAGCTGTTCCATATAGGACAAATTTGGTTGGATTTCCACTGGTTCCAACTCGATCACATAGCTCGCATCAGCATTATACTTCTTTAGAAGAGATACATGAAATAAATTGTGCAGATGTTGCATTTGCGGAGGTAGCGCCAATTCATATGCTACTTTCCCAACTCATCGTAATACTTCAAATGGTCCAATATACCTAGGACTCAACTTTCCATTCTTTCCGAATCGGGTTAAACCTTTCCAAGGAGATATCTTTAATAAGACTTTGTCTCCAGTTTCGAATTGCACGTCTTTACGTTCTTGATTTGCGTACTTTGCTTGTCGATCTTGAGCTGCAATTAACCTCTTTCGAATCATTTCTACCTTTTCCTTCGTTTGTTGAACTAGCTCTGTGCCAATTAATTTGCGCTCACCAACTTCGTCCCAATAAGTAGGGGATCTACACATTCTTCCCTACAACGCTTCATAAGGCGACATGCCAATACTCGCGTGATAACTGTTGTTGTAGGAAAACTCAATTAAGGGCAAATAATCGTCCCAATTTCCTTTGAAATCTATTGCACAGGTTCACAACATATCTTCAATTGTCTGAATTGTCCTTTCACTTTGTCCGTCTGTCTGCGGATGATATGCCGTACTCATTTTCAACTTAGTTCCCAAATGATCATGGAATTATCACCAAAATCTCGAGTTAAACCTTGGATCTATATCGGACACGATAGACACAGGAACTCCATGACGCATCACAATCTCATTCAAATACAATTTGACCAACTTTTCCAACGAAAACCTTTCATTTATCGGCAAGAAATGTGCTGACTTTGTCAACCGATCGATTACAACCCAAATCGCATCATGATTTGACTTGGTTTTAGGTAATCCTACCACGAAATCCATCACTATATGTTCCCATTTCCATCCGGGTATATCCAGTGGCTGAAGCAATCCGCTTGGCCTTTGATGTTCCGCTTTGACTCTTTGGCACGTATAACATTTACTTATCCATTCCGCAATTTCCTTCTTTAAGTTTGGCCACCAATAACTTTCTTTTAAATCCTGGTACATTTTCATACTTCCAGGGTGAATTAAAAATCTCGAGTTATGCGCTTCTTGCAAAATCTCGTGCTTTAGTTCCACGACATTAGGTATCCATATACGTGAATTAACACAATATGTTCCTTTTCCATCCTTTTGAGCTTTAATTTCTTCTCCCGTCAACTTATCCTTTTCGTGATTCATCACTTGCTCTTGACAACATCGAATCTTTTCCAAAATCTTGGGTTGAAACAACATTACATATATAGCTTCACCTCCACATTCTGGAGTCTGCACCTCTATTTCCATCTTTTCAAAGTCCTTGATTAATTCTTCCGATGACGTTAACATATTCAACCTTTCTTTTCGACTAAAAGCATCAGCTACCACATTTGCCTTTCCAGGATGATAGTTTATCGCACAATCATAATCTTTGATCAATTCCAATCACCTCCTTTGTCGCATATTCAATTATTTCTGAGTGAAGATATACTTTAAACTTTTATGATCCGTATAAATCTCGCACTTTTCCAGGTACAAATAATGCCTCCAAATCTTAAGGGCAAACACAATTGCTGCCAATTCCAAATCGTGCGTTGGATATTTTTGCTCGTGCGGCTTGAGTTGCCTTGACGCATATGCTATTACCTTCCCGTGTTGCATTAACACGCATCCAAGTCCTTTATATGAAGCATCACTGAATATCACGAATTCCCCTTTATCATCTGGTAATACCAACACTGGGGCGGTTACCAACCTCCTCTTTAACTCTTGAAAACTTTCCTCGCACCTTTCTGTCCAAACAAACTTCTCGTTCTTTCTCGTCAACTTTTTCAACGGTACGGCAATCTTAGAGAAATCTTGCACAAATCTCCTGTAATATCCAGCTAATCCCAGAAAACTTCTGACTTTCGTAGGAGTCTTGGATCTTTCCCAATTCATTACAGCTTCTATCTTGGCTGGGTCTACTTTGATTTCTTCTTTATTAACTACATGACCAAGAAATTGCACTTCCTTTAGCCAAAATTCGCACTTTGAAAACTTAGCATACAGCTTCTCTTTTCGCAGAATTTCCAAAGAAATCCTCAAATGCTCCTTATGATCTCCTTTCGTATTGGAGTAAATCAGTATATCGTCGATAAACACAATAACGAACTTATCCAAATATTGCTTGAATACTCTGTTCACAAGATCCATAAATGCGGCTGGTGCATTCGTCAAGCCAAACGCCATTACCAAAAACTCATAATGTCCGTATCTCGTTCGGAACGCTGTCTTGGGTATATCTTTCGCTTTAATCTTAAATTGATGATACCCAGACCTTAAATCAATCTTTGAGAAACACGAAGCTCCTTTTAACTGGTCAAACAAGTCATCGATCCGCGGTAGAGGGTATTTATTCTTGATCGTCAACTTATTCAGTTCGCGGTAATCAATGCACAACCTCATACTTCCATCCTTTTTCTTTACAAATAACACCAGTGCGCCCCACGGGGATACACCTGGTCGGATCACTCCTTTATCCAACAATTCTTGCAACTGAGCTGCCAATTCCTTCATCTCGACCGGCACCATGCGATAGGGAGCTTTTGACACTGGTTCCGTTCCAGGAGCCAAATCAATCGTAAACTCGATCTCTCTGTCTGGAGGTAGTCCAGGCAATTCATCAGGAAACACATCCGGAAAATCTCTTACTACCGGAATATCCTCGATCTTCACAGATTCTTTCTCCACTTCCACGACATGAGCCAAATAAACTTCGCATCTTTGACGTATTAATCTTCTTGCCTCAATAGCCGTTAGAAATTTCTTCTCTTGCCTCTTTCCTTTAAATATCACCTCTTCTCCCTCCTTGGTTCTTAACTTCACCTTTTTACTTTTACATTCTATTTGCGCTTCATGGTTTGACAACCAATCCATTCCTAGTATGACCTCAAATTCTCTTAACTTAAAGGGAATTGAGTCAGCAGAAAAGTGCCGACCTTCTATAGTCACATCACAATCAGGATAAATCTTGCTAGCAATAACTTTCTCTTGGTTTGCTACCTCTATAATCAAATTAGGTTCTAGAGGGTACGCAACACAATTTAACTTATCAAGAATACTTTCAGAGATAAAAGATCTAGTTGCTCCAGAATCCATCAAAACTTTTACTTTTACTGAGTTTATAACAAGCATACCTGCTACCGCGTCCACATCTTGCACCGTATCTTTCATCGTCATGTTAAAAGTCCTAGCTCTAGGTTGAGCTGATGGTGCTGGAAGAGACGGCGGTCCAGCAATCCTAAGAACATTAGCCTTCTGAACAGGCTCCTTACAATTCCTGGCCATATGGCCCACTCTACCACACTTAAAACAAGCCAAATCAGGCTTCCTCGCTCCATTTAGGCATTCTGAAGAGTAATGCCCCTTCTGGTTGCACTTGAAACACGTTATATCCAGCTTATTACACCTTCCCGGGTGTCTCTTTCCACAATTCCTGCATTCTTGAATCTGGGGTCTGCTATCCTTCCCCGGTTGTCCAGTTTTCTGGAAACGGTTCTTCTGAGCTCCGTTACCGGGTTTAAACTTCTGGAACTTTTGGTTCTGACCTCCACCATTCTTTCCAAACCTTCCTCTAAACTTTGAGCTTCCTTGCTCCACTTGCTCAGAGCTTTCAAACTTCCTTTTTCTTCATTCGTTTTCTCTTTTTGCAGCTTCCCGCTCACCTTCCACTATCATTGCTTTTTGAACCAAAACAGCATAATTCTTGATTTCCAACATTGCTATTTGACTCCTGATCCACGGCTTGAGTCCCTGTTGGAATCTCTTAGCCTTCTTCGCTTCTGTATTCACGTACTCAGGTACGAATCTAGACAATTCCGAAAACTTCACTTCATATTCTGCTACTGACATATCCTCTTGTCTAAGATCCAGAAATTTCATTTCCAACTGATCTTGCATATAGCTTGGCAAGTACTTCTTCAGAAATATCTCGGTGAACTTCTCCCATGGTAAGTTTTTGCCTTCCAACAATGCCTTTGAAGACTCCACCCAGAAACTTGCCTCATCTTTCAGGTAATAACTTGCATATTGAGCTTTCTTGTCGTCCTTAACTTCCGCTAACTCAAAAGCTTTTTCCATTTCTCTCAACCACGACTGCGCTTTAATCGGGTCTGGCAAACCTAAGAATTCTGGGGGATGAACAAATTGAAAGTGCTTAAAGTTTCCAACTTTAGGGGCCACAGGTTGTTGCAAAAGCTGAGCAAGTCTGCTCATCATGGTGGTTTCTGGGTTTACTTCTGGGTCTTGGGTGGGAATTTCCTCTTCTTGGTGATCTGGTGAGTTGGCCGTTTCTTACAAACCTGATTGAGCAATTATTTAGCAATACGATGGCATGGCATATAACAACAGTTTCTATAAAATCTCTTTTGTGGGTTTTAAGTTTTACCCAATTTGCACATGCAATCCTATTACTACATAATTTTCATATCGGTGTTGTTTTATCATGGCACAGAATAGGGTTTTATGATCTTTAAACATGGTTATACGAAAACATGGATGTGTAGAAACATAATATTGAGAACGGTTTATGAGATATTTAAGGTGCACAATGGAAAGCAAGACAATGGATTTATTTAAACAAGAGTACATAAAGATAGTTCTGGATATCACAGGTTCTGAAATAAGGTACAATAATATAGCAGGGTTAAACAGAGGAAAAACTGGAAAATATCCCCCTATCTACCCCTAACTTCCAACTACTACTACTACAACACAGATCTGAAATACAACAAGATAAATGAAAAGGGATCCCGGCATCTGACCAAGTATCCCAAAGCCTACCGGTGCTAAAAACAACAATCTACGGGCTCAACCAACAGTCCCGTCTAATCATCTAGAATCTCTCTCAACACAACCAACATCCAGCGAATGATCTTATGCAGCCTCCGGGCCTCAGCATCAGCATCACTAGTGGATGGCCCTCATCCAATCTCCTCCTGGCAACCTTCTCCACCAACTGGATCCTAGCTCTCAACTCCTCCATCACTACTGAAGTCCTCTGCCTAGAATCTCGAATCAACCTATCCACCAAAGCTCCCAACTCAGGAATGCGGGAGTACACAAAGTCTCAGTCTTGGGCTAACTTGCCACCAACACTGACATGTACAGTCTTAGGCATCTCGGACTCTGGCTCAGGGGCAGGGGTCTCTGAATCTGGCCTCAAGGGTGAAATCTGTATAGGGATCTCACTACTCTCAGAAGGGTCCTCCTCTGGGTCTGAACTAACATACATAGGCTCCTCTGGAGAGGGTGGAATGGGGTCCACAGGGGTACCAGTCAAACTAATCTCTGAGTCTGAGTCACTACCACTACTAGGATCCTGAGAGAAAACACAAAACAACAACCAAGAAACAATGTTAGGGTTAAATAAAGCTTCCAACTAACTCACACCCTAACTCTAGTTTCCACTTCACCAATAAACACTTTCCTTAGACTATACCTAATAGTCTAACTCAACTCTATATGAGTCGAACTCTCTCGCGATATAGATATATTCCCAAAATACCCCTTTTTAATCCTAACTTGTCTCAGGGACTAGATCCTGTAGCTCTGATACCAACTTGTGACGCCCTTAATCTCGGGGTTAGGAAATGAGGACTCACACACACCTCTAATCTAGTAATTAAATAAGCATAAACACCGATTAACTACTAACAGGATCAACAGGATAAAGTATGAGACAAGATTACAACTACCAATCATAAAATATAACTTACAAACCCAAAATATTATTAAATAAACAATATCGATTCCGGCTGGGAACCGACAGATAACCCATTGTATCTTTAAACATTTTCTTCTAGGCGCGAGCTCACTCATAAATACCACTACCTGCTCTGGCAACCGGAAGCCCTCAACACGGTAGGGACCACCAGGTACGCTCTTACGAGCAGTGCGCCTAAGCCTGGCCATCTTCTTGCTTAACTGCCATGGTTAGATTAAAACAAAACATATGAGTATAAAACTCAGCAAGTAACTATATAGCAGTTCTACAATATCAATTCACAATATGCTTTACCAAACTCAGGGCTATCTACTTTATTTGATCTAGGTGGCAGATTTCGAGCTTTTGGGTTAAAGAAAGGTTTTGAAGGATAATGTGGGGCTTTCAAGGAACAAGGCTCAATGCAGGATGAAAGCCGACATTCATCACAAGTCATTAAAGGATCAGAATAGATCTTTCAAAAGAGGAAAGCAACAGTATTTCAATATATGGAATCAATCATATGATCAACAAATTCAAGAATCAGGGTTCTCGAGCATTAAGCTTCACATTAACATAATCAACTCTTTTCAAAGCAATATAAACCATTTTCATTTTCAAGAATCAATTTACTGAACAGAAAGTTTCAGTTCCCTTTTAAATAATCATTTAGAACCCTTGATTGGATCAATTTATCTTTCCATTTCATTATATACGGGTGATCAGCCCGTACCGACCTCCATTCCGGTCTTTAAGGTACCAATCGCCATAATTTCAACATTAAGTTGGACTAGCCCCGCTAGCCTCTTACCATGAATGGACTAGTCCCACTAGCCTCTTACGTCCCAATCCAATCCATCAGGAATTCATTTGAAAAACCTTGAGTTGGAAAAATAAATAGGTTTTTCTAAAATTCATTTTATCATTACCAAGAATTTGAAATCATTCAGTCTCTTTCAAGTCGAAACTCATTCTTAATTCAGATTTTAAGGAAACAAAGTTCATAGAGTGATTCAAAGATAAGCAAGGAACAATTCATAAGGATTCTGTATCAGGGATAACAAAGCACTTAAGTTAGAAGGATCAACATCTGTTTAGGGATCAATAGGATGATCAGGAAATAAGGTATCATTAAACAGGGTTAACAAGTTAATCAGAGGGTTCAATACAATTTATGGCTTAATAAATAACTTGAACAGAAAGGACAGATTATCAAAGGGTTGAATCATTAAGCTTATCAATAACAGTTTATCAAGAACAAAGGCAGGGTATCTCAAATCAATATCAGGGTTTCATAATTAAACAGTTCAATACTCTACATGGTATGAACAACATTCTCTTTATAACCATTTACACAAGTAATCAAAGTTACTTGCCTGAATTTGCTTTCCTGAAGGTTGAATTACTGCCACCTAGTATATCCTTTCCTTTTCTAGCCTGAATGCCCTCACACTCCGAATCTACAATAAGAATCAAAATCTCATTCAGTTTCTCAACTCTCGTTCCCAGAACGATCACTCAATACGATAACTCGATTATATCCTTGACTCGAGTATACGATTATAGCTTATACACATAAGCACATAGCACATAGCGCATATCATATCCCTTTCTCGTAACTTTTATATCCTTATATACTTAACAATCAAAGCGTACTTGGTTAACCTTAGCTATTTCTCAAATCACACTAATATAACTCTTTTACGACCATAGCTATCGCTTATAGCTCCTAATAACAAACGATTTAATTCCCTTTTTTTATTTTATTCCTTAATTCGAACCATACATACAAAACACAACCAAGTATATTCAATTTCAACCTCATATAATCAAACACAACTTGTTTTATATATCAAACACAACTTAGTTGATTTATGGGTTTTTCCATAAATCAAACATGCAAGAATCAATTTTGACATGCAAGGTTATATATCACATTTCCCACTTATTTTAATCCTTTACTAAGTCATTCCATTCATTTAAACACCAAACCATGCGTCACCTAGTGATTCTAACTTTAATTAACTCATTCAATCAACATGCATCCACTTAATCAACAAGCAAATCCATTTTCCATTCGGAAAAAATATGATTTACAACTTCAAGGATCCAACAATTACATGCACTACTTGTTTTTCTCTAAAACTAACATGCAATCACTTTTTATGCTAAATAAGCTTAGTGTTCACTAAGATCAACTCACCAAATAAAATTCCTCTTTTTAATTAGCATATAGCCGAATTAAAAACTCACATGCAACCTTAAATTTTAATCTCCTAATCATCAAACAACTTATACACACATCAATAATCAAGACATATCCATTTTCTAATCACATATTCAAGTTTTAAAAGAATTTATCAAAAACTCTTTTGATCTTTTCGAAAACCAAACATGCAAAGTTTTAGAATCAAATTATCATATCATAGAAACTCCACCGGCTCTCCTTGGATCATAGCCGGTGGTGGTCGAACTTGAGAGAGCCCATAACGGGTCTCCTCTCGAGTTTATGACCCCAAAAATCTCTTGGATTCACTCTTGTAGTTAGGTATCAAGAAATCATTTTCCTTGAACACCACCATAGTGATTAATCATCAAAACACTTGCAAACACTTACATGCAAATGGGAATCGAGAAGTATACCGAAAATAAAGACTAAAGGAAGCAATATCTTTGAGTTTGAGTGAGGTTTGAGTGTTGCATGCAAGAGAGAGAGATGAGAGATGGAGAGAGCCAAGAGAGAGAGTGAGAGTATAGCCGAGAGAGAGAGTGAAGGAAAGAAAGAAAAAGAAAGAGAGAAGGGGAAATGGGGTGCACGGGGAGGAAAAAGAAAAAGGGGGGGAAATGGATTTATATACCACCAAAACAAGGGCAAACTTGTACTTTACTAATTCTTTTTATGCTTATATGTCCCTTTTCTTTTTACTCAAATGCAACAAAAATTAGATATAAAATATATCTCTCTCGGAAAGTCGGAAATTATTGCAAGTGACGATTTTAACACGTAGATCTCGAAATTAGCTTTTTAACCATTACTCATAATAGATTTTTGAGCGGACGGTTGATTTTATATGAATTTCGCAAGCTTGCCTTAATAATAACATGTTTCCACATACAATCAATTTAAAAATGCAAAGACCACCAAATAAACCCACTTATTATTTTTAAAAAGTCTCTAGGACTACTAAGAAGATATCAAAACAAATCCCATGTTTTTATCTTACTCGGATGATTTTATTAAAATGCGCGAAGGTTAATTAAACCTTTATTTAAATCACATAATTCCTTTTAAATTCATAAAATGTCACAGAGCACATAATCATGCACACACACCGGCAGTCACACATATACGATCACATAACGACTCAGGTCTGATCATAGATTTTATCCCTCTTTAATCTTTATCCTTTACTACGCGTACCGGGTCACGTTCAGCCTGACGGCCCGACGCTCAGCGTTTCGATTACGCTTCTCATTTCCTTTACCGATCAACACGTCACTTAGGACGAAATACTTTATTTAAACATTCATTTCATTCAGTCGCACATACTTCACATTCTATATTCTTTAATCCTTTATTAGGACGGGTTCCGTTCTACCTGACGGCCCGACGACACAGCTTAACTCCTAAGCTGACTCTTTAAATTGGAACATTTTTATTTACGCTCCTAAATTCTAATATACAGAATAGACAATTAATCAGCACTTAGTCACATAATTATAATCACATCACATAACACATACTTTATTGACTTAATTACGTCACAAAAATTCTCAGTCGTCACAGTTCTAGTTCGCCGGAGGTGTTGTTCGCGTAACATCGCCGTCTTCTCATTTTATCTGGGGAGGCTAACGACTCACACATACGGTGAGGGCCGTAATAGCTTTAAGGAGACATTTATACGACTGGACTCGAGAACTTCTCCTTCATATCCTTTTTATTGGTTTTTGTTATTCGAACACACTTAGATTATATGTATTAATCGCAAATTGCGTTCACAATCTTAAAACTATTATTATTTATTATCTGTGACTTATACATCTATCTCTGCCTTTTTGTTGAGTAACAGATCTATGGAGAATAATACTGTGAACAATACGATGAACACGACGGCTGATCCCAACGCACAAATAGTTGGATCTGACGGGGTTCATCAGCAAGCGCCTAACCCTAATGCACAAATCGTAGTATTTGATGAGGGTAAGACACCTGTTGGACATGTGCCTGTGGGACACACTGTCATTGGACAGTTTAGTGTGCCTCTTGGATAAACGTCAACATGATTCATTCTTACGATTGTACCTGTGGTGCCTACTGTGTATACGGTGCCTACTGGTGTATATACACCAGTAGTACAGACGCACGTACCGACTGTCACACTTGCGGTGCATGTTGCACCTATTATGCCAACTGTGCCTGCTGCACATGCTGATAAACTCGATAAGTTCAACGGAATGAAATTCAAATGTTGGCAACAAAAGATGCACTTTTATCTGACTACGTTGCATCTGGATCGATTCTTGAAGGAAGAGGTACCACTGCTCACTACCGAGAGCAATGCGCGGGCTATGTATGCCGTGGATGCTTGGAAGCACTCCGACTACATATGTTGGAATTATGTGTTGAACTGCTTGGTTGACTCGTTGTATAACGTGTATAGCTCGAAGCCAACAACTACTGTCTTATGGGAGTCATTTGACTATAAGTATAAAACCGAGGACGCTGGGGAAAAATGTGGATTGTTGGCCGCTTTCTTGACTATAAGATGACATATTTTAAGACTGTGGTCAGTCAGATGCAAGAACTGTAGGTGATCATTCATGAAATTCATGCTGAAGGAATGGTCATTAGTGAATCTTTCCAAGTTGCTGCTGTGATTGAAAAGCTACCACCTGCCTGGAAAATATTCTTGAACTACCCTAAGCACAAGCGAAAGGAGATGACCATGGAGGATCTAATTCTTAGACTTTGTATTGAAGAAGAAAATAGAGGGTCTGAGAAGAAAATGAATGTTTCTACTGAGAAGGCAAACATGGTGGAGCATGTTGAAAGCTCCAAGCCCAAAAAGACCACTTCTGGTAAAGGGGCAAAACTGGCACCCAAAGGAGGGATTTCGAAGTTGAAATTTCAAGGGAAATGCTACAACTGTGATAAAGTGGGTCATAGGTATTCTGATTACAAGAAGCACAAAAAGGCCAAGAAGAAGAAATAAACAAACATGGTTAATCATATCTCCAAGGTGATGGGTGACATAGACCTCTGTGCTACGGTCTCTGAAGTGAACCTGATCGGCTCTAATCCATGTGAGTGGTGGATTGATACTGGTGCTACTAGGCATGTTTGCTTAGAAAATGCGATTCTCTCTAGCCTCAAAGCTTCCGATGCTGGTGAGAAGCTTTACATGGGGAATTCAGCGACTTCTATCATTGAAGGTGAAGGCACGGTGATCCTGAAGATGAGCTCTGGGAAGAATCTGACTTTGAAAAATATACGGTATATGCCTGATATTCACAAGAATCTTGTGTCTGGTTCTTTGTTGAATAAGCACGAATTTCATATTGTAATTGAGTCATTTTGTCTAAGAGTGGTATGCTTGTAGGAAAGGGCTATGTAACCGATGGGCTTTTTAAGCTTAATGTTATGTCCATTAAGAACGATAATGAAATAAAGAATTCTTCGGCTTACTTGCTTGAGTCTCCTAATTTATGGCATGCTAGATTAGGACATGTTAATTATGACACTTTACGAATGTTAAGTGTAAAAAAAAGAATATATACCATAATCAATAATTGATTCAAAACATAAGTGTCAAACTTGTGTTGAGGCAAAATTAACGAGATCATCATTAAACGTGTGGAAAGAAACACCAAAGTGCTAGACCTAATACATAGCGATATATTTGATTTAAAATTCGCTTCAACAAGAGGAGGAAATAAGTATTTGATTACATTTATAGATGACTGTATAAAATACTGCTATGTATATTTGATGAAAAGCAAAGACGAAGCTATAGATAAATTTAAAATCTATAAGGAAGAAGTTGAGATACAACAAACTGAGAAAATTAAAATGATACGAAGTGATCGTGGAGGTGAATATGTTGAACCCTTTGGAGAATTATGTTCACAACATGGCATAATTCATGAGGTCACTACACCGTACTCCTCTCAGTCGAATGGAGTGGCTGAGAGGAAGAATCGCACTCTCAAAGTAATGATAAATGCGATGTTGCTAAGCTCTGGACTTCCGCGGTCGATGTGGGGGGAAGCCATCTTAAGCGCGAATAATATTTTAAATATTAATATGCGCAAGAATAAGGATGTATGTTCTTATGAAATCTAGAAGAAAAAGAAACCAAGTTACCAACACCTGAAAGTGTGGGGGTGCCTGGAAAATGTACTGATCCCTACACCTAAGAAGGTGAAGATTGATCCAAAGACTGTGGATTGTATCTTCATCGGATATCCACTACATAACACTACATATCCGTTTCTCGTGTATGATTTGAAGATTCCTGATATTCAGAAGAATACGATCATGGAATCTAGGAACGCCTCATTCCTTGAGATGACAATTCCTTGTAATCCAGGAAATGAACCTCCTTCAATATTTAAACGAGCTCATAAGTCTATAGATCACAATAATGAGAGTGAAGAAAGTGAGGACGAGAATGTGGGCGTAGTGAGAAGGAGAAAAATACAATGTATAGAGAAATCCTATGGGTCTGACTTTATCACCTTTTTGCTCGAGGAAGGTGACCCGAAAACCTATAAGGAAGCGGTTACCTCACCCGATGGCCTCATGTGGAATAAGGCCACTAAAAATGAAGTTGATTCAAATTTGCAGAATCATACTTGGGAATTAGTTGATTTGCCAAACGGTTGTAAACTGTTAGGCAACAAGTGGGTTTTCAAGAAGAAGTTGAAAACTGATGGTATTATTGACAAGTACAAGGAAAGACTTGTAATTAAAAGATACAAGCAACATAAAGGTCTTGACTACTTTGACACATATTCTCCAGTTTCGAGAATAACGTCTATAATGATGATGTTTGTTATCGCTGTAATGCGAAATTTAGCAGTACATCAAATGGATGTGAAAACAGCTTTTCTAAATGGAAATATAGATGTGGAAATCTATATGAAACAACCTGAAGGGTTCGTTGTCCCCGTATAAGAGAGGAAAGTCTGTAGATTAGTGAAGTCACTGTATGGCTTGAAGCAAACGCCTATGAAATGGCATGAGAAATTTGACGAGGTCGTGCTGGCCAATGGCTTCAAGATCAATGAATGTGATAGATGTGCCTATTACGAAGATAACGAAAGCAGTTTTGTCAAGGACAATGACAATGGTTATGTCATCATGATATTGTATGTAGACGATCTACTTATTGCCGGAAGCAATGATAAAGTGATCAAATCTACAAAGGACATGTTAAAGGCAAGATTTGACACGAAAGATATAGGACTAGCAAATATGATTCTAGGAATCCAAATTTCTAGAACATCAGAGGGGCTCGCATTGAGTCAACCTCATTATGTTGACAAGATCCTTGAGAAGTTTCTTAAGGATGACTTCAAGAAAGTTAGGACACCTGTGGATATGACTTTACATCTATCTAAGAACAAAGGTGTAGCGGTTTCCCAGTTGGAATACTCGAGGATAATTGGGAGTCTGATGTGCCCAATGAGTTGTACAAGACCAGATATTGCATACTCAATCAGCAAATTGAGTAGGTTTACGAGTAATCCGGGAGCTGATCACTGGAAAGCGATCATAAGGGTACTGAGGTACTTGAGAGGAACTCGAGACTATGGACTGCACTATGGCAGATATTCAGTAGTATTAGAGAGATAAACCGATGCGGACTGGATATCTAGTAAGAAGGCTCTAAAATCTACGAGTGGCTATGTGTTTACTCTAGCTGGCGCGATAATTTCATGGAAATTCTCAAAGCAAACTGTGATAACTCATTCCACGATGGAAGCTGAGTTTGTGGCACTAGATAAATGCGCCGAAGAGGCTGAATATCTATGCCAATTCTTAGAGGATATTCCAAGATGACCAAAGCCTGTGACTGCAATAGGGATACATTGTGACAATCAATCCGCTATTGGTAGAGCACAAAGCATGATGTATAATGGAAAGTCTCGTCACATATAACGATGACATAGTTCCATTAGAAAATTGATCTCAACCAGAATTATCACTATTAACTATATACCGTCAAAGGATAATATCGCAGATCCGCTAACCAAAGGATTATCGAGATAAGTGGTTGAGAATTCATCGAGAGGGATGGGCCTTAAGCCTGTTGCTTAACGGCGTCATGGTGGACACCCAACCAATGTTGACTGGAGATCCCAAGAACTTGGTTTAATGGGAAAACTAAATCACGATGACCAAATCACTGTGGGGGAAACCCCTGGCCTGCTCCTATGATGAGGAAACAGTGAGACCCGTATGGTACGGGGTTAAGCTTTTGAGCTTTTAATGATCTTTTGGTGAATACATGGAGTTCAGGAGTGAACACATGGAATTCAGTTGAGTATATACGGGTTACTCTATAAGATAAAGATCACCTATGTGGGAGAAAAGTGGGATCGCTTCAAAGGAGAATTGCGAGGCACAATTCTTTAGAAATTCTTGCAGAACCAGGACGATGTTCCATGGCCAAAATGGACATACTCATGAGAACTGAACGATTCAGAAAATATATAGTGATAAGTATATTATCGTTTACATAAACGGTCGAACAGTTCAAGGACAAGCACGTCTACTATCTACCAATAAAGTCGGTATGCTTATTCGAGCGAAGGTTCAAGGAGCATTCTCTACTTATCGTATGCTATATCTGATCGAAGAAAGTATCACCAAGTCAAACTTCGTATCTGTCCTTCTGGTGTTTGCTACTGAAACGTCAATCTCATCCATGTGGGGGATTGCTGGAAAATGTGGGTAGTAGTCCCACATTGTCAAGTTAATTTAAGCCATAATTTGAGGGGATGAATGTTGCGTGCGCGCAACGAGTAACACTTGAAATGCGTTCTTCTCCGAGAGAGTTTTTCGAGGCACTTTGAATCACTCAAAATGACGAAGAGATGGATGAGATATGATCATCCAAAGTTAGTCTTAATAGTGAAAATTTGTGGAAGAAAAGAAAGTCCCACATTGATTTTGCAAATGCGTATACATAGCTTTATATAACAAAACACTTATGTAGTGTTCAAATGTGTTACTTATGTATTGCTCCAACACCTACGTGTGCGCGCATGGGGGTGCAAATCTTGGGTTTTCGAGGGACAATCCGAGACTTGTGAAGCCTTCGAACTTGCCCGCGTGTGCGACGTGCGGACACGAATGTAGCAGAAAATTGGCCCGAATAATCACTGATTAGTTTTGCTAATTTAGCTTTTAAAATTTTAATTCGTTTTGACTACATATTATTATAATTGATTTGACGTAATAATAATCAGATTCAATTACATGTTTGATTTATTAACCGACTGATTAATTAACGCGTTTTAATTAATTACGCGTGGAGCAGCGCACACGTTTACTCGAGCCTATATAATATCATATCAGGCTTAGGGTTATTGATTTATTCGATATACAACACACAGCCTCCTCCTAAATACAAACCCTACTTTCTCTCTATTCCAGTGATACTTTCTTGCTCCGTTCTAGTTCATCGAAGATGCTGTTCGCGTAACATCGCCGTCTTCTCGTTTTTCCTGGGAGGCTAACGACTCGCACATATAGTGAGGCCGTAATAGTTTTAAGGAGACATTTATACGACTGGACTCGAGAACTTCTCATTCGTATCATTTTTGTTGGTTTCTTTTATTCGCACACGCTTACACTGTATTCTAACATATGGCGGCAACTTCTGCAACATGTTATACAAGTTAGAATCAAAATACTATATTTATGAAAAAACTTAATTTTTAAGAAAGCCATTAAAAGTTTTCAGAAGAAATTGGAGATGAATCAAATTCAAGTTGAATTAAAGAATAAAAAATAGTTAGGATTAATCTGTCAAAATTTGAAAAAAAATCGTTAATCGAAGTATGAAATTGTAAGATTACATTTTTGACAGCAAAAAAAAAAGAAAAAAAAAGAGGCGCTACGACTAAAAGATTTTATTGTTGTAGTATGTGCTTAGATCGTACAAGTTTTTGTGAATTTGCCTTTGGCTATCGTGATCAACAGTAGAGTGCATTGACTTCAGTATGGACTACAAGCATTGGCTTGTAAGTGTTCAGGAACCTCTGGAGACTAGAGAAGAAATAGCTGCAGCCTGCAGAATATGTGAAAACCTAAGCTTAGCTGCTGTTGTCAGATGAAGCTCGAAATTATATATAAAATGTTTCAAGTCCAAGTTATTTTGCTTTTGGTGCCCTCAGTTCCGAAGAGGCAGCTAAAAGATTGAGGCAAGTGCCTGATGTTCTCGGTGTTTCTGCTCATACTTGCCTCCATGGGGAGACTAAGGATTCTGTCATTAAGGTGATATGATCCGATATTAGGCTAGGATTTTCGCTGTGATAAAATCTCATCGAGTTGATATAGTCTCATATTGTAGACTACATGTGGTTGTCAGGGTATGATCTAGATTAACATCTGTGCTGCTCATAAATTTTACATCGACAAGTTTGTTGCAGAGCATAGCCAGGCCTTCGCGAGTAAAAGTACTGAAAGCAGAACATTCTGGTAATTATAATCTTCTATTTGAATCAATTAACACATGTAATTATACTTGGACTGTCAGAACTTCAGATTATTGGACTGAGATTTCTTTGTACGTGCTAATTAAGGACGATAATGCTAATCAAATTTATATTATTTCAATTTTCAACTTATCTCGATTACAAAGAGTATAGTGAATTGAAGATACATAGGCATACGAGAGTAGTTTTAGTGCTAGGCATATAGTAGAAGTTTTATTACTTGTTCAATCTCATGACCAACTGAATCGTTGCTGTAATATGCAATCAGATCTTTAAAAGAGCTGTAAACAGAATAAAATAGGTGCTAGCTTATTTATTCACAAATACTTTTAATCTTAGTTTTATCGATCTTTATTTCAAATCCTTTGAACGAGCACATGAGCACCATACTGAGGCTGTACAGTGAAAGACATGAGTGGAGCATGAACGTATGATGGTGAGACAACGAAAGCAAACTTCCTGATGATTGTGGCTAGGATTAGTTTTGCTTCAACCACTGCCAAGTTCTGGCCTATGCAGATTCTGGAACCTAAACCAAATGGCATATAGGAAGCCAAATGTCTGCTGCGAGGCTCACAAAACCTGGATGGATTGAACTCCTTGGCATCTGTTCCCCATATCTCTGTGTCGTGATGGATGGCAGCTACTGCCAAATAAAACTCTGTTCCTGCTGGAATGTTTAGGCCACCAACCACAACATTCTTCGTAGTCTTTCGTGTCATATTTGCAATTGGAGGGTATAGTCTAAGCGTCTCATCTAGTATACAGCCAACCTATTATACAGAAACAGATATTAAAGAAATGCACCGATAATAATAAATTTGACTGTACTGCACCTGTATATCACATGTTTGGTTTGGTTTGATATATCATAACCGTAGATGAAAAGAATACTGAGCTTACAATCTTGAAGTCATTCAAGTCTTTTGCAGTTGGACTTTCGTTGTCCTGGCATACCCTAAGAACTTCCTCGCGAGCTTTGCTTTGCCAATCTTGATGTAATGCAAGGAGAAGAACTGCCCAGGTCAAAACATTAGCAGTTGTTTCCTTTCCTGCAAAGTAAAATGTCTTGCATTCGTCTATGACCTCTTCTACCTCCAATACCTGACCGAGCTCGTTCATGTTAGTTGACATTAATTGGTTCAAAAGATTCTTTGAATTGTCTCCTAGTTTTTCATTTGTCCTGATTATCTTTCTGATAGAGTCCCGAGTTTGCTTCTCTAGTCTCCATCTCAATCTATTCGTCTTAGTAGGTAAAAACCTGCAAATAACTTTACAATCAGCGCAGGCATGAAATGTACCAGGGCTGATAACATTGAATTGAACAATCAAAGGTAGTCATCTCATAAAACGGATAATAGTGCATATGTTTTTTCTATTACTGTAGAATAATCTTGATCACCTAAATCCAGGAAAGTAAACACTTCGCAAAGCAAGCAATGCAAGGCCCACTTGTTGTTCTTGCAGTTGAAATATGTGTTTCCCTTCTTCAAAACTACTGCTAAAAGCTGTTTTTGAAAGGATCTCTGCAATCAAGTCATGGAACTCATTTTGCATTTCAAGCTCAAATTGGTTCTTCCCTTTGCTTTCTTCATCCCACTTTTCCATCATCTTTACGACACTAGCTACCATTTCAGGCACCCAAGCCTGTTAAACAATGAATGTTATAAAGTCCATCAAAGGCCAAGGTTCCTACCAGATACATTTTAGACCTGCACTAATTCTACCGCAATGCAATGACAAACTCCTAATATTTTGTAATACTGCTCTTTCGAATAGGCCATACTTTGCTTCTGAAATCTAGTAAAGAAAGAGAAATTTGCTTAGCAAAAAAAATAAACAAATTAGAGACAACCTTCACTCTCTCCATATTAAATGCTGGAGTTGCAATCTTCCGATGAAGAGCCCATTTCTCCCCCACCAAGCCATTCAGTCCCTGCCCAATGAGGACCCCAGCCAGAGGATTGAAGCCAATCTTATCAAATGTGTCACTTGAACTATTTGGCAGGATCATTTTAATCATCTCCGGATCTGCCACAGCCAGCCTTGGCCTCATCCCAAACCAAAACAAGAAAGTCTTACCATACTTGGCTGACCACTGATAATAGTGTGGTGCAATCCTATGAAGTATATCCTGATTGAAAGGAATGGACTTTGATTCAGCTTCGATTGTCATCTTCATGATTTCTCTCGAGTTTCCAAAGATGGGACGGTAGCCAGGGCCTTCTACGCCTTGTTTCTTGAAGTGTTGTTGAATTTTCCATGGAACCCAGAAAACTAAATGCAAGAATTTCAAGAACAATCCTAGAAATGTTAGCGTAATCATAAGAAGTACAGTAGACATGGCGTTATAACTAGAGGAGGACACGAAGATACCTTAATTTATAATGGCGAGAGTAGATTGTATTGATCATAAGGATAGTCATAGAGTAAGTTAGTATAGATACCTAGACAAACACATTGTTCTCATCTACACATTCCTACATATAAACAAAATTTAGATGTGTACAAATCATAAAGAAACATGGAAAACCTATAATTGAGCATGAGAACAATTCATTGTAAGCTCCTACTGTCGTTAAACTTTGCAATCAAGCAGATGCTCTTGACTTGTTGCCAGTCTTGTCTTAGGTATTTGTCTTCCGGTCTTAATTCACATTCGCTAGTCTATGGAATAATTGATAATTCATAAGCATGCTTGCAAATGTGTACATTGTATAACAGAATTAATTTAGAATGTAGGTAAGTTCTTCGATAACAGGTACCTTAATCTCTTGTCGCTCCTAATTGTTAATTTATGGTACTGATGATACAACAATTTGATGATCTTTTACGCAATTTTGGTAGTAAGAATTCATCGCCATCAAGTTGCATAGAACTGTACTGTTCTCTTTTTGCAGGGTTTTAAAAACACAACACTGTCAAACTAATGACATTCTTTAGTAGATGTATTGAATATCCCAACTTCAAGAAGACAAAAAGAATCTACCCTAGCTGTTTAGTTGGGCCTGTTACTTAAGATCGTATGAGAGGGGCACGTGATCCACTCTTCGACCAATAAATGGGCTCGCAGTACAGTAAAGGCTTCACATTAGTAATAAATATGTGCTATTGAGTGGATCCAAGCCTTGGATGCTTAAACAGCATATTCGAAGCTACATCTTTGACGGTATTTTAGCTGAAATACTGAGAATAATTATGCTATTTTAAATTAGATAATATCCTTCTGGAGTAGTATGAAAAAAAGTTCCATAGCACAGGAGAAGCCCAGTTACAAATGTTGAGAATATGAGGCTTTATTAAAGTTCAAAATGAACATTCCCTCAAAAGAAAAAGTTCAGATGAAGATAGATAGATCGTGTACATTTACGTTCTGGACGTACACGCATCAATTTGTGATCCTCCTAACAAGGACATGAGCACCATACTGAGGCTGCACCGTGGCCACCATTTCCGGAGCATGAATATATGATGGTGAAACTACGAAGGAAAAGTGCTTGATAATCATAGATAGGAGAATCTTAGCTTCAACCATTGCCAGATTTCGTGCAATACAAATTCTGCGGCCCAGACCGAATGGAAAGTATGCACTCAAATGCTTTGGAGGTTCAACAAACCTTGCAGGATTGAACTCATTGGCGTCTAGCCCCCATACCTTTGTGTCGCGATGGACAGCAGCTTGTGGAATGTAGAATTCGGTTCCAGCTGGGATGTCTAAGGTGCCAACTTTAACATTCTTGAAGGTCCTTCTGGAGATACTATTATCAGGGGTATACAGTCGAAGTGTTTCTTTAATTATCATACTAACCTGTCAATAAAAAAAGAGTTTAGTACTTGAAAGTCTAATAGAGAGCCATTGACACAACTGGAAAAGATTTAACGTACAATCTTCAACTCTTGCAAGTTCTCAAAAGATGGATGCTCGTTGCCTCTGCACACTTGAAGAATTTCCTCGCGAGCTTTGGTTTGCCATTCTTGATGCTGCGCTAGAAGGAGAAATGCCCAAGTCAGAGAATTAGCTGATGCTTCTTTTCCCGCGTAGAAGAATGTCTTACACTCGTCAATGACTTCCTCAATGTCCAGCCCGGATCCAAGTCCATTCATGTCACTACCGGACATTAATATGCTCAAGAAATTCATCGAATTTTCACTTGCTTTTCTGTTTTCCTCAATAATCTTCCTCATTGAGTCTCGGGTTTCCTTCTCTAATCTCCTTCTCAGTTTGTTCATTTTAGTAGGCAAAAACCTGGAGATAAAAAATCATTTTGGAATAGCTGGGAATTAAGAAATGAGCTCAGAGTGGCCTTATGATAAGAAATTAAAAGGTTTGATAAAAAGGTTGCATTTCTGGACTACCTGAATCCAGGGATGTAAACATTGCGCATGGCCTGATTAGTAAGAATCTCTTGTTGTTGTTGCAATTCAAAAATGCGTTTCCCATTTTCAAAATTACTCCCGAAAGCTGTTCTACAAAAAAATTCAGATGACAACTCATGAAACTCCTTGTGAACTTCCATCTCAACTTCATCCATTTCTGCTAATTTTGCGTTCCATTTATCCAGCATTGTGGTTACACTAGCTGCCATCCCCGGCACCATTGCCTGTTTAACATGAAAGCTAGTAAAATTCTGCTGCACAGAATTTGTTTATCTAATGACGAGGAAACAATCGAGAATGGTTCATATAAAGGACAACCAGCAGATTTAAGAATTAAAATGAACACACCTTGGACATGCACTTGCAATGTTCTCGAGGCTCAATCAGTCCATATAATCTATCTTCCCTAAAATATTTGATGCTGATAAGGTTGAAGTGAGTTGTTCGCAAACAAGCTCGAGCTCGTAAGGGCTCGGTTCATTTAATACTTAAGCTTGAGCTCGAGCACAAAAAGTGTTTGTCAAGTAAACGAGTATGAGCAGAGCTATTATAGTGTGTGGATCGACCTCGTTCGACTTGAACTCGGAAAAAATGACATATCATGGATATTTTTAAGTAATTATCTTAATTTTTAGCATTTTAAGAGTTAATTTATAATTCAGATATGAAATATCTGACCCACACGGTCTAATATGAGTTGCGCTTGGATATCTAACCCACGCATGCTAACATGAGTTGGGCTTGGATAAAATAAGGTTTTATAATTTTATTTAGTTTGGCCAGAGAAATTAGGCCTGTTTGTCTATGAAAATTATAACTTTTGAAGAGTTGTTCGTGTTCAGATCGACTCGGCTCTTTTTTGTTCGATAAAAACTCGTATCCGACTCATTAGTTAACGCGTTTGAACTCGAACACGTATTCTGTGCGATAAGAAAGCTAGGCTTAGCCTGATCGTCGGAAAATAAAAACTCAACTTATTTATGTCAAAACTCGGCTCCACTAGAATCTGTGAATAACCATTTTTTCTTATTAACTTTTGGCTAAAATTTAGAAGTTTAAAGAAGAGTTATTTGCAAAATGTATCCCCTCATTTGGCCCAAATGCGTTTTTTACCTATACTTTATATAACTGCACTTTGCATCCCCTAACTATTTCTGGCGCGACAAATTGCACCCTTTTCGTTAATTTTGTTAAAATTCTCAGGGGTATTTTAGAAAATTAAAATATTTATTTATTTTTAAATCTTTAATTAAGGTTTTTAACCCTCTAAACAATACATTCTGAAAAAAATTAAAGAATGAAAGTTGTAGGGAATGAAAAGATCTTCCTGAAATAAAAAGGGTCAAAACTAAAATATTCTTTTTTATAATTCTTTTTAATAAATTCATTAAGTATATATTTAATTTAATTTTGGCTTCGTAAAATTTTTGATAATTTTTTAATGTTATTATTTTGAAAAGATTTTTTCGTTCTCTACAACTTCCGTTCTTTAAATTTTTTTGAAAAGTATCATTTAGAGGGTCAAAAAGCTTAAATAATAATATAATTATAATTAAATATTTTAATTTCCTAAAATACCCTGATAATTTTAACAAATTTAACGAAAATGGTGCAATTTGTCGCGCCAAAAATAGTTAAGGGATGCAAAGTGCAGTTATATAAAATATAAGTAAAAAACGCATTTTGACCAAACCAACGAGATGCATTTTGCAAATAACTCTTTAAAACATCTCTATTCATTTTAAAGGTCACCGGAATTGTATCTTATGCTAACTCCCTCAGTTCCACTTACCTACGATAAAAAAAAAATTTGGATATCAACTATATAATTAATTCACTAAACTTATAATTACTTTTATGGAGGAAAGCATGTCTAATGTTTTGCACAGGTTATCTACAAGTATTTAGAGGGACATGCATGCATGCATGCATGATGCACATCACTCTGCACCTTCACTTAAAAACTACTACTAATGCAACCAGAGAATACCATATATACATCAGTACATGCACCAAAATGAATTAATTGTAAACAAACCTTAACTTTCTCCATGTTGAATGCTGGGGTTGCGATTTTTCGATGAGCAGCCCATTTGTGACCCATCAACCCAGTAAGTCCCTGCCCAAACAGCGGCCTAGACAATGGATTGAAGTCGTCCCTATCGATCGTGTCAGTTGTGTTAAGCAACACCTCTTTGATCATGTCAGGATCTGCCAAGACCAGCCTTGGCCTCGTCCCGAACCAACACAAAAAAGTCTTGCCATACCTGACTGACCACTGGTAATAATCTGGTAACACGCGGTGCACAATGTCATGATTAAAAGGGCTGGATTTTGATTGAGCTTCTTTAGTGATTCTTATCATCTCTTGGGTGTTTCCATAAAATGGACGATAATTTGGGCCGTTTACACCTTGTTTTCGAAAAAAAAGTTGAATTCTCCATGGAACCCATATTACTGAGTGCACAAGTTTTAAGCTCGCAAGAGTTAGCAAGATGGTAACAAAGAGAAAGGCCATGGGGTATGACTAGAAGAACTTAGAGGTAGATGGTTGAACAAAACTAGATGTAGTATAGCATATATATAATTGATGATCACTGATACATCTAGTCCCATTCAGCCGCATTCGCATGATATTAGAATAGTACCTGCGGGTAATGCTGAGAAGTTCGATATTTTAGTTTTGATGCATTTAAATCATGCTTTCAGGTGAACTTATACGGCTACCTCAATAATCCTAGTTGAGTATAATATCACACTATCATGACCCTACTTAAATTTCACAAACAAACTCAAATTCAGCTTGTTTCTTGAACAAGAGGGTAACAAAGAAAAAAGTCTCATCCATAATTAAAACCGTCATACATAAGAAGTATTTAACACCCTCCGTTGCGAATTGCGGATTAGGATTTTATGCAATCAAATAAATTAAAGACGTACCAATCTAGATAGCTGGTTTACAAATGCCTTAATTAGCCAAGCTCATAAACAATGTGCAATTGTGCATGCCTAGCTTTCACAAATTGAAATTTTATCTTTAAAATAAGTATTAAATAAGTATTAAATTTTAATTAAAAAAATTGAAATTTTTATACAAGTGATTAGTAGATATTTATTATTTGTTATATATAAAAATTTTATCTGAGCCGAGTCGAGTTACCAAGTTCGAGTCGAGTCCGAGTTAAACAAGCTGAGACCGAGCTGAACATACAAAAAATTCGGTTCGGCTCATTTAAATATTATTCGAGCTTGTTTTTATGTTCGAGATCGACTCGTTTAAGAAAACGAGCCGAACCGAGTTCACTTAAACGAGCCGATCCCGAACTTTATTCACGAACGATTCTATTCATTTGCAGCTCTACATCGATCCTATCACTTTTCTTATTTCGCTTTTTCTTAACCTCATTCCCAAATTCAAAATTTGAATGGCACGAATGGAGTTTATGATTTCGTTTGAACTTGGCAGCATAGTAATGAAATTAGAATCTTTAAATAGAACAAATGAGTGAGAAATTTTGCCCATATGTATTTGTACTTTGGAGTTTCTTGTAAAACGTAAGTAATGCCTTACAATGTATAAGTACTGTATAAAGGGTATTTAGTGTTGACGAAGGAATTCAGTAGCAACAAGATTTAGTGTTCGCAGCTGGAAACAAGATCTGTGACGGCGGTTCTTCGTCGGAAAACGTGAACAGTAATCATCGGATTTTATGAACACTGTTTGGTGTTTGTGATTATTGGTGGCTGAGATTGCTTAGGTTTAGTGGTGGCTCCTTTGCGCTCTCGCTTCTGACCCCTTGTAATTTGCCTACGTATCCATATTTATAGGAAATCAAGCCAACGTAGTTTTTGGGAACAAGAAACCTAACGGGCTTAGATCTCTTGTCCTGATGCCCAGTAGGATACCTAATGGAAACCGTCTTCTACTAATTTTAGGAATGTCCGCCGATGAGGTCCAACCACAAAGGCCCAATGCTCGTCCGCGGCTTCGAGACTTCACGAATAAGGCATCTCCCTGGCCAAGGATAACCCTCCGCTACCAGCTATTTCTACAATCCGTGAACGCAGTTATAGCCGTGGTTCATCCCAAATGTTGGACGCATCCTTGTCCCCTGGATAAGGAGCCTCTACCAGATTGCAGGACAAGTGATCCCAAACTTTTGGGTGCAAAGTGCAGGATACTCCGAAGTCTCCCAACGAGGACACCTGTTGACTACAGAGACAGAGCTCCAAAAGCACACACCAGAGTTTACCCCACATCCCCAATGAGGACACTCATTGACTACAGAAGGAGGCCTTCCGTCCAGGCATACCCATGGAGGTCTCTGACCACGGACACCGCCTTCCGGTGGTTGCATTACAGGAAGAAATTCTTCAATAGAGTACCTGCAGCAAATAGGTTAGTAATAATAATCTCCTTCCTCCTTGACTCATCCAAATAACTCGTCCAAGTAACCATGTTGAAGTCCCATCCGAGCAATCTTTTCTACTTAGGGCGCATCCTAAGACCTTCCATTGATAAGGGCCAACTCGAACAAAATCATTCCAAGTCTCTCTTTCATCACAAGGGCGCGCCCCCTCTTTTATAAGAGGGCGCGTCTTATCTTTCAAGTCAACAGAACTTCTGCCATACATTTGGGCGCGTCCACCTATAATATACGTTGCCCGCCTTCTTCCTTTTTAGTCAAAGAGAGCTTATCTTATTTTTTTTCCTTAATTTTAGATACCAATTTCCAAATTAGGCCCAATTAACCCAGCCTTGACCCGAACAATATCTTTGCCAAATTTTGGGCATAACATTAAGGATGAAAACTTATAAGTTAGTGAAAAATTTATTTATAAGTGCGTGAAGTTTTTATAAAATTAAAACTTTGAAAAATGATTTATTAAATATAATTAGGTAAAAGAACATTTAAAAGTATAATTGTTGAATTTTGAATTATTAAAGAAAATAAAAAAGTCAACCAATAACGTATAAATTGGCAAATTATGTGCCCATTTGAAAAATTTTAAAATAAATAACTTATGACTTAAAATGAATAATAAACTTATACGTGATATGTAAATTAATACTCAGAAGTTATATAAGTGTTTATATAATTTTACTTATAAATCAAATTTTTTTTGACTTTAGTGAATTAAAATAAATAATTTTGAAAATAAAACTATCTTAATTCGTAAACTTCAAATTAAATTAACATTTAATAACATATATTTTAAAACTAAATTTAATAAAAAAAAGTAAAAAAATAAATAAGTTAAAAAAATACGTTATTATTAACATTCAACTTATGAGTTTATAAGTCGTAAATTCGACTTATAAATTGAGTTGACAAATACTTGTCGATAAACTGTAGCGGGTTTATGAGTTTGGAAACAAACAAACCATGCGTTAAGTTGGCAAATACCCTGCATAAGCTCTTATGAACTTATAAACTATTTGATGATGACCACTAACCAGTAAGAAACACGGAGTAGAGGAATTTTTTTAAATTTTTTTAAATTAAGTAATAATTATATAATAAATAAATAAATTATATATATATAATGAGCCATTACATAGAAATTATTATTACATTATTATGTAAAATTTAAAATAAATACCTAATAAATTTGTAAAATTATATTAGTTTTGCAACTTATTTTAACAAAAGAATTGCAATTATTATTGGTATCTAACATTTTTATTATATCATTAAAAGATAATGTACAATTTTATTATATCATTAAAAGACAATATAAAATTGTACGTGAAATAATTAAAAATATATAATTGAAACCAAAAAGGTATTATAAAAAAATTCCAACAACAATATCATTTTTAAGGGATGATATAACTTTTGGATTCCCAAATTGTTATACAATGTCACCTCACTCTTTACACCCCAATAATATCTCAAAAACTCTAAAGTGCTAATAAAGTAGGCCACCCATGATTGTGACTCTTCTTCTTACCGGTACATCAAATTGTTACATGTATTTTTAATCATAAACATAATATGTGAGTATGATAAAAAATGACAATTTATTTAATTTTAAACATAATTATTGATTTTATTTAAAAAACATAATTATTGGAATATTTGTAGAATTAGTTTTAAAGAATTGAATTTAAGATATGAAGTTAAGCATTGTATATAAACGGATCATTACCTTATTTACTACTCCCTCCGTCCCGGTGGGGTGTTTATATTGGGGGACGGGGGATCGGCACGCATTTTAAGGCTCCCGTAAAACATGGTTCCCTAAATAATTTTAAATATTTTTTTTCTTTTAAATAAAAATAAAATGTTTAAACTTTTATACAGAAAAAGAAAATTCTAAAAAAAAATTATAGAACTATATTTTATAGTAGCCTTAAAGTTCGTGCCAAGCATGAGGCAAAAGTATGTAAAGAATCAAGTGGGACGGAGGGAGTAAATAATTTTTAGTTTAAAAAGTATGCCTCGTACATTTTTAATATATATTTTTTAATAAAACAAATGAATTGTACATATAATTAATATTTTTTAAAATGTTGAAAATAGATACACTTATATATAAAGAATATATTTGTATATCACATATTTAGATAAGTTAGTGTCATAAATAATCAGGGTATTTCAGTTTATTTCGAATTCAAAATCAGAAACCTCACCCATGCATTATGACTAAATGAATCTGTCGAAAATATAACGTCACTATCTACATTTAAATTAAATTACGAGTCAGACAAAAAAACCTTACCAATAAGGGGAAATTTTGTAATATCTTATATCAATAAAAATTAATATTTTTGAGATTTTTATCGAATCAAGTCAATTGATAATATGTATAAAAATTACTTTACCCATTTTCAGAAAATACTAGAAATTTGACTACATGACCCGGCCGGTCGGAAATACATCGCCACTGTCTAGGTTTAGTAAATTTAAATTATTTTATAAAATCTCATATTAATAAAAATTAATTTTTTGAGGTCTTTTTACAATCAGTTCAATTGATAATATGTTTATTGTTTTTAGGACTTGACTCAATATTTAAATATATTCGGAATTTGACATCGGATGTCACGAGATCCGTTAAAATTACTACGTCTACTAAATCGATAAGAATTATGTTTATGAAATTATTTAACGATGGTGAGTTTATAAAAAGTTGACCCCAATGTCCTATTTTTTCATTATTTTTAGAAAAAAAATAAATTACACAACTAAATAGTAAGAAATAGATTTTTCATTAACATGTTATTTGGAAAATGATAAGACATTTGATGTTTATTCATCAAATTTAGATTATTTATTGCATAATTTAATTAAAAATACATTTGTATTCAGATATTTGTGAAAGATATCTTAAATTTTAAATTGTTAAATTTGATATGGTTGTTATAAGTAATCTTATATATGGACTCTCTTTTTCTTTCTTAGAGTCCTCGTGTCCAAAATGCTACGTATTACAATCCAATATGTTTAATTTTTTTTATTAATTTAAAAACTAAAATAATAAACTCTAGGATATGAACGTGTATTTTGTATGGTATTGTATCATTAATGTTAAACAAGTTGAACATGTACGTGTTCTACAACGTAAAAATGTATGTTCTGCAAAATAATTATGTTCTATAGAATCATATGTTCTGTAATGTTCAACTTGTGAAATGTATTAGATTTGCAAGACTTCATTAAAATAGTGATATTTGTTAAACATGATTCATATTATAATACGTTTTATAATATTTTATGTATTTTTTAATTACAGATCCCGTACTCAACAAGAAATAAAGATTCAATAGAATTTAACTCATATATATTTATATAAGAAACTTAAAAATTTATAAATCCAATCTTTTGAAAAAAATATTTAACATGAGCAATAATAATTTTACAAAAATAATATTTAATACTAGAAAACATCGTACAACTATTTAGAATTACTTTAATATTTTGAATTATTAGAAAAAAGGTTAAAACTATAATGTATTGTACCATTTGATTTAATCCATGTTATGCTATCTAATGAAAATTAATAATATTAGTCGATAATTTAAAAGGATTAATAAGTTCAACTAATATATATTTTTTCTTTTTCACCACGAGTTCAACTAATATTAAAAAAAATTAACGAGTTGAAAAATCTTTAATTTTAGAAAAACAATATATATTGGTATCAAGTTATTATAAAAAAAAATATTAGAATCATATACGAAAGCAACTTAAAACCAATTTTAATAATGATATTAATACAAATTTCTCTTCGAATTATTGAAAAAGAGCATGTGAATATGAGTAGTTAGTCTTTATGATATATGAATTATTTTTAGCATCAATGATTGATGCTCTGTTGAGTAAAATTAGATATGAAAATATTATCAGTGCTACTATGATTACAATATATATAAATAATTATAATTTACTTATTAGATAATTATAATTTTTGAATAATTATAAATGCATGTTATTTGCGTAATTTATTGGCTAATGATTTGACATATACATAAGTAAGATATCTAGTCTATAAATAAAAGAGGCTAGCATAATCTACTCAAAAGTATACCAAACAATAATTTACATATATACACACACGAACATATGACTTTATCTTTACTAATTTCAGAAGATTCAATTTTAATGTTGTATTTAGATTTATTGATACACTAGAAAGAGAATAACAAAAGTATTTTATGTATTGAAAATGAGAATGATCAATTAAATCTTAGTTTTTTTCAATATGTTGAAAACTAGGTGAATTATGCCAATTTTGAATTGATAAATTATGACATTGATAATAATCTGACATCTTATAAAATTACCTTTGTACAATAGATTTAAAACTGGGTCGTGTCAACTTTAGTTAATGAATTAATACATTAACAATGACATAGCATCAAGATAAACGTTAAATCTAAAAAAATAACATTTTCTATCAAAAATCAACATATATTAACAGTAATGTAAATTCAACATTTTTGAATATACGATGCAGGTCTTGACGACTTAAGTTGTACATTAATAATCCTTTTAAATTAAGTAAAGTAGTTATAAATTAGTATTAACTTTATTAATAAAATAGCTTATTACTCATGATTTTTTTATCAAAACTCAAAAAATTTATTCGACTCTGCATTAAACATATATGTTATTTTTTAGTTTATTTTTTATGAGCATAGTGAAAAAAATCTTTGAATTAATTTTAAACCTTTTTCATTTAAGCATACAATGACTACTCTGCTTGTATTTATTCAGTATATATAAATTACATGACACAAATAAGAAA
The DNA here is from genome assembly GCF_009905375.1 of Apium graveolens. Taxonomy (NCBI): domain Eukaryota; kingdom Viridiplantae; phylum Streptophyta; class Magnoliopsida; order Apiales; family Apiaceae; genus Apium; species Apium graveolens. The sequence continues at coordinate 5,784,677 of NC_133648.1, read as the reverse complement.
ATATATAATTTGACTAATGATCTATATTATAAACATTATGTACGTTGTTAATGTCTTATATGAAAATCATACATATTGATAAAAACTCAACATATATTTGATATATTTTATACGTTAGAGAATATTTACCAATAGGAAAATAATCAAGAATGTTGCTAATATAATTGTATGGTAGTACAAAAAAAAACCTAGAAAATGACCCGTGCCTCTGCACGGGTTATTATGCTAGTTTTTAGCTAATTAGACAACCAATGTTTGTGACTTTTTTTTAGTTAATTGATTTTACTCGCAAATGGAGGAGTCAAACTCTTTACCTCCCGCAAGGGATACATGAGTTCAATCACTATACCAACACTTTGTTGATCCATGTCACTGACTTTGGCAACCCTAGATGCTCAAAAATCACCTCCATTCATTTACTTGTCCCTTAAAAAACTCTTCTATGAAGAAGCGAGGCCAACACACTAAGGGCAAGAAATACAACCCATCGCATGGGGCATCCATTATTTAGCGGTAAGTTTTTTTAAAAAAACAATAGGGAATAACTGGGAAATAAAATATGGAGCTTTTAAATTTGAAGTTGATTAGGTCGTGTCTCTAGTATATCACAAGAATGGTTGAATAGTTTGGTTATATGATTTATCGAGAAGAATGCTAACAAATTCTTGTTTTAAAAACTTGATTAAAGATCTTGCTAGAAAAAATGAGAGGAAAATAATTTTAAAATCGTGAGTTCAAATTTGTTTGTTAGGATAATATGTTATGATTAGCGTGAAATAAGAGTTTAGTAATATTTTTAATGCATTTTTACAACATTTGATCCTATTGCTTTGTTTTCTAATTTTATTATAAATAACACCGCACTTTTCTCGTCAAAAAATCACTGTTCAACTATGCGAAAACATTAAAAAACCAAAAGCTCTGCCCGGTTGGTTCAGTAATACCTCATTTTTGGTCTAATACGCCTTTGCGTTGTTTGTGTTTTCACTTGTGCGCTTCAATTACATCGACTCACAACCACTTCTATATTTGAAAAATATTTCGGGAGGAAGAGTTATGTATCGAAACAATGCTCTTACAGACTATTCCAATACTACTAAATTTCTATACTAATGGAATAATAAGGAGTTTCAAATTTCGAGATACTTACTTGTGGGCTAACTGGTTACGCTTTATCCAAGTATCCTACAAAGAGATGTTGGGAGCCAGAATCACAAACAGATCAAAGAACTATGATTTTAGCGTGCAGTCTTAGCCCCTCGCATTTAGCGTGCAGTCTTAGCCCCTCGCAGGGTTCTTAATGAATTAATTTATTCAAAAAAGTCTCGTGGTTAAAGACGTGAAATTGTTAATTCATAATTGTTTCAAGCAAATGGGGTATGACAAATTCTTTTGAAATGGCATGGGGCATCTCAAAACTTAGGACCGGTCCTGCAAAGAAGACCTTATGTATCACCAATGACCCCCAAATGCTTAGTGACATTAATTAGCAAAAAAAAGTTTCTTGAGTGACATTGCTGGTATAGAGAAATCATGGGTGATCAGAGAAATAATTTTCCAGATTGTGCCGGGATAAGTAGATCTTGTGTCTTTCCTGTCCATACACGTAAAGTTGGTCAAACATAATTTTGTCCCAGAAACCTAATAATTATGCGGCATTCAAATAATTCAGATCATTTCATTCTTCTTCATGATACGAACTTTAAAGTTCCGTACACAATTATTCATCCACCTTCAACCAGGACTGGCACAAATTTCTGTACTCAGCTGGAATGTCCTAAGAATCTAGAAAATCACAACATATAAGGTTTACAATACTGTGCAACAATTTTCATCCACCTACGTATAGAGAATAAGAAATTGAAAAAAAAATACGTGCCACTCCATACTCATAATCGCGCATGTGACACTCCTTGACTTCAAAGTGGAATGTTGTCATGTTCCTCTCACCAGCCTCACCTGCCAAGATAGTTTAAATATTCACTATCTCTTATTCATGTCAAAATTAAAAAATGGAATACTTACCATGGATATAAACTATACCTAATCCAGATAGAAATTGACCAATGGGTATTTCAATCTATAAATTATGGAATACCCTAAGCCGAAACCAGAAAATACCATCAAACGCAAACAACAGCATGTACTTCCCACTGAAATCCAAAGCATCTAATATATTGCATATGCTTGCCAATCCTTTAATCCTATTGTTACTTTCTATAAATGATCCAACTGCCTCATGACCGATACATATCACAAAAGGAACAACCTATAATACATTCTCCCTAACTCAGAATCTCGGAACTAATACAGTAAAGGTTAATGGTTAGATATAACTAACAATAGAATCCGATATATTTGGAACACTAATTTGACCAAAAAAACAATATCACGCAAGCTATGGAACACCAATAACTTTCATTCAGCCAATTCTCAAACACTGGGACTCAAAATCTGCTAATCGGGCTGTAACTTTCGATAGTAATTATTATCGAACATATGCTCACAATTTTTAACAGTCATTTTATGCATAATGCCACGAAACCCTTACGTTAAGAACATCGAAATACAATATAAAAGATACAACTTTACAGGGAAGCAGTAGCAAGATTATTGTGTTCATACCTGTAAATGTGGTGCAAGAGCAGTGATGTGAAGATGAAGAGGAGACAATGTTTGATGCAGTTACAACTTTCAATAGAGGCGTTGGGTTAAGCGGTTTGATTATGTTGTTCAAAAGGTCCTCCACAATTTGTTTTGTTTATTAAAGAATGGCCAATTTAACCAAAGCCCAAAACAAAATTAACTATACTCAACCTATAACTTCCCAACCACCTTCAAATTAATGTAAATTATTTTTTTTTTCTACTTATGCCAAGGGTTGAGTTCTATGGAGTCCACCTTGCCATTAATTTTAACTTCGTTTTTAATTGTATTCCTTATTCTCAATTAACTTTAATATAATTTATTTACACTGTTGGTATAAACTTTATTTCAATTTATGTCCGAAATGATAGAATTTCTAAAATTTCGCTGCCTTTATCAATTATAGACAAAAAAACTATGTATCGTTTAATTTTACTAATTCCGTTTCAATTTATGTCCAAAATAATAGAACTTTTAAAATTTCACAGCGTTTGTCAATTCCGGGAAAAAAAAATACATGTAGGGTAATTTTACTACTTCATCATCTATTTAATAAACACCAAATGGGGTGGAAGTGTGTGTATGCCTGGATACAAAACCAACTACTAACTGCGCTTTTAATACTCATCTTGGCTAGTTAACAATGGACACTATTTTATTCTATGATAAATATTTCAACAATAATTTTTATACACATTTATGTATGGTCATTTTATAACAGCATTTGTCACAATAAACTTGCGAAGCCAGCAAAACTTCTAGTATGATACAACAATTCGATGATCACGAATTTTGTACCACCATTTTGTGCTTCATGAGTTTGACACCCCCACCTTTTACGCAAAAATAAATTACACTTTATAAGTTCGTATAAAGTCTTCCAAAGAAAAGCTGGTGCAAAACTAAGATTGAATTGCAGAGGGAAATGCAGCAACAGTAATGACTTGACTCTGGAAGAATGATCGATAATTGAAAATAGTACCGGCAGCTGCTCATAAGTCTGGACTCTGGATCAAGGTATCGGACACATACAGCTACGAAAATTAAAAAGAAACAGTTTTGAGTCTTACTATAACACTAAATGAACTAGTTACTTAAGATAGTATGAGAGGCGCCCTTGATGCACTCTTCAACCCAGTCTTAGATTTATTAAATATTTGGAATTTCATACAATTTTAAATTAAATAATATCTTTCTGGAACTCGAAAGTAGTAGGAAAAAATCCAATAATTACAACGGATTATAGTGAAAGTTCCATACCACAGGAGAAGCCCAGTTTTATTATTTTTTTCAACTCTTTAACCAAGAGTCCGGGTTACAAATGTAGAGAATATGAGGCTTTATTAAAGTTCAAAATGAACATTTCCTCAAAAGAAAAAGTTCAGATGAACATAAATTTGTAATCATTTTGTAATCCTCCTAACAAGGACATGAGCACCATACTGAGGCTGCACCGTGGCCACCATTTCCGGAGCATGAATATATGATGGTGAAAGTAAGAAGGAGAACTTCTTGATAATCATAGCTAGGGTAATCTTAGCTTCAACCATTGCCAGATTTCGTGCAATACAAATTCTGCGGCCCAACCCGAATGGAAAGTATGCACCCAAATGCTTGGGAGGTTCAACAAACCTTGCAGGATTGAACTCATTGGCATCTAGTCCCTATATCTTTGTGTTATGATGGACAGCAGCTTGTGGCATGTAGAATTCTGTTCTAACTGGGATGTCAAAATTGCCTAGTTTAACATTCTTGAAGTTGAAGGTCCTTCTCGAGATACTATTATCATGGGTATATAGTCGAAGTGTTTCTTTAATTATCAGACTAACCTGTCAATAAAAAAAGAGTTTAGTACTTGAAAGTTTAATAGAGAGCCACTGACACAACTGGAAAAGATTTAACGTACAATCTTCAACTCTTGCAAGTTCTCCAAAGATGGATGCTCATTGCCTCTGCACACTTGAAGAATTTCTTCGCGAGCTTTGGTTTGCCATTCTTGATGCTGGGCTAGAAGGAGAATTGCCCAAGTCAGAGAATTAGCTGATGCTTCTTTCCCCCCGTAGAAGAATGTCTTACACTCATCAATGACTTCCTCAATGTCCAGCCCGGATCCAAGTCCATTCATGTCACTACCGGACATTAATATGCTCAAGAAATTCATCGAATTATCACTTGTTTCTCTGTTTTCCTTAATAATCTTTCTCACTGAGTCTCGGGTTTCCTTCTCTAATCTCCATCTCAGTTTGTTCTTTTTTGTAGGCAAAAACCTGGAGATATAATCATTTTGAAATAGCAGGGAAATTAAGAAATGAGCTCAACAGGAAATTTTATATTTATGCTTGTTCTGTAGAAAACTGTTGGGTATTGATAAGAAATTAAAAGGTTTGATAAAAAGATTGCATTTCTGGACTACCTGAATCCAGGGATGTAAACATTGCGCATGGCCTGAATAGTAAGAATCTCTTGTTGCTGTTGCAATTCAATAATGCGCTTCCCATTTTTAAAATTATTCCCCAAAGTTGTTCTACAAATAATTTCAGCTGACATCTCATGAAACTCCTCGTGAACTTCAATCTCAAGTTCATTCATTTCTCCTATTTTTGCTTCCCAGTTTTCCAGCATTTTTCTTACACTAGCTGCCATCCCCGGCACCATGGTCTGTTTAACATGAAAGCTATAAAAGTTAGGATGTCCATAGAATTTGTCAATCTCATAACTAGAAAACATTATTCGAGATTAAGATCCTGGTGCAGATAAAGGACAACCAAAAGATTTAAGATGAACATACCTTCGACATGCACTTACAATGTTCTCGAGGCTCGATTAGTCCATATAATCTATTTTTCACAAGATAAACATTTGATGCCAGTTAGGTTAAACCGAGTTATTCGCCAACAAGTTTGAACTCGGCTTGTTAAGGACTCGGTTCGTTTAATACTTGAGCTCGAGTTCAAACAAAAAATTTTTTTATCAAGTAAACGAGCTCAGCCAAGCTATAATAGTGTGTGGATTGAGCTCGTTTGGCTCCAGATCGCCTCATTAAAGCTCGAAAAAAATGACATATATCATGAATATTTTTAAGAAAAGTACCCTAATTTTTAGCATTTTTAAGAGTAAATGTACAAATCAGATACGAAATATCCAACATTCCAACTCGCGCATGCTAAAATGAGTTGGGCTTGGAAAAAAACAAGCTTGTTTGTCTTTTAAAACTTTAACTTTTAAATAGTTGTTCGTATTCGGCTCGGCTCAGCTCGTTTTTTTCAATAAAAGCGAGTGTTTGGCTCATTAGTTAATAAATTCGAGCTCGAAAACCTATTTTATGCGATAAAAAACTCAGCTTAGTTTTATTCATTAGGAAAAAAATAACTCAACTCTTTTACGTTAAAACTGGCTCCACACTAGAACTGTATCTTAAGCTAACTGCCTTAGAGCATCTCCGAATGGAGTGCCAAAAAGAGTGTCAAAATGTTATGTGATATGACACTCTTGTTGCTTATTCATTGGAGGCTTAAGGGTGCCAACTAAAATAGCCAACTTTTGACACCTCCCAAAATGAAAATAATGATATTATCCTACTCATAAAGACATGCACATTTGTATATATTTTAAATTATACTTGTATACGAATAGTTTGGCAATTCCGAATACAATTGTTAGAGCAAATTTTGATAAAAAGGATGTCAAAAGTATAATAAAAAAAAACAATAATATATTAATATTATTAATGAGGGACAATATTGACAACCTTAATTTAGCACTTCCACTAAAGATCCCCCCTAAAGATGCTCTTGGTTCCCCAAACTATAATACCAAAATTTGGAAATCTATATTTAACTGTACTGGATTTTTTTTACTAAATTTATAATTACTTCTACATAAGAAAGCATGTCTAATGATTTGCACCGGCTATCTATAGAGCTGCAAATAAAAGAACCGAGCTGAGCCGAACTTAATTTTTTTTTAAAACGAAATGAGCCGAACCGAGTTTAATAACCGAGTCGAAAGTTTTATTCAAGCCCGGCTCGTTTATAACCGAGCTGAGCCCGGGCCGAACATGAGTTTATCCACGAACAACCGGGTTGAGCCGAACCCGAGCTGAGTTGAGTTGTTCACTTATAGTTTACATATATTTTTCAATCGACTAAGCATAAAGTATAGTATATAGTTTTATAAGTTGTATCGATATCAAATACCAGTCTTATCTTATAATTATATACGCACACTCACCTACAGTTATTTCTATATATATATGATTTTATTTTTTGCGACAAATTTTAAGAATAATTTCAATTTTATTTTAAATTATTGAGACATTCGTAACTTTGCAAATCGTACACTACTTTTTAAACCGTCATTGTTCAAATTTTATTATGTTTTGATGTGTTATTTAAATTTGGTGTATGCGAATTACAAGTTATTTTATGGTGTTTATAAAAATATGAATAATTGGAGATGAATATATAATGATAATAAGATAGCTTCGTTATGAAAAAAATAGGTGTTAAATTTAGAAAAATAAACAAAAATTTTGAAATAATTAAATTATTAATAAATGATGAAAAACGTAATAATAAAAATATTTAAGTGATTAGTAATATTTATTATTTGTAATATATATACAAATTTTATACGAGCCGAGTCGAGTTACCGAGCCGAGTCCAAGCTAAACGAGTTGTTCGAGCCGAACAGATAAAAAGCTCGGCTCGGCTCGTTTATCTATCTGAACTCATTTTCATGTTTAAGGCCGGCTCGTTTGAGAAAATAAGTCGAGCCGAGTTCACTTAAACGAGCCGATCCCAAATTTTGTTGATGAACGGTTCTCTTCATTTTCAATCCTAGTTATCTATTATCTACTAAGAAATTAGAGGGACATGCATGCATGCATGATGCACACTCTTCAGTCTTCACCTTCACTTAAAGTAGATATAGCACCTTGAGAAAAAAAGTAGATATAGCAGTACCACTACTAATGCAACCAGAGAAACCATATGTATACGTAGTACATCAGTACATGCAACAAAATGAATTAATTGTAATCAAACCTTAACTTTGTCCATGTTGAATGCTGGGGTTGCGATCTTTCGATGAGCAGCCCATTTGTGACCCATCAACCCAGCAAGTCCCTGCCCAAACAGCGGCCTAGACAATGGATTGAAGTCATCCCTATCGATCGTGTCAGTTGTGTTAAGCAACACCTCTTTGATCATGTCGGGATCTGCCAAGACCAGCCTTGGCCTCGTCCCGAACCAACACAAAAAAGTCTTGCCATACCTGACTGACCACTGGTAATAATCTGGTAACACGCGGTGCACAATGTCATGATTAAAAGGACAGGATTTTGATTGAGCTTCTTTAGTGATTCTTATCATCTCTTGGGTGTTTCCATAAAATGGACGATAATTTGGGCCGTTTACACCTTGTTTTCGAAAAAAAGTTGAATTCTCCATGGAACCCATATTACTGAGTGCAGAAATTTTAAGCTCGCAAGAGTTAGCAAGATGGTAACAAAGAGAAAGGCCATGGGGTATGAATAGAAGAACTTAGAGGTAGATGGTTGAACAAAACTAGATGTAGTATAGCATATATATAATTGATGATCACTGATACATCTAGTCCCATTCAGTCGCAAGATATTAGAATAGTACTGCTGGTAAAGCTGATAATACATCTAGTCCAATTGAGGGACAAGATATTAGAATAGTGCTGCTAGTAAAGTGGATAAGAGATTTTAGTTTTGATGCATTTAAATCATGTTTTTTCATACACGTACTTCTAATAATTTAGGAGAGGATTAACACAAGGCATGAACCCTACTTAAATCCATGTATAGAATACTTTATGAACCGAATTGTTCACGAAGAACCTCGAGTTTAACGCGGTAGCAAGATGGTAACAAAGAAAAAAGCCATATCCAATAACTAAAACCGTCATACATAAGAAGTCTTTAACACACCCTCGGTTGCGAACTCCGGACCTGGATTTTATGCAATCCAATAAATTAGTATTAAATAAGAAGTACAAAATTAATTCTCAAAATAGTTATAAAATGACACGTATTTTATTGGTTAAATATAAATGGATCCCTATCAAATTATTTCATACATGTCACGTTATTTTGTAACAATTTTTTAATTTTTTTTTCCTCAAACGTTACTCCAAATGTGCAAGCCTAGCTTTCATTCATTTTATTATGTTAACCCATTTGTCGTGCAATAATTCGAGTTTTAAAAAGGGTGAAAGCAAGTAAATAATAGGAAAGCACTCATATTCACTCACCCTAAGTAGTTTTTTTTCCAAGGTTTTAGTAAAGAGAAAATAAGCGAAGGAGAGTGAAAATTTTATATTATTTATTTTCAAAACTTTTACTTCCAAAATAGGATGAAAATGAATTTAATTAAAAATACTTAATATTACAAATTTATCTTTTTTATTTAAATTATAATTTTTTTAATTTAAAAATAAAATTGTATTTTGATAACTAGGGTTGTTTGAGTCGATACGCTCACGAACAATTCGGTATTCGGTTTGAAAAAAGTTCGGATTCAATTCGGTTCGACTAAAAACGAGTCGAACATGAACACAATTTCAAGGCTCGGTTTATAAATGAGTTGAATTTGAGAATAATATAGTTCAGATCAAAAGTTTGCGAACTAATTCGATTACAATGTTCGTGGGTAATGTCCGTGTACATACTCGTTCACATAGCTTGTTCACATAGCTTGTGAAGTATATGAAATATTAGATAAATATGCTCGTAAATGATACACGCTTATGACACAATATTAAATGAATAATTGGGTATATATTTATTTTAAAATCAATTTACCAATTTATTTAATTCATTTATTATTTTTTATTAAATATATAAAATTTTATATTTATAGGATTTAAATTATAATACATGCTAGATGGTAAATGTATAACTATTTTATTAGTTTGTAAACTAAATTGCTTGCGTCAAGAGTTCGTGAACAATATTCATGAATTGTTTGTTGAACCATAGTTCGTGAGCTGTTCGTAAATAACCACTTTATTAGTGAATCGATACGAATAAAAATTTTGACTCGATAAAAGTTCGAGCTCGAATTAGAATTCAATATAATTATAACGAGTTACATGAATACTTAAGAGTTTAACTCGGTTCAACTCATTTACAACCTACAGTCATTTATATGATTTTGTTTGAACTTGGTAGCGTAGTAATGAAATTAGTTTCACTCTATAATTTTTTAAACTTGAGAACAAATGAGTGAGAAATTGTGCCCATTTGGGGTATTTAAAAAAAACAAAGTTATGCCTTAAAATAAATAAGTATTGTATAGAGGATAATTAGATAAATACTTACAAGTTTTAAAATTGTTTGAATAAATTTAATAATAGGTTAATGAAGTTTTTACAAAATTAAATTTTTTAAAAATGATTTATTAAGTACAATTAAGTAAAAAAATATTTAATATATATATGTTAAATTTTGAATTATTAAAAAAAATAAAAAAAAGTAAGTTATAAGTAAATTTGGGCAAATTGTTGAGTTGACTATTACCCTCGACAAGCCCTCGTGGACTTTTAACTTACAAGGTACTAGATGATGATGACCTGTACGAGCTTCAGGGATTTTTTTTTTAATTTTTTAAAGTTAATTAATAATGAAAGAATGCCTAAAATACACCAGTTTTCACCTTCAACTGCCCAAAATGCCCATATGCGCGCGAACCGCCCAAAATACCCACAAAATACGTATTTCAGGGATGCGTATTACATAATGTAAAATTTAAAAGAAAGAATATCAAATAAATTCAAATTTATAAAATCATATTATTTTTGCAACTTATTATAACAAAAGATTGCAATTATGATTGGAATCTAACAATTTTATTATATAACTAAAAGATAATATATAATTGTTTGTGAAATAAAAATTTAGGATTGAAATTAAAAAGGTATTATAAAAAATTGTAATTACAATAGTATTCCCAAAAAATTATTATTACATTAAAATTATATTGAATCAAAAGTGAAATAGGAATTTACGGATTAAATTAGAAAAGATCAAACCAAATTTGGTACCGAGTACATTCGAAAAGAGGTTTTATTTATTAACGTAGGTTACATAATGTAAAATTTAAAATTAAAGAATGTCAAATACATACATAATAATTTATAAAATCATATTATTGTTCATCTCGGTAAGTTATAACAAATGAATTACAATATTATGTTATTAACAGAAAATATAAAATTGTACGTGAAATTGGAATAAACCAAAGATGTTATAATAAAAAATTACAATTATAATAGAATTATAACAATTTTATTATTTCACTAAAATTATGTGAAATTTGGGTGAAATCGAAAAAGTGGAACCAAATTTTGTATCGAAGTACTATTAAAAAAGAGTATTTATTAATAAAGGTTACATAATATAAAATTTAGAATTAAAGAATGTCAAATAAATCCATAATAATTCATAAAATCATATTATTTTTCAATCTGGTAATTATAACAAATGTATTGCAATAATAATAGGCTTCTAACCGTTTTATTATGTTATTAAAAGAAAATAAAGAATTGTACATAAAATCGAAATCTAAGACTGAAATCAAAAATATTATAATAAAAATAACAATTATAGTTGAATTATAGTAAGTTTATTATTTCACTAAAATTATGTGAAATAGGAATTTAAAGGTGAAATCAAAAAAGTGGAACCAAACCAAATTTGATAGTGAAGTACCAAAGGAGTTTTGTTTATTGATAAAGACTAGAATATAACCTACAAGGCGGAGAAAATTTTATTAAATTTATTTATAATAATATTCAGCGTAATATATTGATGGTATGGAATAATCAAAACACAATAAAATTAAGTGATGTACCATTAAAAAATTAATACAAAGTTTTAAGGAAAATAGAAGTATTGTAAATATAACAAGATCTGAACACATTTATTATTTTAAGAAAAAGTAATATAAAAGTATACTATAAGTAAAAGTATTGTAATTATACTACGATTTCAACAATTATATTATTTCCATAAAATTGGTATTTAGGGGTGAAACCAAAAAACGGTAAATCAAAATACTCTAAGATCAAGTACCATTAAAATGAGTTATATTGAACTGACGTGAAATCAGATATTGTATTATTAAAAAATAATATAGAACTCTACGGAAAATAAAAGTATTGTAATCATAATATGATTCAAACAACTTTATTATTGTAATAAAGAATTCTACGAAAAATAAAAATAACATATGTAACATCCCAATATTTTTATAACTATTTTTAGTTAAATTATTTTATAATATTGGTGAGTTATTAAATTTAGTTTGTATTAGTTATTTTTATTTTGTAATCAGAATATTATGTTAAGAGTAATAGTTTTATAAAAAATGAGGGTTTAAAAATAAGAGAAAACAAAGAAAAAGACTTAGGGTTTGTTAAGAAAAAGAATAGACTTACCTTACTTTTATGAAAAGAGGGGGAGGAGAGAAAGATATGAGAAAGAGAAGAGGGAAGAGACAAGAGATGGAGAATGAGATGAAAAAGAAAGCCTAATTGGTTATTGGAGGTTAAGAAATTCAGAGTTTAAGAAATCAAGGTTCTTGTTATTGGAATTTATGAATTCTTCGATTAAGCTTTCGAGGTACGGATATTTTTGTTATACTATAAATCTTGTTATACTTCATCGGATTCTTGTGCTTCAATTCTAGTAATCTGAATTCTTGTGAAATTTGTATTTAATTATATATTTATTGGATTGTTGTGATTCTAGACTGATCGGAAAGCTTATTTAATTATCTTCATCTTTCGTTCTTTACATTTTCTGAAATTTTACTTGTAAGTATCTCAAAATCTGCAATTTATAAAATCTGGTAGGTCAAATTGTGCTTGCACGTTTTAACTTCTTAAATTCAGTGTAAATTGAATATTTGTTCAAATATTATGAGCAATTCCATTCTGGAAAGCTCTTTTCGATATATGCATTTTGCGTTTATAATTCGCCGCTAAATTATGTGATTTTGATGCCTTAAACATCAAAATACTAATGTAATCAGGGCCTGATTCTGTTCTGCAGTCCACAAATCTGTCTTTTCTGAATTCATCACTTGTTCGTTTTTAATGAGTTTTACCATTCTGGAAAGGTCTCGGAATTTCCTACGATTTTCATGTTTCGTAATTTCTTAGTTGAATTCATCTTTATACAGTAAATTGGCATTTTTTTGGAACTGATCAGATTTGAGCTTATCAGTAATTAGTGGTTTGTTATGTTATTTAGTTTCGTGATGTTGGGTTAAAGTGTTTTGAGGTTATTTTGATAATTTATGAGAGAATTGCATTTTGCATCCCTCAACTTTAGCTTAAATTCAATATTGTATACTTATTTTCATAAATTGCAGTTTGCTACCCCTAACTTTCAATTCTTATGCGACATGCACCCCCTGGACAGTTACAACTAAAAATAATGAGGGGTAAAATAAGAATTTTAATATAAAATGTAATTAAAATATTAGTTATAATTTGAAAATAGTTAAAATTATTTATTTTAATTAATTCTCCCCCTTAAATACACACGAAAATAATAATAACGTCAAATAATTAAAAAAGATGATGCAACGAAATTATTACTAAAATTTATTATACGATTAAAATTAATGTTTAAATATATATATTTAATTTTTTTTTTGAATTTTAAACTTTTGGAATTAACACTATAAAATAAAAAAGAAATTCAAATTAGTAGTATGAGTCGAAAATTCAAAAATATGGAATATATATATATATTATTCATTTTTTAATATTTTTTGAAATATATAAAATATATGTTAATTAATTTTTTAAGCTGAAATTCCTAGTTTGCCCCTTTCTTATAAATGAAATTAGGCAAAATGGGTGTTATTTGTATTGGGTTTCAAAAAAAAAAGATGCAAACTGCAATTTCTGAAAATAGGTATACAATATTGAATTTGGGCCAAAGTTGAGTGATGCAAAATACAATTCTCTCTAAATTTATATATGATTTTGGAGATGTAAGATATTTGGGTGTGTGATCTTTGAGTTTCTGTTTTGAGCTATTTATGATATTTGTATGACTTGAGAGTTTGTAAGATATCCGCCACTAGTGGATAATCTCGTGCTTGTCACCTTCTATGCGGTGTAATTAAATTGTATGGGCGTGTCGCCGAAGTTGTGGGACACGTATAGTCATGGCTAGTATGTTTATGATTTGGCCTTTTGGGTAGCATGCGTTTATTGCCGTGCAAGCCCCTATAAGATATTAGGTAGTCTTTTCTTTGTGTTGTGCAAGCCCCTGCAAATTTTGATGACTACATATTTTTGGATTACCGAAAATGTGGGATATCCTGTAAGTGTAAGTTTGCCTCCCATGTTCGTATGTAAGCAATTTTGTGTATTATTTTGTAAGTGTGAAAATATGTGTAAGAGTATGTTTACAGTTTATCATTTGTGCTTTTGATTATATTATTTATGATCATTGTTTGTAAGTGATAAGAATATATTTGGAAGAGTAAGTTATTTTGATTAGAAATTATTTGTGTATTCATATTGTGAATTTGTGTATCATGGTATTTTATATTCCATGATTTTTGGCATCACTCGTTGTTTCGTTATTCGGTTTATGTTCATATTGGCATCTTGTTTGATCTATATTCATCTAATACGTTGTTTCATATCCGTATATGAGCCTTTCGCTCACTGCCGGTCCTTTGTTTTCCTTGTTTTCCTCCGGCAGGTATTCTTACTTAGGTGGGCTACTTAAGGGGAAGTGTGTGAGTTCTCGACTTTGAGAAGTTTGGTCTTTTATTAGGCTTCTATTAAAGTTTGTTGGTGTAGTTTGATAATTTAGTTGTATGTTATTTCAAGAATTGTAAGTTATTGGATTTTTGGGAACTTGCAAAGTTTTATTGAAATTTAGTGGATATAAAATTATGGAATTTGGTTATAAATTATTATTTCGAGGCACCTTATTTAGTTGGATTGTTAAATTTGGCATCGAAGCTAGAGTTTTAAGATTCTGTATATTTGCATTTAGGCTCGATTTATGAATATGAGATAGCCGTAACATAAAATTAATGCTTTAAAGTTGTCTTGAGGCTTGACTCGTGAGTATGGGTGGATTTAGAACAATCAATTACTTAAGAGTGTGTTTCATTTCGTGTTCTTCGAGATTTGTCCGTGTTCGTTCGATCGATTTTTAGTAGAAGTGCGCAAGTTAAATTTTGAGGACGAAATTTCTATAAGGGAGAAGAATGTGTTAGGAAATGAATAACACACAGAGGGGGGGGGGGGTGAATGTGTTTTACTGTTTTTAAGTTTTTCTTGAATATTTTATGGTTGAACAAAGTCAATTAAATCTTGTATTGAAAGTTTGTTCATGCAGAAATTAAACTTGCAAGAATAAAGAACACAGATCTTCAAAACTCACTTAATTTTATATTAAAATTAAGAATGTTTTGCTACAAAATTTATAGGCTCTTTGTTAATAAAGAGCTTAGCTTTTTCTTGAGAGTATTACAAGATTTTCTATCTAAATTGTTACAACTGACTAAAGGACCAGTGTTAACTTTATAATTCAGTTAACTGCTGGTTTACACATTGTACAATAAGACATGTTATTAGCTTTAGTAAACTATCACTTATCATTTCCATTTATAGAAAAGTATATCTTCTATTTATGGCTTAGCATATCTTTAGCATCCTGTAATTACCTTGATCTTCCTTTGTCAGTTAATCTTCACCATTGATCTTGCACATTCTTCAAACTGCTTTTTATAGACTTGTCAATCCAGCTGTTTGGATTGTTTGTTGATTGTTAATCTTGGATATTGAACTGATATGCAATTTTGTACTTTGAGATTTTACCTCGAGATCTCCAGTTTGGTCTATAGAGAACTTGACATCTCGATAAGTATATTGGCTTATCGAGATCTCTAGTACTCTATAGCTAATTTGGCTTGTAGAGGTCTCCAATTCTCTATAAGAGAATTTGGCTTGTCGAGATCTCTAATCTTCATATCTTCACTTGACTTATCGATATCTCTGAGTTCTCTAGTGGTTTCTTGACTTGTCGATATCTCACAGTTCTCTAGTCAAATTTGACTTGTCGATATCTCAGAGTTCTCTAGTGAATTTTGACTTATCGATATATCTGAGTTCTCTAGTGGAATTTGATATATCGATAACTCAGAGTTCTCTAGTGAATGTTGACTTGTCGATAACTCTGAGTTCTCTAGTGAAGAAATAACTTGTCGATATCTCCAATCTTCATGTCTTCAATTTGACTTGTCGATATAACTGAGTTCTCTATAAGCTTTTCTGAGTTCTCTATAAGTCATTCTGGAGTTCTCGAATGACTTCTCTATAACACTAAATCTGTGACTTGTAGAGATCTTGACTTAGAATATTTTTCCTAAAACAGATTTATTCAACTCCAAGCTTCTTCATAATTCTTCTGAGGCATGATCTTCTTGATCTTCTTCCAGATAGAATTCTTAGGCTTGACACTGTTTATAGAAAAAGACTCTAGTCTGCTCCTTTGACATTTTTACAGACTTTGAATGTTACAAGTACAAAATACAAATTAAGATAATAATACAACTTACTTAGGGTTGACAAATTATCTTAGTCTTGTTAAGATACAGGCATGTCTTGTACAACAATCTCCTCCAATTTGTGAGAAGATTGCTTAACACAAATTCATGCATGTTAACAAGACTAACCCCAAGTTTAAAATGATGGAAAATAAAATTAATACACAAAGCTTGATGAAATTACAACTTTTGTACACCATGAGATTTACAAAGTTCAATGGTTACAAGTATCAGGTAAAAACAGTTTTTGTATTCGCTTCTTCTCTAAGTAAATCCTTCAAGTGATCTAGAATTTCAAGTTCTTCTATTATAGGTGTTCCTCTTAGAGCTTCTACACGTTTCCGTCTTGCTACCTTGGGATAACCACTGTCTAGAAATCTATTCTAAACCTTGAGAATCCACCAGCTTTGATGTTTAGAAATTTCCCATCTTTAGAGATTCTGCTCATTCCTTTGGCCTTTAGCTCTTTTGATCTTTTTATAAACATCTCAATTTCTTCATCATACTTCCTTCTTCTTTCCTCAGCTTCAACTTCATTTCTTTTTCTTGTTTCTTCCCTTTCAAATTATCCACTCAGCTATAACTGATCTCCATGCCCTTGTAGCAGTATCCTTGTCCTTTAGCAAGCTTATTATTCTCTTAATTTCTGTGATTGAAAGAGAGTCCATTAAATCACTGCCAAGAAAGGTAAAGGAACCATCTTCATGGAAAATTCTAACTTCCCTAAGAGATACAACCCAGACTCTGACTATTTCCTCAGCAAGTTGTTGAAAGTGGTCTTCATCTGAGATGCACCAATTTAGAGGTAGAAAGTCAGATTGCTTGAAATAATTCCAGATGGCCCTTTCAGTTAATTCTCCTTTCTTTGTGAGTTTGGCTTCCTTAGGATTTCTTCCAAAATATTTGAGATTGACTTTTAGTGAAGGCTTGTTTAAAGGTAGGGTTGAGATTTTCTTTAGATTTGTTTGACTTATGGTGATTGGAATTTTTAGGAAAGAGTTGGTTGTTTGTTTGTACAAAAATTTTGGTTTTGAGGTTTGAGGTGGTTTGATGTTTGAGATAGTTGATGTTATAGGTTGAGCTGAGGTTTGAGCTAGTTGTGTTTGGATTTTTAGGGTTTTTTGTGGTTCTGAACTATCATGTCTTCTTTTACTTCTTCTCTCATCAGTTCTCTTCTTCTCATCCTCCTTCTTGTTCTCACCACTCTTGCTGCCAGATGGCTTAGTGGACTGACTTGGATTTGAGCCAGAAGGATTTTGATCATCTTTCTTCTGCTCATCATCATCCAAATCATCCTTGCTGATTTGAGTTTTAGGCAAGTTGGCTTCTGCATTATTCAAGTATCTTCTCAACAGCTTTATCATCTCCTCATCTTCAATAATTTTGTTCCTTTTTGATTTCAGCTCAGTTTCAAGAGTCATGATAAGCTTCTTGTTGGCCATGACACACTGTTTAGGAACTTGGAAGTGTTTGAAGTGTTTGGTAGTAGGACATATGTATGCCACTCCCTTGCTAGGCTGTAGATAAGCTTCTGGGAAAGCAGCCACTTGTGCATTTTTCAATTCTGTTAGCAAGAGAGTGTCTTCATGAATCACTACTCTGACTTTGTTTATCAGAATATCTAACTCAGATGCCCTCCTAGAAATAAGACAGTTGAGGGACACCTGCATACATCTGTCTACCCCTGAGTCATTGATGTTGACCACTATCCTTCTTTCCTTGAAATTATCTCTTGTCACTAAGATCACCCTTATTGAGTTTATTGTCCTGTCCAAGGCTTTCTTGTAGGTGAAGAAATTGTCATTGAGCTGCTTTAAAAAGTCTCTCCATTCCAATATCAGCTTCTTGACTTAAACTCTTTTCAGCACCTTGGACATGTTGAGTAGATGATCTTGATTGTGCTAGCCTGGCCTCTATCTCCCCATTAGTCTTGTTGGCAGGCATGAGGAGGGGAGTAGGAATTTCAGGCCTTACATGTTCAGGTAGAGAAGGTAGTGGTATGTTGAGTTTGCCCATAATGACTCCCAAAGCTATAGAGTTCAGCATTTGTTGGCTTTTGACAAGAGATGTTAGGGCTTGAACTTGTGCAGTGAGAGAAGAGTTGGAGTTTTGCAGTGCTGAGACTTGAGTCTGTAGAGGCTGAATTTGCAGATTTGTTGAAGTAGATCCATGTTGATAAGAGCTGCTAGATGTGCCAAAGTTTTCTTCTACAGCCTGTTTGATGCCTTCCATTAGCAAAGCTGAAGGCTCATATCTGCACTGGTAAAGTTGATCCAGCTTGACCTTAGTGTCATTAGAATGAGTGATTTGCTCCTGGACCATTGTATGAAGATTGATGAAAGATTGTTTGAGATTTTTGACTTCCTTCTCTAGTGTAGTAAGATCCATCCTTGACATTTGATCAGCAAAATGCTTGAACCTTGAGGTGATTAGTACTTGAGATGGTATATTTTCATCCATCTTATCCTTTACCAATTTCCTGATTTTATCCTTATGACCAGTCATTTTGACTTCAAGAGCTTTACCAAAAAGATGAAAAGCCATGAGCTGAGTTTTGTGCACTTCTGTGACTGCATTATACACTTCCTGTGGAGTCAAGGCCTTTGCATTGCTTCCAAGGATTGTAACATACTCCTCCCTGAATCTGGCCAAGACTTGATCCATCTCCAACACAAAATCTTGGGATAACCATGCATCCACATTACCATCCTGTTCTTCATCATTCACAATCTTCTCCTTCTGTTTTTCAACATCTTCATTGTAGGTGAGCATGATGGCCTAATGGTCTTGATTGCTCATATCAGAAGTAAGTAGATGTTGAGATATGTTGGCCAGTCCAGAAATCTGCTCCAGGCTTTCAAATAAATTTTGTTTATAATTGTTGTAATTAAAAGTAAATTTTTGTAGTAGATCATCTATAGAAGTTGGTTGAGAGCCAGATTCTTGCAGCCACTGAGAGAGAATGTGAGGTTGTTGAGGTTGTGAAGTAGATGGTTCAGAAACACCTATGACTGAAGTCACAGTTTTACTCACAGAGTGCTCTGTGGTTATGGCTAGTTGTTGTTCCTCAATAGGTGTGGGAACCTCTAATTGAATTGGAGGGGATTTGACTGGGTTACTGCCATGTTCACCATTCTCAAACCCTTGTGTGTCTTGCAACACACTGGCACTTGAATGTGCTATACTTGCCTCCCCTATGACAAGATCATTGGCAATTTTACTCCTAGCATCAACTGCCAAGGCAATCGTTGCTAGGGTTTTGAGGGGAGTTGTCCCTACATGAGGAACCTCCAATTGAATTGGAGAGGATTTAGGTAGCTCCCCCTCAGGAGTACTACCCTCAAACCTTACAGTCTGTGAAGACTGATTGGCACATGAAGGTGCATTTTAAGTTTCTATGGGGTCTTCAGTGAAAACTGATGAATCCCCCATATTTGTGATAGTGTCATCAAGGTCTACCCCGGCTAGTAGCCTCTCACCATCTAAATGAGGTGTCTGGGTGTTGAGCAAGGTTTCTAGAACCAAGTCACTTGATTTTTTTTGCACTTGAGAAGTGGATTCAAGTGGAATTGAAAAAGAAATTTTTTTAGATATAAGTGATTGTTGCTCAGTTGTGAGTGTTGGAAGCTCCCCTTGAATAGATGAGGGAGTTTCAAGTTATGTGTCCTCAAAGTGTGTGCCTTCCTTATTTCTCCTACCATAAACTTGAATTACTTCTTATGCAGGCTGTGCAGACTCACTACTGGTTATTTTTACAACTGCATCCTGTTGGGAAAATACAGAGCTGGCTTGAGTGGTCAACTCAGTTTTCTTAATCCTTTTAGATCTCTTGACCAAAGGTGACTCTTTTTCAGCTTGATCCTCACAACTCTCAGTTACAACAGTTAAGGTTGCCCCCTTTCTCTACTTTTTACTCACCTCATCATTTTGAGAAGATAAGGTGGTTGGTTTCCTAGCTTCTAAAGGTTTTGAAAGAATGGTTGCAGTTTGGGAAGATCCCTGTTGGTGTTGCTGTGCTTGTACTTCCACAGGTTTAGGGATCATAGTTGTGTTAGATTGTATGTTAGATCTCATGTCAGGCATAGGGTAAGGGTAAGTCCTGAACCTCTCCAACATGAATGGAGTGATTTTTAGACTTACATTTACCTTATTCTTTGTAGTAAGTGAACCAAATATTATTTTGGACACTTGCTTACAATTGCCTATTTTTGTACTATTTATTCCATTCAATAAGTGTGTGTCTGCTCCTTTATTATTTAAAATGGACATAATAAATCTAGGAAAGAAAATTTCCTTACCTCTAGTTGACAGGGGCATTGTTAGCCTGATTGCAAGTTCTTCCAGGATCAACAGATCAACATTCAAGTGTCTGTTGTGGGCAATTGAATACACAAGCTTTTGCACAACACTTGAAATGTTGTCATACCCTGTCTTCCTGCAAGTGAAGGCCCTTACCACATAATCAAAGATGAAAGACCACTCCTTCCTTAAATTGGTCATGTTCAAGCTTGACAGGTTGATTCTTCCACCATAATTGATGAAGTCCATAAACTCAGTTAGCTCATCAGGAGCTGGCACCTCCACCAGATTCTCAGTTGGCAGCCCCAAAGCTCTATTCACATCTTGGTCATTGAATTCTATCTGTTGGCCTCCAATTGTGCATGTCACCACCATAGAGAGAGAGTTATCATTCATATCAGTTCTCACTACTGCTGTAGTCCAGAATTCATGCAGAACATCCAGATACAGGACATGATTTATAGTCAAAGCTCCTGCAAGATAATACTCAGCCAAAAGTTTCACAAACCCCTTGAAACTGTCAGGAGCTTGGTTAGCATCAGTAAAAGCGAGATAGTTGGTTCCTTTATCTGGAATAGAGGCTCTTGCAACATTTTGGGCCATTGTTGATTGATGAGAATGAATGTGTAAGAATTTTTTTTGAGAAAGAAGTAAAACTGAGAGAGAAACCGGTTTTTGCTTGAAAGGCTAGGTCACTTGAGATCTCGAAAATTGTAAGTATGTATATGTATCGAGAAGTCTGGGTATTTATAGTAAAAGCAAATGACTTGTCGAGAACTCAAAAATAGCCGTTTGGAATTTGTCTATCGAGAAGTCATTTTAAGAAATGAAGTACATATCAAGAAGTCATTTTAAATTACTCTTATAGAGAACTAAAAATTGACTTATCGAGATGTCAAATAAATACCCAGTTTGTCCAAAAAATGAACTGAATTAATTCCAAATTTTATTTGAATAAATTTAAAATAAAATTAGAATAAATTTTCCAAAAGTATATTACCAAAATAATTTATTAAATTTAATTATTTCAGTTCTGAGTTATGGATAAGTCAAAAATTGTACTTGTAGAGAACTCTGTGAATTATCACTACTAGAGAACTCTACAAGGACTTATCGATAAGTTATATTTAAGCCTATCGAGAAGTCATTCGAGAAGTCAGTAAATTGGCTTGTCGAGAACTCACTCGAGAAGTCCTAAAATGACTTGTCGAGAAGTCAATTAGACTTATCGAGAACTCGGTTCTCTATATACTTTTGATTACTGTAATTCTGCCTTGTGTTAATTTTACATATTAAGGATGTAAATTAACAACTGAGCAGTTTACTTAGAATTGAAAAATTCTAATGTTAGGTCACATACACTGTAGAAAGGGGTTGAATATAGTGTTTATCACAATCAAATCGAATTAAAGAACACAAGTAACAGAAAACAAACTTTATTAAACTCTGTTACAATATGAAACTGTCCTCTCTCAGTGATGAACAAATTATCACGAGAGCTGCTAGGGTTACAATGAATATTATTCTCGATAATGATAACACATATAGTGTAAACCCTATGTCTGTGTTTATATACTACACAGTTACAAGATAAGTTCTAATTGATATGGAATATAATTCTACTTCCTAAAATATATCAATCAGATATCTTTTCTTCCAAGTATTCTATTCTTCATAAAATTCTTTCTTCATGCATATCTCTTCTTGCGTTTGTCTTGATCTTCTTTCCTTTCAATCAGCATTTCCTTAATTGTTCGTCCTCCTGTACTTAAGTTCTGATATCCATCTTCTGATAATTATCTCTTGATAATTTAAGTACTGATATCCTTAAGTTCTGACTTCCAGTAAGTGCTGATATCCAGTTAAGTACTGATTTGTCCTGTTTAAGTAAGATCTGAAAACTAAACACAAATCATATCAGACATGACATTATCAAATATATCTAACAATCTCCCTCAACTTGTAAATTAGCATAATATACAAGTTTAACAAATATTTGATGATGTCAAAAACATTAAGTACAAATGCATGAGAATTTGACTAGATAACTACAACTTACAGTCCTTAAAGCTTTACCAACTTTAACTTCTGATAACAACTTTAGTCTGTATACACATCAGAATTTGAGCAGTTGTAGATCTTGACTTGGCTTCAATTTCTGATCTCTTTAATGTCAGGAGTTGTTCTGAGATAGTTCTTTAACAAACATCTCTCATCATATTTGAGTTCATCAATCATTCTCCTTTTAACATCATTAAGCTCTGCAGTATCTTCACCAGTTTGAAAGATAGCATATCTGAGATCATTAATTTTTGCTTTTCTCAACTCCTGATCTAGTTTGATGACATAGGCTTTATCAGACTATGAATTGAATTCAAGTCCCTTAATACCAAGATATGTGTTAATCTTTGCAGTATTAGGCTTCATATCAACAGTATCACCCTTGTGATCTCTGTACTTGGGACAGTATGTGCTGTCAGACTTTACAGAATAAAGCTTCTTCGGTCTCTGAATTTGAGTCTTCAAATAATTTGCAACACTATCTGTTAATCTGTTCTCCACCTGAAGTAAGAATAAAACATGTTCTAGCTCTTCATAATACTTCAGTGGTATAGCATTTTGCTTAATATGGTATACCCTTCCATCTGTCATAAAGTATAACAAGATGTGTTCTTTCAAGAATGTGTGGTAAACCATCTGTACAGATTCAAGTTGATTCAATCTCTCAGGAGTTGCTCCAACACCTGGTTCACTCAAGGAAGTTGGATCATTGGTAGTGTTCCTTACTCTTTTCTCTTTTGAACTACCCGGCCCAGATTTGTCTCTTGCTTCCTTTCCTGTAACAACCCTTGCTTCAAAACTAGGCCTGTCAAACGGATAATTCGGATACGGATCTGCCTATATCCGTATCCGGATCCGAATCCGAAAATCCATATCCGTATCCGTATCCGAATCCGAAAATATTTAATGAATTATATCCGAATCCGGATCCGACGGATACTATTCGGATACGGATAATATCCGGATCCGAATCCGATTTTTAATCAGATTTTTATTTTTTATTAAAAATTAAAAAAAATGAAAAAAATTAGAAAAAATATAGTAAAAATTAAAAATTCATTTTTAAAAGTTAAAATAAGAGATAAAGTGATTTAATCATATTTTAATTTTTCAAAAAATTAATTTTTTATTTATCTTTTCAATATAATCGTTATCTTTAAATTGTTGAACTCAAATAATTTTTTTTCTCCATGTCTATAAAATTTTATAAACATAATATATCTGTATATATATATATATGTGTATATATATACACATAAATATACTATAAATTTAATAAAATATATTTTTAAATTATTTAAATATTTATATATAAAATATATTTATTCGGATACGGATATTATCGGATACGAATATGCCTATATCCGTATCCGTATCCGCAATCGTCGGATTCGAATACGGATAATATCCGTTTTATTTCGGATACGGATAATATCCGCTTTATTTCGGATACGAATGCGGATTTTTCGGACGAATATCGGATTTTTCGAATTTTTTTGACAGCCCTATTCAAAACCACTGGTTGTAGTCTTCAAAGGTTGAGTCTGTTTGGATTTAGTGAATCCTGGTAGGAGACTTGTAGTAGGTTTAACATGAGCAATGTCAGAGATTAATTTACCTTTCAATTCATCTTCTGATATCAAGCCAACTTGAGCTATGTCAGAGGTTGCTTGCTTCAGTGTCATATCAGAACTTACTATATCTTGACTCTGAACAACTTGAGCCATGTCAGAGGTTGTCCTTGAAATCTTCCTTGAAGTCGGAGTAAGATTAGCATCTTCATCAGATATTTCTTCATCCATAGGAGGCACATAAACCTTTACAGGTTCACCAACTTTTTCTTTGCCCTTGGACCTTGGATCTATCTGTAATTGTGATTTGGCCTTGGTTGCCACGGGATTTGTCCTTTCTTTTATCACAATGCCTTTAGCCGTAGGAAGTTTCTTTTCAACAACAGAAGCTTCAGAATTGGAGTTGACTTTTTCTAACTTAAGTCTAGCTTCTTCTTCCTTTAGACTCTCAAAGTCCATTCTTGGATTTTCTTTCAGAAATAACTGTCTTGATATTTCTTCATCAAGTTCCAAAAGTTCATCAGAACTTATCCTTTTACCAGTATCAGAAGTTATTCTTCTCCCAGTATCAGAACTTGTTCTTTGACTTGAGTTCCATTTCTTCTTGATGAGAGACCTCCACCTTGACCATGACCTCCACCCATTCCAGAGTTTCCCGGGTCATTACCATCATCCTTTCCCTTCAGTGTCTTAACAGGTTTGCATTTGGACTTACTTATTATCACAACACAAACTATAGATAAGCTGACAAAATCTAGCAAAATAAACAGTAGTTCTATCTTCTGTCATTCTATCCCCAATAAAACCTAAGACAACACTTGCATAGTCAAAATCAGTTTGATTTATGAGAGCATACCCGATTTGTTGGCTGAATATGGGAATTGCATCGAAATTGGAACATTTGTTTGCAAAGGCCTTGGTTATGCAATCAAAGAAGAAACTCCATTCCCTCCTTATGAAAGATCTCTTCAACTGGCCCAGCTTTGCCAATGTCCTCTCATATCCCAGACTGGCCATCATGTTTTGAAGAACTGCCTCTTCAACAGTAGAATAAACACAGTTCTCAGGTAGCTGCAGTGCTTGTCGAACCGTAGACAATGTCACAACATACTCATCCTCCCCGGATGAAAAAATAATACTCGGGGACCCTTGAGCACCACCATCATCATATACACCGCTTCTCCAAAACTCCAGGACTTGAGTACCAGAGACTGCTTCAGGTTCGGTCAGAGCATACCCAATATCAGAACTAGCAAGAAAGTCCTGAATGAAATGAAGTTCGGATGGGGCTTCTGACTTGCTAAGAATAGCGGAGAAGTTATTAGGAATAAACTTAGCTCCATCAAAAATTATGTCCTTGGGTGCCATGAGAATTCGTGAGAAAGAAAATTGCCTGGAAGGTGTTTGAGAAAAAGTCTGTATGAAAAATCGTCAGTAGATGAGAGAGAATAAAAGTAAAAAAAAGAGAGATAAAATATGAAAGTAAATAAAAGATTTTACAATATTTTCTCTCTTTTACTTATACATGGTTGAAAAAGTAACCGTTGAGACACCTGTCAGACATGCAGCAGTAAAAGATAATTAATGGGCACGGGTATTCAGTAATCATTACTTATCACATGCAGTTTTTCAAGGAAAAACCGTTCCACTTACCAAGTAATCCCATTAATCAAGGTCGTTCAGTTTTATTTTAAATTTTAAAACTGTTCCCACTCAATAAATTTTTATTACTGCCTTACCAATATTCTGTAAAATTATGACCAACGAGAGAATGACCATTAATAAACCAAGTAAACAAATACTGCCATGTTAGAATCAGAACTTGATTTGTTTCAGTGCTAAAAAGGTCATCAGAATATGGTTATTATCAGGATTTAAAATGTTATCAGAATATCAAACGACTCAGAGACAAAATCTTGCATAAAGATAAAATTTCATTAATATATTGAGCAAATACATTACATGAAATTTAAATTACATGCTTAAAATTACAAGATTGTCCTAAGCTACAAATCCTAACATCAACAGCTTTAGTCCTAAGCTAAGAAGTCAGACAAAGCTGACGGTGAAGAGAAATAGATAGCTGCAATTATTTCTTCTTCCTACTCTCAACAAAAAGAACAGCAAGACGAATAATTCGCTCCTGCTATCGGAGAGCTTCTCTACGTTCCTCTTCCAGATGCTCAAGATGGCGATAATAGTCCATGGAGAAGAACAAGAGGTCTGTGAGGACCTCTTGGGGAACTGAGTCCCAGATCTCATCAGGAATGGCAGTGACATGCCATTCCTGCTGCCACTCAGTACACCTCAAATTGATAGTGAAAGTGTCATAGTTCAGAACTAAGTTGAAATGAACCATGTTTGTGATGAGAGAAAAAAATGAGTTTGAGAGAAAATGAGAGATTTGTTGGCTGGAATGAGGTGTTGGTTTATATAACCAATAGAATACCAAAAGACGCAAGGAAAATTGAATGGTTATAGGTAGAAATAATTATACCTCGTCTCCCTAGACTGATGAGAATAATAACAGCCATTGGTAGCTGAAACAGGATTTAATGCGCACACGAAACAAGTAAAAATTACTGTGCATAGACGAGTACCACTAACCTAAATTATGTGACTGTTTATATCTCACCCAAACATATTCTGATTTTAAATAAGACTGTTTCAGATTTTAACCACAAATAAGTCAAGTAAAGAATCAGAATTTAATATCAGAACTTAGACTTATATCAGAACTTAACAGTCATCAGAACATGATTTCTTAACTCAAAAAGTGAATGCCTATTTATGTAATTCTTCACACAAATTCTGATTTCGTTTCTTCAGAACTTAATCATCAGAACTTGTCCTCAGAATTTATGCAACTGACACTTAACCTGTTCATCTAAAATAACATTTATCACCACAGTAATTTTCATCATTCATATGGAGTGTATGTGTGTGTAATAAGCTTAATATCAGATAAAGATTAAAGTCTGATTCACTTCAGTATATCTTAGAAATAAGGCATAACTAAGAACTTTGCTCAAAATCTGTTATTATTCTGAAGTCCACTATAGAATGAGTTCATGCATGAGTCCACCTCAACTGTTTTGTGCTCATTTTATGCATCTTTTGAAATTCCTTTTTACAGTGGCTTCTCAGTGTAAGTGAGTCACGACTGCTTATCAGAATTTATGTCATTATCAGAGTATTTCTCCAGTAATCATAGAGTGTGAAAAGTCACCAAGAAAATTTTATTTTGCTTTTCTAATACATATTACTTAATACCAGCAATGCACTTGGGTCTTCCCTTCCACAATTTTTCCTCTAGATCTCAAAGGAGTACCTGATTTTAATTCTTTTCTTTTCTTTTCTTTTTGATAAGTGAGGCTTATCAGCACTTAGTACATTCACCAGATTTACTAACATCAGAGCTTAACAGATAAGAATCACTATTCTAGTTTGTGACTTAGTAATGAGATACACAAAGTAAACTTCAACTAAGCTCAGTATCAGAATTTGCTTGTGTTAAAAGATTTCCACATAAACAATTACTTCAACATGGGATCTTCAGTATATTAAAGACTACTAGGTTAGCATCTAGCACAGTTATCCTCATTGGATTGAATAGTCACAGAAACATTCATATCACTATCAGAGTTTAGAAATTCACATCAGATAACAATCAGTACTTAAGCAATTTTCAAATTAAGCACATAATTCACAAAGACAATAAATATCTATAAATACTGATCATAAAATCTGATGAAACAGAATATAAACTAAGCAGACTTAGAGAAAGAACCTGAAACCATTCCAAGTTCATTTACCAATCTTGTATAAGTAGCTTCACACAGAGGTTTTGTGAAGATATCTGCTAGTTGTTGATCTGTTGGAACAAAGTGCAATTCCACTGTACCTTCATCAACATGTTCCCTTATGAAGTGGTACCTAATGCTGTTGTGCTTTGTCATTGAGTGCTGAACTGGATTACCTGTCATAGCAATAGCACTTTGATTATCACAGTAAATAGGGATTTTAAAGTATGTTAACCCATAATCCAGTAACTGATTCTTCATCCAAAGAATCTGTGCACAACAGCTTCCTGCAGCAATGTATTCTGCTTCTACAGTTGATGTGGAAATTGACTTTTATTTCTTGTTAAACCAAGGAACCAATCTGCCTCCAAGAAATTGGAAGCTTCCATTTGTGCTTTTCCTGTCTATTTTGCATCCTGTAAAATCTGCATCTGAGTAACCTATTAGCTTAGAGTCTGATTCTCTAGGATACCATAATCCCAGATCAGCTGTACCTTTAAGGTACTTGAAAATTCTTTTCATAGCTATTAAGTGTGGTTCTCTTGGATCTGCTTGAAATCTTGCACAAAGACAGGTAGCATACATGATATCAGGTCTACTTGTAGTAAGATAGAGTAGTGAGCCAATCATACCTCTGTAATCAGTAATATCTACTGATTTACCAGTATCCTTATCCAATTTTGTTGCAGTGGCCATGGGAGTGGATGCACTTGAACAATCTTGCATTCCGAATTTCTTCAACAGATTTCTAGTGTACTTGGATTGACAAATAAAAGTGCCTTCTTCATTCTGCTTGACTTGTAGGCCCAGAAAATAGCTGAGTTCCCCCATCATACTCATTTGATATCTTAACTGCATGAGCTTGGCAAACCTTTTACAAAGTTTGTCATTTGTAGAACCAAAAATGATATCATCAACATATATCTGCACCAAAAGTAAGTCCTTTCCATGGTTGAGATAAAACAGTGTTTTATCAATAGTCCCTCTGTAAAATCCACTTTCTAGAAGAAACTGAGCTAAAGTCTCATACCATGCTCTTGGAGCTTGCTTAAGGCCATAAAGTGCTTTATCATGCCTGTAGACATGATTTGGAAGTTTGGAATCTACAAAGCCTAGAGGTTGTTCTACATATACTTCCTCTTCCAATTCTCCATTGAGAAAAGCACTTTTCACATCCATTTGAAAGACTGTAAACTTTTTGTGAGCAACATAAGCCAAAAATATCCTTATTTCTTGTAACCAGCATAATCAATTCCCTCATATTGAGAATATCCTTTTGCAACCAGCCTTGCTTTATTTCTTGTAATTATGCCATCACTGTCAGTTTTTTTTTCTGAACACCCACTTTGTACCAACAACTGACCTGTTCTTTGGTCTTGGCACTAGGGTCTAGACTTTATTTCTTTCAAATTCAATTAACTCTTCCTGCATTACTTGCACCCAATCAGCATCTTGAAGCGCTTCTTCCACTTCCTTTGGTTCAGTCTGGGAGAGAAAAGAGTGATAAAGACATTCATTTGATGTAGCTGTTCTAGTTCTGACACCTGCATCAGGATTTCCAATAATTAAGTCAGGTGTATATGCTTTAGTCCACTTCCTTGCAGATGGAAGGTTTTCTCTAGAACTGGATGCTCCCCCGTGATCCATGCTATCTTCATCAACATTTACTGATGCTCCCCCTGAAATTATGCTCTCTGAGTTGGATCCTTCAGAAATTGAGTTTCCAGAATTATCAGAACTTGGCTCATCAGAACTTAAAGAGCCAGTTGTAGGTTCTGATGCTTCTTGAGATATGATTCTATCTTCAGTATGCCCCCCTGCACAGGTGCATCTTCCTTTGGCGTTGTCACCACAGTTTCAATAACATCAGAGCTTAATTCATCAGAGTTTGCAGTATCAGGATTTATACTGTCAGGACTTTCAGTATCAGAATTTGAGTCTTCATTTTCAAATCTCAGCTGATCATGATCATTGAAATCTTCAAGTCCAGTAATCTTCTTATCATCAAAGGAGACATTGATAGATTCCATGACAACCCTTGTTCTTAAATTGTAGAATCTGAAGGCTTTTGTGGAAAGTGGATATCCAACAAAAATTCCTTCATCAGCTTTTAAATCAAATTTGGATAGCTGTTCAGAATGAGTCTTAAGAACAAAACACTTGCATCCAAATACATGAAAATACTTCAGATTTGGCTTCTTTTTCTTCACCATCTCATATGGTGTCTTTCCATGCTTGTTAATGAGTGTTGCATTTTGAGTAAAACAAGCAGTCTACACAGCTTCAGCCCAAAAGTATGTTGGCAACTTTGCTTCACCAAGCATAGTTCGTGCAGCTTCAATAAGAGTTCTATTCTTTCTTTCAACAACTCCATTTTGCTGTGGAGTTCCAGGAGCAGAAAATTCCTGCTTTATTCCATGGTCTTTGCAGAACTCTTCCATGATCAAATTCTTGAACTCAGTGCCATTATCACTTCTTATGATCTTCACTGAATCTTTGACCAATTTATCCAGTTGCTTGACATGATCAATCAAGGTAGTTGCAGTTTCACTTTTTGTGTGCAAGAAATACACCCATGTGTATCTCGTGAACTCATCCACTATGACCATATCATATTTCTTCTTTGCAATCGACATGATATTCACTGGACCAAATAGATCAACATGTAGTAGGTGATAAGGCTCAAGAATTGATGAT
The DNA here is from genome assembly GCF_009905375.1 of Apium graveolens. Taxonomy (NCBI): domain Eukaryota; kingdom Viridiplantae; phylum Streptophyta; class Magnoliopsida; order Apiales; family Apiaceae; genus Apium; species Apium graveolens. The sequence goes on along the minus strand of NC_133648.1, from coordinate 5,753,987 downwards.
TCAGTCTTGCTCTTGAATGTAGATTTCCTTTGTTTTGCCTTCTGACATGAATCACAAAGGCCATCAGGAGCAAATACTGATTTTGGCAGTCCTCTCACAAGATCTTTCTTGACTAGTTCATTTATATTGTTGAAATTTAAATGAGAGAGTTTCTTGTGCCAATTCCAGCTTTCTTCAATTGATGCTCTACTTAACAGACAGATTGCAGAACCATCAGTACTTGTTGAAAGCTTAGCTTCATCAATGTTACCATGCCTGTATCCCTTCAGAACAACTTTGCCTGTCGATTTGCTTACAACTTCACAGTGTTCTTCAAAGAAATCCACATGATAACCTTTGTCACAGATTTGACTCACACTCAGCAGATTATGTTTAAGTCCTGAGACCCGAGCTACTTTTTCAATGATGACATTCCCCAGATTGATATTGTCATATCCCAATGTTTTTCCCATGTTGCCATCTCCATAAGAAACACCCGGGCCAGCTTTCTTCACAAAGTCTGATAGCAGGGCTTGATTTCCAGTCATATATCCTGAACATCCACTATCAAGAACTAGGATGTTCTTCCTGTTGCCCTGCAATCACAAAGACCACTAATGATTAGTTTTAAGGACCCAGACTTGCTTGGATCCTTTGGCCTTATTAAGTTTGTTAACATTTGCAGCGGATTTTACATCAGAGTTTATGTTAACATTTTTCTTATCAAAATTTACAGTATCAGACTTTGCATCAGAACTTACACTAGAAGGAATTAAAGCAACTTTCTTCAAAGAAGGTTTTATTTGATTATAATCATAGTACAAACTATGATATTCCTTACAAGTATAAATGGAATGCCATAAACTACCACAATGAAAATAAGGATTTTGTGGCCTATATCTAACAGACTTAATTATAACTCCTGATTTTGAAGGTAAGGAGTTTATGTTTTTATTCTTCCTGCAAAAAGAAGCCAGATGGTTAGAATTTCCACAGTTATAACATTTCTTTCTAGGAGCATTAGGAACAGGCTTATAATCATTGCTTTTATTCACACATTCCTTTCCATTCCTATTTTTCCTATGTGGCTTTACCTTGTTTACATTCTTAACCTGTTTTAGCTTATGCTTAAGCTGCTTCTTAGTCATTAAGCCTATGTTAACTTCAGTTGGCTTATCCTGTTTAGGTTTGTCAGAAGTTAATTTCTCCTTAACTTCTGATTTCTCAATATCAGACTTTGCAGTTACAAACTTAACAGGATTTACCTTTGGTTTTTGTTTAACAACTATAGGCTCAGTTTCTACAGTTCCCCTACTGTTCTTATCATCTCCATAACCTAAGCCCTCTTTCCAGTCTCCACTACTAAGAATATCCTGAGTTGCTTTACCAGAATTAGTCCAAGTCCTGATTATCTCTCTTTCCTTTTCTAACTTAGTTTTTAGAGATTCATTTATCTTTAGCACTTCATCCCTAACATAAAAGGCATCATCTCTATCTTTCTGAGTTTGATGGAACATGACTAACTCTTTTTCTAAAAAAACATTCCTCTTTTTAAAAACCAGATTTTCAGAAGTTAACCTATCACATGTTAAAGTCTGATCTCTATAACTAATGAATATGGTTTTAAGATAAGATCTCAACTCAGTAATATTATCAATATCAAAAGCAAGAGTTGATAGAGGTACCTTAAATTCAGCAGTTTTAGGACTGTTATCGGAATTTGCCATTAAGGCATAGTTTACCTCTTTTCAAGAAACTGAAGTGTCTGAATGGTTTTTCTTGCAATCAGGAGAGATATGGCCTTTGTCAGACTTTCCTCCTTTGACTTCAGTCTTTTTGAGCCCTTTCTTTTTAGGACTTCCACCTTTCCTGGAAAGCTTCTTCTCGGAATCTTGTGTCTTGATGGGCATGGATGGAGTTTCTGATTCAGACATGATTGTTTTTTGATCTTAAACTGTATGTGTGTTAACATATCTGCTCTGATACCACTTGTTAGGTCACACACACTGTATAAGGGGGTTGAATACAGTGTTTAGCACAATCAAATCAAATTAAAGACACAAGTAACAGAAAACAAACTTTATTAAACTCTATTACAATATGGAACTGTCCTCTCTCAGTGATGAACAAATTATCACGAGAGCTGCTAGGGTTACAATGAATATTATTCTCGATAATGATAACACATATAGTATAAACCCTATGTATGTGTTTATATACTACACAGTTACAAGATAAGTTCTAATTGATATGTAATATAATTCTACTTTCTAAAATATATCAATCAGATATCTTTTCTTCCAAGTATTCTATTCTTCATAGAATTCTTTCTTATGCATATCTCTTCTTGCGTTTATCTTGATCTTCTTTCCTTTCAATCAGCCTTTCCTTAACTATTCGTCCTCCTGTACTTAAGTTCTGATATCTATCTTTTGATAATTATCTCCTGATAATTTAAGTACTGATATCCTTAAGTTCTGACTTCCAGTAAGTGCTGATATCCAGTTAAGTACTGATTTGTCCTGTTTAAGTAAGATCTGAAAACTAAACACAAATCATATCAGACATGACATTATCAAATATATCTAACATCTAAGTTGATTTTTGAATTTCAAAAAATAAATATGCAGAGAATTCTGAAATATTTATAATTCATATTTCAGTTAATTTCCAATTCAAATCAAATAAAGATTGATTTATTAGAAATTAATCTGCTGCAAAACATTAGCTGAGTTCTTTCCTTAGGATGAAGAATTGAGCATTCCAATTCCACCTACAAGTCTAGTGAAATTTGCTTCATCCAAAGGTTTAGTAAAAATGTCAGCTAATTATTTTTTCTATTGGAACAAAAATGAGCTCAATGGTACCATTTGTAGCATGTTCTCTAATAAAATGGTACCTTACATCAATGTGCTTTGTTCTAGAATGATTAACTGGATTAGCCACTATAGATATAATACTAGTATTGTCACACATGATAGAAATTTTGTGTAACACTAGGCCATAATCCATTAGTTGATTTCTAATCCAAAGCACGTGAGCACAATAACTTCCTGCAGCTATGTATTCAGCCTCCGCTGTAGAAGTTGATACTTGATACAAATTGTTGTTTCTTGCTATACCAGGATACAATTCTTTGTCCAAGAAATTGACAGCTTCCAACAGTACTTTTCCTGTCAACCCTGCATCCAGCAAAATCTGCATATGTGTAACCAACAGCTTCAAAACCAGTTCCCTTAGGATACCATAATCCCAAGTTTGGAGTTCCCTTCAAATATCTGAAAATCCTCTTTACAGCCATCAAATGTGATTCTTTTGGATTGGCTTAAAATCTTGCACACAGACATGTAGCAAACATGATGTCTGGTCTACTAGCAGTTAAGTAAAGCAATGAACCAATCATTCCTCTATAGCTTGAGATATTTACACTCTTGTCCTTTTTATATTCATCCAACTTTGTTTCAGTAGACATAGGTGTAGATGCAGGTGAACAATCAACCATACCAAACTTTTTCAATAAATCTTTGACATACTTAGTTTGGCTGATGAAGATACCATCACTTCTTTGACTGACTTGAAGTCCAAGAAAGTAACTTAGTTCCCCCATCATACTCATTTCATATTCACTTTGCATAAGCTTGGAGAATCTTTGGCAAAGCTTCTCATTTGTAGAACCAAAGATGATATCATCCACATAGATCTGAACTAGGATCATATCCTCACCATGTTTCTTGTAGAAGAGAGTCTTGTCTATGGTACCTCTAATAAAACCATGCTTCAGCAGGAATTCTGACAGTGTGTCATACCAAGCTCTAGGTGCATGTTTTAGTCCATATAGAGCCTTGAGTAACTTGTACACAAAATTTGGAAATTCTGGATCTTCAAAGCCAGGTGGCTGTTATACATAAACTTCTTCTTCTAGCTCACCATTCAGGAAGGCACTCTTGACATCCATTTGATACACTCTAAAATTTGAATGTGCAGTAAATGCTAGAAAAATCCTTATTGCTTCAAGTCTTGCAACTGGAGCAAAAGTTTCATCATAATCAATTCCTTCTTCTTGTGAATAGCCTTTTGCAACCAACTTTGCTTTATTTCTGGTAACTATACCATTTTCATCCATCTTGTTCCTGAACACCCATTTTGTTCCAATTATGCTTCTATTCTTTGGTGCAGGAACCAATTCCCAAACTTTATTTCTTTCAAACTGATTCAGCTCTTCCTGCATGGCAGATATCTAATCAGGATCCAGTAAAGCTTCATCAATTTTCTTAGGTTCTACTTGAGACAGAAAACATGCATGTAGACACTCATTAGCAGTTGCACTTCTAGTCCTCACACCAGCAGTAGGATCACCAATAATTGCTTCCCTAGTGTGACTTTTATCCCACTTCCTTGTATGAGTTTGTTGACTTGTGCCTTCATCATTTTCTTCATTATTGCTATGACTGTTAGATCCTTCTTCTCTTTCTCCCCCTGAGTTTGTGCTATCAAATTCAGGTGTATGAGATGAGCTTCCACTTCCATGATTTTCTTGTTGAGTGGTCTCTTCATTTATCATCTGTTGTGCATCAACTTCATCTTCCCCATCAGAGTCACTATCAATGTTGAGGTTTTCAAATGCAAGGGCTTCAGCTTCATTATCATCAAGGCATTACAAGCCTGGACACTTGTCATCATCAAAAGTCACATCTGTGCTCTCCATAATCTTCTTTTGGTCAATCACATAAACTTTGTAGGCTGTTCTTTTTAGTGAATATCCCAGAAAAATTGTTTCAAAGACCTTTGAGTCAAATTTTCCCACATATTCAGAGTTGTCTTTCAAAATGTAATACTGGCTTCTAAACACATGAAGATGCTTTAGAGTAGGCTTTCTTTTAGACATGATTGAGTAAGGTGATTTGCCATGTGCCTTGTTAATGAGATATCTGTTCTGAGTGTAACATGCAGTGTTAACAGCCTCTTCCCAAAAACTTGTTGGCAACTTGACATCTTGCAGCATTGTTCTAGCAGCTTCAACTAATGTTCTATTCTTTCTTTCAACTACTCCATTTTGTTGAGGTGTTCTAGAAGCTGAGAATTCTTGAACAATGCCTTTACTTTTGCAGAATTCACTCAATGTTGCATTTCTGAATTCTGTTCCATTATCACTTCTCAATCTTTTTACACTAGAGTGCATGAACTCTACCCAAGTATATTTTGAGAAATCATCCACCATCACAAGTGCATATTTGTTCCTTGAAATTGATAAGACATTTACTGGTCCAAACAAATCCATGTGGATTAGTTGCAAAGGTATACTTATAGAATTCACAGATTTTGACTTGTGACTTGATATTTTCATTTTTCCTTTCTGACAAGCTTTACAAACTTTACAGCAACAAATAAGCTTCCTTTCCTTTCTCCTTTCAGAGTAACTTCACCAGTTTTCTTGCTGATAAAAGTGCATTCTTCTTTGTTGAATAAAACTTCAAAGTCTTTGTCTGCAAATTGGCTAACACTGAGAAGATTCACTTCAAGACCAGCTATCAGTGCTACATCATCAATGACAATATTTTCAGAAATAATTTTGCCATATCCCATTGTAAATCCATTGTTGTTGTCTCCAAAGGACACCAAGGGGCCAGCTTTCTCCTCAAACTGTGATAGCGGGGCTTTATCACCTGTCATATGCCTGGAACATCCATTATCTATGATCCAGATGACTTTCTTCACTTTGCCCTGCACACAATGAGTTTTAAGTGTGTTTAGCAACCCAAGCAGTGTTGGGTACTTTCTTCTTGTTAACTAATTTAGCAGAAGTAGAATGAGTAGTTTCAGATAAAATAGAATTCATTGATTGTTGAGCATTTTCCCTTTCTGTTGTAGACCCAATTTTTTTTTCTTTGAGGTCTACTCTCAGTTTGTGACAACTTTTCATCACTTTCAAGTTACAAGGAATGCAGTCAAACTTGTCACAGAAGGAATAGAGATCATTTGCATTTGCTTCATTGTACTTGTAGGTTCCTTCAGTTGGCCTGCTAACTGCCTTTTTACAAAGGTGAATTAGATGATTCACAGAGCCACATATTTCACATTTCTTTCTTGGAGCATCTGTAACATAAGCAAAATTTTTGCTTTTGTTTATCCCTATTTTCCCATTTCTATTTTTCTTTTTCTTTCTTGCATCTTCAGTTTTGGTTTCTTTAACAAGTGTCTTGGGACTTTGCTTGTCCATGAGCTTCTCTTCAGGATTAAAGGACTGAGCTGATTCTGTAATTTTCTTCTCTTTGTCCTCATCAGCAAGTTCTTGCTTGATAATCAATTCTTCTTCACTGAAGTTGACTTAACATGCCTTGAACATAGGTGATGCAACCTTTTTCAGCATAGCTGGAACATTTTCATTAACTGTTGATTTTTCTTTGTCACATGTCTCTTTCTTCTTGCTGTTCAAGGCATCATAGTCAAAACCAATAACAATATTTGCACATGGTTTATTTTTCTCATGATACTGTCCAATTAACTCAGATAAATTCTTGAAAGACTTTAACTTTACCTCATTCTTTTCCAGCTTCTCCCTTAGCACTGCTTCAATTTCATTTGCACACTTGAGCTTGTTCTTGAGATAAGCATTCTCTTGCGTTATAGCTTCAAGCTCCACCAACAATAATTCAGTTTTTTGCTTTTCACTTTTAAGCTTCTCATTTATCTTTGTTAATATGCTGACTTCTTCATTAGCAGCAACCATGCTTGTGTGAATGTGAAACATTTATGTGCTCATCTTATCTACAGTTTTCTTATATTGACTCACATTTAAATTAATGGTGGTAAGAGTTGGTACCTATGATTTAGATGAGGATGATTCTCCTTGCTCCAAGGCCATGAGTGCAAAATTACCAAATTCTTGATCTTCATCATTCTCAGAGTCATCCCAACTTTTACCCTCTGCAATATAAGCTTTGCTTTGATGTTTCTTCAGAAGAGCTTCATACTTTGCTACCAATTCAAGATAAGCTTTGTCTAACTTTGCTTTCTTAGGTTTCCTGCATTCTGTAGCAAAATGGCCCAGTTCATCACAGTTGAAGCACCTTATCTTAGATCTGTCAATAGATCTAGTTTTGTAACCATTTTTGCTGTCAGAAGTGTACGTACTTCCCTTTTTCTTTCCAGCTACTGTCTTTGTTGAAGGATTGTCCCTTACCCTTGAGGTATCTTGGCTTCTTTAATCTAATGTTAGAGAATTTTCTAGCCAAATAGGCCATTGACTGATCTAGCTCATCTGGTTCATCAAGAGTGTAGAACTCATCTTCTTCTTCCAATTCCAGAATGACTTGTTCCTGTGAATCATTTTTTCTTTGCTCACTTGTTGAGGCAGCTGGAGTTTGAGATCTTGGCTCATCATTTGATGTTTGACTTTCATTGACAATTAAAGCACTTGAGACATCTACAACATGTCCTTGACCAGATCTCAATGATTTCTTTTGAATCATTTCTAGTTCATATGTTTTGAGAATTCCATATAAAACTTCCAGTGTTATTCTGCTCAAGTCTCTCTCTTTCCTGATTGCTGAGATTTTATGTTCCAAATGATCAGGGAGAGTAAGCAAGAACTTCAAGTTCACCTCTTCAGCTTTAAAGAATTTGTTATGGAGCTGTAAGTCATTTATTAGCTTGTTGAACCTTTCAAACACATCTGTTATACTTTCCTTTGGCTTGGCCATGAAACCCTCATACTGTGAAATCAGTATCTTTCTTTGATTTGATCTAACTTTCTCAGTTTCCTCATAGAGTATTTCAATCTTTTCCCATATTTTCTTGGCAGTGTCATAGTTGACAATGGTGTTGTACATCACATTGTCAAGTGACTCAATCAATATCAATTGCAAGCCACTATCCAGAGAAACTTTCTCCTTTTCAGGCTCAGAATACTTAGAAGGATCTTTTGGAGCATAATGAGCTGGAATGACCATATCACTATCTGTTGATTCTTCAACTTTAACCATAGGAATGAAGGGCCCATTTTTGAGAATCTGAATATAGAGTGGATTGGCCATCCTGATAAACAACAACATTTTCTTTTTCCAAAGAGTGTAGTTGGCTTTGTCAAAGGTAGGAATTTTAATGCTACTGATTTTCTGTGTATTCATTCTTCCAAGATCTTGAATCTGTTTGCTTTCAGATTTAGCTCTGATACCACTTGTTAGGAAATGAATAACACACAGAGGGGGGTGAATGTGTTTTACTGTTTTTAAGCTTTTCTTGAATATTTTATGGTTGAACAAAGTCAATTAAATCTTGTAGTGAAAGTGTGTTCATGCAGAAATTAAACTTGCAAGAATAAAGAACACAGATCTTCAAAACTCACTTAATTTTATATTAAAATTAAGAATGTTTTGCTAAAAAAAATTTAGGCTCTTTGTTAATAAAGAGTTTAAATTCTTCTTGAGAGTGTTACAAGATTTTCTATCTAAATTGTTACAACTGACTAAAGGACCAGTATTAACTTTATAATTCAGTTAACTGCTGTTTACACAGTGTACAATAAGACATGTTATTAGCTTTAGTAAACTGTCACTTGTCATTTCCATTTATAGAAAATATATCTTCTATTAATGGCTTAGCATATCTTTAGCATCATGTGATTATCTTGATCTTCCTTTGTCAGTTAATCTTCACCATTGATCTTGCACATTCTTCAACCTATTTTTTGTAGACTTGTCAATCCAGCTGTTTGGATTGTTTGTTGATTGTTAGTCTTGGATATTGAACTGATCTGCAATTTTGTACTTTGAGATTTTACCTCGAGATCTCCAGTTTGGTCTATAGAGAACTTGACATCTCGATAAGTATATTGGCTTATCGAGATCTCTAGTACTCTATAACTAATTTGGCTTGTAGAGGTCTCTGGTTTTTTATAAGAGAATTTGGCTTTTCGAGATCTCTAATATTCATATCTTCACTTAACTTATCGATATCTCTAAGTTCTCTAGAGGATTCTTGACTTGTCGATATCTCAGAGTTCTCTAGTCAAATTTGACTTGTCGATATCTCAGAGTTCTTTAGTGAATTTTGACTTATCGATATCTCTGAGTTCTCTAATGGAATTTGACTTATCGATAACTCAGAGTTCTCTAGTGAATGTTGACTTGTCGATAACTCTGAGTTCTCTAGTGAAGAAATGACTTGTCGTTATCTCCAATCTTCATGTCTTCAATTTGACTTGTCGATATCTCTGAGTTCTCTATAAGCTTTTCTGAGTTCTCTATAAGTCATTCTGGAGTTTTCGAATGACTTCTCTATAACACTAAATCTATGACTTGTAGAGATCTTGACTTAGAATATTTTTCCTAAAACAGATTTATTCAACTCCAAGCTTCTTCATAATTCTTCTAAGGCATGATCTTCTTCCAGATAGAATTCTTAGGCTTGACACTATTTATAGAAAAAGACTTCAGTCTGCTCCTTTGACATTTTTACAGACTTTGAATGTTACAAGTACAAAATACAAATTAAGATAACAATACAACTTACTTAGGGTTGACAAATTGTCTTAGTCTTGTTAAGATACAGGCATGTCTTGTACAACAGAATGTAATATCCCGATATTTTTATAATTATTTTTAGTTAAATTATTTTATAATATTGGTAAGTTATTATTATAATTAGTTTGTATTAGTTATTTTTATTTTATAATCAGAATATTGTGTTAAAAGTAATAGTTTTATAAAAAAAATGAGGCTTAAAAAATAAGAGAAAAAAAAAAGACTTAGTGTTTGTTAATAAAAAGAAGAGACTTACTTTACTTTTATGAAAAGAGGGAGGGGAATAGAGAAAGAGATGAGAAAGAGAAGAGGGAAAAGAGAAGAGATAGAGAATGAGATGAACAACAAAGCCTAATTGGAGGTTAAGAATTTCAGAGTTCAAGAAATTAAGGTTCTTGTTATTGGGATTTTTGAATTCGTTGATTAACCTTTCGAGGTACGAATATTTTTTTATACTCTAAATCTTGTTATACTTCATGGATTCTTGTGTTTCAGTTCTAGTAATCTGAAATTTATATTTAATTCTATGTTTATTTGATTGTTGTGATTCTAGACTCATCGGAAAGCTTATTTGATTATCTTCATCTTCGTTCTTTACATTTTCTGAAATTTTACTCGTAAGTATCTTACTTACATAAATAATATTATATTCATTTACAAATCGATACTATATTATAATAGATGAAACATTAACAGTTTGGTAGTCGGTCCGTCGGTACTTGCTGAATTTATTTAATTACCCTTATTTTATTATTCTAATTTTAATTGGGAGGTAGGTCAATTCTAATTGAAATTAAAGTCAACTTCCTCAAAAATTTAAAATTTATTTCATATCGAACTCTATATCATTATAATTGATATTAAAGTCAACTTCTTTTACCAATTTATATTCGTACTCATATTGAGTTCTACATTATTCTAATTGATATTTCGGGCCGAAATAAATTTAAGCAAAATAAATATAATTAGTTAAATTTTGTTGATATTATGCGTCCCGGGTTAAGACAAAATAATAAATTCTACTAATCCGACTAAAAAAATTATACTATTGAACTAGGATAAATAAATTAATATATACTCCCTTTGTCCCTCCCATTTGTTTACACTTTCCTTTTTGTGATGTCTCTTCCAATTGTTTATATTTCAAAATTTTCCAAAAATAGTAAAATTTTTATAATTTTTAAAATAACTACATCCACTACTTCTCTCCATTATACTCACTTTACACATATAATATTAATCGGTCTCACTACTTTACTCACTTTTTTAACTTTCCTCCACTATTTTATCATATTTCTTAAACTCCGTGCCCAACCCAAAATGTAAACATTTGGGAGGGACGGAGGGAGTATTATTCATCCATGATAAAAAGTTTATTACACAATTGATCCAAACTAACACAAGATTAAAAATTAAAATCAAAATATAATTTGACCAACAGGAACAAAATCATATATACTAATTATTTGGGCTAAAACAAAATTATCTTATTGATCTGGGCTTAAAAAAAATAAAATCAGATTAAAAATAATTAGTTGGATTTAGTCGGAGTAATGGGCATCGGGCTAAAATAAAACACTGTAAACCACTGGCCCGGGATAAATCAAATCAATATTATCTTTTTTAAATGGCTCTTATAGTTAATCGATTAAGTAATAATTTCGCCTAAATAGTATTTTTCTAATGTCCCAAACATAATGGAGACATTGTATTTTTTATACGTGTATTAATCTAATTATCATGAAGTCATATCATTTAAAATTTAAAATAAGCATATTTCATAATCAATTCAAAATAAATTTTTAAAAATTATATATAATACTAAAAAAAGAAATATGCAATCCCTACGTGACACGGATTTTAAACTAGTAATATTACTCCCTCCGTCCCTCCCAATTGTTATCGTTTCAGGGAGAATGCCCAGCACACATTTTAAGATGAAGAGAAAGTATAATTCTTTAAAAAAAATTTAAAATTTTATTTTTCTGAATAAAAGTTTAAACATTCTATTTCTATTCAGAAAAAGATAATTTTTAAAAAAAGTTATAGAACTATATTTTTTATTCATCTTAAAATGTGTGTCAAACACTCTCTCGTAAACGATAACAATTGGCGATAACAATTGGGAGGGACGGAGGGAGTATAATTTGAGGTGCAAGCCTCCCTAATTATGAAATGATATAACTTTTGGCGTGATATAACTTTTTTTTTTGAAAATAACGTACTTGCATATTTTATTTATCATCATCAATAAGGTTACAAATAAAATCTGGAGCAGCATGAAACCACTCCGTTGGACCTAACATAGAATAGGACGCCTGTGCTAGCGTATGGGCAACTCTATTCACAGATCTATGATCAAAAACCACTAACACTTCCTCAAAGTGTTTAAGAATCTCTAAGCATTCATCTATAATAATATGAAACATTGAGTTCTTTGGGGTTCCATGAATTGCATCCACCACCACTTTTGCATCCAGCTCAAATATGCAACGAGTTGTCCTCCAATTCTTTGTCCACATCAGTGCTTCTTTTAGACTCAGCGCCTTCGCTTCCCTTGCTTGCATACACCTTTGGATACTACTTGTTCTTCCCCTCAAAAATTGGCCGTGTTCACTCCTAATGACACAACCTGCACCCATATATTCATTATCCCCTCGACAAGCTGCGTCTACATTGATCTTCACCCAACCCTGAGGGGGTTTGCACCACTTCCTCTGCTGGATACCTGATGGCATATGTCGTTGCTCCTTCTGACTTCTTTTCCAGTCCTGCAACAAGTTGGTCACCATAGCAGTAACCCCAAAAACTGACATACTCTTCCTGCTCCAAACCCAAGAATTACGACGAATCCATAAAGCACAACAGATCAGACCAAATCTCGCACATACCTCACTACTGTTTGAACCAAACACTTGCTTAAAAATCTGCATAACAGTAATCTCGTCACAATTTGGTAGCAGCCTTTGTAAACCCATATTGTACCATACTTCTTTTGCAAAACCACATGAAAAGAGTGTATGCATCGTATCCTCATTTTGCAAATGACACCAGGAACACACTTGCTGAATATTAACATGTTTACTTACCAATGCCACTGTTGTTGGCAGTACATTCCTACAAACCCTCCATTAGAAATTCAACACCTTCCCTGGTAATTTAATATGCCACAGCTTTTTCCAGAATGCTCTGTCTGCATATTCCCTTTCTCCACGGATTCTCCTATAACAGCTCCTAACTGAAAAACCCCCATCATTATCCAGTAGCCAATACCAAGAGTCATTTGTATTTCGACTGGATAACGAAATCTAAAGTATAAGTTCTCTATCTCTGTCATTAAATAAACTCGACAAGATATCATCATCCCATTCTTTTCCATTATCGTGTATAAGAGTATTTACTGTCGTTGTTTCCAGTCCCGATTAAACATCAGTCGTGAGAAAGCCATTCTCTACACAAGGCAGCCACGGGATATGCCACACCCTTGTATCCCTTCCATTTCCAATCTTCCTCCTTCCCCCTTGCTTCATAATATCTTGTGATGCCATTATACTTCTCCACATAAAACTTGGATTTGTACCCAACGTTGCATCTAAGAAATCAGTCTTAGCATAATACCTAGCCTTCATCAGCTTAGTCACCAACGGATTTTAATTGTTCACTAATCTCCATACTTGCTTAGCTAGCATTGTTATGTTGAAATCCCTTATCTTCTTAAAACCCAAACCTCCTCCTTCTTTGACCTCACACAAGCGATCCCAAGCCATCTACTTAATACCATTCTGATTCTGACCACCTCCCCACCAATAAGAATTTATTTTCTTCTCTATTGCATCACACACATCCCCTGAAATTAACTATAAATTCATCCAGAAATTTGGGATAGATTGAGCTGAAATCTTTAGTAAGGTCACTTTCCCAGCTTTCGAGATTTTCTGCACTCTCCAAGCTTGCAATTTCATCACCTCAACTTACACCAAAATAACCATATCCTAACCGACTCCAAGTGCTAATAAAGTAGCCATGACATGTCGCGAGTGTGATGTGACTTTGGCATCTCGATGCTCAAAAATCACCTCCAATGACCACCAAATGCCTGAGTGACATTGGTGATGAGAGAAAATAAATTACTCCGGGTGAATAAAGTTGCACATGAAATAATCTAATTTTTTATTTAAAAATTTCTTCTACTTCCATACCATAAAGCACACTCACTATAAAATAATTATACATATATTAACAGATCAGTTTTGATTTGCCAAAACAGAAAGAAAAAAAATAATTGAATCCCTATCAATAGAATCACCTACTTTAATTAGCATCATCTTCGTCTTCGTCTTGGTGCTCATTTGCCATCTCCGTGACTTTAGGCGTTTTGTAACATTTCTCCTCAGAATCTCTCTTTTTCAGGATATTAAGTGACCTCTTAATATATTATTAAATAAAATATGAAAGTTATCTAGTATTATTATTATTATTACTATCATTATTATTAGTTAAATATTTTGAAATCCTTACTTTTGGTGAAGTCCTGGAGTTCCATTTCATTTATGTTCTGCAATTAAATTGTCATAGGCACTAGGCAGTAACTAAACGCCCAGAGACGGTGTTAGATTGTTTTTTATAAAATTGGTCAAAATCAGTAAAAATTGACCTAGCCAGTAAAAATCAGAATTAATCGGTTACTAATTAGACAAAATTAATCAGGTATTATTCGGTCAAAAATTAAAAAATGATCAAATTAAGGGTAAAATTATATAAAAAAAGTCATTTTAATAAAAAATAAAGTTAATATATGAAATGGGAATATTTACCTATTATATTTGAAACTAAAATGAGGGTATTTATATTTTACTTATACCAGATACTCCCTTCGTCTCTATCGATTATTTACATTATTGAGAAAGTGTCCGACACGCATTTTAAGGTGCATATAAAGTATAGTTCTATAAAAAAAAATTACAATTTTGTTTTTCTGAATAAAAATTAAAACATTTAACTTTTATTCAGAAAAAAAATTTTGTAAAAAAAAGTTACATAACTATACTTTTAATGCACCTCAAAATGTGTGCTGCACTTTCTCATAAATGTAAAGGAGTGAGGGAGTATATTTTTTAATATTAAAATTAAATATTATATAAAAATAATATTTAAATATAGTAGATTAATAATACTATTAATCATTCTGATTAAGAGGTAGGCCGTACCCCAATAGCTGGGGTCCGCTTAGCAATTTTTACAACATCGCTGTTGGCTGAGTAAAAGAAATTATAGGTAGATATTGTAAAATATATGATCCTATTGGGGCCTTCCTCTACCACCTTAAGGTTTTAGATGAGCTGGTTACTCAACATGGTATCAGAGCTTAGGCTGGCGAGAGAACTAAGGTTCGATTCCCAGCCACACTCAACATTCCGAGTGAGGGGAGTGTAAAATATATGATCCTATTGGGACCTTCCTCTATAACACCTTCAAAATTCAAATTTCACGTCGTTTTCATATACAGTTGGAATTGATAAAAATCTAAGTATCTGACAAATAAGTCTCGATGGAAACCAGCAAGTAAATGTCGGGGAGAGTTTTGAAGCAATTAAGTCATGTTTGTAGTATCACAAGATTCAATTTAACGTTGTTTTCAATACAGCAGGAATTAAAAAAATCCAAGTATCTGACAAATATGTCTCGACGGAAACAAACAAGGAAATGTCGGGGGGACTGGGAACTGTTTATCTAACATGTTTTCAACATAAAATGCAGTTCTTCAAGTGTACCAGGTTAGTAGAGAATATGCAACTGTGTTCTTTTGGACTTTTTGTTGAATAACGTAGAACAAATCATGACATTACAGCAAGTAGTCACGAATACACCGGAGCGGCCCCTGAGCTTCTGGTGAATGCCTTATTTAATTGTGGTACCTCGTTGAGGATGGGTTCTGGGGTGCAGGTTACTAGCCCATAGCTAGGGCCGCCTTAAGTGCAAGTCCAATACTAAATGAAAATGTCAATAAAGATTGTTATAGTTTAGCACTAAAAAGTTTTTTATGCTGCTAAAATAGAATTTTGACTCCAATAAACTAATTTCCATTTAGATCGTAGCAGCATACATTTCATTTATGATTATTGATGACATGGCTTGATGCATATATATGCATCTTAGGTTTCAGTGAGCTTGGAACATTTTGGAACATTTTTATTAGTGAAAATTTTATATTTTCATGCAGAGAGTCTATCGTATTCATGATTAGAAGGCCAATAAGAATGCTCTAAACTCATGAAATTTTATATTTATTATGTGCCCAAGGGCATATATTATAGAAAAACCGAAATTAAAAAGATTCATCCACAACAATATTCAGATTTTAAACACAACTACAAGCAGTGAAGGATCAATCCCATACTCAGAAGCTTATTATATCATGTCTACATGGACATAATGGGAAGAGGAGTCTGTTTGACAAAGGTTGATGCCATATATATAAGGCTTAAATTATTAAGATTGAAATGAATATAGATAGGTTAAGCATGCAATTATATACGTTCTGGATGTACAATCATTGATTGATTTTCCTAACAAGGATATGAGCACCATATTGAGGCCTCACAGTAACCAGCATCATTGGAGCATGGACATATGATGGTGAAACCGAAAAGAAGAACTGTTTGATTATCATGGCTAGCACAATTTTAGCTTGAAGTGTTGCCAGATTCCGACCAATGCAAATTCTGGAGCCTATCCCAAATGGAAAGTACGCACCCAAATGCTTAGGAGGCTCGAGAAACCTTGCAGGATTGAACTCGTTTGCATCTACTCCCCATATTTTTGTGTCATGATGGACAGCAATTTGTGGTAGGTAAAATTCTGTTCCGGCTGGGATGTTTAAGCTGCCAACTTTAAAATTCTTCAAGGTCCGCCTCGACATACTGTTATCAGGAGCATAAAGTCGAAGTGTTTCTTTTATTATCATACCAACCTGCAGTAAAGAAGAAAATAAATTACCAGCTAGTTTAGATATCCAAAACAAGAAAAGACCTAATGTACGGAGACAAGGCTGGCAATTTATTGTGATCTAGTGGATACCTGATTTGTTCCGATCAGATTAAATTTTAGAACCGGTTAATGGATTTGGATTTGGGCTCTAAAGAGTTTGGAATTTAAATTTGGAGTGGAGTTTTAATACATTAGCATGGTTCGAGTCCTATTAGTAGTCAAAATTACTTATTACACTACAAGGAAAGAAAAGAAAAGGTCACAAATAAAAAACCGAAAAATGATCGCGAATGGTCCAGTTGCTTGAAAATAATAGCAAAATCGACCCTTAGGTGATCAATAGAATCAGTAGTTTAAAATCCGGTTACTTTTGATCCATCGGTTGTAAATAGTTACATTTACGAGTAAAATTGTCAGACCTCATTTATGACTGAAACTGTCGGTTGGATATGAAATTTTTGTTTGATGACAGAAGATGAAACTCACATGCATTCATCCACCTACAGTGATTCAAATATTTTGAATCCTTGATGTATCAGAGTAAGATCCCAATAGAATCATATTATGAACATTAAGCCAAAAACACAAGTGGATATTCAACTTACAATCTTTAACTCTTGCAAGTTCTCTGCAGCTGGGAGCTCATTGCCTTTGCACACTCGAAGAACTTCTTCGCGGGCTTTGTTTTGCCATTCTTGATTCTGTGCAAGAAGGAGAATTGCCCAAGTCAATGCATTAGCAGTTGCTTCTTGACCCCCGTAGAACAATGTCTTACACTCATCAATCACTTCCTCAATCTCCAACCCCTCTTTATGTTCATTCATCTTGCTACCAGACATTAACATGCTCAAGAAATTTGTAGAATTTTCACTTGTTTTTCCATGAATCTTAATAATAGTCCTCATTATTTCTCTGGTTTCACTCTCTAATCTCCATCTCAATCTGTTCATCTTAGTAGGCAAAAACCTGGAGATAAATCATTTTCCATGGTCGGGCATTATTTACAAACGATCTTTTATTTATCATAATTATTGAACTGAGACGGAGAGAGTAATATTTATATAACTTGATAAATATTGCATTTGTGGATTAATTACCTGAATCCAGGAATATAAACATTATGCATAGCCTGATAAGTAAGGAGCTCTTGTTGCTGCTGAATTTCAAACATGCGTCTCCCAATTTCGAAATTACTCCCTAAAGCTGCTTTAAACATAATCTCAGCTGACAGGGAGTGAAACTCTTGGTGAATTTCCAACTCATATTCATCCCTTTCTCCCATTTCTGCTTCCCAGTTATCCAGCATCTTTGTTACACTAGCTACCATCCCAGGTACCCAAGCCTGTTTAATATTGAACCTTATTAAAGAGGCACATAAATTTAAAACAGTGTAAATTACTCTTTTTAATATTATTTTGGTACCTCTATATATAATCATGATTCGGCTCAATTTAAGAAAATTGGAAATCAATCAATATTTAAATATATAAACTGAGAATAGAGAAGAAAATTAGTGGATATAATTAGTTTTTATATTATAAAATTTTATTATTTTTACAAATTTTTAAAATGTAAAAAATTAAGAGTTATGACTAAAAAATAAAACTACAAAGCTATGGAAACTGCATATTCGATTAATTATTGTTGCGTGCAATTAAAAATTATTGCTGCCTGCTATTAGAAATTATAGAAGTTCAGGAACAATTAAGCATTTAATATTGTTATAAGAATAAATAAACACAACCACACTAATAAACAACTAAATGTCAGCTGTTTAGGATATAAAGTACAAGTAAAATAGAGAAAGACAATATAAATATATATATATACATATATATATGTGTGATACATATTGTTACCATAAAATCACATGCAACCTAAGAGCACCTAATGAGTTGGGTGTCATTTCATTGGATTAGTCAAATGAGTTGGCATAGGTGTTGTAAATTGGGGATGCTAGAAATTGGTATGGAATAAATCAGCATATTTATTTTATTTGTCTATTCTAATAATAATATAAAATATTATATTTCTAATATATTTAGATTATGTATTTTTAACTTATTAAAGTTACATCTTGGAATATTAACCAATGAAATATTATTTTTTTAAATGTGATAAAAGAGATATAAATATAAATATAATATTTTTAATATAGCAAAATTGGGTGCCCCAACCTTTGAGAGATGTTCTAGAAGAGTAGTGTTAAAATTAGTTACAAATAATACTGGACAATTGACAAAATTTAATTGTAAATGGCCGGATCTCATATTATTATTAAAAAAATAACCAATTATATAAGGAAAAATTTGTATCAATACTTAAAAAATCCAGCCGTTTTCAATCTAAAATAGACACTTAATAAGCCAACATAAAATATTTCAAGTAAAAAGGCAGGTATGGACATTTGTTTGTTTGTCTTAAAAAATTAAGCCCCCTTTTTAATAATCACTTTGGCTAAATTGGCTAAATATCCAGTCAATTGTTATGGTTTCTGAAATATACACGCATTTTAAGATGAATATAAAGTATAATTCTATAACTTTTTTAAAAAAAATATCTTTTTCTGAATAAAATTAGAATGTTTAATTAAATTTTTATTCAGAAAAATAAATTTTTTTAAAAAAAATTATAGAAATATATTTTTTATTCAGAACAATAATAATCGGGAGGGAAGAGGGAGTAGACATTCACATGACAATCACATTCACAGTGCATTCAAAGAAAAGCTACCAGGTTGCAGCAGATAATACATGCAACAAATGGTAAACGTACTCAAACCTTAATGTTCTGCATGTTGAAAGCTGCAGTTACAATCTTCCGGTGAGCAGCCCATTTATGACCCATCAACCCAGTAAGTCCCTGCCCAAACAGCGGCCTAGAAGAAGGATTGAAACTATCCCTATCAACTATATCAGTTGTGTTAAGCAACGCCTCTTTGATCATGTCTGGATCTGCCAAAACCAGCCTTGGCGTCGTCCCGAACCAGCACAAAAAGGTCTTGCCATACTTGGCTGACCACTGGTAATAATCTGGTGACACTCGGTGTACAATGTCATGATTTAAACAAGAAATGGATTTGGATTGAGCTTCTTCTGTCATCCTTGTCATCTCTGCTGTGTTCCCGTAAAATGGACGATAATTCGGGCCTTTTACGCCTTGTTTTCGAAAAAACTGTTGAGTTCTCCATGGAACCCATATTACAGAGTAGAAAAATTTTAAGCTTGCGAGAGTAAGTAGCAAGATAGTAGCTAAGAACAAAGCCATATAGGGTATAAGAAAAGAAATGAGAGGCAGTTGTTTGATGAGAAAAACTAGGTCTGCACTGCATATATACTTATATGTATGAAAATGTTAGGGTTAGCGTATAAAATTTTTCACAAAATAACATGAGATAAGTTTAATTTAATGGATCAGACATTCACATAAATTGCACTGATAAAGAATATTTCACCTCATTTATCACGTCATTTTGTTATAAACTCCTGTGTAACCAATATTGTCCGTGTATTGTGTACTAACTCTAGCTAATAGTTTATAGTTGTACATTTGGGATTTAAACAAATCGATGTTTGTTAGCATTATTCTATTTTTGTTGCAGTTTGTTTATCTTCTTTTGTTTTTTCTCTTTCTCCGCTTATTAATTTACTCCTTCCGTCCCTTTTTTGTTTTTACATTTCTTTATAGCAATCAAATTAACCAATTTTTGAACAAAAAATAAATATTACAATTATATTATTTAAAAAACTAAAAATTATATGCTAAAGTAGATTAAATGTGTTATCCACTGATAAAATTTTTTTATGTTGTTCAATCATTATTATAATAAACTTCCGTTAAATTTTAGTCAATTTAACTATACCAAAATCAAATATGACAACTGAAATGGGACAGAGGGAGGACATTATTTTTCCCTTCCCTTCAAGAAGACTATTTACTCTTGAATTAAATATGCAGGTATGAACACACATACATATATTCGTTTCAATAGAAAATTGAACTTCAATTTATAATGTTAATGTGCAAGTGTTCATTACAGGGGGCTGATTTTGGATTACTAGATCTGTTACAATCTGTAGCCAAGGCGAAGTCAGCCCATATATAGTTTCTTTTTTAGGTCATCAGGTCAAGTTTTAATCCATAAATATATCAACTAGTTACATAAATATATGTTGTAGTCTGATAGAGGTTTGTTATAGAAATATGTTGCGGTTAATTTGACAGAGGTTGTTATACCACATTTCGTCCTCCTAAATTTCTAATATTTATTAATTATTAATTCAAATTAATGATTATTGCTTAATTTTCAAGAAATATCTTGTTTCTGCAACGAGGATATGGCCAATATTAATTAGGATAAATGTCTTCAAACGATTCATTTAATAAAGCATGAATTCAAAAATTTAAATTTGAGGCCATTATAAAAATTCTTCTCCAAGAGTGATCTCTACCAATTATATCAGTTGTGTTAAGCAACACCTCTTTGATCTAGATGATGCTGAAAATTCGTTCGTTTCGTATATTTTCGTATCGTGTACTTTTGTGTTTCGTATCATGAATGACCAACCCAAACTCGAAGCATTAAAAATTCGTTTCGCTTCGTGTTCGTGTACATTAATTTCGTATAATTTAAAATTAATAATAAAAATAAAGATAAATATAGTTTATATTTAAATATTAAGTTTTTGCAAGTCGGGTCTTAAGTCAATAAGTCATAAAGACTCAAGTGTAGTCAAATTTCATGAAATTCATATTTGAATCTATTATTTGTAAAAATTCTATGTAAAATATTATTATAAGATATATGTATTCATTTAATTTTACTAAATTTATTTAAATATTTATTTATTTCGTGTACTTTCGTTTCAGGTCGTGTACCCAAGGGTAAACCTATTAGAAAATGAAAAGTTTGAGGCATGTTTTAGACATGTTCTTGATGTAATTTCCTAAAACTAATTGTTGGAAGTTATTCCTTGTAATAAGGACTTAAACTTTCATGTTTGGATCTAAATCATTTTCTTAGTGTAATCCATATAGAAATTGAGGTGAAATTAGTAGTTTGAAATGGGTTTGTGGGTTTTGTCCCACCTTAATTAAGTAAAGAGGGGTGTAGTGCTTTATATAGTACCATGTGCAAGAGTAGTATACCAACTACTAAGGTAGTAAGGCATGTGGGTGTGCATGGTGTTATTGTGTGCCTCGCGCTCACACACGCGTGTCGTCGCCCCGCCACGTCACGCCACGACTCGACTCGAAAGGCAATTTGGGCAAATGTCTCGGCGTCCGCGTACGCGAGGCGACCTGGGCGAGGAATTTTACTGTTTGTTTAATTAAAATATTTACCGACTTTAATCTGAATTTTGAATCTGTATAACAGGGAAATCATTATTTGGTGATCAGGAATTTCTAAATTGGCTTTGTTGAGGCTGTCATATCCTGACGTCTGACTAGATCAGGATTTGCTGAGTCTGATAAATCCTGACGATCAAGATTTGTTGAGTGTAAATACTGATGAGCTGGGCTGTCCTGACAGTTACGTTTCTGATTCTGATAATTGAAATTAAATGTTGTTTAAGTCAGGATATTTATTTTAATTAATGTAATATCTTCAGTTACGTTTTGTTTTGTATTATATACAGAACTAAATGTTTGTAATTGAATATACTGCAATCACATACTTATGAAAACCTAGGTGCTACTTCTTCTCTCTTATTCTATCCTCCATAATATACAGATCATAGCATAGGTTTCTGGGCAAATTAGGGTCACGTCGTTGTTGAGCTTTACGTAACTATGGACGATTTGCTCTGTGTTGTTGTATCCTGTAAGTGATATTGCTGCAACCCATTACAGCGTAAGTGGGGAAATAATCTCTTCAAGAACAGTCTAGACTTTTAGAAGGTTAAGCGCCTCAGTTGTTCATAGTTCTTTCAGATTTGTTAAAGTTTCAGTTAGAGTTAAGTGTTATACCCTCTCTTTGTCAATTCATTTACTGATTTTTCTTCTTATTTGCTTTCGTATTTTGTTTCGTTATTTGCTTTAATTTGCATGTTCTTGTTAATTTGTTATATATATATATATATATATGTCTCATTGATGTGTGTAGTGTTAATTATACCCAACAAAACCCAACACCTAACACTAAATTCGTCTTTCGTACGTGTTCGTGGACTTTTGTGTTCTTGTAACAAAAATGTCAACTTAAACCCGTGATTATCGTATTGTTTTCGTGTCGTATTATCATATTGTATACGAAATTGACGACTCTGATCATATCTGGATGTGCCAAAACCAGCCTTTGACGTCGTCCCGAACCAGCACAAAAATGTCTTGCCAGACTTGGCTGACCACTTAAAATAATCTGGTGACACTCGGTGTACAATGTCATGATTTAAACAAGAAATGGATTTGGATTGAGCTCTGTCATCCGAGTCATCTCTGCTGTGTTTTCGTAAAATGGACGATAATTCGAGTCTTTTACACCTCATTTTCAAAAAAACTGTTGTATTCTGCATGAAACCCATATTACCGAGTAGAAAAAATTTTAAGCTTGCGAGAGCAAGTAGCAAGATGGTAGCTAAGAACAAAGCAATGAGTGTGAAAAAGAAGAAATTACTGATTGGTTTTTATATTTAGTACGGTCAGTCGTGGTGGCGGATTCAGAGACCGATCTCTGGGACACCACGTACTTACGAGTATATCACGAGTCGGTGGTCTAAATTCAAATTTTCTTTTGATCATTTTCACCGCACTTTTTGAATTTTTTTGATATTGAAATGCTAAAAAACAGTATTTCAACAATTTAATATCCAACTTATGATCATATAACCCTAAATTAAATTAAATATGGCTCAAATTATGAAATATGTACTAACATTATATGACACTTAACATTTTTTCAATGGATATATATATACTATAACTTAAAATTTTGAGTTAATTTCACTTTGCATCACTTTGGTTTCAGTAAATGCGGATTGGGTCAAGAACTTAATTAATCATATGCAATATGCATTTTTTAGGTTTTCATACCGTTACAATGACCACCCTTCGGCCAATTTTCAGTTAATTTTGACCGTTAAGTAAAGGTTGACTAAGGGTAAAATTGAGATATTATATATAAAATATTTAAAATATATATTAAAAATTCAAAAAAATTACAAAATAAAAAGGAAAAAATATAGTTAATTTTTTTTATAATGTGAGTATATATGTACAAATTTTTATAATGTGCGTAATAATTATAAAGATGGATTAATTAAATAGAAAAACTAAAAAAAATATTATTATTATTTTAAAAAGGGCTTAAATCAGTTTAACTATTATTTTCAATTTTTTAGAAAAATTATTATATTAATATTTTGTTTAAATATTTTATATGTTATATCTCCGTTTTACCCCTAGTCAACCGTTACTTAATGGTCAAAATTGACAGGAAAAATATATAAGAGGTGATTATTGTAAGTATATAGAAATCTGAGAGATGCATATTGCATATTATTGAAATTTTAATACACTAATTTTTATTTTAATGGGGTGACATATTCACGTTGACCCCTACATGAATGGGCCGTTGGTCAGTAGCGACGTAATACATATATAATTTTAACAACATATGCATGTAGAGTTCCATAAGAATCTTAACAACATATGCATGTAGAGTTCCATAAGAATATTCGTTTACAAGTGGTTGAGAATATTTAAAGGCACGATGATGTCACTTTATTAATTAGAGAGAATTAATATTAGCCATATAATGTGTCAGAATTACAAGTTGTAATAAAATGTATCTTTGCAGTTTCAGTAATTAAAATCAATATTTCTATTTTTTTTAGTTAAACTAGTTCTTCGTCTTCCTCCTCCTCCTGCAATAAAAATGGCTAAATACCATCATATTTGTCCAGAAGCTTGAATACTTCTTTGAATTTATATATTTTTGTGTTTTCAAAAAATTTTCTCAATTCAGTATATTGAAATATGAAGAGGAATGTCCGTCATTTCCAAAAGGCGAAATTCGAATTATACCGGTTGAATTTTGGAGTGCCAAATAAATTCATTGACGAAAAATTTCCTCCATTTTGCCAAGGCTAAATTCGACGGTATAAATATACCGGTCGAATTTAGCACTCCTAAATTCGACCGACACCCGTTGAATTTAGGAGCGATAATTCATATGCTAGAAAGTCTCCACTTCTGACGCGACTAAATTCAATTGTACAAAAAATGTGGATCGAATTTAATTAGCAAGTCAAATTTAACTGCACAAAAAATCGGTCGACCGTAAATTCAATCGCTCTAAATTTTATCATTGTCGTTTGTATTTTAGGCGTACCCGGACCAAACACTCCGGTTGACCTTTAATTCAATTGAATTTGGACAAATTTATTCGATTAAATTTAACCTTATTTTTTTACGGTTCCTGCTTCCAAAACAAATCCACAAATCTTATATATCATTAGCTATATATTTCTTCACCATGTGCCGATCATCATCAATTTACATTCTTATTCCCTCGTCATTGAGAAGACTAATTATTGTCTCTTAAATTAAATATGCAGGCATCAACATGTAGTCAATGGAGGAAAAAGTCAAGTGCAAATGTTCATACAAATACATGGGCTGATTTTGGATTACTCGATCTGTTAGAAACTAGCCCAGGCGAGGCAGGCCATATATAACGCCCGTTTGGGAAATCTTAAAATAAGTAACTTATGACTTAAAATGATTAAGTGCGAAATAAGTGATAAGTTGATAAATACTTATAAATTCTATAAGTGTTTGGATAAATTTACTTATATAAGTCAGAAGTTTTTTTACTTAAATGAATTAAAACAACTAATTATTAAATACAATTATCTTAGTTCATGAATCTTAAATTAGAAAATATTTTAAAATTTATATTTTAAAATCAAAACTTTAGAAAAAAGTGAAAAAATGAAAATAAGTTGGAAAAAAGTACGTCACTGCCAATTTTCAACTTATCAGCTTATAAGTTGTAAATTCAGCTTATAAGTTGGGTCGACAAACACTCGTCGATAAGCTGTTACGGGCTTATAAGCCATAAGTGGCTTATAAGTAAGTTGTCAAACAGGCCCATAGTTATATCAACTAGTTATAGATTTATGTTAGGGTTGTTATACCACATTTCGTCATAGTCGAACCTCCAATATTCTAATTAATAAAAATTATTAATTTATATATTAAAAATTATCGCTTAATTTTTTAGGAATATTTTCTTTCACAATTTTTCTTTGGGTTTTTTTGAAAAATAATCAAGTCTAAAAATATTTTTGAAAAAATATTGTCATTTATTAAAAACATTTGCGAAAATACTTTTTAATTTGCAAAAATACTGTATTTTTTAAAAAACATTTGCAAAAATAATTTTAATTTGCAAAAATACTATTTTTCAAATTTGTTTTTGTAAAAATACGATTTTTGGCAACTCGGATCAACTGCATGCAACTGCATTCAATTAGTTGAATATTTATTTGATTTTGGTTAATTTTGGTCGATTCCGTGTTTTTGCAAAAAAATTCAGAACATAATAAAATCGTAAAAAAAACTTAGAAAATTTAGTATTTTTGATAATTTCTCTTTTTCTTTTTTGCTCAACTTTCACAATTAACGAAATAATCAATTTTAAATAATCAATTACGAAAAATTTCTTCAAACGATTTCTTCGAATTAAAAAGGTATTACAATGTTTATATTAATTAAATTAGAGAAACTAGTATTTTCCAAGTTTATAATACCTAGGGTCTTTCAAGGATAAAAACAAAATCACATAGATCTTGGAAATCAGGGATCTATGGAGGGTGCGCACGGCCGTCAAAACCCCATATATGGTCCTAAGGAAATTTAAATAGTAGGCTGTAGGCCTAATTTTGGATATAAAAAAATATTTTATTTTCTTTAATTGACAAATTTATTTATTATTAATACTCTCCATGTTTGGCGAACAACTTATAAACTACTTATTGACTTATGATCTATCACTTTAGTATTGAAGTCATTTTAGTATGATCTATCACTTGTATTCAGCAAGACCTCTTGATCATAGATATATATATGCTAAAAAACCTCCACGAAAACTCAACTTCTTTGTGAGTACTTTTACTAACATACTAACACGTTTTAAATCAAATATATCTCCCTGGAACTCGAAGTAATGGAAAAAATCTAGAAATGAACCGAATCTTAAAATGCTGTTAAATATCCATAACATAATTAAATATAGAAGTGTAATGTCTGACATGAAGGTTTCGATGTCATATTCACAAACGTATTGCTAGAATATGTCTTGAATCGGTAATTACCCTAAACGCGGATATTTTGGGAGTCTCGTTGACCGGTCAACGAGTCGAGATCCAGGGGAGAAGCGCTATGGTTTAGGGATTGGGGGACCGTGGTCCCCGATGGGGTTTGGGGACCTTTACGGGTGACACCCTCTTCTAATCCTGCTACGAAATATAGATATTAAGGTTAAATTCCAAGGTAAGGTTTTGAGCCAATCAAGTAAACGTTGTATGCGTGCGCAGGTGCAATGACCGAGCTTGAGATGGAAATAAAGAGAATATTTGAAAGAAATAGATTCTTCCTTTTATCTCTGCAGAAGGCCGGATTGATGCAACTTATCAATTCTTGTGGGAGCAAACAAGCCTGACTATTCAAGATGAAATGAACATGTTATATGCTGTGATTATCTGTTTTGAACCTATTTTTCTGGGCTTTTCTATAACCGTCTATAGAGTACTTTATAAACTCTCTATGGCATAGCATAACCTAAACGTATGTTATAATTTGTATCCTCAAGATCAATAAAATTTTTCTCTTCTGCATATTTGTGTTTTTCTTCACGTTTATTATAATTTTTCTTACTTTCGTTATAACACATATAGTGTTATGTCAACACGGCATGATGGCAAAGGTGACGCAGAGTCCGAGTTACAAAGGCTGATAATAGTAGGCTTTATTAAATTTCAAATGAACGTTTCCCTTGGACACTAATAAAAATTCAAATGAACATATTTAGATAGCCAATGCATACATTTATGTTTTGGATATACAGTCATCAATTACTGGTCTTTCTATTAAGGACATGAGCACCATACTAAGGCTGCACTGTGGCCAACATATTCGGAGCATGAACATATAATGGTGAAACTACAAAGGAGAACTTCTTAATAATCATAGCTAGGGTAATTTTAGCTTCAAATACTGCCAAATTTCGTGCAATACAAATTCTGGAGCCCAAACCGTATGGAAAGTATGCACCCAAATGCTTCGGAAGTTCAACAAACCTTGCAGGATTGAACTCATTGGCATATAGTCCCCATATCTTTATGTCATGATGGACAACAGCTTGTGGCATGTAGAATTATGTTCTAACTGGGATGTCTAAGTTGCCTACTTTAACATTCTTGAAGGTCCTTCTGGAGATACTATTATCATGGGTATACAGTCGAAGTGTTTCTTTAATTATCATACTAACCTATCAAATAAAGATAAATGAGTTTATTGCTAGAAAGTTGAAAGTATTTCCCATGTGACTGAAAAGGTGCAGACTTTAAAGTTGTACCTTCGACAATGGTCTTGTATTGTTTAATCGGAGGTGGAGGTGGAGGTCCAAGTTTCATTGCACATGTATAGCTAGTGTGCTTCTGTGCTCCATCAACAATGACCTTGAAAAGAAATATTAAATGAGACAATATAGACTAATAAATTGTGAAAACAAATAGATCTATTTTATTCAAATATCTGACTTGTTGGATTTATGCTTTTGTCTTTCCCCTTGTTACTAGTTTGTGCTTGTTCTTTTATTGCATCAATTTTGCTTGCTTGCTCTATTTTAATTGTTGCCCTCCTCTTTTCCTCAGCAAAGTCTTTCGCGTTCCTCAGCAACTCTGAGATATTTTGCATCTTAATTTCTTTCATACACGCAGCAAGAGGGGTGTGTTCATCCTTGTCAACTGTTGGAAGCTACACATTATTAACAACAGTTTGACTTGGTTGAGTTAAAGGAGGTGCATCCTGTTAGGGCGAAAACACGCGCTAAAATTACACGCAAGTATACGCGTTCGCAAGTAGTATAAGATATAAATCAGATTCGTTCCCACAGACTCTGGTTTAGGTTAAGTTCAATTTATGCACTTATGCAACAATGATATGGCTATCGTTCAATGCTAAGACAAATAACAATTTGGGTTTTGATTAAACTAAGAGATTATATTAAATAGCATTAACTACGAGAATTGAGGTTGAATTACTTATATGAGACAAACATGGGATTCTAACTTCATTACTACTTCATTCAAAGTCATTGTTCTTAACCTTAGCATACTATGGTGATGACAATTAATCAGATAATATGAAACTAGTAAACGCCAACTGTCGTTGTACGAATACCCTACTATCAGACATCCACAAAAGAGATAGAAGCTGAATAGACACCAATTATGTTGAGACCCTATATGTCTATAGAATTTGACAACATAAAGGGTTAATGAACAAGTTATCTATCGTGATTACATAGGGCAAGTAAGATGGTTAAAATTACCTGCGAATCATGCATAACAATTGTTAGGTCACACACACTGTAAAAGGGGGTTGAATACAGTGTTTACTACAATTAAATCGAATATAAGAACTCAAGTAATAAAACAGATTTTTTCAACACAATAAACTCTGTTACAATATGGAACTGTCTTCTCTCAGTGATGAACAAATTATCACGAGAGCTGCTAGGGTTACAATGAATAATATTCTCGATAATGATAACACCTATAGTGTAAACCATATGTCTGTGTTTATATAGTACACAGTTACAAGATAAGTTCTAATTGATATGGAATATAATTCTGCTTCCTAAAATATATCAATCAGTTATCTTTTCTTTCAAGTATTCTATTTTTCATAGAATTCTTCCTTCATGCATATCTCTTCTTATTTTAGTCTTGATCTTCTTTCCTTTCAATCAGCCGCCTTCCTTTCTGAAAGTCTCCTTAAGTTCTGATATTATCTCCTGATAAATATCTCCTGATATCTTAAGTTCTGATAACTTAAGTTCTGATATCTTAAGTTCTGACTTCAGTATAAGTACTGATTTCCAGTTAAGTACTGATTTGTCCTGTTAAGTAAGATCTGAAAACTAAACACAAATCATATTAGCCATGACATCACAAATATATCTAACAATCCCCCCCAACTTGTAAATTAGCATAATATACAAGTTCAACAGATATTTGATGATGTCAAAAACATTAAGTACAAATACATGAGAATTTGACTAGATAACTACAACTTACAGTCCTTACAGCTTTACCATCCTTAAAGTCTGATATCAGCTTCAGTCTGTATATCCTTCAGAACTTAAGCAGTTTTAGATCTTTGACTTGGCTTCAATTTATGATCTCTTTGATGTCAGGAGTTGTTCTGAGATAGTTCTTCAAAAGTGTTCTCTCAGCATATTCAAGTTCATTAATCATCCTCCTTTTTACATCTGTAAGCTCTGCAGTATCTTCACCAGTTTGGAAGATAGCATATCTGAGATCATTGATCATTTCTTTTCTTATCCCCTGATCTAGTCTGATGAATATGCTTTGTTAGACTCTAGATTGAACTCAAGTCCCTTAATACCAAGATATGTATTGATCTTTGCAGTATTAGGCTTCATTTCCACAATTTCTCCACTATGAGATCTGTACTTAGAAAAATATGGGTTGTCGGACTTTACAGAGTAAAGTCTCTTCTGTCTTTGAATATTTGATTTTAAATACCCTGCAGCACCATTTGTTGATCTGTTTTTCACTTGAAGTAGAAATAGAACATGTTCCAGTTCTTCAAAATACTTCAATGGAATAGCATTCTTCCTGATCTGGAATACCCTCCCATATGTCATAAAGTATAACATGACATCTTCTTTTAAAACAGAGTGGTAAACCATTTGTACAGATTCAAGTTGGTTCAATCTTTCAGGAGTTGCTCCAACACCTGGTTCACTTAAAGAAGTCAGATCATTGGTAGTACTGCTTACTCTCTTCTATTTTGAACTACCCAATCCAGATTTATCTCTTGATTCCTTTCCTGTAACAACTCTTGCTTCAAAACTACTTGTTGCAGTCTTCAAAGGTTGAGTCTGTTTAGCTTTGATGAATTCTGATAGGAGTATCTTTGAAGGTTTAACATGAGCAATGTCAGAGGTTTCCTTTTCCTTATCTTCTGATATCAAGTCAACTTGAGCTATGTCAGAGGTTGCTTGCTTCACTGTCATATCAGATTTACTATATCTTGACTCTGAACAACTTGAGCCATGTCAGAGGTTGATTGAAAATCTTCTTTTTATTCAGAGTAAGACTAGCATCTTCTTCAGTTATTTCTTCATCCATGACTGGCATATAAACCTTTACAGGTTCATCAACTTTTTCTTTGCCCTTGGACCTAGGATCTATCTCCACTTCTGATTTGGCTTTGGTTGCCTCAGAATTTGACCTTTCTTTTATCACAATGCCCTTAGGCTTTGAAAATTTCTTTTCAACAACAGAAGCTTTAGATTCTTCTGCTTTGAGTCTAGCTTCCTCTTTCTTTAGACTCTCAAAGTCCATTCCTGGATTTTCTTTAAGAAATAATTGCTTTGAAATTTATTCATCAAGTTCCAGATGTCCACCAGAGCTTATCCTTTTACCAGTATCAGAACTTAATCTTCTCCCAGTATCAGAACTTGTTCTTTGACTTGTAGTCCCAGCTTTGCTTGATGAAAAACCTTTGCCTTGACCATGACCTCTACCCATTCCAGAGTTTCCCTGGTCATCTTTTCCATCATCCTTACCCTTTAGTGCTTGAATAGATTTGCATTTGGACTTAATCACTTTCTCCCCCTTTTTGGCATCAGCAGGTAAAAGAAGAGAGACAAGCAATTCCACTGAGGATTGGATCTCATTGAGTTGAGTTTGCTGAGAAGCTTGATTCTTTAGAATTTCAGAAATCTGAGCTTGTTGCTTCTCCTGAGTTTTCTCAATGTTGGCAATTCTGTCAAAGGCGGGCTTGAAAAATCTGTTCTTTTCAGGTTTCACATTCATATCTTGCTGGAGAAAGGTTTCTTGAATTTTAGTCACCTTGGCATGAGTTATTGAGTGTTGACCCTGAAGGTGCCTTGTACTCAATGCAGTAACTCTCAGCTGTGCCTTGAAATCATCATTTAGCAGCATTTCATCAGCTTTTTCCAGATGCTCAGCAAGAATCTTTTCAGAAGGAACAAAAGTAACTGTGTTCCATTCCTTAGTCCACTCCTTTCCTCTAGGAGTTTCACTCCAAGGTACTGGTGCATCCACTCTAACAAACTTCTTGATTAGATCAGCTTTTGAAAGAGCTTGTTGAGGTGCATGTCCAGATGGACCAGCTGCATCAGCATCTACATGTACAGCAGCTTCACCAGTAAGTTCAGCATTATCAGCATCAAAACTTACAGAGCCTACAGCATCAGCATCCTCTAATAAAATTTCAGTATGTGAGGTTATAGAGGCTTCAACATTATCCTCTGAATTTTGATCTGCAACTAAGTTCTGATCAACATCCATATTTTGATGCTCACCCAAAATCTGATCTTCAGTATCTAGATGCAGAGAAGGTGTTGTAGGCATTTCTGGATTAAAATCAGCCTCAAGAATTGGTGTTGTTGGTGGAGTGATGTGAGTTTGTGGAGCTTACAAGTACAGAACCTCAGGCACTACCAAGTTGTCAAGATCTATTTCATCACTTGTACCTGGGTCTTCAGTATGTACTGGATCAATTACAGGAGACATAGGAGGTGTAGATACTCTGTCTTGAGCAGTTTCTTGAATTGGTGACAAAGAAGGTGTGGATGCAGTGGCTTCAGCAAATTCTGGCTGTGTAGATGAAAGGGATTCAATCACAATTGGCTTCTTTGAGATCAGAGATTCCAGATCCCCTTCCTTAGCTGCTGCTTCCTCATCCTCTGAAACTGACTCAGTTATGTCCCTTTTAGCTCTTTATTTCTTAAGTCTCTTTGAAGGTAGAGAGACTTTGGGAGCTTCATCAGAATACATCTTTCTAAGCCTTTTGAGAAGCATAGAACTCCCAGTTTTAGTATCTTTCTGTGAAGATATCTTTTCAGCTTCTACAACAACAGGTTCTGATAGAGGAACCTGTTCCTCATTGTCTGACTCATCTCTCAGAACAATTTTCCTTCTCTTCTGTTGTGTCTGAGGTACAGTCTTTGTCCTCTTGGGTTTTGAAGATGAAGGTTTCACCGTAGGTGCTGAGGGTTGTGATTGAGAAGTTTGAGGTGTTTGTGTAGAGGTGGTAGGTGCTGATGGATGAGGGTCTGATGGTTGGACATCAGGATATAGTTCAGTGTACTGGATCATAGGTTATTAAGGCTTGTTTGACAGATAAAGGAACTTGGAGGGGTCTTAACACAACCTTCTTATTATCAGTAGATAAAAAGTCATTAAAAGCTCTTTTAGCTAGTCTGAATGATGGGATTAATTCACTAGCTGATTGGGGCTTATCATCACAACAAAAACTATAGATAAGCTGACAGAATCTAGCAAAGTAAACAGTATTTTTGTCTTCTGTCATTCTATCCCCAATGAAACCTAAGACAGCACTTGCATAATCAAAATCAGTTTGGTTAATGAGAGCATACCCGATTTGTTGGCTGAATATGGGGATTGCATCGAAATTAGAGCATTTGTTTGCAAAAGCTTTGGTTATGCAGTCAAAGAAGAAACTCCATTCCCTCCTTATGTAAGATCTCTTCAACTGACCCATCTTTGCCAATGTCCTCCCATACCACGGACTGGCCATCATGTTTTGAAGAACTGGCTCCTCAACAGTAGAATAAACACAGTTCTCAGGCAGCTGCAGTGCTTGTCGAACCGTGGCCAATGTCACGACATGCTCATCCTCCCCTGATGAAAAAATAATACTTGGGGACCCTTGAGCACCACCATCATCATAGAGTACTAGAGACTGCATCAGGTTGAGTCAGAGTGTTCCCAATGTCAGAGCTAGTAAGAAAGTCCTGAATGAAGTGAAGTTCCGATGGGGCTTCTGACTTGTTAAGAATAGCGGAGAAGTTATTAGGAACAAACTTAGTCCCATTGAAAATTACGTCTTTTGGTGCCATCTCTGTAAGAAATTAAATGAATAAGAGTATGTTTGCAAAGTGTTTGTAAAAAGTCCTGAGAGAAAAACAACTTCAGAAAATAAGAGAGAGAGAGAGAGAGAAAGTAAAAGAGATTTAGAATAGAAAAGTAAGTAAAAGATTATAAAATCTTTTATCTCTCATATATATACTTTCTCCACTCAACAATTGTATTTTTGAAGCATGGGATACACTTTACACCTGACACCATGTGAACAGTCAGTAAACAGTTAGAACAAGAGTTAATGGACACGTAAAATAAGCAATAATTACTGTGCACATGCAGTTTTTCAGGACATACATGTTAACCACTAACCCATAATGATTATGACTATTTTATCTCACATTAACCAATATTCTGTAGAAATATAAATGTTCAAGTAATGACCAAAAATAAACCAAGTAAATAAATACTGCCACGTCAGCATCAAAACTTGATTAATATCAGAATTTAAAAGTCATCAGAATATGGCTTCTTAACTCGAAAAGTAAATATTTATTCCTGTAATTCTTCACACAAATACTGATATGGTTTCCTCAGAATTTAATCATCAGAACTTCCATCAGAACTTGTCCTCAGAATTTATGCAACTGACACTTAAACTGTTCATCTAAAACAACATTGATCACCATAGTAATTTTCATCATTCATATGGAGTGTAAGTGTGTGCATTAAGCTAAATATCAGATAAAGAGTAAAGTCTGATTCACTTCAGTACATCTTAGAAATAAGGCATAACTCAGAACTTTGCTCAAAATCTGTCATTAGTCTGAAGTCAACTATAGAATGAGTTCATGCATAAGTCCACCTCAAACTGTTTTGTGCTCATTTTATGCATCTTTATGAAATTCCTTTTTACAGTGGCTTTTTAGTGTAAGTGAGTCACGACTGCTTATCAGAATTTATGTTGTTTATCAGAGTATTTCTCCAGTAATCAGAGAATGTGAAAAGTCATCAAGAAAATTTTATTTTGCTTTTCTAATGCATATTACTTAATACCAGCAATGCACTTGGGTCTTCCCTTCCACATTTATTGTTCTCTAGATCTCAAACGAGTACCTGATATTTACTTCTTTTCTTTTCTTTTTCTTTTGATAAGTGAGTTTATCATCACTTAGTACATTCATAAGATTTATCAACCTCAGAACTTAACAGATAAGAAGCACTATTCTAGTTTTTGACTTAGTAATAAGATACACAAAGTAAACTTCAACTAAGCTCAATATCAGAATTTGCTTACGTTAAGAGATTTCCACATAAACAATTACTTCAAACATGGGATCTTTAGTATATTAAAGACTACTAGGTCAGTATCTAACACAGTTATCCTCATTGGATTGAATAGTCACAAAAACATTCATATCACTATCAGAGTTTAGAAATTCATATCATACAACAATCAGCACTTAGGAAAATTTTCATTTAAAGCACAGAATACCCAAAGAGTAATATCTGTAAATACTGATCATAAAATCTGATGTATCAGAACATAAACTAAGCAGATTTAGAGAAAGAACCTGAAACCATTCCAAGTTCATTTACCAATCTAGTAAAAGTAGCTTCACACAGTGGTTTTGTGAAGATATCTGCTAGTTGTTGATCTGTTGGAACAAAATGCAATTCCACTGTACCTTTATCCACATGTTCCCTTATAAAGTGGTACCTAATGCTGATGTGCTTTTTCATTGAGTGCTGAACTGGATTACCTGTCATAGCAATAACCCTTTGATTATCACAGTAAATAGGGTTTTTAAAAAATTCTAACCCATAATCCAGTAACTAATTCTTCATCCAAAGAATCTGTGCACAACAGCTTCCTGCCGTAATGTATTCTGCCTCTGCAGTTGATCTGGAAATTGACTTTTGTTTCTTGCTAAACCAAGAAACTAATCTGCCTCCAAGAAATTGGCAGCTTCCACTTGTGCTTTTCCTGTCAATTTTACACCCTGCAAAATATGCATCTGAGTAACCTATTAGCTTAAAGTCTGATTCCCTAGGATACCACAATCTCAGATCAGCTGTACCCTTAAGGTACTTGAAAATTCTTTTCACAGCTGTTAAGTGAGGTTCTCTTGGATCTGCTTGAAATCTTGCACAAAGACAGGCAACATACATGATATCAGGTCTACTAGCAGTTAGATAGAGTAGTGAGCCAATCATACCTCTGTAATCAGTAATATCTAGTGATATACCAGTATCTTTATCCAATTTTGTTGCAGTGTCCATGGGAGTGGATGTACTTGAACAGTCTTGCATTCCAAATTTCTTCAACAAATTTCTAGTGTACTTGGATTGACAAATAAAAGTTCCTTCTTCATTCTGCTTGACTTGAAGGCCCAGAAAATAGCTAAGTTCCCCCATCATACTCATTTGATATCTTGACTGCATCAGCTTGGCAAACCTTTTACAAAGTTTGTCATTTATAGAATCAAAAATGATATCATCAACATATATATGTACCAAAAGTAAGTCCTTGCCATGGTTGAGATAAAACAATGTTTTGTCAATAGTCCCTCTGTTAAATCCACTTTCCAGAAGAAACTGAGCTAATGTCTCATACCATGCTCTTAGAGCTTGCTTAAGGCCATAAAGTGCTTTATCAAGTTTGTAGACATGATGAGGAAATTTTGAATCTACAAAACCTGGAGGTTGTTCAACATATACTTCCTCTTTCAATTCTCCATTAAGAAAAGCACTTTTTACATCCATTTGAAAGACTGTAAACTATCTGTGAGCAGCATAAGCCAAAAATATCTTTATGGCTTCCAATCTAGAAACTGGTGCAAATGTTTCATCATAATCAATTCCCTCCTATTGAGAATATCCTTTTGCAACCAGCCTTGCTTTATTCCTTGTAATTATGCCATCACTGTCAGTTTTGTTTCTGAACACCCATTTTGTACCAACAACTGATCGGTTCCTTGGTCTTGGCACAAGGGTCCAGACTTTATTTCTTTCAAATTCATTCAACTCTTCCTGCATTGCTTGCACCCAATCAGCATCTTGAAGAGCTTCTTCCACTTTCTTTGGTTCAGTCTGAGAAAGAAAAGAATGATAGAGACATTCATTTGATGTAGTTGTTCTAGTTCTGACACCTGCATCAGGATTTCCAATAATTAAGTCAGGTGTATGTGCCTTAGTCCACTTCCTTGCAGATGGAAGGTAATCTCTAGAACTGGATGCTCCCTCATGATCCATGTTGTCTCCATCAACATTTTCTGATGCTCCCCCTAAAATTATGCTTTCTGAGTTGGATCCTTCAGAATTTGAGTTTCCAGAATTATCAGAACTTGGCTCATCAGAACTTGAAGAGCCTGTTCTAGGTTCTGATGCTTCTTGAGATGTGGTTGGATCTTCAATTTGTTCCCCCTGCACAGATGTATTTTCCTTTGGCGCAGTCACCACAGTTTCAATAACATCAGAGTTTAACCCATCAGAATTTGCAGTATCAGGATTTAGACTATCAGAATTTGCCATATCAGAATTTAAAACTTCATTCTCAAATCTAAGCTGATCATGATCATTGAAATCTTCAAGTCCAGTAATTTTTTTTATCATCAAAAGAGACATTGATAGATTCCATGACAACCCTTGTTCTTAAATTGTAGACTCTGAAGGCTTTTGTGGAAAGTGGATATCCAACAAAAATTCCTTCATCAGCTTTTAGATCAAATTTTGATAGCTGTTCAGGATGAGTCTTAAGAACAAAACACTTGCATCTAAATACATTAAAATAATTCAGATTTGGCTTCTTTTTCTTCACCATCTCATATGGTGTCTTTTCATGCTTGTTGATAAGTGTTGCATTCTGAGTAAAACAAGCAGTTTGCACAGCTTCAGCCCAGAAGTAGGTTGGTAACTTTGCTTCATCAAGCATAGTTCGTGCAGCTTCAATAAGAGTTCTATTCTTTCTTTCAACAACTCCATTTTGCTGTGAAGTTCCAGGAGCAGAGAATTCCTGCTTTATTCCATGGTCTTTGCAGAACTCTTCCATGATCAAATTCTTGAACTCAGTGTCATTATCACTTCTTATTATTTTCACAGAGTCTTTGACCAATTTATCCAGTTGTTTAACATGATCAATAAAGATAGATGTAGTTTCACTTTTTGTGTGCAAGAAATACACCCATGTGTATCTAGTGAACTCATCCCCTATGACCATAGCATATTTCTTCTTTGCAATAGACATGACTTTCACTGGACCAAATAGATCAACATGTAGTAGGTGATAAGGCTCAGGAATTGAAGATTCAGTCTTTCTCTTGAATGAAGATTTTCTTTATTTTGCCTTTTGACATGAATCACAAAGGCCATTAGGAGCAAACACTGATTTTGGCAGTCCTCTCACAAGATCTTTCTTGACTAGTTCATTTATATTGTTGAAATTTAAATGAGAGAGTTTCTTGTGCCAATCCTAACTTTTTTCAATTGATGCTCTGCTTAACAGACATATTGCAGAACCATCAGAACTTGTCGAAAGCTTGGCTTCATAAATGTTACCATGCTTGTATCCTTTCAGAACAACTTTCCCTGTAGATTTGCTTACAACTTCACAGTGTTCTTCAAAGAAATTCACATGATAACCTCTGTAACAGATTTGACTCACACTCAGCAGATTGTGTTTAAGTCCTGAGCCCAGAGCTATTTTTTCAATGATGACATTCCCAAGATTGATATTGTCATATCCCAGAGTTTTTCCCATGTTGCCATCTCCATAAGAAACACCTGGGCCAGCTTTCTCCACAAAGTCTAATAGCAGGGCTTTATTTCCAGTCATATGTCCTGAACATCCACTATCAAGAACTAGGA
The DNA here is from genome assembly GCF_009905375.1 of Apium graveolens. Taxonomy (NCBI): domain Eukaryota; kingdom Viridiplantae; phylum Streptophyta; class Magnoliopsida; order Apiales; family Apiaceae; genus Apium; species Apium graveolens. The sequence goes on along the minus strand of NC_133648.1, from coordinate 5,715,523 downwards.
TGTTTTTCCTATTGTCCTGCAATCACAAAGACCACTAATGATTAGTTTTAAGGAACCAGACTTGCTTGGATCCTTTGTCCTTATTAAGTTTGTTAACATTTGCAGGGGATTTAGCATTAGAGTTTATGTTAACAGTTTTCTTATCAGAATTTGCAATATCAGACTGTGCATCAGAACTTATACTAGAAGGAATAATGCTAACTTTCTTTAAAGAAGGTTTTATTTGATAATAATCATAGTACAGACTATGATATTCCTTACAAGTATAAATGGAATGCCATAAACTACCACAATGAAGACAAGGATTTTGTGGCTTATATCTAAAAGACTGACTCTTAACTCCTGATTTTGAAGGTAAGGAGTTTATGTTCTTATTCTTCCTGCAAAAAGAAGCCAGATGGTTATAATTTCCACAGTAATGACATGTATTTCTAGGAGCATTAGGAACAGGCTTATAATCATTGCTTTTATTCACACCTTCCTTTCCATTCCTATTTTTCCTAGGTGGCTTTATCTTGTTTACATTCATAACTTCTTTCAGCTTATGCTTAAGCTGCTTCTTTGTCATTAAGCCTATGTTAACTTCAGTTGGCTTATCCTGTTTTGATTTGTCAGAAGTTAATTTCTCTTTAACTTCTGATTTATAAATATCAGACTTTATAGCTACAAATTTAACAGGATTTACCTTTGGCTTTTGTTTAACAACTATAGGCTCAATTTCTACAGTTCCCTTATCATTCTCATCATCTCCATAACCTAAGCCCTCTTTCCAGTTTCCACTACTTAGCAAATTCTGAGTTGTTCTGCCAGAGTTAGTCCAAGTCCTGATAATCTCTTATTCCTTTTCTAACTCAGTTTTTAGAGATTTATTCATTTTTAACACTTCATCTCTCATATAGAAAGCATCATCTCTATCTTTCTGAGTTTGATGGAACATAACTAACTCTTTTTCTATGTAATCATTTCTTTTCTTAAAAGCCAGATTTTCAGAAGTTAACATATCACATGTTAAAGTCTGATCTCTATAACTAATGAACATGGTTTTAAGATAAGATCTCAACTCAGTAATATCATCAGTATGAAAAGCAAAAGTTGTTTGAGATACCTTTAACTCAGCAGTATCAGGACTGCTATCAGTATTTGCCATCTAGGCATAGTTTTCCTCATCCTCAGAATCTGAAGTGTCTGACCAGCTTTCCTTCTTTGTGACCAGTGCCTTGCCTTTGTCACCTTTTCCTTTCTTGCAATCAGGAGATATGTGGTCTTTCTCACCATAATTGTAGCATTTGACATTTGAGTAATCTCCTTTGTCAGACTTTCCAGCTTTGCCTTTAGATTTTCTGAATGCCTTCTTATCAGAACTTCCACTTTTCCTGGAAAACTTTTTTCCTCTCCTGAATTTCCTGTATGCAATATTTGTGATTCCTTTCACCATAAGAGCACACAGCTTCATCATCTCTTCATCAGGGTCCATCTCAGGTAGACTTTCAGTTTCTGAGTCATCATCACTATCAGAACTTGATGACTCAGTATCAGACTTTGTGATGAGAGTCTTTCCTTTGCCTTTCTTTGAGGCAGGCACTTTGGGGGATTCCTCCTCAGCCTTAAGAGCAATTGTCCTTGATTTTCTTCCATGTCTCTTGCTTCTTTGATCCATCTCAAGTTCATGAGTCTTGAGCATCTCATAAATTTCATCAAGAGTTGTTTCTTCAAGATTATAGTTGTCTCTTATAGTGGTGGCCTTTAAATCCCAACTTTCAGGAAGAGCTAACAGGAATTTAAGATTTGAATCTTCAAGGTCATATTCCTTGTCCACTAGTGACAAATCATTCAAGAGTTTGATAAATCTGTCATATAAACCAGTAAAAGACTCATCAGGATTTGAGTCAAAGTGCTCATACTCTTGAGTGAGTATAGTCTTCATGTTCTTCTTAATTGAATCAGTTCCCTGGCATCTTGTCTCCAAGTCATCCCATATCTCCTTTGCAGTCTTGCAGTTGATTACCCTATTTGACATTACATTATCAATGGCACTATGCATCAAATGTCTTACCTTTGTATCCTTGGCAATAGTTGAGATATCTTCAGCTGTATACTCACTTTTCTCCTTTGGTACGACCTTTGCTGGCTGATCTGCAACTACAACAGAGAGCTTGGTTGGCTTATGCGGTCCTTCATTAATTCTGTCAAGGTATTCTGGATATGTGGCTTCCAGAAACATAGTCATCCTCACTTTCCATATGGGATACTCAGAAGGTCTCAACATGGGAACTCTAATAGTCTCATATCGACTATGGGTTATGGTTTTTGGAGTTTCTTCAGTTTTTGGATGACCAGGACTCTCAAAATCTTCAATTTCGACTAAAATCAGGATTCTGGTGCAGAAACAAGGCACGGGCGCGCTATTTTCGGGCGCGGCCGCGCTGGAATAGTGATTTCAGCGGCACGGGCGCGCTGGCCTTCTGGAAAATTTCTGACATTTCTTCTTTTGGACGTATCTTGAGTTCTGCTCGTCAGAATTAGGCGATTCTACTTCCCAAGCGAAGCTAACGAGATTCTTTACAACTTTAGAATGGCCTAGGCTTCCAATTCTGATCTTTTTTCAGCATAATTCTTTGAAAAGCTTCTTTCTTCCTTTAACCGATGCCTGAAATACAATAACACAAAAACACATCAAAAATACCAACAACTTCAGTCCAAAACACCAACTTAAGTCTGTAATGAAGTGTTCCAAGTAGATATAAAATCCACTTATCACACCCCCAAACTTGAATCGATGCTTGTCCTCAAGCATAAACAGACTCAAAATTATAAAACAAACCTAATACATGAATGCAACTATGTGAATGCAACTAAATGATAATGCAATCGATCCCCTCAAAATAACCATAACCAAATGAATAAGCCAATGACTCTAAACAGAGTTCGAATAAATCCCACAAACCAACTCACAAACTAGATGCGTGTGTGTGTGGATGCTTAATAGATATACTCTTAAAACTAGATCAATAACCATACCTATCTTATCATCAAAACAACTACAAGTTTATAGATAGAAAAGATGTTAAACATATAATGACTCATAACGCATCCTCTATACTAGAGTTATACAAGGATTCATGCTATTATTGAACACATAACAAATATGCTTATTTGATCGTGCAATGAATAAGGTCCCAAAAGAGTTGTACAATAATACCCATGTAGCGAGCGTTAGGTTAGCGTATCCCAGACAATAAAAGCCTTAGGTCACTAGGCACAAAGTCCCCTAGAACTTAATAACTCGAGTATTAAAGAGCTCACTCTTGATCAATTATGCATACCACATATTTCTTTTCTCTTTTCTTTTTTTTCTTCTTTTTTTCAACAATTTCTGAATGAGTGTGTTTCGCTCCATCTCATTCAACCCTAGACTACTCATAAAAATATGAGTCAGCTACTAGCCATTTGACACCTAGCCACAACTAGCATCAAAATCCAAGTTTTTCTCTAATTTAAAAATCAGTGTTTTTACGTCATTACGAGAATAGCAAAAATTCTAAATATCACTAAGTGATTAAATCTCAACAAATAAACAAGTATGATCATGATCTAGATCAAAAGCAATGTTAGATATATTTGATGTCATGTCTAATAATGATTTGTGTTTAGTTTTCAGATCTTGACTAACAGGACAAATCAGGACTTAACTGGAAATCAGTACTTACATTGAAGTCAGAACTTAAGATATCAGAACTTAAGTTATCAGAACTTAAGATATCAGAAGATATTCATTAGAAGATAATATCAGGACTTAAGAAGACTTTCAGATAAGGAAGACGGTTGATCGAAGGGAAAGAAGATCAAGACTAAAATAAGAAAAGATATGCATGGAGAAGAATTCTATGAAGAATAGAAGACTTGGAGGAAAAGATAACTAATTGATATATTTTAGGATACAGAATCATATTTGATATCAATTAGAGATTATCTTGCAACTGTGTGGTATATAAACACAGACATAGGGTTTACACTATAAGTGTGATCATTATCGAGAATATTATTAATTGTAATCCTAGCAGCTCTTATTGATATTGTTCATCACTGAGAGAGAACAGTTCCATTACAACACTGTGTTATTAATAAGATTACTTTTTGTTACATACTTGTGTTCTTAATTCAATTTGATTGTATTATACACTGTATTCGACCCCCTTCTACAGTGTGTGTGACCTAACAAGTGGTATCAGAGCCTATTTGTTAACACATATACAGTAAAGATCCAAAATAATCATGTCTAAAGAAGAACAAACTCCAACCAAGCCCACCAAAACTGAAGAAACTCCAAAGACTCAAATCCACAGTCGATATGAGACTATTAGGGTTCCCATGCTGAGACCTTCTGAGTATCCCATATGGAAAGTGAAGATGGCTATATTTCTGGAAGCTACAGATCCAGAATACCTTGACAGAATTAATGAAGGACCACATAAACCAACCAAGCTCTATGTTGTAGTTGCAGATCAGCCAGCAAAGACCGTACCAAAGGAGAAAAGTGAGTATACAGCTGAAGATATCTCATCTATTGCCAAGGATGTAAAGGTAAAGCATTTGCTGCATAGAGCCATTGATAATGTCATGTCAATCAGGGTAATTAACTGCAAGACTGCAAAGGAGATATGGGATGCCTTGGAGACAAGGTGTCAGGGAACTGATGCAATCAAGAAGAACGAGAAGACTATACTCACTCAAGAATATGAGCACTTTGACTCAAAACCTGATGAGTCATTAACTGGTTTATATAACAGATTTGTCAAACTCTTGAATGATCTATCACTGGTCGATAAGGAATATGATCTTGAAGATTCAAATCTTAAATTCCTTTTAGCTCTTCCTGAAAGTTTGGATTTGAAGGCAACTACTATAAGAGACAACTATGCTCTTGTTGAAACTACTCTTGATATGGTATGCTCAAGACTTATGAACTTAAGATGGATCAATGAAGCAAGAGACATGGGAGAAAGTCAAGGACAGTTGCTCTTAAGGCTGAGGAGGAATTCCCCAAGGTGGCTGTCTCAGAGAAAGGCAAAGGAAAGGCTATCATCACAAAGTCTGATACTGAGTCATCAAGTTCTGATGATGATGAGTATTCAGAAACTGAAAGTCTATCTGAGATGGATGCTGATGAAGTGATGATGAAATTGTGTGCTCTTACGGTGAAGGGTATCACAAAGATAGCCTACAGGAAATTCAGAAAGGGAAGGAAGGTTTCCAAGAAAAGTGGAAGTTCTGATAAGAAGGGATTCAGAAAATCTGAAGGCAAAGCAGGAAAGTCTGACAGAGGAGATTACTCAAATGTTAAATGCTACAATTGTGGTGAAAGAGGCCACATATCTCCTGACTGTAAGAAAGGAAAGAGTGAAAAAGGCAAGGCACTTGTCACAAATAAGAAAATCTGGACAGACACCTCAGATTCTGAAGATGAGGAGAACTATGCCTTGATGGCAAATGCTGATAGCAGTTCTGATGCTGCTGAGTTAAAGGTACCTCAAACAACTTATGCTTTTCATACTGATGATATTATTGAGTTGAGATTATATCTTAAAACCATGTTTATTAGTTATAGAGATCAAACTTTAACATGTAAAAGATTAACTTCTGAAAATCTTGCTTATAAGAAAAGGAATGATTATTTAGAAAAGGAGTTAGTTATGTTCCATCAAACTCAGAAAGAAAGAGATGATGCTTTTTATGTTAGAGATGAAGTGTTAAAAATGAATCAATCTCTAAAAACTGAGTTAGAAAAGGAAAGAGAGATTATCAGGACTTGGACTAACTCTGGCAGAGCAACTCAGGATATTCTAAGTAGTGGAAACTGGAAAGAGGGCTTAGGATATGGAGATGAGAAAAGTGAAAAAGGAATTGATCAAATTAAGTCAATTATTGTTAAACAGACTACTAAGCCAAAGGTAAATCCTGTTAAGTTTGTAGCTAAAACTGTAAAGTCTGATTCTGAAAAGATGAAAGATACTGAGATAGAAGTTAAGGTAGAGTCAACTTCTGATAAATTAAAACAGGATAAACCAACTGAAGTAGACATAGGCTTAATAACAAAGAAGCAGCTTAAGTATAAGCTGAAAGAGATTAAGAATGTAAACAAGGTAAAGCCACCTAGGAAAAATAGGAATGGAAAGAAAGGTGTGAATAAAAGCAATAATTATAAGCCTGTTCCTAATGCTCCTAGAAAGAAATGCTATAACTGTGGAAATTCTAACCATCTTGCTTCTTTTTGCAGAAAGAATAAGGATATAAACTCTTTACCTCCTAAATCAGGAGTTAAGAGTCAGTCTGTTAGGTTTAAACCACAAAATCCTTGTTTTCATTGTGGTAGTTTATGGCATTCCATATATACTTGTAAGGAATATCATAGTTTGTACTATGATTATTATCAAATAAAACCTTCTTTGAAGAAAGTTGCTTTAATTCCTTCTAGTATAAAGTCTGATGCAAAGTCTGATATAAGTTCTGATAAACAGCAAGTTAGCCTAAACTCTGATATTAAATCCGCTGCAAATGCTAACAAACTTAATAAGGCCAAAGGATCCAAGCAAGTTTGGGTCATTAAAACTAATCATTAGTGGTATTTGTGATTGCAGGGCAACAGGAAAAACATCATAGTTCTTGATAGTGGATGTTCAGGACATATGACTGGAAATAAAGCCCTGCTATCAGACTTTGTGGAGAAGGTTGGCCCAGGAGTTTCTTATGGAGATGGCAACATGGGAAAAACTCTGGGATATGGCAATATCAATCTTGGGAATGTCATCATTGAAAAAGTAACTCTAGTCTCAGGACTTAAACACAATCTGCTGAATGTTAGTCAAATCTGTGACAGAGGTTATCATGTGGATTTCTTTGAAGAACACTGTGAATTTGTAAGAAAATCTACAGGCAAAGTTGTTCTGAAGGGATACAGGCATGGTAACATTTATGAAGCCAAGCTTTCAATAAATTCTGATGGTTCTGCAATCTGTCTGTTAAGCAGAGCATCAATTGAAGAAAGATGGGATTGGCACAAGAAACTCTCTCATTTAAATTTTAACAATATAAATAAACTAGTCAAGAAAGATCTTGTGAGAGGACTGCCAAAATCAGTATTTGCTCCTGATGGCCTTTGTGATTCATGTCAAAAGGCAAAATAAAGAAAATCTTCATTCAAGAGCAAGACTAAATCTTCAATTCTTGAGCCTTATCACCTACTACATGTTGATCTATTTGGTCCAGTGAATGTCATGTCTATTACAAAGAAGAAATATGTTATGGTCATAGTAGATGAGTTTACCAGATACACATGGGTGTATTCCTTGCACACAAAAAGTGAAACTGCATCTATCTTGATTGATCATGTCAAACAACTGGATAAATTGGTCAAAGACTTTGTGAAAATCATAAGAAGTGATAATGGCACTAAGTTCAAGAATTTGATCATGGAAGAGTTATGCAAAGACCATGGAATAAAGCAGGAATTCTCTGCTCCTGGAACTCCACAACAAAATAGAGTTGTTGAAAGAAAGAATAGAACTCTTATTGAAGTTGCACGAACTATGCTTGATGAAGCAAAGTTACCAACCTACTTTTGGGCTGAAGCTGTGCAGACTGCTTATTTTACTCAGAATGCAACACTTATTAACAAGCATGGAAAGACACCATATGAGATGGTGAAGAAAAAGAAGCCAAATCTGAAGTACTTTCATGTATTTGGATGCAAGTGTTTTGTTCTTAAGACTCATCCTGAACAGCTATCCAAATTTGATCTAAAAGCTGATGAAGGAATTTTTGTTGGATATCCACTTTCCACAAAAGCCTTCAGAGTCTACAATTTAAGAACAAGGGTTGTCATGGAATCTATCAATGTCTCTTTTGATGATAAGAAGATTACTGGACTTGAAGATTTCAATGATCATGATCAGCTGAGATTTGAGAATGAAGTTTTAAATTCTGATTCTGTAAATTCTGATAGTCTAAATCCTGATACTGCAAACTCTGATGGGTTAAACTCTGATGTTATTGAAACTGTGGTGACTACGCCAAAGGAATATGCACCTGTGCAGGGGGAGCATATTGAAGATCCAACCACATCTCAAGAAGCATCAGAACCTAGAACAGGCTCTTCAAGTTCTGATTCATCAAGTTCTGATGGGCCAAGTTCTGATAATTATGAAAACTCAAATTCTGAAGGATCCAACTCAGAGAGCATAATTTCAGGGAGAGTATTAGAAAATGTTGATGGAGATAGCATGGATCATGGGGGAGCATCCAGTTCTAGAGATCACCTTCCATCTGCAAGGAAGTGGACTAAAGCACATACACCTGACTTGATTATTGGAGATCCTGAAGCAGGTGTTAGAACTAGAACAGCAACATCAAATGAATGTTTCTATCATTCTTTTCTTTCTCAGACTGAACCAAAGAAAGTGGAAGAAGCTCTTCAAGATACTAATTGGGTGCAAGCAATGCAGGAAGAGTTAAATGAATTTGAAAGAAATAAAGTCTGGACCCTAGTGCCAAGACCAAAGAATAGATCTATTGTTGGTACAAAGTGGGTGTTCAGAAATAAAACTGATAGTGATGGCATAATTACAAGAAATAAAGCAAGGCTGGTTGCAAAAGGATATTCTCAACAGGAGGGTATTGATTATGATGAAACTTTTGCACCAGTTGCTAGATTGGAAGCCATAAGGATATTTTTGGCTTGTGCTGCTCACAAAAAGTTTAAAGTCTTTCAAATGGATGTAAAAAGTGATTTTCTTAATGGAGAATTGGAAGAAGAAGTATATGTTGAACAACCTCCAGGTTTTGTAGATTCAAAATTTCCTAATCATGTCTACAGACTTGATAAAGCACTTTATGGCCTTAAGCAAGCTCCAAGAGCATGGTATGAGACATTAGCTCAGTTTCTCCTGGAAAGTGGATTTAACAGAGGGACTATTGACAAAACTTTATTCTATCTCAACCATGGAAAGGACTTACTTTTGGTACAGATATATGTTGACGATATTATTTTTGGTTCTACAAATGACAGACTTTGTAAGAAGCTTGCCAAGCTAATGCAGTCAAAATATCAAATAAGTATGATGGGAGAACTTATTTATTTTCTGGGCCTTCAAGTCAAACAGAATGAAGAAGAAACTTTTATTTGCCAATCTAAGTACACCAGAAATTTGTTAAAGAAATTTGGAATGCAAGACTGTTCAAGTGCATCCACTCATATGGCCACTGCAACAAAATTGGATAAGGATACTGGTACATCAGTAGATATTACTGATTACAGAGGTATGATTGGCTCATTACTCTATCTAACTGCAAGTAGACCTGATATCATGTATGCTACCTGTCTTTGTGCAAGATTTCAAGCAGATCCAAGAGAACCTCACTTAACAGCTGTGAAAAGAATTTTCAAGTACCTTAAGGGTATAGCTGATCTAGGATTGTGGTATCCTAGGGAACCAGATTTTAAGCTAATAGGTTACTCAGATGCAGATTTTGCAGGGTGCAAAATTGACAGGAAAAGCACAAGTGGAAGCTGCCAATTTCTTGGAGGCAGATTAGTTTCTTGGTTTAGCAAGAAACAAAAGTCAATTTCCACATCAACTGCAGAGGCAGAATATATTGTTGCAGGAAGCTGTTGTGCACAGATTCTTTGGATGAAGAATCATTTACTGGATTATGGGTTAGAGTTTTCTAAAATCTCTATTTACTGTGATAATCAAATTGCTAATGCTATGACAGGTAATCCAATGTAGCACTCAATGATAAAGCACATCAGCATTAGGTACCACTTCATAAGGGAACATGTGATGGAAGGTACAGTGGAATTGCATTATGTTCCAACAGATCAACAACTAGCAGATATCTTCACAAAACCACTGTGTGAAGCTACTTTTACAAGATTGGTAAATGAACTTAGAATGGTTTCAGGTTCTTTCTCTAAATCTGCTTAGTTTATGTTCTGATACATCAGACTTTATGATCAGTATTTACAAATATTACTATCTTTATGTAATTTGTACTTAAATTGAAATTTTCCTAAGTGCTGATTGTTGTCTGATGTGAATTTCTAAACTCTGATAGTGATATGAATGTTTCTGTGACTATTTAATCCAATGAGGATAACTGTGTTAGATACTGATCTAGTAGTCTTTAATATACTAAAGATCACATGTTTGAAGTAATTGTTTATGTGGAAATCTTTTAACAAAAGCAAATTATGATATTGAGCTTAGTTGAAGTTTACTTTGTGTATCTTATTACTAAGTCAAAAACTAGAATAGTGCTTCTTATCTGTTAAGTTTTGAAGTTGATAAATCTTATGAATGTACTAAGTGCTGATAAACCTCACTTATCAAAAGAAAAAGAAAAGAAAAAAAGTAAATGTCAGGTACTCCTTTGAGATCTAGAGAACAATAAATGTGGAAGGGAAGACCCAAGTGCATTGCTGGTATTAAGTAATATGCATTAGAAAAACATAATAAAATTTTCTTGGTGACTTTTCACATTCTCTGATTACTGGAGAAATACTCTAATAAACAACATAAATTCTGATAAGCAGTCGTGACTCACTTACACTAAGAAGCTACTGTAAAAAGGAATTTCAAAAAGATGCATAAACTGAGCACAAAACAGTTAAGGTGGACTTATGCATGAACTCATTCTATAGTTGACTTCAGACTAATGACAGATTTTGAGCAAAGTTCTGAGTTATGCCTTATTTCTAAGATTACTGAAGTGAATCAGATTTTACTCTTTGTCTGATATTTAGCTTAATGCACACACTTACACTCCATATGAATGATAAAAATTACTGTGGTGATCAATGTTGTTTTAGATGAACAGTTTAAGTGTCAGTTGCATAAATTCTGAGGACAAGTTCTGATGGAAGTTCTGATGATTAAATTCTGAGGAAACCATATCAGTATTTGTGTGAAGAATTACAGGAATAAACATTCACTTTTCGAGTTAAGAAGCCATATTCTGATGACTTTTAAATTCTGATATTAATCAAGTTCTGATGCTGACGTGGCAGTATTTATTTACTTATTTTATTTTTGGTCATTACTTGAACGGTTATATTTTATCAGAATATTGGTTTAAGTGAGAAAAAGACAGTAATAATCATTTGTTTAGTGGGAACAGTTTTTGTTTTTGAAAAACTGCATGTGCATAGTAATCATTACTTATTTCCCGTGCCCATTAACTATTGTCTTAACTAATGAATGGCTGACAGGTGTAAAGACTGTTAAAATTCGTTTTAACTGCTGTCAAATGGCGTGTATAATCTCATCATCCATACATAACGAATTAGTGTGGTATATTCATATCATAATATATGAACAGTAAGAACTAGCATTCTTATTGAGACTAGAACTCATAGGGAATAAAATATATTTATGGATGGAATCAAATATGCAGTATTTACAGACAAAAGTATTCGGTTATTGGGGGAGAGAAAAGATTTTAAATCTTTTATCTACTTTTGTATTCTATACTCTCTCTCTCTTTTCTCTTATTCTCTCTATATTCTCTGACCGTTTTCTAATACAGACATATTATCAAACACCTTTCAGGCACTCTTATTTATCACTTCTTTTTCAATGGCACCCAAAGATATAATCTTTAATGGAGCAAAGTTCATCCCCAACAACTACACTGCCATTCTAACAAAGAGTGAAGCTCCGTCGGAACTTCATTTTGTTCAGGACTTCTTGGCTCACAGTGAGATTGGATTCGCTTTGACGCAGCCATCCAATTTATCTGGAACTCAAGTTCTGACGTTCTGGCGTACAGGACTTTATGATGATGGTGGTATGGATGGGACTCCAAGCATCATGTTTACAGCAAAGGAGGTTGAGTATGTTGTTACTCCGGCAACAGTTCGAAAAGCTCTACACCTACCTGAAAACTGTCAATTCAGTTCTGCTGTGGAGGAGCCCTTGCTACAGCAAATGATGGCTAATTTAGGGTATGAGGAGAGTTTGGCAAAGTTGGGTCAACTCAAACGCCCACATATTCGAAGGGAATGGAGCTTCTTCTTCGATTGCATCACAAAGACGTTTGCCAACAAGTGCTCAAATTTTGATGTCATTCCTATTCTGACACAACAAATTGGGTATGCACTCTTAAACCAGTCTCATTTTGATTATGCAAAGACTGTGTTATGTTTTATCTTCAGTGGAACTACTTCTCTCTCTCCTACTACCTGATGATGCCAAAAAGGGGGAGAAGGTGGTTAAGTCCAAATGTTCTACTGATTTAGCACTGAAGAAAAAGGATGATGGAAATGATGACCAGGGAAACTCTGAAAAGGGTAGAGGTCATGGTCAAGGCAAAGGCTCTTCATCTAGGAAAGCAAGAACTTCTACACAAAGATCAAGCTCTGATGTTGATAAAAGAATAAGTTCTGATAAACAAGTTCTGACTAAGTCTGATGTTCTGATACAAGGTGAAAGTCAAGAATCACAGAAGTTTATGCAGACACTGAAGCTCAAGGGGAAGGAAACAACAGTCTACTATCAAGACCCCAAGATACAGAGGCTGGATGAAGAAATTTCAAAAAGACTATTTCTCAAAGACAATCCAGGAATGGACTTTGAAAGTCTGAAGGAAGAAGAAGCCAGAATTAAAGCAGAAAATGTCAAATCCAAGTCTAAAGCTTCTATTACTGCAAAGAAACCTCCAAAGCCTAAGGGCATTGTGATTAAAGAGAAGACAAACTCTGAGGCAACCAAATCCAAATTCGAAGCCAAATCACAAGTGGAGGTAGATCCAAGGTTTAAGGGCAAAGCTAAAGTTGATGATTCTGTAAAAATCTATCTGCCAACCATGGATGAAGAAATAATTGTTGAAGAAGATACTAGTCTTACTCTGAAGAAAAGGAAGATTTCTCAACCAACCTCTGACATGGCTCAGGTTGTTCAGAGTCAAGACTTAGTAAATTCTGATATTACAATGAAGCAAGCAACCTCTGACAGAGCTCAAGTTGTCTTGATATCAGAAGATAAAGAAGAATTAACCTCTGACATTGCTCATGTTAAACTATCAACAGTTCTGCTACCTGGGTTCATTAAAGCTCAACAATCTACTCAACCTTTGAATACTACATCAAGTGGTTTTGAAGTAAGAATTATTCTAGGAAAGGAAGCTAAAGACAAATCAGGATTGGGTAGTTCTGGTGAGAGAAGAATACACAACACTACCAATGATCCAACTTCCTTAAGTGCACCAGGATTAGGAACAACTCCTGAAAGACTGAATCAATTGGAGTCTATACAAATGGTCTACTACTCTGTGCTAAAAGAATATATAATGTTATACTTCATGACATATGGGAGGGTATTCTAGATAAGAAAGGATGTTATTCGTTTCAAGTACTTTGAAGAATTGCAACATGTGATATTTCTACTTCAAGTGAAAAACAGATCAACAGATGGTGCTGCCAGATACTTAAGGACTGATATTGAGAGACAGAAGAAACTCTACTCTGTAAAGTCCGATAGGCCATACTATCCTATGTACAGAGCTCACAATGGAGAACTAGTTGAGATGAAGCCCAATACCGCCAAGATTACTACTTTTATGGGTATTAAGGGTGTTGAATTTAATTTGGAGTCTGACAAAGCTTATCTGATCAGACAGGATCAGAATATAAGGAAAGCAAAGGTTAATGATCTCAGGGCTGCTATCTTTCAGAAAGGAGAAGATACAGCTGAACTTAAAGATGCTAAAAGGAGGATGATAAATGAACTTGAATATGCTGAGAGAACTCTTCTGAAGAACTATCTCAGAACAACTCCTGACATTCAAGAGATCACACACTGAAGCCAGGACAAGGACTACAACTGTTAAATTTTTGAAGGATATACAGGCTAAAGCTGATATCAGACTTTAAGGATGGTAAAAGCTAAAAGGACTGTGAGTTGTAGTTATCTAGTCAAATTCTCATATGCATTTGTACTTAATATTTTTGACATCATCAAATATCTATTGAACTTGTATATTATGCTAATTTACAAGTTGGGGGAGATTGTTAGATATATTTGATGTCATGTGTAATAATGATTTGTGTTTAGTTTTTCAGATGTTGACTAACAGGACAAATTAAGACTTAACTGGAAATCAGTACTTATACTGAAGTCAGAACTTAAGATATCAGAACTTAAGTTATCAGAACTTAAGATATCATAAGATATTCATGAGAAGATAATATCAGGACTTAAGAAGACTTTCAGATAAGGAAGACGGCTGATTGAAGGGAAAGAAGATCAAGACTAAAATAAGAAAAGATATGCATGGAGAAGAATTTTATGAAGAATAGAAGACTTGGAGGAAAAGATAACTAATTGATATATTTTAGGATACAGAATCATATTCGATATCAATTAGATATTATCTTGTAACTGTGTGGTATATAAACACAGACATAGGGTTTACACTATAAGTGTGATCATTATCGAGAATATTATTAATTGTAACCCTAGCAGCTTTTAGTGATATTTTTCATCACTGAGAGAGAACAGTTCCATTGCAACACTATGTTATTAATAAGATTACTCTTTGTTACATACTTTTGTTCTTAAATTCGATTTGATTGTATTATACACTGTATTCAACCCCCTTCTACAGTGTGTGTGACCTCACAGGCAACCTATAAGACTTGTGATTTTTTTTCCTGGGCATGCAAATCAATTCATTAGGACTTAAACATCCCTCTATTCGCCATCACTACACTCAAATTAACACCAACTTATCAATCAGAATTAGCTCAACCTAAGGGATCATGTTATATGCATGCACATGCAACTATATGAACTCACATAAAAACACAAACAAATATGTCATATATGTACAATCATGCAAGAATATGAATGAAATAAACTAAATAAGCAACAGTAATCTATATGAATCTATATGGACACACACACACTAATCCTTACATTATCACCCCCAAACTTAAAATTTTCAATGTCCGCATTTAAGGTAATAATAAGGATTTCAGGCATACCTAGTTATTGGGGGAATCACCCTCTTCGGGTGGAGGATCAGGTGGTCAATCAACCTCGCCACCAGTGTCTCGGACAACGGTACCAAAAGCGTGTGTCAAATCTTCAGCAAAATGTCGGTGGATGTCATGCATGGCCTCAATACGCCGAATCAACCTTCTATACTGCGCATCACCAAGACCAAACCTATCAACTGTCTGTGGTGCACAAGAGGGACCATCTGTAAGCACGGAAGGAACCGGGCGGTCACCCTTTAGATTATCATAGATATATTTCAACCCTTTGTCAGGGGGTGCACCAAAGAATGCATAACTCAAGTGATCTGGTAGTGGGTTGAGCTCAAGTGTGGGAGCTTCTCCAATAGACGAATCGAAACGCTCCTGAGAAATTTTCAGCTCTGCTAACCCAAGAGAATCGAATGGCATATCCAACTTCCTCTTCCACAGAGGTGCATTCAAGAACGGTAGATGCTCTGCTCCCTCTTCATCTTCAATAACTGATTCTCCTATTAAGGATCTCTCTAAGGTATCGACCTGCTCTACTTTAAAGCACTCCTCTTTAGCAGTGGGTAACTTTATTGCCTTAAACACATTAAAAGTGACCTTCTGATCTTGAACCTTCATCGTAAGCTCTCCTTTTTGCACATCGATCATAGTTCGGCCTGTAGCCAAGAATGGTCTTCCCAAGATGATGGGAATCTTCTTATCTTCCTCAAAGTCTAGAATGACAAAATCAGCAGGAAAGATGAGTTTTTCCACCTTGACGAAGACATCCTCCACTACACCTCGTGGATAAGTGATGGAACGATCAGCCAACTGCAAAGACATGTATATCGGTTTTGGCTCAGGCAAACCAAGTTTCTTGAAGATAGACAAGGGCATCAGATTAATGCTAGCTCCTAAATCACACAAACACTTATCGAACGACAAGTTTCTGATGGTTCAAGGAATAGTGAAGCTTCCAGGATCTTTAAGCTTAGGAGGTAGTTTATGTTGTAGCACAGCACTGCACTCTTCCGTTAGAGCAACAGTTTCTAAGTCAGCACTGCACTCTTCCGTTAGAGCAACAGTTTCTAAGTCATCGAGCTTTACTTTCCGAGAGAGAATACCTTGCATAAACCTCGCATAGCTAGGCATCTGTTCAAGAGCTTCAGCGAAAGGTATGTTGATATGAACTTTCTTGAACACCTCCAGAAACTTAGCAAATTGTTTATCCAACTTCTGCTTCTGCAGCCTCTTAGGAAAAGGGAGGTGGAGGATAGACTTGTTTCTCTGTATTACCTTTAGGAGGAGTGTGTTCCACAGTTTTCTTCCTTGATTCCACTTCTGCTTCCTTCTGCACTTCTTCTTCAGCCACAACTGCATTTTCTGAAACTTGAGATTTTTCAGGGCTCGTAACCTTCCCAGACCTCAATATAATTGCCTTAACCTGCTCTTCTGCTTCCCTCTTGCCTAGAACTTTTGTATCACTAGGAAGCGTTCCTAGTGGTCGATTCAATAAGGCGTTATCAATTTGCCCCATTTGATTCTCCAGAGTCTTGATAGAAACAGCTTGGCTTTGGCATATAAGAGCCTGGGTTTTGCACATAAGCCTCAACTCCTCCAATTCAGATTTTTCATTCGAATAACGAGCTGCATCATGAGTTTGTTGTTGAAGTTGGAGTTGTTGTCTTGATGCAAATTGTTGCTGAAAACCAGGAGAATTAAATTGCTTGTTTCCATACTGCTGGAATGGCTGTTGCATCGCATTCTGATTGTTGCACCAACTGACATTAGGAGGATTCCAGTTGTCAGGATGATAAGTGGCAGGAACTGGCTGCTGCGATCTCTGAAAGTTGCTCACAAATTGAGCTGAGTCACTAGATATAGCGCATTGCTCCGTCGCATGCGGACCTGCACAAAGCTCACAAACACTGGTTATCTGCTTAACACCATAGTTAGCCAGAGAATCGATCTTCATAGACAACGCCTTTAGTTGAGCAGTGATAGCCGTAGCTGTATCCACTTCAAGAACTCCTGCTACCTTGCCCTGTGGCAATCTCTGGGTTGGATACTGATATTCATTAGCAGCCATCAGTTCAATTAGCTCATAAGCTTCCTCATAACTCTTTGTCCATAATGTTCCACCTGATGTTGTATCAAGCATGGGTCTAGATTGTGCTCCCAAACCATTATAAAAAACAATCGATGATCATCCAATCAGGCATGCCATGATGAGGACACTTCCTAAGCATCTCCTTGTAGCGCTCCCAAGCTTCACATAGAGATTCTCCCGATTGCTGCGCAAATTGAGTGAGAGCATTCCTGAGTGCAGCTGTCTTCGCCATAGGGAAAAATTTAGTAAGAATCTTCTGAGCAAGATCCTCCCAAGTAGTGATAGAACCAGCTGGAAGAGAGTGGTACCAGCTCTTAGCCTTGTCCCTCAGAGAGAATGGGAACAGTCTCAGTTTCACCGCATCCTCAGACACACCATTGAACCTGAAGGTATGAAATCCCTGATGTGCATATTTGGATCTTCCTTTGGGGAACCCCCAAACTGAACTGAGTTTTGGACCATCTGGATAATGCCAGGCTTGATCTCAAAGGTATTAGTTGCGATAGCTGGCCTGACAATGCTAGATTGAATGTGATTGATCTTTGGTTGAGAAAAATCCATCAACGCTTTCGAATTTGCTGCTGGATCTCCCATTGTAATAAAAACTCGAGTACCTGAAATACAACAAGTAAACCGTGAAAATAAAAGAATCTGATTCAGTGAACTTTAACGATCACTGATGATAAGCACATAAACTAAAAATTAACACCGAGTCCCCGGCAGCGGTGCCAAAAACTTGTTAGGGTGAAAACACGCGCTAAAATTACATGAAATTATACGCGTTCGCAAGTAGTATAAGATATAAATCAGATTCGTTCCCACAGAGAATGGTTTAGGTTAATTTGAATTTATGCACTTATGCAACAATGATATGGCTATCGTTCAATGCTAAGATAAATAACAATTTGGGTTTTGATTAAACTAAGAGATTATACTAAATAGCATTAACTAAGAGAATTGAGGTTGAATTACTTATATGAGACAAACATGGGATTCTAACTTCATTACGACTTCATTCAAAGTCATTGTTCTTAACCTTAGCATGCAATGGTGATGACAACTAATCAGATAACACGAAACTAGTAAACGCCAATTGTCGTTGTACGAATACCCTACTACCTGATTTCCACAAAAGATATAGAAGCTGAATAGACACCAATTATGTTGAGACCCTATATGTCTATAGAATTTGACAACATAAAGGTTTAATGAACAAGTTATCTATCGTGATTACATAGGGCAAGTAAGATGGTTAAAATTACCTACGAATCATGCATAACAATTATACATGAACCTATGCTAGCATGGCAAGTTCTAAATCTCTATATTCACTGTCGCTTCAATAAAGATTAACACGCTATCTTATATGTTAGCTACGGACATAAGACGAATAAGCACAACTAATACTGGGATATCAATCGATCACCACACACCAAAATATCGAAACAAATTAACTATAGAAATCCATAAGTAAATCCGTTAGAACCCCATGATAACGATTAGTTCATAATCGAACTCATCGTCACCATGGGTTCCAATGAAAACATGGTAATAAACAATATAAGAGTACTAGGGTTCAAAGAAAAATCGAAAACAAGTATCAAAGTATTCTTTGCCATTATTACAATTCATAATATACAATTCATAATATACATAAGTCTGGTACATCAAAAGTTGAAAGCCTAGCCTATTGGTAGTTCCTACCTCAGCTACAGCGACATCAACGCCTTTAGAAAACTGCGGAACGTTTCCTATCCGCTCGCGAATTGGGAGCTTGGTCATGTTCATCATGTCTATCTGTTGTTGTGTGATGAAAGAAGAAAGCAAGGGTGAGCCACAAGCCCACCGAAATAATATGTATAATAATTAACAATATATGAGTATTCTCATAGTACTCATGAAAGTCTTGGTCAAGAAGAAATGAATCAAGTTGATATCTTAACGCGACCAAGTCGCAAATCATTCAGTATATATATACCTATATACTTTTCACAATCCTTGAAATCCTCTGACATGTATAATATACACAGAGTTCCAGTTTATAACTATATAAAAATATCGTTGCAAGGTGATCTCATATATCTAACCTTGTCTCAACGTTTTTGTGAAAATCTTTGTCATGCATAAGATAATCATTAACCAGATATAAGTTGAAAAAATGAAGTTACAAGATACTCCAATATACTTATATCTTTTTCGGATACTACTTGAACTACCACCGTTCAAGGTATCATCAGTTTCAAAAGTTCATCACATAGATGAGACTACAAGATAAGACTTGAATAGATTCAATCTTTGAAATATCATTGAATGAAATGAAGTTACGAGATACTTCATTAAGTCCCGATATATATATATATCCATATATATCTCTCATACATTTCTTGAAAACCTCTGTCATGCAAAGTATGAACAGAGTTGTAATATCCACTGAATTTGGAAAGAAAAGAATTTTGGCATAAACCCGATATCTTGCTGATCAGGCAAAGATACCAATAAGTAACATTTTCTACTGTAGATGGATGAATTCCTCGCCGGTCATCACCCTGGCCGCATTAGGACCTCGCGCTAGACCGTTATCCGGCCACTCACGCGTAGATGGACTGTCACCCAGCCTCTTACACCTTCATAGACCGTACCCCGGCCTGTCGCTTATGCCGACTCAATTAGATGGACTTACTTCCCGAACATTGGGCAAGTAATCAAATTGTTTTCTCAAAATAGCAACCTCGTTGCGAATATAAAATACACCACAGAGCCGGATCCCTAGATTTTTGAGCGAATATTCAAGTCTCCTTCGAAAGGAAGATCTTAAATCTGAAAACGAGTTTTTTGGGATCCGCTCTAACTTTTAAAATCATTTTGAAGACTCGAAAACATTTTTAAGAATGTTTGGAGTAATGTTGATTTAATGAAATAAATCAGTCCCGATATATTAGAAAATATCTGAATATTATTATTTAAATAATATTCCCATAAAAAATAATCTTTATAAAAATAATTGAAGTAGAAGTTTTAAAACTCATACTTGAAATGGATATTAAATAACCCAAGATATACTTATACGAAAGTATAATCTTTATTTGAATAATCGAAAATAAGTTTGATTATCGAAACATTATTCTTTAATAACATAAAGAATATTATTTAGTAAATAAGCGGAGTCATAAGTCCTCGAATGAATATTCAAAATATTATTCATTAAATAAAATAAAGTGAGTCATAAGTACTCGAATGAATATTCAAAATATTATTCATTAAATAAAATAAAGCGAGTCATAAGTCCTCAAATGAATATTCAAATTAATATTCATTAATTAAAATAAACCGATTCATAAGTCCTCGAATGAATATTCAAAGTAATATTCATTAATAAAAATAAAGTTATCGAATAAACCTTATTCGATTAATAGTTTTGAAAACTATATCTATATATAAATATATATAATATACTCGGGAACATCGACTCCCGGTTTTAGAAAATGTTCGCATTTGGGTCCCCTATACTAAGGGTATACGCAACTACTGATTATCTCTAGCATAGGTATTATGCAACTTATAAGCAATTGAATCAACAATTAGATATCAAGATTACGAAACAGACATGCATATATACCATATCACATGCTCCAATATATCGCAAGATTTGCTAATAACAAACATGCACTTATCACAAGATAATGCATATACATATATTTACATCACAACAACAGTATAACGGGTAGAAAACTTGCCTGAGTGTTCCCGGAATAGACTTAAGCTTAGACTGAGTCCGGTAACCTGTGAACAATAACATAATCTGGAATTAGACCACGGTCGCTTAAGAAACTAGTTTTTTAACCACTTAGACCCTAACGTTCGCTTTTGCGCTTAGCGATTTACAAAAGTCGCTCGAGTACCCTCGGCTCCACCATTTTTAATAAATTAACCTTTACGAATTTTAAGGCGATTCTTTCACGAGTACTCTACCAACTGCCTAATCCACTTTACATAATTGTTTCATACTCCAATTAGTCATTTAAGGGCCTTAAACAAGGTTTCAAAGTAAGGCAAGGGGTAATGGTTCGTTCCCAAAATGCCGTTACTTAAAACGATCGTTTCTCCTAAACCGTACATCAGATTCAAGCGAACCACATATCAAAACGAAGCTTACGATATAATCTAACTAAACATGGAAAAGTCACAGATTCAATAGTTAGCTCTCTATCCCAAACACTAAGAACAAGCAGTTGTATGAAATTGGGCATTACAACGGCTATGTTTACGCGATTACCAAGTTATAAACCACCAACCACCATTCAACTCACTACCAACAATACAACCAACCCTCATCCAAACCTTACTACAACAGTCCCCAAACCTCAAGATTTTCCAATTTATACAACCCCACACATGAACTACTAGCTATACTTAAGTTTCATTAACTATAAACAAGATTTCAACATCCAAATCACTACAAATCCAATCCAAACTCTAAACACACAAGCATCATGCTTCTCATTTATTATAACCATCAAAACCATCGTAATAGTCAAAGTAAAGTTAGGGTTTGGAGGTGTTATACCTTCCTTGGAGTGATTAGAGTAGCTAGGAAGTCTTAGGGAGCCTCCTACAAGCTTGATCTTTCCAAAGAAATCAAGAACACAAAGTTAGGTTTTGAAGTTTCTAAAAGTCAGATTGAAAGAACTGTCAAAACGAGGGTCTTACCATGTTTATTTGGACGAGACTTGTGAATAAGAGTTGTAGGTCATCTCAATACCTTTCCAAAGAGTTATAGAACATACTATTTGAGTGAGTATTGAAGGAGATATGATAGTTTGAAGTTGCTGCTCTGATTTTGGCCGAGAGCTTTTTGAAGGAAATGAAAGTCAACTTGTATTTTGTGTTTTTGATTTGTTTTGGCTTGGTTGCTTTGTTTTGTTTTGTTAATTATCCTTTTACCATGGTAAAAAATGAATGGCTTAAAATCAACCAACCAATCCCTCCATTTGTCATGTTTATGTCACCATGCCTATGTCATCCATTTGACACATGTCTCTTCCTTGTGGTTTGATGATGTCACAATCCTTGGCTTCTTGTACAAGCTTGTCTCTTGGTCGCTTATTTGTTTTACGGTTCGCTTAACTTTCGTTCTCGTTCGTCGTTTGAGGGATCATATCCGGGATCTTATTACTTGGGTTCCCCTAAACCTTTCTCAATATTTTGTATTCCTTTTATGATCCTCCCTTATAATCCTTGAATTTAAATCCTTTTAATCATGTTACCTTATACTCAATTCTTTCGGTATCTGGTGAATTTTCGGGAAAAATCAAAGTGTTCGAATTTGGATTTTGACAATCTTTACATACACTTATTTACTTTATGGAGTACTAAGAGCATCTCCAACGCTCTTCACCTGTTAGGTATAATATCTACGTGTCACCCTATTATACCTAACATGTAAAAAATGGAACACTCCAACGGAAAGACCTGTTAGGTATAATTTTAGATAACGAAAAACAAGTACGCCACATTTGTTGATTGTTCACCCATCATCTATAATACTCCACGTCATCTCCCGCCTGTATTAACCCTAATCTAGCCTAAATTTTATTCTAAATTTTATTTTTTATAATTTTTTATAACATGTTTAAGATTTAAATATATAATATTATAATATGAAAATGATGTATATATCTTCATAATTATTATATATATAGATGTATAGATGTATTTTTATTTATAAAGAAAGTGTTATGTAATATTAAGTGTGATAAATAATTTATTGTTAACTAAATTTATAAAAATTCTAATATATTAATATATCTTCTAGTCATATATTTTATTTTATATGTAAGTAATGTTCATAATAATTACTCATTTTTATTTTATAATGTTTACTTTAAAATATTGATATAAATATAAAAATGTTATAATATTATAAAAAAATATCTTTTTATTAAATGTATTATTTTATTTCCACTAATATAAAAAATATAATTAATTAAACTCCTTTTCAAAAAAAAGAAATAATTAAATTTTTTTATTTATATATTTAAAATTAATAAAAAGAATAATATTATGAATATAGCTAATGGTTATAGCTAATGCCACTGGAGTAAAAATGCTTACAGGTTCAATAAAATTTTAGCTAACCATGTTTTACCTAACAGTTTTAGATGTTACCCTTGGAGATGCTCTAATACGATCTTAGAATTTCTATAACAGTACTCCTATATAGCGTGTTCTGATAATTTTCCTCTTAATCAGCATCATCAGCAAAAGTTACTATTCATCCGTATTTCAAAAATTTCCAAAAATTGGGGTTATTACACGTGTCATCCCTGCTAACTTGTCAATGAAAAAAAGAATTTAGTACTTGAAAGGTGAATAGAGAGCCATAGACACAACCGGAAAAGATTTAACATACAATATCCAACTCTTGCAAGTTCTTGGATGCTCATTGCCTCTGCACACTTGAAGAACTTTCTCGCGAGCTTTGATTTGCCAGTCTTGATGTTGTGCGAGATAAAAATCATTTTGAAATAGCGGGACTTAAGAAATGAGCTCAATTTGAAAATTTTCTATTCTCATTGTTCATCTGTTCTGCACAGAACTGTTGGGTATTGATAAAAAATTAAAAGGTTTGATAAAAAGGTTGCATTTCTGGACTCTACCTGAACCCAGGGATGTAAACATTCTGCATGGCTTGAATAGTAAGAATCTCTTGTTGCTGTTGCAATTCAATAATGTGCTTCCCATTTTCAAAATTATCCCAAAAAAAAAACTGTTTTACGATTAATTTCCGCCAAAATATCATGAAAATCTTTGTGAACTTCCATCTCAAGTTCCTCCTGGCAGCCATCCCCGGCACCCAGGCGTGTTTAACATGAAAGCTGTAAAAATTAGGATGGGCAGAGAAGAAGTAAATCTCATTCCTCCTGAAAAATTTATTCGGGACTAAGATTCTGGTGCATACAAATGTCCCATTTTTTACGAGTTGCCTTTATATCCATAATAAATTTTGAGAATATTGGGGTGACAAGGAGCCGAACTTGAGATAGGACATCTAAAATTAGTTCTAATATCATATTGAGTAACCAGACATCTAAAATTTTAAAATGTTTGAGAAAGTCCTCAGTTGGATGAAAAAGTGGATCACGAAATCTGAGATCGAGTTGAGCCTTTCTCTTACATCTTTAGAGTGTCCGATTACTTAACAACACTTAACCTCCGGGAGCGAGGGAGAAACCACCGGACCAAGAGCACAAGGACATACATGCTACCAGTAGTACATGCAACAAGATATGAATCCACTGGTAATAAAATGGTAACACACGGTGCACAATATCATGATTAAAAGGAACTGACTTGGAATGAGCTTCTTGTGTCATCCGTATCATCTCTGCTGTGTTTCCGTAAAATGGACGATAATTTACCTGGTTTTCGGAAAAATTGTTGAATTCTCCATGAAACCCATATTCCTGGGTAAACAAATTTCAAACTTGCAAAGAGTAAGCAAGATGATAGTAAAGAAAAAGGCCATGGATGTGATAACTGATAGAAGATAACAGTGTAGCACTGCATGTAAAGCTGATAAGTTGTAAATTTGAATTTTTAATGCAATTTAAACAGAAGTCTCGAACTACCCCAGAACATCACGTATATCATATTTCGAATTTATTATGAACGTCAAATAAAGACCCGTCTAGACAGCTGATGAAGAAATGTGGTGATTAGCCAAGCTCACAAACACACAATATACATGCCCAAGCTAATGGTACTGGCTTTAGTCATTTAATTCTGTTAGCCCCACTCTTTGCGTGCTGCCTTGCTGTGATCTCGTTCTACCCCCGACGATGAAGACCCTACCAGGGTACCGTCAATAGCAGTTTACGGGTCAGAATAGGGCCAGTCTAGATAATCAACATAAGCACTTTCTGGATCTGAGGTCCTATCTTTTGGTTACCATTGACAAACCACAAGTTAACTATCCAACTGTTGTAAAAGGGCAGGGAGCTAGATGCTCTCGGACAATTTACAAGCCCAAAACAAACCTACCTATGTTGCCATTCCTTTGACACGAGTATACACGGTCGACACTGATAGTTCTTTTGACATCAAAACATTTACAAACACGAGGATACTTGTCACAGCTCACAAGTACGAGACTAAGATCGACAAGTCCTGAACACCTCTCCGCGCATTGCATCTATTGGCATGTGATCATGAGTGTAGCACTCAGGGCCCATATACATCCCCGTCTTCTCCAAGATAGCAGTTCCTTCCTCCGGACCAAATTTTGAAGCATACAGCTTGAGGTACTCGATATCCTATGAGCATCAATGAAGATAAGGAAATATTAAAAATTAATGATGTCATTAATAGAATTAACAAGTAACAACATGCTACAATCACAAAGAATCAGCAGTTGTACATGGAATAGGTAATAGTTGTAAAAAAAAGCGCAATTAATAAACCGAAGGCGAGTTTAAGGGATTCTTTAAATCAAACAGAAACCACATGAACACTCACTTCAGCATACTTTGATCCAGAACAGCCATGAATATTTAGCATCAGTCTTTTTCTTGTATATGTAGCAGGTGGTATTTATTAGAAAATTTTCTTAAAATTTAGTACGGACTAAGGAGTGGGTATAAATCTGTTACACATGATGTCTAATCCAGAACAGGAAAAACAGTGTTAAAAGCAACAAAAGGTTGGCCGGTCGAATTGAGAGAGTACCTGTAAGCCACTCAGAAGCCGCTCTAATCTAACCGAAGCAACTGGCTCATGTGAAGGTGAGAACACCTCGCCGGGGTAAAACAAGACACCGTCACCAGGTGGAAGGCCCCGCCTGAATCTTACCTATGCAAAAAAAAAAATTAACTACACAAACTAATATATTTTATATGCAGGGTTGTACTAGATAAACACAATGTTACTTACATAGCAAGAACAGAAAAGGCACACAATTTACCTCTGCACTGGCAGCTGTTGCCTTCTCATAGCAGTTAGCACCCCAATATAGAAAACCTGTTCCACCTTCTTTCCACACTCGCCACATAACTGCGCGATGTTGTGTGCCGCGCATTCCCAAGTGCCAATTAGGATGAGGATCAGATGGCCCTAAACATACATATGTCCACCATTCCTGTACAATAAAAATATAATTATTGGTGCTGAGTAATAAAATTGTAACTCATGCATGTACGACCCATAATACATTCTTATGTTGAACTGTTAAAATGTTTATTATAAACTGCTTCCATCGTTCAAACAAAAATGACCTACTCCTTTTGTAGAGTGCTTTACTTGAAACAGTTCCGGTAAGGGTTATAGAGATTCATGTTATAGTCAATTTCTACAATCACTGGTATTTCTTCTTTAAAAAAATTATATAATCCGAAGTAATTTTAAGGAAATGCTCAAAGATGCAACTCTTTGAGGACCTAGGGAGTGTGAATGGATAGTGCAAGCCTTCTCCAAACAAATAAGCCAAGGAAAATGTAAAGGTTCATACGAGTGTTTGTCTGTGTGTGTGCATGCAGTGGGTATAAGCGGAATAGAAAGAGGAAAGGAAATGGGAGAATATATGAAGTCCAAGTATTACACACGCACTGGACTAAACATAGGTATGCACAAAGTTGCATTTTATCTTATATTTGACTTATGTACAAGACAACCTTTGTTAAACAAAGATATGTGTACTTTCGTGCATCCGTCCAAACGAAATTTGTTATCCTCTTTGTTAGGAAGGAGTATCAAACAGCGTGCAACACTTCCTGCAGTCACATTAATTTGAGGTAAACCCTGATTGCAAAAGTCTATATTCTAGGATGAGCATATTGATCAATCAAGTATCTAACACCAGTTTCTCCATAAATTATCACTGCTGCAAATATGTGTATACATGACCAACAATTTGCATTCTCAAACTGTATATAGGCTTTGATACCAATCGCGGAAAGTAACGTTCAAGTGAAGCCTCCCTCAATTATTTTTCCAGTTGCGTGACTTAAAAACATTGTTTTTGAAGATACCACTAACAGTGGCGGATGCAGAAATTATTTTAAGGGGGTCCAAATTTCTTTTACTAAATACAAATAATTTTTTCAATACCAAAATTCATTAAAATTTTATTAAAATACAGTGTAGATAATTTCGACCATATTCAATCTCGTCAGAAATACGAAACACCATACTATCTTCTCCCTTATTGGTATTTTAATTTTTGTAGTTTACTCATCATAATTTGGAATGCACAAAAATAATAAGCTGAAAAAATGAAGGGATCTGACACAGAAAAGGGTAACCAAAAAGAAAGAGAAAGAGAGTATCAAGAGACGAGAGATATCGCAGTTCAGAGGAATCGAACTGGGGTATAGCGCTTAGAATGTGCAAGCTTTAACAAGCTGAACTGAAGCAACAATATGTGAAAACTATAAAATATCTGCTATATCTTCGAATTTCAGGGGGGGCAAAGGACCCCTCTGGACCCCCCTGGATCTGCTTCTGACCACTAGTGTATTTAACTAAATTTTATGGAAAGTATATAATAACAAAGAGGGAGATAGGATGTGTCTTATTTGCAAGATAAGGAATTTTAGTAATTAAGTGTTCATATGCAAACATATATAGTCTCTTCGTTTCTATTAACTTTGTCCACTTCTTTTTTCCTAAATATTAACTTGTCCACTTTGACTTTCTTGGAATATTTTGGATTTTCTATAATGACAAGGAAACTAATGAACTTTATGGATTTAGTAACCTCTTATATGAACTTTTGGATTTTATATGCACTGCTAATTAATCATAATTGACTAGGATTGTTTATTTGATAAGCCTATTTATGTGCTATGTACTTGCTGCAGTTCATAATTGGTCCATATAGCTTAGCATGGACCTTAAGATAGCAAGGAGGAAACTATCATGCATAAAAGTCATTGTAGAGCATACTCATATTTTTAGTGCTCAAGGAAAAGGCTGAAGTACAACATTAACAAAAAAAGAGCACTCCCCCTAAAAAAGGTGCACTTCCGCAAAGAACTCAAGCAAGAATCATGTATTACCTCACCATTTTCTGGTTGAATCTCTGCAACAATTCTTTTTGCCAAATCCTCTTGGTTACCAATCACCCATTCACTGCCAAGAGATGAATCAATTTTAAAGACACCCCAAACATTCAACAAATGAGCTAACTTGTCCAAATAGTTCATTAACTATACTACGTTTTTTGTATACCAAAAGATTAATGGTGTTAATTAAAATTTTCTTCATGAGTCTTTTTCCCTTCAAAGCTGCACAATTTTACTTCTTACTCTCCCATCCTCCCACAGTGTCAGTTAATACAACTTCGATCCGAAAGCTATCAGCTCAGACTCATAGTACTATGTATAATGTGTGTGTGTGTGTATTAGTACACACTATACATGTAAACTGCTGTGGCAAAATATTTTTTTAAAAAAAAAATCATTTTTGTTGCACGTAATTTACAATGCAGAGCCCTCTGAATTAGGGATATCTAAAAAGATTCACATCAATGTGGATAAGAACTCATGAATGCTATAACTTTATTTTTAGTTTTTCAACATTTTATTACCCCAAACATGTGACAGGGAATGGAAGAAAAAAAATAATTTTAATTATTATTTAGAGAATTTATTGTACAGTCCTTGCAAAAAAAGGTCTGATTTTATAAAATTGTTGAGATTTTCCGATTTAAGCAATATTAATACGGTATGATATATCTTATTCCTTCTACAACCATATTTTAACTGTGTTACATCCCAAGCTAGGTTAGACTTATTTTCTACACAGGCATATATAATTAAATCCCGCATTAAAGAAGACTTGATTTATATTACTAATTTAGTCTCTCCTAGTTTGGATTGCGATACATCAGATCTTTCTCTACAGTCTGATATACCTTATTAGAAAACAAAATTGGACTATATTCATCTGAGTTACGTCCCGAGCTAGGTTAGATTTTAATTCTACACAGGCATATTAATTAATCCCCTCATTAAAGCAGACTTGATTGATTACTAATCTAGTCACTCCTTGTACGGCTTGTGATACATCAGATCTTCTCCTCTCAGCAGTTAGGACACTAGAGGTAGAGTGGTTCTTCAGCGACTTAATAACCCTAGTTTTATCTTTTTGTTGGTTTTACTCTTTCAATCCTTCTTTATAGTTTCTAAACAAAATCAACATGTTTCATTATGATTTAAAGAAATCAGCTTGTCCAGGGTGTAAGACAAAAAAAAGTGGCCATAAGAAACTGCAGAGAGCAAGTCAAACCACAATTATACGCTTTCTAGTATACAACATGCAGGTCATAACATGTGCTGCTAACAAAAAAGCATAATACCGACCAAAATGTGTCAGTGTCAATGGATTGAATCAAAATATGGTGGAAAATAGGAAAAAAAAATTGAGGATTGCGAGAACAGAGGTGGAAGGGAAGGACTATAAAGATAGAAAGAGATCTAATAAGAGATTAAGATGAAATTCGTAAGGGATATTAAGTATGAGGTCCAAATGGAATGAATAAATGGTACAACCACAATTTATGGGGGGGAAATGAAATAAGGAGTAAGATAATGCTTACATGTTAAACAAAGCTTTAATAAATCATCCCATTCCAACCGGCCAAACAGGACATAAGAGTATTTCCTATTATATTTCTTTTAAGTCCATAAAAATAAGTTGAAGGTGATACCTGGTACAATATATCTGGGTATGAGGACGGAGAAATTCAGGCACTTTCAAGAAAGCCTCAAATGAGGTAGAAGCAAGAGGTGCGTCACTTGGGCCTGTAAATTAAGTACAGATCAATATGAGATGGTCTATATACACAAGGAAGGAAAAATTGGAATGATAACTATAACCAAAAAAATTCCTGCATCTATTGTAATGTTAGATACTAAATTCAACAGTAAATATAATTTATCATGTAACAAGTATCTACCTTCTTAGTCGAACTGATATAAATCAAATATAGCACCACAATTTATCATGTTAAACTCTTCAAGCGGCTTTTTTCAAAATTAAAAAAGTGAAAGCCCCTTGTACCCAAGTACAAAACAGGCGAAAAGTTTTGGGTTATTCTCTACTACCACAGTTCTGGTTCTGGAGCAAGCGGAACGACATATTTCTTCTAATAAGCCAGGTTCATATTAAAGATAGGCTGGTATATCTTATAAACAAATCAAGTCCAATGTTTGCCTATTGAATATTAGACAGTCGAACTAGCTAGGGCAAACCTGGGACCCCCTGTATTATATGTTGCAGTATGAAATATTTATTTACTACATAATTTAGATATAAAAAATTACAGGAAAATATATCATCAAACTTATGGAGAGGAAATTCTTACCACAGTAGTATGTTGTAAGAACACGAGCATCAGGTGCATATGCATGGATATCACTGGCTTGGTTGCGAATGGCATTATACTGTTCCAGATTAAGAGGCTACCAGAGAGGAAGATGTATGCAAGTCAGAACATGTAAATGAGGTAATAGAATAGCAAAGGCAAATGAAACTATATTTTAAAAATCGATAGATGATTAATAACAAAAGTGTAACACTCGGCTTTATAGCAATGTTTAAACTTTAAAATTAAAATTGTGTATACATTAGTAATAAGTAGAGTATCAGCGTAAACAAACTCTCAGAAGCATCCTGAGTTCTCAATAACCTTACAAAAATTTTAGACAAATTTTTATACCAGCCTCTTTTCATCATGGTGATCACTGATCATACCTCATCCCACAGGTAGAAGTACGCCTTTTTCCAGTGATTTTTGGTTCTCAATATCTCAACTTCTTTTTGCAAGTAATTCTTAGCAGCATCACAACTGTTGATCATCAAAATGCATCAGTAATATTGTTACAGATGTCAAAAGCAAACCAGAGAGAAAAAACTCAGTTCTATAAACAGCTTCTGTCAAGTAAGAAATTAAGGTGCTGTTTTGGACTTTTTGAAGAGAACAAAGATTTCATTCAATTTGACCAGCTTACAGTGGGGGATCATTCTTGAAACTGAAATATTTGTGGAAATTTCCCATTGAAAGAACTAAGCCAAGTATCGATCAGCATTACCTGGGAACAACTGGGTTATATGGTACAGCATATGCTGCAAGTCTCGGATCTGAAAAATATTCATCTGATTTTGGATGATCAGCTGCACCATCATACAGTAGCGAGAAACATGAATCATGAGAAGAAATCATCACAAATATAAAAGGTATACGTATCACAGTGCAGACTAATTGGTGCAAGCAATGTTCAAAATAATGCCAGATTCAGAGAGAGGTTCCTAGAGCACCAGCTTACCTGGCCAAGGAGATGTATATGTCAAAACGCGCATACTTTCTCCCCATCTGCAGAAATAAGGGCTGATTCTGAATTGCAGTAGCCATTTAAAATGACGATCCAATGCCTCATACCACTCAATACTCCCGTGTTCAACACCAAAACGATCTTCAATTACAGTGTCAGATATCTGTATAAGATTAAGTATACACAACTATCGACTCCCTGTATACATGGTATCCGGTATTCTTTTTACTGGGTTTGGGTTTTTCCTGTTGCCTATATTTCCATTTATTGGTTTCACTTATTATGGTCATAGAGGATGAAGATGAAGAGAACTACAAAATATTAACATTACTATTATTAAAAGATGGATATACTTATATTGGTATGATATTCGAATTTCACGACTTCAGGATGACTTGTACTAATTAAATAATATAAAACGATGACAGATAGAGCGGAAAGATTAAAACCACACACTTTAAACACCATACTAATACAAGAATAAACTTGACAGGATACACCAATCACGGCAGGAATTGAAGGTGTTTCTGGAAGAACAAAGTCCCACACAGTCAAGCTTAGCTTTAAACGTATTGAGAAGTTTGAAATAGCATCTTCCTCCATATCCACAGGGCCGTTATCTATAGAGAAATCAGAAAATGATGGCGACACAAGAATTCTCTGTAAGGATGATGTTGCAGACTTCACTCTCTCAACCTAGAAACAAATATTCATATGAACTCTAGTGAAAACGCCAATCAATGAAGTACCAATTCATATCTATAGTCAAGTTATAGAAACCCACAACTTCATCCAATGGATTTCCACCATCAATTGGCTCCAAAATGTCAAGACAATTTCTAAATTCTCTGTACAGCTGCTGCTTCTCAGCTTTGCCCAACAATTGCGATGTAGACCTGTGAAAAGTTAAATTAATTAAATGAATATGATAATATCCTTGGTCTTTGTGAATCAGAGACCACTACTGTGTTTTTAACTGACAAGATGAAATCACATATCAAAAAACAATTCAAGTGAAAGAGGATAGGCAATCACTCTGAATCAGCTTTGGCAGTAATGATTAACTCTCCTCCATAATGACCAGGGGGTTGTGTACTAGGAACATCTATGGATAGCCAAATTGATGTTGTTTCACTGAAAAACATCAATTATGAGTTACTGAAACTGCAATAATTTACTAAAACATAAAGGCACTGTACAGTCAGCAATGTAATCACTTATCATTACCCGGGAAGTAAACTTATTTTTGAGACTGGCAGATCAAGGGGCACCAGTGCATCTGGAACTCCTAACACAGGCACCACCCGCCGCAGTGTTATTGATTTGTTAATTAGCAACCTGACAATTTACCAAACCTGAAGCATATAATATCAGCAAATGACCTACAGTTTCAATTTTTGGAAACACTAACCTGTCGCCAGAAGCGGAACATAGATCAGTACACTGAATATGTACAAGTCCTGCCACACTAGATGCAGACCAAGAAACTTTTGGACGTAGAGCAATTTGAACACTTTCCCTCTCATTTCTTGCAGCTAGAAGAGATATCTAAAATGTAAATAATAAATCAGACGAGGGCTACCTTTTGGTTGTTGGATCCGAGATAACAAGTATATTATATAGGCCTCGACAATGCAACAGCATGGTAATACAATAAAACGTAGAAGACACGAAATGATGCATTTAAAGTAAAAATAAGGAA
Organism: Apium graveolens; assembly: GCF_009905375.1. Lineage (NCBI taxonomy): Eukaryota > Viridiplantae > Streptophyta > Magnoliopsida > Apiales > Apiaceae > Apium > Apium graveolens. The sequence continues at coordinate 5,682,365 of NC_133648.1, read as the reverse complement.
TAAGGAATACACACTAACAGGCTCCATTTGTCGAGGCATGTCTTGCAGTCCAACATTTGCTGTGCTCGGCATACACCATACATGCATTAATTCTGCAGAAGGAACCTTTGTCGGATCAATCGTCCCCCTCAGTAAACCTGGATCATGTAAGCCATCGTCCCATCCATATGCCGTCCCGCCTCCAGCAACACCTTCAACTGGAGGCACCATCATTTCCTGATGACTCTCTGCACAAAGTACGATAAAAACAAAACCAAATGTGACTTCACTAGGAAATCGACCCATGCCAGCAAGACTCTGATCACGTAATGAGCCAAGTCAACAAAACTACTCTAACACCTACACTCACTTTAGACACATAGTGCAAATACAATGCATCAGAATTTCATATCACATAACAATCAAATCAACCCTCGAATTTCGTAAAACGAAACCAACCCAAATCACCAATTCTTCACTAATACCAACCATTTCACCCTCACAATAATTCAACTAAATTCTAACTAATAGCATACCCACAATGTCATCTAACTAAATTCTTGATAAAATGAAGATAAAACACTAATAAAAAACCAAACTTTATCAAAAAAATCAAAACTTTCAAGATTTTAAAGACTAATCAAAAACAAAAGAACAAGCTTTACTTACAATAAAGATCAAAACTTTCAAGATTTTAACTAAATGGGGTGTCTTTACTTTTTAGTAACAAGAACAATATAAGAGCAAACCAAAACAATTCACAAAAATAAATAAAAAAAACAGTGGCATAAACAGAGTATTAAAACCCCTAACTAGGGTAATAAAGTAGAAAAAGAAAAGGGGGGTGATTAAAAGAAACATACTAGAATTTTCCATTTTGTGTTGCAAAGCTTGTGATTACAATTTGGGTTCTGTGTATATGTGTAAATGAATGTGCGTGTAATTTGTATGTGAAATGTGGTTTTGTTATGTTGAGTCGGCCAAGTTGTGAAATGAGGTGATCTGATTGATATGTGCTATACTTTTATTTTTCTGCTAAATCAGTAATTTCCCGTCTCCTTTTTTCCTAATATGTATCCAACCTTAATATAAAAAATCTTTATAAAAAACGCTTCCTCCGTGCCCTTTTTTCCTAATCCCCGTATTCGATCCAAATATAAAAAATCAATATAAAAAAGGGTTTTTTTATAAATATTCAAGTTTTACAAATTTTTTGTAAAAACACTGTTAGTTTTTAAAACAAATTGCAAAAATACTATTTTTCAAAAAATATTTACAAAAATACGTTGCAACCATATCTGCAACTGCTAGTAACAATATATGCAACCACAAATGCAAAATTGAAAAAATCTGTTGAAAATTACATTTAGTTGCAAAATAAGATGTTCATGTGGTTGCAAATGAGTGCCCCTGCGGGGCCGATACCAATATCACAAAAACAACCATGAAAACCCAAAATCAACTAAAAACGTAACTATGTTTTGTAAGCTTTGTATTAGTTAATCTAATAGATTAATTATGTTATTATGGTGACAGTAGATCTACTGGGTGGGACCATTCATCGGAGCAACACTAACAGCATTGTACCACGTAGTCGTGATTAGAGCAATTCCATTCAGGGATGCACCTAAATTAAGTTGGATCATTAGTTTATCTAGTTTTTTTCTGGTTATGTATTTATGTTTGTATCTGTCTGGAAGTTAATTATTAGTGTGGGGATCCACGGTCACCTCCGGAGACCGGAGCGTCGATTGAGAAACAATCTTTGACGGCGGCATTTTCTGAGATTTCGACGGCTATAGAGGGGTCAGAGGTTGTCATGTGGACGAGAATTCCACCAGAATTAAGGCCGGAGAGAGCGCCGGAAATAAGGTGGAGCAAGACGTGGCGGACGTCGGAGGTGGTGGATTGGGGTGTAAGTGGTGGATTCGGGGGTGGAGGCGGCGGAGGTAGTGGTAGAGGCGGTGGATTGGGGGTGGAAGTGGCGGCAGGAGGGGGATTCGGGGGTGGTGGTGGTGGAGGGAGATTGTGGGGGAGGATGAGGATGATAAATAGTGTAGAGTGATGTTATTTTTGCAATTTAATTGTTTTTATGTTTAAAAAAATAGTAAATTTGCAAGATTATAAGTAAGGTAGTAAAGTTGCAAATAAATTTCCAAAACTTGGTATATTTGGCAAATTCCCTATAAAAAAATGTCAGATGCCGAACTCATGACCTCGGATAAATAATACAAGAGCGTGAGGAGCGATTTTTTATTATTTAGACAAAAAAGTGGGTAGTTTTTGTTCTGATACACTATATAGAAACTACCCGATTATATAATATTTTTTTAATTAAATTAATATTTAAAAGTTAATATATATATTTTTTAAGAATATATTAATGATGATATATATATTTACGAAATAAAATATATATGATTATATATTAAAGTATATTATTTATAATTTGAAATTAGTACAGTATATATCTTGATAGACATATTTTATATTTTATTCAAATATGTTAAATGAAAATTTACGGATGAACACAATTGGATAACTCAAGTGATTATAAGTTTATCACCGGTTGTTTCAAATCCTAAATCTTAGGTTTAACTCTGACTCATCCCAAAAAAAAATAGAACAGCTACTTATAAGATATATTTGTAAAAAAAAGATTTGCAATGATAATAAAAAAATAATGAGATAAAAATGAAATTAAGGAAGTATGGAAATGAAGAATTAGTGGAGAAAGAAAAGATAAGTAAGGTGGAGAGAGATTCAGGGAGAAGAATTTTTTTTAAAGATAGGGGAGCTTGCCACATAAGCAACTAAATTTAATTAGGGAATGACATGTGTCCAATTTAATGAGAGAGTGACAGATGTCGTACTCCCTTTTACTATAACGTGGATTAAAGAAGTAAGGAAATGAAGAATTAGTGCAGAAAAAAAGATAATTAAAGAGAAAGATTTAGTGGAGAAGATTTTTTTTTAAAGATAGTGGAGATTGCCACATAAGCAACTAAATTTAATTAGTGAATGACAAGTATCCAATTTAATGAGAGAGTGACACATGTCAAAGTTGTACTCTATTTTAGTATAATATAGATTCGGGATTTCGGACACACGTGGTCATGGGCCGGACTTTTCTGGAGTTGTGCTGGAAAAGGAAGACATGCAGTTGGATCAAGCTGGGTTGGGAAAAATTGGTATGTTTGTTGGGTTGGTTTAAGGTCTGGATGGCTAAAATTATTCAAAAAATAAGAATCATAAATAAAAATTTAAACAATTATAATTATCTTCTTCACCGGTAGAAGTTGATCGAGTTGGTGACAATAATATTAAGTTTTGAGTTGGTTGTGTGATTTGTGTAATTTTTATTTTATATATATATTGGTGGAGAAATGAGTAGTTTCAACTGTTTTTAGTGTCAATTAAGTTAAAATTTCAGAAAATTTAGTATGAACTAAATGTCAAACTGATAATACGAATCTGTATATATCTGTATCTGAATCTAAAAATTTGTATCGATATTTGAATCGAAAAAATTTTAAGTATAATATCTGAATCAGGTTCCGCCGGATACTATACAAATACAGATTATATCTGAATCCTAATCAAAATTTTTATTTTCATATTAAAAATTCAAATAAATTACAAAAAAAAATAACAATAACTAAAATTATTCTTTAATTATTGAGTTAAGATTTAAACTGATTTAAGCCTCTTTTATTTTTTTTCAAAAGTTAAATTTTATTTATCTTTCCAATATTTTTGTTATCTTTAAAGATTAAACTTAAATGATATTTTTATATATGTCTATCATATTTTTACAATTATATTAAAGTTGAATAAATATATTATTTAATACACACACACATACAAATACACACTATTAATTAATAGAATTTATTTTAGATTATATATAATTATATATATAATATTTAAATATCATGTATATGTAATTTCGGATTCCGATATTATCGGATATGAACATACCCATATTTGTATCCGCATTTAAAATGTCTGATACGGATAATATCTGATTTGCTTTCGATACAGATGATATCCGATTTTTTTAGATGCAAATGTAGATATTTTCGACGGATATCATATTTTTCATAATTTTTTGACAAACCTAGTATGGCGTAGTGCTTCAATAATTTTCTAACGGGGTATAATATTGATTGTGCACATATTCAATAACACGATACCTCGTGCGTAATAGGGGCATCTTTGAAAATACTTTTCGAATACATATTTTTTTTACTCAGGTATTATAGTATATATCATTATATACACCAAATATCTGTATATGTATTGAAATGACGAAAATAATGAAGTCATAAGGTTGATTGTGTTATTGAGGATGAAGTAGTTGTTAAAAATGATGGGGTTAATAGGAGTTTCGATTTAATTGTGGAGAGTGTAATTCATGAGGATAAAATATATGTTGAAGATGATGTTGTTAATAGAGAGAAAAGGAATGTTTCTTTTGTCAAAGATCAGAATCTTGATCAAACGGTGATAAATAGTTAAATCATGAATGCAATGATGGTTTGAATAACTATGACTTCCTGTACATTGTTAAAATTGGTGGCACTGGTCTTGACAGTGAATTAAGTGTCCAAAATGATGCGCTTATTTAAGTTTCAGATGATGATTTTAGTTTGAGTGGCTTTTTGTTATCTATCATGAAATTTCTTCACATGTTCTTTGTATGTTTAAAAGAAATGAAAATAGCTTTGCCACAAAATGGTATGAAAGTCAACTAAATAAGTGGTTACGAATTATGTGACATGCTTTAAAAGTGAGTTCAGAAGGCCGAATAATGGCAATAGTTGGAAGGATTGTAAGATCTGCATTAGGTCTCAAGAAGAATCTTATTGGGTAAATAACAAATGCAAGAAACATGTTAAGATTACAACCATAAAAATAAAGAAATTTTGGATATGTTTTAGAATACTCTTGATATTTTTGTGGTGTTCCCCGTCAACAAAATTGAATAGAAGTTTGAGGGCTTTCAAATTATGTTTGAGAGGGCTCAAAGAGTAATATTGGACAAAACTAATCTTAGCATTAATACAACTTGGGTTAGCAACAAAAAATCATTTAAAATATGAGACTCTTGTAGATAGGAGATCCAGACACCATATGGTAAGGCTGTACGTTCAATCCGCTCAACCGCAAAAACCACCCGCAATCGATTCGTACATTACGGTTAACTGCAAAATGCGGATGGTTGTGGATATAATTTCAGATAACCGTTATTTTATGGTTTGGTTGCAGATTCATTATTCCAAAAATCGTGAAAATCCAACCACAACCGCATAATATATAAATTAATATATTTTTTAAAAAAATATTTGAAATATACATATAAATAAAATTACTCAAGTATTGAAATTTGAACTTGGCCCAATATAAATAAAATCCGGAAAGTTTGCATCAACTTTTATATTTCAGGATTAGTTTTTCTTTTTTAATATGTTACTAAACTATTGAATTTATCCGTGCTTACTGAATTTTAAGGATTATTGAATTTCTTCTGTAAAACCTTATAATTTTCATATGCAATATTTATTAAGTTAGTTTTTTTCTTTTAAAAATTGAGCGGTTGAACCGCAAAACCAACCACAACCAACCGCAATTACGTGGTTGGATTTGGTTGGTTTTTATATACAAACAGTTTGGTTGCGGATGAAGATATTGAAAAACTGCAAGTTGCGGTTTGGTTTTTACCTTCCAACCGAATCAAATCGCGCCGCGTACACCCCTGCCATATAGTATCTAACAAGAATGTTACAAGATTCAGTTCATAGAATAACATGTTCCAGAGTGTGACATATAGATTATCAAGTTTTCTTGTGATCTCCGTTCCAAAGCTGCTGTTATAGGAAATAAAGAAGTAATTTTTTGGGTTTTTCGTTGCTTAAATATAGACTTGAGTGCAAGTATTTTTGAAAGGGGAAGGAATGTTATGGAAAATTAGTTCTCCTTCTATAATTGTGAAATTTAATAAAAAAATACTATGTCCTCATCCCCGATTCTCCCCAAAGTCTTTCACCGTCATCCATCTTTATTTTTCTTTTATGTTTCTTAATCTCTTGAAGTAAACACTTGATATATGCATCTAGGAAAAAAAATTGGTGATTTTGTCAGAATTGAAGTGATAAAAAATTAATAAAATTAGTGATGTGTATAATATGGTATGTGTTAGTCGCAAGTAGTATAGTATCTTTTCTAGTTCGTTCCCATAGAGACTGGCTTGGTTGATTAATTAATTTATGCACTTATGCAACAATGATATGGTTATTATTCAATGCTAAGACGAATACAAATTTGAGTTAATTATAACTAAGAATTAAACTAACAATTATAACTAAGAGGATAATATTGACTGAATTAATATATATGACAAACATAAGATTCTAACTTCATTAAATACTTTATTCAATAGCCTTTTCATTCTTAACCTTAGTATGCAATTGTGATGACACTAATCAGATAACACGAAACTGATAAACGCCAACTTTCGTTGCACGAGTACCATACTACCAGACATCCACAAAAGAGATAGAAGCTGAATAGACACCAATTATATTGAGACCCTATATGTCTATAGAATTTGACAACATAACGTTTTAAGCACAAGTTATTTATCTTGATTACATAGGGCAAGTAAGATGGTTAAAATTACCTACGAATCATGCATAACAATACATGAACCTATGCTAGCATTGTAAGTTCTAAATCCTTAAATTCACTTTCACTTCATTAAGAATTAACACACTATCTTATAAGTTCGCGACGCTCATAAGACGAATAAGCACAACCAATACTAGGTTATCAAATAATCACCACACACTAAGGTTTCAAACGAATTAATTAAAGAAATCCATAAATAAATCCGCTAGAACCCCACGATAACGATTAGCCCATAATCGGACTCATCATCAACGTGGGTTCCGTTGAAAGCATGGTAAAACGAACGTAGTCTTTATAACGAATAATTAAAACCAAGTACAAAACAAAAGTATAGGTTTATCAAAACAAGAAACTAACATCCAAGATTACAACTCAAAACAAAGATTCACAAGAATAAACTAGATCGTCTTCGCCTTTGTTGAATTGTGCTATAGGTCTCTTATTGTCTTCTCCTTGCGCTCTGTCTTGATATATCCTTATAAAATGACTTAGAGTTGTTTATATAGTAACCCAAGCAAGATAGAAGTCCTCCCAATTGTAAATCAATTAGAATCACGATTCTAAAGTCCCGACCTGGCGCCGCGCTGACTTTCTGACATATGGGCGCGGGCGCGCGCTAGACATTCGCGTGCGCGCCGTGCTTCTGGAAAAACTTCTGAATTTCTTTAATTCCTACTGTAATCGAGTTGCCTTCCAGAGCTTTATTCTTTAGACACCATCTTAACACCATATTAGCATAAAAACAATGCTAATTCACATGATTCCTCAATATATGCCTGAAATGCAAAAATACTACAAAACACATCAAAAACACAAATAACTTGAGTAAAAAACATCAATCAAAGCCTTTATAGAGCATTATAAAGTGTCATAAATGTCACTAAATAGTATGTAAATAGTATAATGTGAAGAAGGGATTTTCAATACGCATTAGGAGTCAACGAAATTAAACTGATGAGGTTAGAAATTCATCCCGATAATTGATAATTATAATATTTCGTTATAAGTAAGCATTATTTTGTGCATTCTTTCTCTTTCGACTTTCCTTTTATTTCCTTTCAAAACACTACTGAGTTATCGATTATGAATTTTTTTTTCTTTCGTCGTGCGTATGAAATTGATCGAAGAAGTTTTCAAAGAATAAATACAAACATAACATCAAATTTTGTATTTAGGGGTGTGCATTCAGTTAAAATCGAACCGAGCAAAAAATATTTCGGTTAACTGAAACCGAGTTTTGAGAAAAAATGCTACCGAAAACCGAACCGCAATATATTCAGTTTGTAATTGAAGTGAATTTTAATTTTTGGTTATTACCCAAATTTGAAATCGAAATTAAAGAAAAACTATCAAATTTACTGAAAAACATTCTTAAAATTGAAGCTCACCACAAACAAGTTAGTAATTACTATTATCAAATTCAAAAATTTAAAGGAGAATGCGCTTCATAAGTTTACATATAAAATATGAATAAAAGTTACAAAATTTACATATTAAAACATAAGTTTGCTCAGGCTAATGTCCTCCAGATCCTTCTACTCCGGTTCTAGATCCTTCTACTCCGGTTCTGCTTCACCCTTCAGTGTCCACCTCCTTGCCTCCAGAATATGGTAGTGACTAGTGTCCGCGTGTTTGTAAATATTAACATTACATAAGTATGTTAACTTAATATCATAAATATTTATATAACTATTTTATAAATTCGGTTATATATTTTGGTATTCCGGTTAATCGCGGTTAAAAATTGAAAAACCGAAATTAAAAAATTTAACTGCTGAAAACTGAACCGAAATTTCATATTTGGTTAATCGAACCGAAATTATTTTGGTTATTCAATTCGATTTTCGGTTAATCGAATCGAATGCACACTCCTAATAATAACAAAATTATAAACGATAGTAATAAATACTACTTATCCAAAACTTGGATGATCCGATTAAAATTTAACCAAATTAACACAATTATTGGAAATTTAACCGAATCCGAACATTTGAATATGAGCCAATCAAATTACTAATTTTACAGCACACCAATTAATAACAATTATTTTTAGTAAAACCCATCAAAAATCAAAATACCATATAAATTTATTAAAATAATTAATCTTATATAATAAAAAGGGTTAAATATCAAATTCGCCACCATATAATTAGCGAAATATCAAATTTATCATTGATTAATTTGAGATCTCAAATTACCCACTTTTCACACAAAAATGTTAATTTTTGACGATAAATTTGAAATGCCATTAATTTATAACCGCCTTCAAAAGTTTCAATCAACCTACTTGAAAGTAGGAGACCCCAAATTTGTCGATAACATTTTTTTTTATCATAGGTAACCCGCAGTCGCAATTTTCGGGGTACGCACGTGGCATGTAATAGTCTGCCAACCGCACCGCCTCTTAAAAACAAAAGAAGTCGATATAAATCGCACCGCATTCCCCATCTTCCTCTTTTGTTCCAACCAGGAGGGTTTAATTAAAACACTCAACACTAAAATAAAACAAAGGCACCGTAAAAAAGCCCCCGGTTAAGTTAACAATGGAGAACGCATTCGCCACCGCCTCAGCCATCGGCGACCAACGCCAAAAGATCGAGCAATACAAACACATTCTCTCCTCCGTCATCTCCTCAAACGACATCGTTCTCGCTCAAAAATTCATCCAACACAGTTCGTTTTCTCAACTTATTTATCTATTTACAGTTTTTTTAGATTTAATTAATTTTAATTGATTTTAGTGTTTTTAACTTATTTAATAAACGTGTTTATTGTTTATTTAGAGGTTTTGTTGATTTAATTGAGTTTATTTTGTGTTTAATTGTTGTAGTTTTATCGGATGATGTGCCGTTGGTAGTGTCGCGGCAGCTATTGCAGACGTTTGCGACTGATTTGGATAAGTTAGAGCCCGAGAATCAGAAGCAGATTGCTAATTATACTCTCACGCAGATTCAGCCTCGTGTCGTTTCGTTCGAGGAGCAGGTTCGGTTTTAGCGTGTTTCGTAATTTTGTCATGCTTGTTTGTGCTCTTTTATTAGGAGTAGGTTTGGTTTTAGCGCGTTTTGTGATTTTGTAATGCTTGTTTGTACTGTTTTGTTAGGTTGTGTTATTTTAGGTTTTGAGGTTTTGAGTAGTTTATAGTATTTTTAGTGAATTTTGTTGTGGTCTGGTTTTGATGATTTGATAGTTGTAGTAGTATTTTGTTAAAACTGAACAGCCTCGGGTTTGGTTTTTGCGTGGCTCGTAATTTACAATGCTTGGACTGTTTTTTGTTTCGTATTTTTGCAATGCTTGTTGTACTGTTTTTTGTTTCGTAATTTTGCAATGCTTGTTGTACTGTTTTTTGTTTTGTGTTTGTTAGGTTTTTAGGTTTTGAGTAGTTTATAATATTGTTAGTGAATTTTGTTGTGGTTTGGTTTTGATAATTTGTTTTTTCGGTTGATGCTGTTTTATTATTGATGTGAGAGGAGAAGTAGTAGTAGTTTTTTGTTAAAACCGAACAGCCTCGGGTTTTGGTTTTTGCGCGGCTCGTAATTTACAATGCTGCCTGTGCTCTTTTGTTGTTTTTTTTTGTATTTTTTTGTATTTTTAGTAGATTATGACTTTGTTTGTGTATTGCTGTCTTGTCATTTATGTGAACCGAGAAGTTTTATTAGTAATTTGTTAAACCGAGGAGCCTCGGTTTTGGTTTCTGCGCGGCTCGTAAATTATAATGCTTGCTTGCGCACTTTCGCTCTTTTATTGTTTTTATGTAATATTTTTAGTAGATTATGACATTATTATTAGGGTTTTTTTTGTGGTTTGGTTTTGATAATCCATATTTAGATTGATGTTGTTTTATGCAAACTTATATGTTTAAATTGTATCATATCATTGTTTACTGTTCCTAATTTTTTTTAGCTTTTTAAGTAACTACGTGCATTGTATCACAATTTGGTTTCAATAATTTTAATTTTTAGATTGGTGTTCTTTTTTTTTTTTGCAAATGTAGAAGTTTAAATAGTATTTTTTCATTGTATTTTTTTAACTTTATCATTAGCACGTTAAATCGCTGTTAGATAATTTGTTTTTGACACTGATGTTTATGAAAACCTAGACCTTTTTATGATATTATATATATATAGCTTGTTTAAGTTATACGTCTGAATTGCAGGTTTTGATTATTAGAGAGAAATTGGCGGAATTGTATGAGTCCGAACAAGAATGGTCAAAAGCAGCACATATGCTTAGTGGCATTGATCTTGACTCTGGAATGAGGTAATTTATTTGTTGCTTTCATGTTAACCACCAGGGGGATTTAGTTGAATATTTCTACCAGTTTAAGATATCATTATGTGTTTCGCTATGAATCTGCAGAGTGATTGATGATACATTCAGGTTGACAAAATGTGTCCAAATTGCTCGTTTGTACCTTGAGGTAAATTTTTAGTGAATTGGACACTTTTAAACTCTACTTGTTGTACATTATTATTGCACGGAACTATGAAACCCCATCCCTCTTATCCTCTAAAATTTTGGATCAAAATGGGATTCAAATTTTTATCCGGGGATCAAGACTTTGGTTTTTGATATTTAGGATGCTTTTGGAGATGATATCCCCAAATTTGCTCAAACTGTACTCGGAGCTAAAAGTTGCTATCCTCACTCATATATAGTATGATGTTTGATGTAGAAATATACTTACATTTAGAAGATACAATGAGCCAAGTAAATTATGTACGTATGGTATATGGTTGCAACAACAGTTTTTTTGAACTTAGTCGGAACTGTAGTAAGATCTACCATTAATCACTGGAGCCATGGAAAAAAGATTAAAGAATTTGTAGCTTTAGCAGAATGGCAGCTACATTGTGCCATTTGTATGGAAATGTCAATCTATGTCTTGGATGGGAATTTGATATTAATAATTGGTTATGATGTGGTTTGTTCAATGTAAGATCTTGTTTTTTTTATATAAGAGATTATCTGTTCATGTAATACTTATATGTTTATTTTTAAAATATGATACAGGTGTTCGCCGAAAACAACTTTATTTGGTTACATGTGATTATGACCTATAACTACATTATTGATGATTTGATTGGTTCTGTAGGATGATGATGCGGTGAATGCAGAAGCCTTTATTAACAAAGCATCTTTTTTGGTTAGCAATAGTCAACATCAAGTATTGAACTTGCAATACAAGGTTGATTGTTTTTAACTTAAAGTGATTGTGGTAAAGTCATGGTTTAAAATTTATACTAATTTCATCATTTACATCTTTCAGGTTTGTTATGCAAGAATTTTGGATTTGAAGAGGAAATTCTTGGAAGCTGCTCTACGATATTATGACATCTCCCAGATTGAGCAGCGTAAAATTGAAGATGAGTATGTATACTTTAAAGAAATTTATTGTCACTTATTGTTAGGATATATATGTGTAATCTTATGTATTAAGGTCCTAACCTCAGTACATCGTACATGTACATGGCGCTAATTAGATAGGTCTTTAGTCATGGGGAAGAAATCAGAAGTGTAAAGAAGTGTATCAATTAAAAATGCTGCTAAACTTGGTACCAATCAATGATTGTTGTAATATCATGCAGAACTTAGAGCTTGGATTTGTATAAGCGGTTTTGGTATTTCTTTCTTTTGGAGAAGTGATTAACCTCCAACTCGTCCATTTCCATGTTGAACACCGTTGTTTCGTATTTTTATGTATCAATAACGTATTCAATTAAAGTGAATTCTTATAAAAATCTTGTAGACTTTAAGAACGGTGCAAGTTCTACTTGTTTCTAAAAGTTCTTAGAAATTAACATAACTGGTGGACAGTTAAATTTTTATGATATTTCGATTTATTTTCTCGTATGTCAGTTCTGAACTCATTGTTGGTTAAACAAGGCCTAATTGATTTTTTTATTGTTTTACTTGGTTACTTCCGATTAAGGGCTACATATAAAGCTGGTCACAATTATAATAAAAATAATAATTATTATCATTAATTTTTTATTAGTCTGGATTTTAGAAGCATACATCTGTCCAGCTGCAATCCTTCGAAGTTTCACTTATCTTTTGAAGTCATTAGAGCTCGTGTTATGGTAGTATTAATTACATGGACCACTGATGCTTAATATATGAGTGGTTTCCTCCTTTCTCTAACAGAGTCCATCCAGTCCAAAACAGTTCTAGTTCTTTTGCTCTATTTGAAAGAGAGTTGGAATGTTACTCACTTTTTTTTATTTCCTTTGGACTGAAGAGTGATTGATGAAGAGGCACTAGAACAAGCTTTATCAGCCGCCGTTACGTGCACAATTTTGGCTGCTGCGGGTCCTCAGCGCTCTCGTGTTCTTGCAACCCTTTACAAAGTAGGCATCTCATTGTGTGTCTTGTGTCCTTACATATTTATTTTTTTTAATGTTACAAATAGTTTAACACAAATGTATTTTCTTGTACTATTAATCTATTTATCATGCTGATTAACTGATAACTGTTATGTTTAGGATGAAAGATGTTCAAAATTGAAGATATATCCTATTCTGCAGAAGGTAACCCACCCTTACGAGCTTATTTATAAATTGCACTTGCCACCTGTACCACACACTTTGTCTTGCGTGTTATCTCTCACTTTGATATTTCTTTCAAGTACCTATATTCCTGCATGGTGGTTAATTACTTCAGACTTTGCTTGTGTGGGGGCCGGCGCATACACACACATGACTTTTACGGCGTTAATTTTAGTATAACATTGAATCTTTTAATAAAAATTCTTAATTTTATGTTGAGATCACAGGTATATTTGGAGAGAATCTTGAGAAAACCTGAGATTGAGGCATTTGCTGAAGAGTTAAAAGCTCACCAGGTCTCTAATGATTTTGTAGATATTCACTTTGTTATTCTAGTTTACAAATGAGCAGAAATACTTTTTCTGTTATCAATAAGGTTGCCTTTAACATTATACTCCTTCGACAGAAAGCACTCCTGCCTGACAATTTTACTGTGCTTGATCGTGCTATGATTGAGCATAACCTCTTAAGTGCAAGCAAATTGTATACCAATATAAGGTAGGAGTGGTTGCATATAACTTTTTGTAAAAAAAAATTATATTGCACTTCTCCTTTGGAATTGTTTGTCTCTCGGTTGACTGAAATCTATGCCATTGTCAACTCTTGTAGCTTTGATGAGCTGGGCACATTATTAGGCATTGCTCCTAACAAGGTACAGCCGTTTAGGTTCATACTTCATACATCTCTTGCTTTCTGTCATTTGTAAGTTCAAACCGGTACTTTGTATGTTGTGGAGATTTAACGGCTCTTCACATGCAGGCTGAAAAAATAGCATCAAGGATGATTTACGAAGATAGAATGAGGGGTTCTATAGATCAGGTATATTCTTTTCTTACTGCACCACTACCTTACATTGGTTAGCGGAAACTGTAAAATTTGTTTAGCACAAACTCCCCACTGGATAATTCGTGTGACTGCTTCAAAATATTCCCTGTCGTTTATCTCTTTCCAGTTTTCTTTTACAAACACGAAATGTTCTATATTTTGCTCATATTGCATGAAATATATGAATGTCAGGTTGAAGCTTTCATCCATTTTGAGGATGACACTGAAGAACTGCAGCAGTGGGATCAACAGGTACTTTATTTATTTTCAGCATAACATGGCTGCATCATTTCTCATACTTTTAGATGGTGTATGATTTGGCTTGTTTTAGGATTTTTTTCGGATAATGTACTGCAATTATCCTGTGTGTGTAGATACTGGATACTAGTATCAACATTGTAGAGATTAATTTTATTTCCTAGCTCTGATCTTTATTTGCTACTCTCGGTATCTTGTTTTATTTCTTGTTCAATCATCTTGTTTTTATTTCTGGTTCTCATCGGAAGCGTTTGTTTTTGGCAGATTGTCGGTCTTTGTCAGGCACTGAACGATGTTCTGGACAGCATGGCTAAGAAAGGCTTACCTATCCCTGTTTAAAGTCTAGCATCCGATTCACCTGTTTTTGTGAACTAGCAAACATACAATACGATCAAATGGGTTCTTCAGTATCATTTTTGGTTGCTGTTGTAGATATTAGTACTAGTATCCCATTTGCACCTTTTAGAATATAGCAGCACTTGGGCCTTTGCTTGATCTTGTCTAATATGCCTATGCTTATTGTCTTCTAAGTTCTAACGTGTCAAATCCATCCATGCACAATAGATGCAATTAGAATACAAATTGTGTATTGCCAATTTGCCATTGTCAGCTGCTATGTTAATTACATTTTACCTGTTTTGGATTTGTATTTCGAGAAGCATTTTGTACTGATGAATTTTCTCGGATCTTAAGAAGTTTACCACATTTTGATAAAATTTATTGCCCAATTCCACAATATTGAGTGACCACTACCACTATCACAACTGAATACATTTCTGGGCATTCATTTTAAAATGTCAAGTGAATTTTCAATAAAAATAGTTTGAAATGATTTTAGAGTGAGTGAATATTATGTGCATGTTCACTCTCCCCTCTGCATAGTTTACACATGATTACAATTTGTAAGAAATGGTCCTGTTCTTCAGAGTCGTAAAAGAAATCAGTTAATTTTCTAGATGATTAGGATATAATTCATTGAGTTGATATATAACTGCGTATTTATCGACAATAAAGCGTTTTAGACTTAAAAGACATCACCATCCTCGGCCTCAAAAGTTTCAATTCCAAATATTTGTTGTTAAATTGACTTTATATAAAAAAAATCGATTTATTACCATTTTAACTCTAAAAATTAACTCTGATACTCTGTTTTTCTTGCACAAACAAAATTACCTGATACCTCTGCCTATTGACCTGGACCCAAAACATAAGGCTGCAGTATGCAAAAAATACAACAATGCAGAATCAACTTATCTGCACTGAGGTCGATATACTTCAAAATAGGTGGAAATATGTTTTACAAAAATAAATTCTCATAATTATATCAAACATATCAGATTACAGACTTGTGATTGTAGTGAGCTGCGTTATACAAGTAAACTTAGAAATAAGGGGAAGTCGAGAATCTAATAGAAATCAACCACTATCATCCACTACCGATCTATTACCATACAAGCTCTCTCTTGTATGTGAGTAAGCGTTAGATTCTAGATTTGATCCCCTAAATTTAAGTTCAGATGCTGCCCTATAATTCGGATCAACTGCAGGCCTAGAGTTGGTGTCAGAGGGGTTTGGCCTAAATGAACTTGCTACCCCGCCTGTATACCGAGATGGTGAACCGTACCTTCTGGATGGTCCTCTTAGACCACTACCTCTCAAATCCATTATTTCACTCTTAGAAGAAGAATCCGTGAAAGGCCTATCTCCTGAACCAGATACTAAAGGAGCTTCATTTTCATTTGTTCCGGAAGTGGAAGTAAAGGGATCTTCAGGTCCCCACAAGGAATAAGCTTCTTTTTTATTGGCAAAAAATTTCCAGGCACCAAATACAAAAAGGATAAAAATTACTAGAGGAGTGCCCCATATCATGGTACTGTGTTCTACTCTGTAAATTGGAAGACTTGACCGATAGACTCCCACGTACCCACTTCCAAGACTGAGAATGACTAGCTTTTCCTGATCACTTGCTATTAATGGTATTACACCCTTTTTTTCGTCATCTGACTCAACCTGACACTTGAGGAATGAGGCTACAATCTCCTCAAGACCGGCGGAGAATAGAGGCCGAGGCCCACCAGACCTAAAATTTTGCGAAGATGAAACATTATAAACGAATACCTTATCCCTGTTAGATATGAGCAAATACCCTTTTATAGTCTGGATTGCAAGTGGCTCATCCATATCAAACTTTTTCATGGATCTCACCCTGCATTTAAAGTTCATTATATCACCTAACAGTAATACATGGATCAAGTCACCCTCTGATGTGAAACCATATGCCTTTGATCTCTCGGTAGCATCAAACACATAATTCTGAACAACAGACTGATTTAAACCTTCACAACCCGACTCCAGAATTTTCATGGTCCTTAAATCCAGTGAACCTGCCCCAGTCTCAGTTAGAAACAATAGCTTTTTCTTTAAGAACACAAGGGGCCTGCTCATTGGCACTGCCAACCCGTGAAGAGCCCCATTCTCTCGGAAAACCTTAATTTTTCCACTAGCATCAACGGATAAAATGTACCTCGTCCTCCCCACATTATGTATATCCAACATAGTAATCGGTGACCCGCCTTCTTCAATCTCAGACGCAACAAATTTTAAGTCAGTCTCCATCACAAGTAAATGCCCTTCCTCTCCACTCGACATCTCCGATACGCTGTGCATTAAAATGATTCCATTTTCATGCCCCGTAACCAACACACTCCGGTTGTTCAAAGACATATACAACAACATCGTAGTCACTGGTGAATATGACACCGTACTAAACTCAATCAACACATCCCCATTCCTCGAAAACACATAAACTTTCCCTTGATCATTCCCAACCGCAACATACTTACTCAACCCTTCCGAATCCTTAAATGGCAATACACTAACACAAGTAACACTCGAATCCAGCTTCACAGCTGACACAAACTGAAACCTCTCAGACCAAAACAAACTATGTTTCGTAATCGAAACAGCTCCAACTATCTCCCCCTCACTCACACTACTTTCAGTACCACTCTCCCCACTCTTCATTTCAACTAATTTCCTACCAGGGTTTTCCTCCCTATTATCAAAAGTTTCAATCTTTATTGATTCTTGAAATAAAGATTCCAACTTTAACACTAAATGGGCAAGATTATCAACTACCTCTTCAAGCTTTTCAATTTGAACTTGTTGTTGATTCAATACATCAAAATTATCAATCTTTTTATTGGGTATTTGAGATATTAACTGATTATTATTGTTATTATGTTCATCTAAATTATCACTATCAAGACTCGTATTTGCAAAAACAATAGAAACATATTGAATATGAAAAATTAAGATAAAATAAAGATAAAAAGACTTGCCTTTGAGAGAGACAGCCATGGATCCACTGTGGGGTTTGAAACTGAAGAGATCAAGAACTAAATGGGGATGACATTTTAATTTGAAGTTGTGGTGTATATATAAGATTAAATAATATTTTTTTTTTTAAAATAAGATTAAATAAATCTAGGACATAGTCAATTGTCAAATGACTCAAATCTAGTGGTCACATGTTAGGGAGACACCTAAGTTTAGGACAGTGAGGGTAATAAGGAGGTGGAATTAAATACTTTATCTACATGTCTGCTCTATACTGTATGCATCTTGTAGTCTGTTGGTATTATTTTTATTTTCATGTATTTTTCAATGCTGTGATAATGATATTCATAAAACAAAAATTAAAATAATATTATCTCCGTGCCAATTTATCGGTCTAGTTTGATTTTTTGTGATTAAAATGACCGAATTTTGACCGAAAATTTCATAAAGTCTATAATTGAAAAAAATTATAAAATTTATATCATAAGAAAGTGCATGTAATCTATTTTAAGACGTATTTTTTGAGTTTTTTTAAAATAATAAAATAGATATTTAATATACGATCAAAGTTGAGTCAATTTAATCATAAAAAGTCAAATACGACGGATAAAATGAGACAAAATGAGTATAAAAAACTAAGTATACCATGAGCAATAGAGGAAATTTAGTATTAAGAACATGGGTTTATTGATAAGCGAAAAAAATAAATGTTGTCATTAACATAGTAAATGATTTTATTTTATTTTTAATCTTTGGGAACCCGCGGCCGCTACCCTTCGGGTGCACTAGGTAAATTCCACGAACTCATACAATAGCCTGTAAATCACGTGAATCAAGATAAATCACATACAGGATTAATTCTAAAATGGGTTTAATTAATATCAGATTTTTTGGATTCCTTTACGGTTGTCTGGTTTTTAATTGCTTAGATCGACTAAAGTTTTGGTTACATTTTAATCGGCCATATAATAAATGACGTTATTTACAAAAATATATTCAATTCGAGATAAGTTTCGTTTGAATAAAATCACGTATTAAGATAATCTGGAATCTATCACACACATTATTTTATGTATTATGTACTATAAGTCAATGATTTTTACAAAAAGTCTCCATATATTATATTTCTTTTAAGTAAATTTTAACACAAGCTATTTATACCAGATTCATTTGATTTGGTATAGATTTTATTTAGAAGCACAGGGAATGAAAATAATTAAATTTCAATTATGAAACAAAAAAAAAATCCTACATTTGTAGTTAAAGATCATACTACAAAATATTAAAATATATTAAACCCGCCCGCAAGGATTGACTCAATTGTTTAAAGAGGAGATAACTATCTTCTTGGTCACATGTTCGAATCCCACGGGAGAAGAATTTATGATTATGTCTCCGAATTTATGATTATGCCTCCGTGATTCACGTGTTTTACAGACAATTTATGATTATGCCTCCTTGATTCACGTGATTTTTAAGTTATTGCGTGAGCCCGTAGGATTATCCGGTGCATATCCGATAGGGTTACTTACGATAAAAAAAATATATATTAAATCCTAATTCTCTCCTTTTCTCTCGGCTCGCTGTCTCTCTTTTAAACACCATATCCGGCGAGGCTTTCCATTTATTTATTTTGTTTGATTTGTTTCTTTCAATAATCATCCTTGTAGGTGAAAAATTTCTATCTTTTTTATTAGTTTTGGTTTATTTGTCTGGATCTACATTATCTTTGGATTGACTTTTCTTCGATTCAAACGCGGCTTATTAGAACATCTCCAATAGGGGTTGCCAAGCTTACGTGACATGACACCCTTGGTTACCTACCTATTGGAATTGGGATGTTGCCAAAAGGTTGCCTACCAAGGTTGCCAAAACTTGGCAAACTCTTGGCAACCCTGTGGCAACTTCCTAAATTAGCAAAAAGTCATAAAAAACATCTAAAATGTATATTACTCAATCCACTTTTATATTGAATTAAATATAAAATTAATATAGAGGGATCACATGGGCAACCTTTAAAGTTGCTTAACTATTGGGGCAAAATTTTAATAAATGTTGCCAAGAGTGACATGGATGTGAGAGACAATTAAAAAATAATATATTTAATGATTTGTATGGTTTGACAACTTTGTTAGTAACCTCTATTGGAAATGCTCTTAGAGTCCAGAATTTACGACCGATCTTGTAATTTCAATTGTCAGATCTAAGTGTTTGATTTTTCATTTGTTTCCATTTGTTTTTATTTCGATTTTTGGCTTTTATTTTCAGGTTGTTTTCTCTCCTGGTTGAGAGTTTTGTTTTTTGCTTCTTGATTGTAAGCGAGGGTCTTGATTTAGTGATAAAATTTGGTATGAAATCGCAGTTCTGGTCGATAGTTCAAACAATAGCTTCTTCGGTACATGATGAAGATGATACCGGTAATTTAACGAGAACGTATGAAGTGAGTACTTGTATTTATATATAAATCATCTTCAAAATATCGGTTAACTGTCTTTTCATGAGAATACTGTTTATTCGACTCGATTATTTGTGTAGATACCGTATGCCTTTTTATTAGTGAATTAAAATCTCTGTTCTTCAAAAAACATTAAAATATTACAATGTACATATCAGAATTACATTTATTCTCCAAAGTAAAACGTTTCTCTGAATATAAAAACCTTTTCGGCCGCTCAAATTAAAATTCAATCCAGATAATTTGTTTTTTCAAGGACATGCCTATTTAAAAAGCATTTCAAAACACCAAGGCGAAGAAAATAAAAACAGAAGGAGATTGCAAACTAGATATGAAACATTGTTCATTTCTCTCTCGTTCTCCTTGCCGCAATAACATCTTAATTAATGGTATTACTATAATGGCACGTATGTTAAATAACACACAGTTATACTTAATTGATAAACTTCAATTAAATGTATTATTATAGCTGCGGATGACTTGGAAACTAAGAAGCATGAGGGCAGGTGCGGGTTCGGGGTGCGTAGTATGGGGATATAAAAATTCGGTAAATTCAAAATTTTGGGAATTCGGTTGCGGCGGGATACGTAATACATAATAATATTATAAATATATATTTTTCTGATTGATACAAATATATGATATAAGCATCAAAATCACAACAAATTCTGTCAAATCATTTAATTTTGTTGTAAATTTTGTAAAAGAAAAAATTCAGGCAGGATATTATGAGTAATTAAGTATTCTCAAGAATCCGAGTATTTGATACGGTAGTGAGTGGGGATACGGGGACTCGTTGGCTTACTGAAGAATCCCTGTTTCCTAGCTTGGAAATGTATACTTAAGTTAATTTAATGTATTATTATACTGTTATTTAGTATTACCGTTCCAACTGCAAACCAAATACAAGTATATATAGTATAGATATAAAACAAGCAAGGTTCTGGAAATGATATTATCATGGTATAAAAGTTGAGAAAACTGGACGAATGTGCATATCAACACACAGTTATAGGCTCTGTTTAGACTACAGAAGCAAAGCCAAATTACCTCTTCAATCTTAACCAATTAGAATCCATATATTGAACAATTTCCTCGAATAAATTAAACAATCATCGATCATATTTCAAAACATTTCAAAATCCCATGAACTCTCAGCACTCAAATTTGACATTTTTAGTTGCTCTCCCATCACAAAGGAGGCCGAAATCTGGAAAAACAAAGATTCGGGAGTTAGAGTTTGCTTATTGTTGGACGATAAAAAGATCAAAAGAAATATTATTAACATATAAAAGTGGACTGCCTCCTTGCACGTCAAACATGAAATAATGTAAATTCCTATAGGATTCGTGAAGAAGTAATTTGAGTGCGATTAGATAGCTCCGCTCAAGTGATAAGGGCTTATATTGTCGTCTCAGGTTTTTTGTTCGATTCTCGCTCAAATCAAGATTTGTTATAACACATATCATGCTAAAGGCATATAAGCTTAATTATTCCAAAAAAAAAAACTGAACAGAGGGAGTACACATACAGCATTTTGGATTACAGATTTACAGTGCACTAGTTTATAGAATAAAAAAAATCCAGTGCATTGATAGCAACAACTCCATTTCAATTTTAAAAAATTGCAAATTAAAGCCTAAGGGAATAAGAAAGAACATAGACAATTCCCTTTTGGATAGACAATTTCCTTTTGGCGTTTTAAACCCACACTTGGAGTGAAATTTACCTATCCACAAAACATAGAAGATGAAAATTTTAAACATTAAATTTTGTGGAATAGAAGTTACTAATTAGAAAGACAGTATACAGCGTAATAAGGCTGCATATACCCATAACTTAGATACATATACATGTTGATTTATATAATATTTCAATTAAATCAGACTGCAGTACGTATTATCCATGTTACTCCGACTCTTACATTTACCTTCGAGTACCCGTGTTGGACACTCGACACTCGGACATGGACACTCGGACTTGGACACTTATTTTAGGCCAAAAACATGTATATTTTCAAAATGTTGCCGAGTTCAATATTGGACACGTGTCCATGTCGAACATTTCTAGCCGAGTCCGAGTAACATAACATTTAATTACTGTATAAAAAAGAGTCAAAAGTGGAGGTCAACTACTTTCCGTCAAATCTATTTTTTGATTTAATGGCGGTATCATTACTTGCAACTAGAATGGTGCAAACGAGTTCCCGATAACTTGAGTCATTTTTTTGATATATGCTCTTTACTTCGATGACTACTTTGAGATTTAAGCCGAAATAAAAGTATACAACCATTCAGGTAACAGAGCACAAGTCAACAACAAATTAAAAACTAGACCCAGGAAAGAAGTCCAAAACAAGTAGCAATAGATTCATTCTGGAAACAAGTAAAAAAATAAGAAAACATTATCTAGAAAGAATGGTTGAAATAATACTAATGAACCCCGGAGGGGATTTCTATACACATTTTAACCGTCATATTTCAAGACATGATGTGTATACTCTTTCTCAGATAATTCAAATTACCACCAACAATTTACGCCTGTAAGCAACACTTAGTCTCCCTCCTGTATCTAACACCTACTACAAATTGCAGGCTATACCAAATTTTAAAACTTAACAATAGCCACAAACAGACTATTCGCATATAAAGAAATGGACAACAAAATTAATGACTTCTTTGCTGCAATAGAGTCCCAGCATAAATGCCTAATAGAGCCTATTCTTTTTCCATAACAGATACTATCTCGACATGATGTCGAGATAGTATTTGTTATCTATTAGTAGCTGTGAAAGCTGTCAAAATATACCCCAAAACTTGACCTCAACTTGTAAAGTGAGTAACTACGAATTAGCATCATTCCATATCTACATTCTTACCAATAACAAACCTACTACCAACTGAACAAAAATCATAAGCGACAAGTGGACAACTAAATCAATTATCATAAGAAAAAATACAATTATACCTTAAAAGATCCATTGTGCTTAGAGGTCTTAGTCCAGTCAAGCCCCAACGCCTTACTCGAAGTCTGATACGTAGCTTTAAACACATCATCTCCATAAACCTTTCTTGAAATGGCAAAATTCCAAGAATCCTTAGCAATGTCATAACTCGGTTCAAACGTAGTCACTCCACCGTGCAAATAAGTGTACTTCAACTTAGCATTTCCCGAACCAACTACATGATTGGCCGAGACCTTATTCGTCGAATCAAACACCAAAGTTCCATCAAGTATCGTCCGATTATCATTCTTAAAATGAATATAAGTCAAGTTTATCGGTTTCTCCGCAATCCTAATTGTGTTCATAAACTGAAATCTTAGATCCTACACAACACAATTCAATACACCAATCAGTAAGCCTAATGCCATTATATAAATAGCCTCTAGACTTTCGTTAATTTATCGAGATTAAAAATATACGTGCAACATAAAAATGCAAGCTCTCTGTTATAGAAAAATTTCAAGTTAAGTTACTAATTTTTCGAGACCAAGAATACAAGACAGGTAGCGAAAAAGGAATACTCCATCCGTGTCAAATTAACTGTCTTGTATGACTTTTTGATGGTCAATTTGACTCGACTTTGACCGAAAATTTAAAGTTACTCTTTCGTAATTTAAAAAAAAATGAAAAATACATTTTAAAATAAATTTAATAATCTTTTCAATGATATATTTCTCGTAACTTATTTAATCATATAATATATGTAGTTTTCAGTCAAAGTAGAGTCATATTGATCACTAAATAGTCAAACAAGACCGCTAATTTGGGATTTCGGACTGAGGAAGTAAGTTTTAAGAATGCACCATGTTTACTATGTCGGGAAAAGTAATACTCCTACCGTCCCTTTTTAGTTTTGACATTTCTTTTTTTATTGGTCAAATTAACCGATTTTTGACAAAGATTAAAGATTACTCTTATATTATTTAAAAAAACCAAAAATCATATATTAAAACACATTAAATATACTTTTCAATGATATAACTTTTTAATGGAAAATGTTTAATGTACAGAATGGTGTATAAAATTTTGTACTTAATGACACGTGGTGTGGTGTGTTTTAATTGGAATGAGCCCCTGTATTCACATCAACAAAACCAATTAAAACACCCTATGTCAATTGCTACGTCATTATGTACAAATTTTTTGTATAAAATTCTGTACACCCATCACTACTCCTTTTTAATTTTCCTCAATTATAAAATATTAATAAACTTTAGTTAATTAGACTGCAAAGACAAATTTGACAACTAAAAAGCGAAAAAAGAGCGAGTAATAAGCTAATAATTATTAATTTATTGAGATTAAAAATTTAAGATGGACAACAAAAAAATAATAAGTTACAAAAATATAATGTATTAATTTATCGAATATTAATTTATCGAGATTGTAATCCGACCTTTTTAGGGAGGTTGTAGTCGACAATGAAAAAGCCAGGTTTGTCGAGGGAGAGAGCTACGCCGTTCAAGGAAGGACCGTTTGAGAAGGTGGCGTCAGTCATGGAAGCTCTGAGCTTGACATTTCCAGCGTTGACGGAGATGGTGGCGCCGGCGGCGTTTTTGTCGGAGGAATATTTGGCTTTTAGTGACGCTTTCATCATCTTTAGCGTGAGGGTTTTGAAAATCACGCCAAGTGTGTTCTTTATAAGACAGGAGCGCTATTTCAGCTGCTATTTTCGATGATGTCGAGGTTCTTTATTTGATTAATTTAAAAATTAAACAAAATAATTTTGTTTTAATTCGTATTCGTATTCTCGAGTTTCTAAAAGAAGCGAAAACCAGTGTTATTGGTTGCAAATTTGACAAATTTTTATTTAAATTTGTTCGCTCCAGAAATAGGATGAAAGAATTTTATCTCCAAATTACTTACTTCTTTCTCATTTAAAAAGTCAAGAGCACGGTTGGAAGAATTTAATTTGTGCGGTCTTTGAATTTGAAAGCCAAAATTTTAAATGAATTAAGTAGTATGCTCAAACATATATTTCAGATAATTAATCATGTTTTTATTTTATTTATTTAGGAGACTCTTGTTCTTCATTATGCGAAGTAATGAATTATCCTTTTTTTTTTCAAAAAAAAATTGTGTCAAACATACTATAAATTTATATTTTAGATATAATGTAAAAAATTATTTGCTTCCATGGTACATTTTCCTTAATTAAAAATTTAATTATATTTGTCAAAACTCTAACAACCTCTAATTAAATTACACATAATCTATTAACATATACATTCTATTTATAACAACATGAAATAATAACAAGGTACTATTTTTAAAATATAGCCGATTATTTTAGTCAACTCTACTGAGTAAATAACCTTATAAGTCGATCAGGTGAGTTTTTAAATAATCTCTATTTTAAACTATTAACAGTTTTAACTAAAAGCAAGGATTTTAATCCCCACAATGTAATTAGTTCCTACAAGACACCTAGAACCAAGCCCCACCATAGCTAATACAAAAGTATATCATTCCACATTTCAACATTTTTTTTTGTTTGTTCAATTCTGCAACTAGAAGAACAAGAAAATTTAAATTTGATTTAAAGACTAGTTGAGGAGCTAGGGAAGAGGAAGCTGCCCCTCTCCCAATAACACAGGGCCCTTCCTTCTTCCTGTTCCTCGTCCCGGTTTAATTTAGATACTGCATTTTTCGATACATTGAGTGTAACATATGAGGACATTGTGTACAAATTTCGATAAAAAAGATGGCCTAGAGACGGTGCTTGAGGTGCCAATGCCTGAAGAGGCGTTCGCGAGCATGGGTAGCAATGCCTACCTCCGCTGGCAAAATTTGCGTAGCAAAATGAGAGTTCAGATTGCAGACAAGCAGAACTCTGATGATCTGTTCCTGATGTTGCTTAAAATTGTTAGCGCTCCTGTTATTCCTTACCAGCCCCCGTTCTTCCAGCCTCACATTCCCCTCCCCTCTGTCAAAGATGGTTTTTTCGTAAGTTCATTTCCCTTTCTTAATTTGATTGGAATTCAAAAATCAATGCAAGCATTGTGCTCTGTTTGATTTGATGATGCAAAAACTGTTCATTCTGTGTTAGAGGAAGGCCCAACTGGATTCAGGTAAGTAACCAGGTCTTCTAAAACCTTAAGGTCTTGGAGGAAGGCCCTAATGGATCTTTATATTATATTCTAACAATTCACTCTGTAATCGAATAGACTATTCTTCTTCGTGTTGCATGCATAAGAATTTGGGTGCATAACGTCTCTTTTAGTTGACTAAGCAGCTCATCTAAAACCTTAAGCTCATCTAAAACCTTAAGATTTTGGATGAATGCCCGACTAGATCTTTATATAATATTCTAACAATTCATTTTGTAAACAAATAGAGTATTCTTCTTCGTTTTGCATGCATAAGGATTTGGGTGCATAATGTCTCTTTGTGTTAGAATTAGGACATCAACTAGGATTATCATTTATGAGGGGTTAAATTATAATCGTTAAACATGCATGCAGCAAGCTGCAACAGCAAAATACATAGTGCAACAATATATAGCAGCCACAGGAGGACAAACTGCACTAGGTGCCATAAGTAGCATGTGTGCCGTGGGACAGGTAAAAATGACGTCTTCTCCAATTCAATTAGGGGACGTTGAGGCTGAGGACGGGGAGGATAGTTGTGATTCCGGTGGCTTTGTGCTCTGGCAAATGGATCCAGATTTCTGGTATCTTGAACTAGTTATTTCTTGTTGCAAGATAAGTGCTGGTAGTGATGGAAAAATCGGTTGGAGCCAGTCCTCCAACTCTTCCATAGCAACTAGAGGCCCTCCTAGACCCCTTCGCCGCTTCTATCAGGTATACAGCCTTAAGGTGGTAGAGAAATGCCTCAACATGATTTTATACTCTTTAACAATATTTATTTTTCTACAGGGCCTTGATCCGAGGTTCATAGTCAACCTATTCTTCAAGGCAATGTGCATAGGAGAGAAGACAACCAACGACGAAGATTGCTTCATTTTAAAACATGAAACAAATAAGGAAGTCCTTATGGCACAAAGAACAGAAAACACAGATATAGTACATCATACAATATGGGGATACTTCAGCCAAAGAACAGGACTTCTTATTAAACTCGAGGACACGAAGTTAGTGAGAATGAAGGCTGCTAAGAAAGATGACCATGTTTATTGGGAAACAAGCATGGAGTCAGTTCTTGAAGACTACAGATTTGTCGATGGAATCAATGTAGCACACAGTGGGAGAACTGCAGGTACACTTTTTAGATACGGGCAAGCGCATAATCACAAAGGAAGAATTGAAGAAACATGGAAGATTGAAGATGTGGATTTTAATATTCATGGGTTGACATATGATTGTTTTTTGCCTCCTGCTGAAGCAGTGGGAGATTCAGAACTTTAAAAATATTAGGTCTTAAAAATATTCTTAACACTAATCTTCAATACTAATTTTGAACACTGAACATGCACAGCAAAGTGAATACTGTAATATGACATTAGTTTATCTAAATGCAACAGTTTGTTACAATAATTTGCTGCAAAAGTTTTTTATTTAATTCTGTCCCTAGTATGCATCTTCACCATAGCAATTTTGCCTAATTTCTCCATCAGTCCCAACCAGAACTTGAATGCTCCCATCACCATAGCATTGGCAAAACTCTGTTGAAATGCTGGCCCATTCCCAGCAAAATTTAAAACCATCAGAGAGCACTCTCGAATTATTCAAAGAAAGTTGCTGATCAATTGTTAAGAGATATAATAATATATTATAATTAGGAAAATATGGGGACATCATAATAAATTAGAATAATGTCAAAATAATATTTATTTTCGTTGTTAGGAAATATTAAATTTTTAACCAAGTATTGTAATTTAGAAATACCAAATTATTATGCATGAAAATATATAACCTTAGAACATATTTGTCTACCAAGAGCATGGTTATTCCGGTAAGAGTTTGTGGGTAAAAAAATATCTCAAAACTCAAAACTCAAAACTGATTGCTTGAAACTGACTGAGTGGGTGATTCCGCTTTAACACAAATTTCGACAAGAGTGGGTGATTTCGCTTTAACAAAAATTGCAAAAGAGACAATAATGGTGACATTAATGACAAAGATGATGACAAGAACAAGATGACGAACACGTGAAGGATGGAGATGATCCGACTGGAACGAGATCATCTGTCTCAAACATATTGATTTGTTAAACAATTTAAAAACTGAATCAATCAAATCTATTGGACGTTCAACGGGTGAAGATAGCTGATCAGTCTATCCTCACGGGATAGCGACTAACGGCCATCTCAGAATAAAGAATGTGTTCCGGAACTTGGTAAAAAAAGTCTAACTAGGTCTTTCCCCTACGCTGGACTAATCGGTTTAAACAAAGCGCCCAACCGAATTAGCCACTTACCCTTACTCAATTTCAATAGTTCAACTGAATTCTCTTTTTGCCTCTTTCCAAAGTTCCACGACATAGGTGGATCAAAACATTCCACAACATAGGTGGATCAAAACATTCTCTTTATCCAGTTTCCAAAATCACTATCACCTATCTCTTTTTAAAACCATTCTATCACAACACACTATTCAAAACTTCTTTTCATTTTAATCACGTTTAGAGATAGGTGCTTTCAGAAGTTACTTTTCCCCAAAACATATTTTTAAACAACATTTCCAAATACAGGGAATACGTAACTTAAAACATTCTGTTCCATTACGAGAATAAAATAACAGCTATTCATATATACTGATCCATGAGAGTATGGTCAAGGGTACTTACCTTGCAGATCTTTACAACTAATACCGATTGACCTCAGACTGACTTGGACGCTCGGCTTTATCGCCTTACTAACAGACTATCCTGGATCCGACTTTGACACTCAGGTCCTTCGCTTGGAATCTGCTGAGCTCGTCAACTGATGACTAGGTTATCTTTAGTCCATTATCTCTAGTCCAACACCACTTTTCGAGTCATTCACTAACACCTACAGGGTCGAACTTTTCTATGTTAGACGTCTAGGTATGCTTGACATATTCTCGTTAATAAACCTACCTATTCGATATCAAATCCCGACTCGTAATTATATATATTATAATAACACACGCAACAATTAGAGTTCATGTTCTCAAAAATCGGTTCGACAATCACTTCCGGGATATACATATACTCGTAGCTTCGAGAAAATAAGGTTGTCATATACTTTGCAAAATATTCTATCACAACACACCAGTAGGTCCTGCAAAATACTTATTTATAATTATATGTGTGTATATATATTCGACTAGTAATCCAGATAATCACAGGATATGTTCCCGTACTTTCGAATTTAATTTCCAAAAATTCGGGCAGCACCTCCTCTGTTTATCGGCCTACCCGTCGAACAATTCGACGTCAAATCACAATCACAACCAATCAATCACACAATCCAAAATTTCACAAATTCCAACCGCCGACTTATACCTGTTTCCCAGTGAAGATACAATTGTTTAAGGGGGGTTGTATACAATTGTATAAATGTTTCGAACAAGTAATAAAATATAACAACTTTTTATATTTCTGATAAAAACTGTTACAAAATCCTCTCAAGAAATACTGATGTTCTTGAGAGCTGCTAGGTCGAATGATACTCGAGATCGATACACTAAGTGATGACCTAAACTGTGTTTATATACTACACAGCTACAACAAATCAATCTAAGATATACATTATCAAAAGCTAACTGAAACTGATACATATCTTCAACTGAATAGATAAAGTCCTATAACTCAGACGTAAAAGATATCTGCTCCACATTACAAGGAACTGAACAAATCCTTTAAGTAGACTGGCTTCAAATACTGATGACATCCAAATGTTGATGATGTATCAAATCCTGACGATACATCAGATACTGATGACACCCGAACAGCCAGATCCTGAGCTTCTTCTGATCATTGAGAATTCAATATGTAACAATCTCCCCCAATTTATGCTTAATGTAATGAAGCACAAATTCCATTCTCAATGATGCCAAAACTAATCTACAAAATTTACAAGGAGTAAAGCTTACTTCAGTATCTTCAGATCACTGACATGTATTTCCATAAAGTTTTTCAATCTTTCTTCCTCCTTGTCTCGTAGGACTTTAACAAGCTTTTTCTTTAACTCTCTCTTTTCTTCAGTGTCTTCTCCAAGCTGATAGATGGCTTTCTCAACTTAGAAATTGAGCTTTTGCTTATCTCAAGATCACCAATCAACATAAGCTTAAACTGACATCTTCATGATCGGGACTGAAGGATAACTGAGGACTGTTGAGAAAAACTTGTAGAACTGTAACTCCCTTTTTCATCTTCATTTCTTGACCAATATAAGTTCTGTACTCAGGAACATAATCACCATTGTATTTATCATCTTTTGTCATGACTCTTCTTCTGATGACTTCAAGTATCATAGAAGACCAGTTTCTGGTGACACTGTTCTCAACTCTAAGAAGATAATGAATGTATTTCAATTATGCCACAATCTTCATTAAGAGTTGCTGCAATGTAAAGCTCTTTACTTTACTATCCCTGAAAAAGTACAGAATCTCTTCTCTGACATCATTATCATTTATCTTTCTATGAACAATCTTTACAACTTCAACTTTCTCAAGATGTGAAGGAGAAATTCTTTCACCAAGATTCTCTGTCAGAGTATTTGTATCCAGCAGATCAGATCTTAAAATCTTCATATTAGAATGACCAATGCCTCCTCTGGTTCGAGATTTGATAAGTTTCAGTTTCTCATTATATTTCACCCAAGAAAGTTTCTTGATGGACTTATCAACATCTTCCTGTTCTGAAATAGAATCTCTTAAACCATATGACACAAATTCAACATGCTTGAACCCTTTAGGATAATCGAATGTATGAATATCTTTCCATCTTCTATCCTTCTTGCTAAGAGGAGCATAAGTTGTGAACAGATCACTAATCTTCCCTTTTGTTTTATGCCATAGCTCTCTCTTTGATTTTAAAACACTCTACAAATATTCTTTGCATGCTTGATCAGCTTTCCTCTTATCAACATTTTCTTTTTCATCAACCTCTGAAGTATGAGGAGTGACTACTGGAGTAAGGGCTGAATCATTTAATGCTTCGATCACCTTTTCATCAGAGTCAAAATCAGTTATCAGGTTCATAGCATCAGGATCTGCTTTTACCTCAGGATTTGTGTCTGCATCAGGAGTTACATTCTGATTTACTGTATCTGCTTGATCAATGTCAGTGGCTAATATTTTCTTCCTTGGTATATTCAACTCTTCTGGCTTCTGAACTTCTTCATCTTTTTCATGTCCTTCATGTCCTTGTACAGGAACATACCCTTCTCTGGATAGAAAATTCAGAAAAGTAGAGTTAAATGCAGTCACTTGACTTGATTTAGAAGTTCTTCCTCCACTTCCTCTTCCTCTAGCTCTTGTAGATCTCCCACCTCTTTTTCCTCTTCCTTTAGAAGTGTTAGCTTCAACTTCAATTTGAGCCATTAACTCCTTTTGTTGCATAACTGCTTCTTCAGGTGTTAGATCAGGAAATTCTTCAGTTATATACCCAAGAGCACTCCTAGCATTCTTTTGCTCAAACTTCTTGTCTTTGTAATACAAGACAATCTCTTCACCTGTTTTCTTATGCCTATAAGGAAAGAACAACCCTTTATCATATGCTAAATTAGAGATTATAATATCATCATCCTCAGGAGCACCAACAGTAGTCTTGTGCTTGCCTTTATAAGCACCAGTAGACTTCCTTTGTCCTGAAGGATCATTCTTCTTGGTATGTTGAGGTTGTTGATCAGTAGAATCAATTTGAACATCTGTAACTGGATTATTATCATTTTTATCACCATCATCATCAATATCTTTATCCTTTGTCTGAATAGAATCTGGTGTACATTTTGTAGCAACTATCTTCTCCCCCTTTTTGGCATCAATATTTGAAAGAAGAGAAAACAGAGCATCCAGTTTGTCACCTATAGAAGAGACCTTTTCTTCTAAGGAGAAAATTCTAGAAGCCATGCTGTGTTGAGATTTAACAACATCTATGATAGTATTTTTCACACTTTTGAATATAGCTGAAGTAGGTGTCTGAAGTAAAAATCCATCAATTTTCTCCTTGACACCAACATGAGACTTCTTCATTTCATCAAGATCAGAGTGAATCCCTTTAATAGAAATAGTGGAAGCCTTAAGATGCAACTTTAGATCAGGAGTTTGAATTTCATCATAGGCACAATGAATATGTTGCAGGCCAAAAACAGATGAGATAGAAGAATTTGCAAGTCTCCATTTATAATCCCATTCTGTCTGTCTAAAATACTCAGCATCAGGATTGTAATAAGAGGGATTTTCATTGAAGTGCGAGGAAGAACCAACATTGGATTTCTTAGATGCATCAATTGCAGACTTAAGATGAGCTGAGTCAGAACCATCCTCGTCACTGTCATTATCTGAATCAGACAAGCCATCAGAAGAATTTGCAGAATCAGGCAGAATTGCCTTGCCTTTATCCAGATTCTTTGCAAGTGATGCCTGTGGCTGATGAGATCCTGAAACAGAACATGGTAACACCTAAATCTCTCTGTTCTTTTCAAGTGAACTCATCACTTCTCACACAATGTATTACTTTTAAGAGTAATAATATTCTCATAGAAGAAACTTTATAAGTAAAGAAAAAACTTATAAGATTCTTGTCTCGAAGCTACCTCTCCTTTTGCCAGTACAGAAGACTTCCACTCAATTTTTTTTAAACTGATATTTTCACACAGTCTCATAAGAAGGCTCAATCACACATTTAGCAAAGAAATAAGAGATGGCTGAGAAGAGTTGTATGCTTGTCATATAAATAGAGGTAACCTCAAAGAAGAGACTATTTATAATCATACAAATATGAGAATATATGAGAAATTACCAATACCTGGAGGTGAGTCCTCAAATGGAAGTGATAAAAGTGGAGGAACAAACAACACATCAGGTTGTTTTTTCAAACTAACAACCAGTAATGGATCATCAATAGTAGCTAGTGCAGTTGAAGGATGATTCTCAGTAGGAGTTGTTGTAACATCAGGATTTGATCTGTCAGGAGAAGGTGAAAGACCAACATCAGTACTTTGAACTGATGGTTCTTGTGGAGTCTGAGACATGTGAGCTACTTCAACAATGCTTGGTGAAGGTTCTTACGTGCTCTTCTAAAAAATATGATCGTTTATGATTGCATCCACCTTTGACAGTATCTCCTGATGAGTTTGCTTTTCCTGTAGTAGTTGAGCAGAGTCAGCAAGAAGGTCACTCTGAGCAATATTAACAATAATCTGTGCAGCCTCATTGTCTGCATCTTCCCTTTGAGAAGATGGTTCTTGTGTGACTGGATGTGTTACAGTTGCTAAATCCCTTTGAGACTTAGGTTCTTGTGTACTGACATCCTTGGAAAGAGGCTGAGTCTTCTTCTTCTTTCTGATGTATCCAACTACTTCTTCACTTTTTCTTTTCAACTGACTCTTTGAAGTTTTCTTGTGTTCAGCAGTTGCTTCATTTACTGGAAGCTTGTCAAGCAGAGCACTAGCATCAGTAGTTGGCTCCTTGGTTCCAGTAGTGTCAATTAGGTCATCAGAATGTTGATCAATGGACTTCTTGATTTTTGATAAGGACCCTATTGGTATCTGATCATCTGAGTCAGAATTATTTTATATGATCAGTCTTCTTTTCCTGATTGGAAAGCAGTCTTCTTTCTTCTCACTCTCACTTAGTGAGACTTGTTTAGCTTTATGTCCAGATGTGACAGATTTCTTAAACAGCCTTTTCTTTGTTACAACTGATGTCTTTTGAGAGACAACAGAGGAGGCTAATTTATGAGCTTGATGTGTTTGCTGTTTGGAAGAAGAAATGCTTGGGTTAGAAACAAGATGGGTGCTGTCTTGATTCTCAGCATCAGAAACAAGTTTATTCACAAGCTTTGTAAATGTTGCTTCAGGTAATGGCTTTGTGAAGATATCAGCCAGCTGCTGATCAATAGGAACAAAATGAAGTTCTATGGTTCCTTCCATGACATGCTCCCTTATGAAGTGATATCTGATACTGATGTGTTTTGTAAAAGAGTGTTGCATCGGATTTCCTGTCATGGCAATAGCACTTTGATTATCACAATAAATAGGAATTTTTGAAAATGATAATCCATAGTCCATGAGCTGATTCCTCATCCATAACAACTGAGCACAGCAACTTCCAGCTGCAATATATTCAGCCTCAGCAGTTGAAATAGAAATAGATTTCTGTTTCTTGCTGAACCATGAGACTAATCTGCCTCCTAAGAACTGAAAGCTTCCTGATGTACTCTTTCTTTCTATTTTGCATCCAGCAAAATCAGCATCTGAATAACCACATGATGCAAAATCAGCTTCCTTTGCATACCAAAGTCCAAGTGAAGCAGTACCCTTGAGGTATCTGAAAATTCTCTTTACTGCAATTAGATGTGGCTCCCTTGGATTTTCCTGAAATCTTGCACACAAACAAATGGCAAACATAATGTCTAGCCTTCTAGCAGTTAGGTATAACAGAGAACCAATCATACCTCTGTAAGTTGTGACATCAACTGCTGTACCTTCATGGGGATCAAGTTTTGTAGCAGTTGCCATAGAAGTACTTGCAGTTGCACTTTCTTGCATATTAAACCTCTTCAGTAGATTTCTTGTGTACTTGGACTGATTGATATAGATGCCATTATCAGTCTGTTTAATCTGCAAGCCTAGGAAGTTGCTCATCTCTCCCATCATACTCATTTGATATTTTGATTGCATCAACTTTAAAAACTTACCACACAGTGTTTGATTAGTTGATCCAAAAATGATATCATCCACATAAATTTGGACTAAAATCAAATCTTTACCTTTATTAAGATAAAATAAGGTTTTATCTATTGTACCTCTTTTGAATACACTTTCAAGTAGAAACTGAGCAAGGGTTTCATACCATAATCTAGGTGCTTGCTTCAGTCCATAGAGTGCTTTATCAAGTCTGTAAACATAATCAGGATGTTTAGGATTCAAAAATCCTGGTGGTTGTTCAACATAGACTTCCTCTTCAAGTTCTCCCTTGAGAAATGCACTCTTGACATCCATCTGGAAGACCTTAAACTTATTGTGAGCATCAAATGCCAAGAAGATTCTGATTGCTTCCAGCCTAGCAACAGGAGCAAATGTCTCATCATAGTCAATACCTTCCTGTTGGGAATATCCTTTAGCCACCAATATTGCCTTGTTTCTAATGATTGTTCCATCAGAATCAGTGTTATTTCTAAAGACCCACTTTGTGCCCATAATTGACTAGTTCTTAGGTCTAGGCACCAGCTTTCACACTTCATTTCTTTCGAACTCATTCATTTCTTCTTGCATAGCCATGACCCAATCTGCATCCTTAAGTGCATCTTCTACTTTCTTTGGTTCTTCTTTTGAAAGTAGATTATAGTATAAACATTCATTCTGAGTTGCACTTCTTGTCTTTACACCATCATCAGGATTTCCAATGATCAGATCAGGAGTATGATCTTTAGTCCATTTTCTGGCACTGGGAAGTGTCCTTCTGGAGCTAGATGCTCCCCTGAATTGTATGCCTCATCAAATGCATTTGAGGCTCCCCCTGAATCTGTTGTGTTATCGTCTGATGAAATATTGGGACTTGACTCATGTTCATCTGATGTTGAATCAATATTAGATTCTGAGAGATTAGATTGAGAAGAATCTTGAGATGATTCTTCAGTGTTAGTACCATCAGTTGACCCTTGCTGTTGCTCCCCCTCAACATGTACAGGTTCAGTAGTACAGTGATTATCTTCAGAATCTGAAGGAGTGTCAGGATTTGGATCATCAGGATTTGACAGTTCATTAGAATTTGATCCAGATTCCAACAATGCATTTTCATTTGCAAAGATTAAGCTTTCATAAGTGTCTTCTTCAGAACCAGGATTCTTCTTATCATCAAAAGATACATTTATGGAGACTACTACAGTGTATGTTCTCAGATTGAACACTCTGTATGCTTTTGATGGTGAGTATCCAACAAAGATTCCTTCATCAGCCTTTGATTCAATCTTTCCAAGCTGATCAATATGAGTTCTCAAAACAAAGCACTTTTATCCAAATATATGAAGATGTTTGAGACTGGGCTTCTTTTCTTTTAGTATTTGATAAGGAGTAACACCATGTCTGTTTATCAGAGTGATATTCAGAGTATAACATGTTGTGTTTACTGCTTCAGCCCAAAAGTAAGTGGGTAGTTTTGCTTATTCTAGCAGAGTTCTGCCAGCTTCAATCAAGATTCTGTTCTTCCTCTCAATAATACCATTTTGCTGAGGTGTACCAGGAGCTGAGAATTGTTGTTCTATGCCTTTGTACTTGCAGAATTCCTCCATTTTTGAGTTCTTGAATTCAGTGCCATTATCACTTCTCAGAATTTTCACTTTATGAGTGGATCTATTTTTAATTTGCCTTATGTGGTCCAGAAGAATTTCTGGAGTTTCATCCTTCCTGTGTAGAAAATAAACCCATATATATCTAGTGAAATCATCAACAATTACAAGTGTGTACCTTTTCTTGTTAATGGACATTATGTTCACCGGTCCAAAGAGGTCCAGATGTAGCATGTGATATGGCTCAGAAATGGAGAATTCAGTTTTGCTTTTGAAAGATACTCTTCTTTGTTTGGACTTTTGGCAAGCATCACAAAGACCATCAGATGAGTATAGCATGTTTGGCAATCCTCTTACAAGCTCCTTCTTGGCAAGTTCATTGATTGAATTGAAGTTGAGATTTGAGAGCTTCTTATGCCAGTTCCAGCTCTCATCTACTGATGCCTTAGATATAAGTCAAGTAGCTTCATTTTTAAGACTTTCATGCAGCCTTGCTTTATAAAGTTACCATGTCTATATCCTATCAAGACAATTTTCTTTGACTTGTTATGAATAACTTCACAGTGTGAGTCATAAAATATAACATGATAACCTCTGTTAGTGATTTGACTGATGCTCAAAAGATTATGCTTCAGTCCATCCACCAGAGCTACATTCTCTATTGCTACCTTTCCAATTATCAAGTTGCCATATCCCAGAGTGTGTCCTACATTTCCATCTCCATAAGATACATCTGGGCCAGCCTTCTTCTCAAATTATGACAGCATGGATTTATTTCCAGTCATGTGTCCTGAACATCCACTATCTAAGACAAGTGTATTTTTCTTGTTACCCTGGAATCAGAAGAATAATTAATTAAAAGGATTTTTAAGGACCCACACTTGTTGGGCCCTCTTTTTGGACAACTTAAGCCTTTGTGTGTCATGAGTACTTTTGACAGTTTTTCCTTTGTCAGGATTTGTCTTGTCGGAAGCAGATTTAGTAAAACTAACAGAATTAAGCACACAAGCAACTTTATTAAACTTAGGCAAAGGTTCATAATAATTGTGATAAAACTTGTGATAAGAACTACAAGTATAAATCGAATGCTAGCTACTACCACAATGAAAACAAGGATTTTGTGGTTTATAAAATACTGATCTACCCCTAACATCAGACTCATGAATATCAGTTTTTATTTTCTTATTCCTCCTGCAATCAATAGCAAGATGATTAGTATTTCCACAGTTTAAACAAGTTTTTCTAGGAGCATTGGGAACAACCTTGTAATTTGAATCCTTAGAAATACCTTACTTACCATTCCTGTTTCTTTTAGGACTTTTTACTTGAGGTTTGTCAGTAACCTCAGATAATTTCTTTTTTAATTGTCTTGCTGACAAAAGTCCTATGTTCTTTTCTTTTTTAATAGACTTAATGGTTTCCTTGCTTTCCTTTCTTTGAGATTTATCACTTACCGATTTTTCTTGTGATACTGATGTTGAACCCTTTTCAAAAGTGGATTTGGGTTCATCAACTTCTGAGGAGATAAACTTAACAAGAGTTTTAAGGGTAATTTTATTTTCAGTGTCAACATCCTTAACTCCATCTTTATAGCCTAGGCATTCTTTCCAGTTTTTCTTTGAGATTATCTTATGGACCTTTTTGCCTGAATCAGTCCAGGATTTAAGGGTTTTTCTCTCATTTTCTAGATCTTTTTCTAACATACTGTATCTAGCCTCAAGAATTTTTACTGTATGTTTAGCTCTCTCAAATTCTTTCTTCAAATCTATCTGATTTATTAAGTCAGACTCTAACTGTTCATTCCTAGATTTCAGGATCTCAATTTCAGTTATAAGTCTATCATTTTCTAGAGTCTTATTCTTAAAATTACCATGCAAAGATTTAAGAATAGATTTCAACTCAGATATATTCTCAGTATCAAAAGAGAAGAAAGGAGTTTGTACCTTAGACTCAGAGGAAGTAGGATCTTCAAAGCCAGCCATCAGTGCATAATATGTGTCATCATTTTCAGAATCAGAGTCCATCCAATTCTTGCTTGAAGTGATCAGGGCTTTGTTCTTTCCTTTATCATGCTTTATTTTCTTGCACTCTGAGGCAAAGTGACCAGGTTCGTCACAGTTGTAACACTTGATCTTTGTCCTGTCTACCTTCCCAGCTTTGGAGTCCTTTCCATCTTTTCTCCCAGTTGACTTCCTTTCACCTCTAGTGAACTTCTTCCTGAAGCTTCTGTTGTTCTTAGACTTCCTGAATTGCATCCTTCTGAAGCCCTTAACTAACAATGCGGTCATTTGCATGACATCAGAATCTGTCATGTTCTCATCAGTTTCAGAATCAGTATCATCATCAGGATTTGATGATGATGAATCAGTATCTGATTCTGGCAAATTGTTCTTCTTTCCTACAGCTCCAACATACTTTTCTTTTGAAGCTTTATCATTTACTTTCAAAGCAACATATTTCTCTTTGTTGCTTTTCCTCTCCCTCCTTTACTGAACCTCCAAATCATGAGTTCTCAGCATGCCATAGACTTCATCCAGAGTAATTACTTCCAGATCATACTGATGTCGTATGATTGAAGTACGAGTCTCCCATTCTTCACTCAAAGCTCTAAAAAACTTGGTGTTTGAATCCTCTCGATCATACACCTTTCCCACCAAAGACAAATTGTTGAGCAGGGTCAGAAATCTGTCATAGATGTCAGTGAGACTTTCACCAGGCTTGGCCTCAAAGTGTTCATATTCTTGAATCAGAACAACCCTTCTGTTCTTCTTGATGGCCATGGTTCCTTGATATTGAGTTTCAAGTGCATCCCATATCTCTTTGGCAGTCTTGTAGGCTATAACCCTGTTTGACATCACAGAATCAAGACTGTTATGCAAAATGTTTCTTACCTTTGCATCTTTCAGCACAACTACTTTCTCTTCTGGTGTCCACTCAGTCTTCTCATTCAATTGATAATGTTCAGCAACAGTAGGAGTTGCAGGCACCAGTTTTGTTGGCATGAAGGGTCCATCATTGATTACGTCGAGATAATCTAGATCTGTAGCTTCCAGGTGCATGAGCATCTTCACCTTCCATGTTGGATATTCAGTCTTTTTCAGAATGGGAATTTTAATGCTTTCATACTTGTTCAGAGACATGTTTAGATCGTTTCTGATTATAAATTTATCAGTGAGCTCTGATACCAATTGTTGCCCAGTGAAGATACAATTGTTTAAGGGGGTTGGATACAATTGTATAAATGTTTCGAACAAGTAATAAAATATAACAATTTTTTATATTTTTGATAAAAACTGTTACAAAATCCTCTCAAGAAATACTGATGTTCTTGAGAGCTGCTAGGTCGAATGATACTCGAGATCGATACACTAAGTGATGACCTAAACTGTCTTTATATACAACAACAAATCAATCTAAAATATGCATTATCAAAAGCTAACTGAAACTGATACATATCTTCAACTAAATAGATAAAGTCCTATAACTCAGACGTAAAAGATATTTGCTCCACATTACAAGGAACAAAACAAATCCTTTAAGCAGACTGGCTTCAAATACTGATGATATCCAAATGCTGATGATGTATCCAATCCTGACGATACATCAGATACAGATGGCCCCCGAACAACCAGATCCTGAGCTTCTTCTGATCATTGAGAATTCAATATGTAACAATACCAACTAATTATTATTATTCGTATTTTATATTTTTAACTCATAGGACCCAGAATCGCGTCATCACAGTCCACCGTCAGCTCACCGATGTTCATAGCTGACGGCGGCGAAATCTGTCGGTGCCCGAATAATTCAGGTGTCCATACTGATTCCACCGATTAATAAAATTTCTACACAAAATTCATTTGTACCTCAAGAATATTAATCAGATATAATCTGCAAAATAAATAAAAAGATGAATTCAGAATTAACCGAAATAAAATAATAGCAGCAGCCATCGCATAATACAATCGGCAAAACTGAACAGGGAAACAAGACTCACGCGCCGCGCACACACAACAACCCACCACCATCTCGCCGAAATCCGACAAGAGGCGGCAGCAACCTAGAAAACACACACGCACAACACATAATTTACACACACTCAAGCACATACATATACACACGGTATATATACATACGAAAAGGAAGTAAAAGAAAGCCAGGCCAGAAATAATAGCCGAAAACGAATCGGAAATTAAAGGATCAAGGCGGAAACCTGACACCGACAACGGCCGGAATACAGGGGCGGCGAACAGGAAACGGAGAGAGAGGGGAACAAATCACAGGGGAAGGAAACGAAAGAAAAAGAAAGACAAAGAAAGGGAGAGATAAGGCGGCGGGGCGGGGAAGAAAGGAATAGAACGAGGGGGGGGGTTGCCTCTGTTGTTTATTTTCTTTTATTATTTTTTTTACCACTGCATCCATGCCGCGTGTCCAAGTGCTGAAGGAAATGAAGAAACATATTTAACGAACCATGTTGCGCATAAAACAAATTTATAAAATTACGAAATAGTTTTAAAATTTTCTAAAAATCCCGAAACTAGTAAAATTAAATTTTCATGATTATTAAAGCATTTTTGAAACGCAACTCGTACCCGCATTTCACAATTAACGAACCGAGCTGCAGTTAAAACAAATTAAGAAAATCACGAAAATAAACTTAAAATGTTACAAATATCCCGAAGTTTATAAAAACATAAATTTCGTAATTTTAGGACAATTTTTGAAATGTAATTTATACCCGCTTTTAACAATTAAACGAATCAACGCGCAGGGTGAAATTAATCCCAAAAATTTCCAAAATAATTTTAAAATTCTCGGAATATTCCAAACTTACATAAATATGAATTTTGTAATTTTTAAAGCATTCTGGAATTAAATACGGATTTTACAAATAAATGCAATCAGAAAATCATTCAGGGCCAAAAAATTTATAAAATATTGATTTCTAAATTTTATAAAATCCCTACAATAATTATTGTACTTATGAAACCATAAAAATAATTTTAGAGATAATCCAAATATTTATGAAAAATAAAACGGCAATAAAATCAATTTTAAAAGCGAAATAAAATCATACAACCCAATAATTAACCACCCAATTCAATCTCATACACTATTAATCACATATACATAATAACAAAGCCATAACCCGATGACAGAACCCATATATATTATTTATTTAATAATTCCATAATTACACATTTAAATATAATAATAATAATAAAAATATACGAGTCGTTACAACTATAGCCTTTTATACTGCAACCTATAACCCATGAAAATGTATTTGTTGTGCAAGACATGCCTGTACTACAACAAGACTACGACAAATTGATAACCCTAAGTAAGTTGTATGATAATCTAAGTTTGCATTCTGTATTGTAACACTTAAGTCTGGAAAAATATAAATAGACTAGACTGGAGTATTTTTCTGTAAACAGTCTCAAGCCTAAGAATAAGCTTTGGAAGAAGATCATGAAAATCATGCCTCAGAGAAAGTGTGAAGAATCTTGGAGTTTAATAAATCTGTTTTGTGAAAAAAATTCTAAGTCGAGAAGTCTATAATTCACAGATTAAGTGTTATAGAGAAGTCATTCGAGAACTCCAGAATGACTTATCGAGAAGTCAAGAAAAGCTTATAGAGAAGTCTCAAAGATATCGACAAGCCAAATTGAGGACATGAAGATTGGAGATATCGACAAGTCATTTCTTTACTAGAGATCTCTAAGATATCCACAAGTCAAAATGTCACTAGAGAACTCTGAGATATCGATAAGTAAATTCTACATTCAAAGAACTGAAGACCTCGATAAGTGAAGTTCATTCGAGGACTCAGAGATATCGATAAGTCAAGTTCATTCGAGGACTCAGAGATCTCGATAAGTCAAAGTTCATTCGAGAACTCAGAGATCTCGATTAGTCAAAATTATACTCGAGAACTCAGAGATCACAACAAGTCAATTTCACATTCGAGAACTTGAAGACTTTGATAAGTCATGTCAACTATAGAGTAATAAGAGATCTCGATAAGCCATTATACTTATCGAGATGTCTAGTTCTCTATATGACTAACTGGAGATCTCGATGTAAAGCTCAAGTACAAAATGCATATCAGTTTAATATCCAGGATTATCAATCAACAAATAAATCAATAAATGATTTGAAAAGTCTACAAAAGTAGCTTGAATAGTACAAGATCAACTAACAAAGAAAAGTCACCAACATGCACGATTTGCAAAGATACACTGAGCCAGAAATAGAAAGTTTTAGTTAACTTATAGTAGGGTTTAGTTCATGTTATTGCATGCTGTGTAAAACCAGTGGTTACTGTTCTATAAAGTAAACACCGGATACTTTATTTCTGTAGTAACAAATAGATCTGAAAAATCTTGTAACT
The DNA here is from genome assembly GCF_009905375.1 of Apium graveolens. Lineage (NCBI taxonomy): Eukaryota > Viridiplantae > Streptophyta > Magnoliopsida > Apiales > Apiaceae > Apium > Apium graveolens. The sequence continues at coordinate 5,639,493 of NC_133648.1, read as the reverse complement.
CTTAAGAGAGAAGCTGAGCTCTTAACATACTAAGAACCCAGAAATTTGTAGCAAAACACTAGCTTGATTTTAATATAAAATTAGGTGAGTTTTGTAAGATAAGGGTGTTCATGTGTATGTTTTAATTATTCTGTTAAAGCACATGATCTCTACAATACATATTACTTTGTTCACCATCCAAAAATAGTACAAAAAGATTAAAATTGTCCAAAACACATTCACCCCCCTCTGTGTTGTATTTATTACCTAACAAGTGGTATCAGAGCGAAATCTGAAAGCAAACAGATTAAAGATCTTGGAAGAATGAATACACAGAAGCTAAGCAGTATCAAGATCCCTACCTTTAACAGATCTAACTTACATTATGGAAGAAGAAAATGTTGTTATTTATCAGAATGACCAATCCACTATACATTTAGATCCTAAAGAATGGGCCTTTCACTCCCATGGTAAAAGTTGAGGAATTTACAGATGGGGACATGGTTATTCAAGCATATTATGCTCCTAAGGATCCTTTAGAATATAATGAAACTGAAAAAGAAAAAGTTTCTCTGGATAGTGGCTTGCAGCTGATCTTAATAGAGTCATTTGACAATGTAATGTACAACAACATTGTCAACTGTGACACAACCAAACAGATCTGGGAGAAAATAAAGATCTTATGTGAAGGAACAGAGGAGGTTAGATCAAATCAAGGAGGATTCTGGTTTCTCAGTATGAGGGGTTTATGGCCAAACCAAAAGAAGGAACCACTTAAGTTTTTGAAAGGTTTAATAAATTGATAAATGACTTGCAGCTACATGATAAATATTATGAAGCTGTGGAGGTTAAACTAAAGTTCTTTCTAGCTCTTCCTGACCATCTTGAACAAAAAATTTTAGCCATTAGAGGAGGAAGAGATCAAGCAGAATAACTTTGGAAGTTCTATATGGAATCTTGAAAACTTATGAACTTAAAATGATGCAAAGGAAGTCATTAAAATCACACTATGGTCATGTTGTTGATGGTTCAAGTGCTTTGATTGTTAATGAAAGAGAAGAAAGTGAAGATGAGCAAGATGATCAAGTTCCAGTTATTCAAGCTATGGAACAAAAGAACAAAAGACCTCGGAATCAAGTTCTGTTCGAACTGGAGGAAGATGAATATTACACCTTGGATATGCTAGATGAAATGGATCAGTCCATGGCTTACTTGGCTAGAAAATTTTCCAATATTAGATTCAAGAAACCAAGGTTTTTCAAAGGCAAAGGACAATCTTCCAACAGTAACAATTGGAAACCAAAAGCTCAGTACAATTCAGTTAGCAAAGGTGGCTACAAAATAGGATTTGTGGACAGATCAAAGATAAGGTGCTTCAACTGTGATGAGTTGGGTCACTTTGGTACTGAATGCAGAAAACCTAAAAAGGTGAAGAAAGACAAGGATTATTTTGAGCTGGAAGCAAAGTATGAAGCTCTCTTGAAGAAGCGGTTTGGAAAAGCCTATATTGCAGAAGGAAAAAGTTGGGATGATACTGATATTGATGATGAGGATGAAAAAGTCGGAAACTATGCACTTATGGCTTTTGAGCATGAAGAAACATCCACTTCAAAACCAAAGGTACCAACTCTAACCACTATTGATTTAAATGCTATTCAATATAAGGAGACTGTGGAAAAGATGAGTGTAGAGATATTTCATATACACACCAGCCTAGTAGCAGCTACTGAGGAAGTCAGTAGGCTAACAAAGGCTAATGGGAAGCTTGAGAGTGAAAAACAAAAGATGGATCTACTGCCTGTGGAGCTTGAGTCAGTCAAGCAAGAAAATGAATACCCGAAAAACAAGCTGAAGTGTGCCAATAAAATTAAAGCTGTGTTAAGAGAGAAGATTGAAAAAAATGAAGTTAAACTAAAATCTTTTAGAAATGCATCTGAGTTGGTTGGACAATACCGAGAAGAATAAGCCATGTGCTAACATAGTTATTGGTCTTGATTATGATGCCTTGAATAGCAAGATGAAAGCTATAGGTGGTAAAGGAAAAACAACAGAAAATGAAGATTTTCCTACTATGATGAAAAAGGTTGGTTCACCTATATTCAAAGCATATGAAGTAGACTTCAGTGAAGAATAGTTGATCATAAAGCAAGAAATTGCTGATGAAGACAATGAGAAGAAAAATACAGAAATAACTCCATCTTCCAAAACTGAAAAGAAGCCTATGGCCAACCAAGATTTCAAGACATCTATCAAGGAAATAAAAATTGAAGATGCAAGAAAGAAAAAGAAGAATAGAAATGGAAAGATTGGGATTAAAAAACAACAATTTTGCTTATATTGCTGATGCTCCAAGAAAATAATGTCAGAAATATGGCTCTGTGAATCATCTAACTCACCTCTGTAAAAAGGGTGTTAGCAAGCCAGTAGAAGGAGCATGCAAGTTCAATGAAGCAGATGCAAGTGATCCCTACTCATTCTGTGACAAGTTTGATTGCATCCCTTGCAACTTGTAAGTGATGAAAAGTTTCCACAAGCTGAGAGTAGACCTCAAAGAAGTAAAAATTGGGTCTACATCAAAAAGGTAAAATGCACAACTGTCAATGCATTTTATTTTATTTGAAATAACTCATTCTGATTCTACTCACTCTAGTAATAAGAAGAAAGTATCCAACACTGCTTGGGTTGCTAAACATACTTAAACTCATTGTGTACAGGGCAAAAAGAAAAAAGTCATATGGATCATAGACAGTGGATGCTCAAGACATATGATAGGTGATATGGCCTTGCTATCACAGTTTGAGGAAAAGGCTGGCCCATTAGTAACTTTTGGAGACAACAAAAAAGGCTTTACAATGGGATATGGCAAATTGATTTCTGGAAATATTGTCATTGATGATGTAGCACTAGTAGTTGGTCTTAAAGTGAATCTTCTTAGTGTTATCTAATTTGCAGACAAAGGTTTTAAAGTTTTATTCAACAAAGAAGAATGCAATTTTATCAGCAAGAAAACTGGTGAAGTTGCTCTGAAATGAGCAAGGAAAGGAAGTTTATTTGTTGCAGACTTGGACTCAGCAAATAAGGATGGAATATGTTGCTTCTACACCGAGGCATCTATAGAACAAAGCAAGCTATGGCATAAGAAGCTGTCTCACTTGAATTTCAAGACAATTAACACTATGGTAAAAAAGGAGTTAGTGAGAGACATGCCTAATCTGGAGTTTGCTCAAGATGAAGTCTGTGATGCTTGTCAAAAAGGGAAAATGAAAAGATCAAGTCACAAGAGTAAAGCTGTGAATTCTATAAGTGTACCTTTGCAACTTATTCACATGGACTTATTTGGACCAGTTAATGTCCAATCAATTTCAAGAGAAAGATATGCACTTGTGATGGTGGATGACTACTCAAGATATACATGGGTAGAATTCATGCACTCTAAAGATGAAACTCCACACATCATAATTGAACATAAGAAGATTGAGAAGCAGGCTGAAGATCAGAATTATGTGAAAAGGTTGAAAAATGACAATAGAACAGAATTTATGAATGCAACCTTAACTGAATTCTGTAAAGACAAGGGAATTGTTCAAGAGTTCTCAGCTGCTAGAACACCTCAACAAAATGGGGTAGTTGAGAGAAAGAATAGAACAATAGTAGAGGCTGCTAGAACAATGCTGCGAGATACAAAACTGCCAACTAGTTTTTGGGAAGAAGTTGTGAACACTGCATACTATACTCAAAATAGATATCTAATTAACAAGAATCTTGGCATGTCACCTTACTCAATCTTGTCCAAAAGAAAGCCTACTGTGAAGCATTTTTATGTATTCGAAAGCAAGTGCTATGTGTTGAAGGACAACTCTGAATAAGTGGGAAAATTTGACTCTAAAGTGTTTGTGGCATTTTTCTGGGATATTCATTGTAGAGAACTGCATATAAAGTCTATGTGATTGAACAGAAGAAAAGTATGGAAAGCACATATATTACTTTTGATGATGACAAGTGTCCGAGCTTGGAATGCCTTGATGAAGATAAAGCTGAAGCCCTTAAGTTTGAAAATCTCAATATTGATAGTGATTATGATGATGAAGCTGAAATCAACATAAATCACAGAATTGAAGAAGAGTCTACTGGATAAGTGAATCATGAGAATGGAAGCTCATCTTAAACACCTAAATTTTGATAGCACAAACTCAGGGGGAGAAAGAGGAGAAAATTCTGGAAGTCATTCCAATAATGAAGGAGAAGTAAAAAACACAAGTCAACAAACTCACACAAGAAAGTGGGATAGAAGTCACACCAGAGAAGCAATTATTGGTGATCCAGCTGCTGGAGTGAGGACTAGAAGTGCGAATGCAAATAAATGCCTTCATACATGTTTTCTGTCACAAATTGAGCCAAAGAAAACTGAAGAAGCCCTTCTTGATCCTGATTGGATATTTACAATGCAAGAAGAGCTAAGTCAGTTTGAAAGAAACAAATTTTGGAAATTGGTTCCTGCACAAAGAACATAAGTATAATTGGAACAAAATGGGTGTTCAGGAACAAGATGGATGAAAATGGAAATGTTACCAGAAACAAAGCAAGGTTGGTTGCAAAAGGCTACTCAAAGGAGGAAGGAATTGATTATGATGAAACTTTTGCTCCAGTTCCAAGACTTGAAGCAATAAGGATTTTCCTGGTATTTTCTGCATATTCAAATTTCAAGGTATATCAAATGGATGCGAAGAGTGCATTCCTTAATGGTGAGTTGGAAGAAGAGGTTTATATGCAACAATCACCTGGCTTTAAAGATCCAGAATTTCCAAATTTTGTATACAAGCTACTCAAGGCTCTCTATGGACTTAAACAAGCACCTAGAGCTTGGTATGACACACTGTCAGAATTTTTGATTAAGTATGGATTCACTAGAGGTACCATTGATAAAACTCTTTTCTACAAGAAGCATGGTGATGATATGATTCTAATACAAATCTATGTGAATGATATTATCTTTGGTTCTACTAATGAAAAGCTTTGCCAATTATTCTCTAAGCTTATGCAAAGTGAATATGAAATGAGTATGATGGGGGAATTAAGTTACTTTCTTGGACTTCAAGTCAGTCAAAAAAGTGATGGAATCTTCATCAGCCAAATTAAGTATGTCAAAGATTTATTGAAAAAGTTTGGCATGATTGATTTTTCATTTGCATTTACACCTATGTCTACAGCAACAAAGTTGGATGAAGATAAAAAGGGCAAGAGTGTAGATATTTCAAGCTATAGAGGAATGATTGGATCACTACTTTACTTAACTGCAAGTAGACCAGACATCATGTTTGCAACATGTCTGTGTGCAAGATTTCAACTCAATCCAAAAGAATCACATTTGATGGCTGTAAAGAGAATTTTCAGATACTTGAAGGGGACTCCAAACTTAGGATTATGGTATCCTAAGGGAACTGGTTTTGAAACTGTTGGATACACAGATGCGTATTTTGCTGGATGCAGGGTTGACAAGAAGAGTACTAGTGGAAGCTGTCAGTTTCTTGGACAAAGACTTGTATCCTGGTACAGTAAGAAACAAAAATCTGTGTCAACTTCCACAACTGAGGCTGAATACATAACTGCTGGAAATTATTGTGCTAAAGTGCTTTGGATTAAAAATCAGCTAATGGACTATGGCCTAGTGTTACATAAAATTCCAATTATGTGTGACAATACTAGTGTTATATTTATTGTGGCTAATCCAGTTAATCATTCTAGAACAAAGCATATTGATGTAAGGTGCCATTTTATTAGAGAACATGCTACAAATGGTACCATTGAGCTTTTTTTTTCCAACAGAAAAATAATTAGCTGACATTTTTACTAAACCTTTGGATGAAGCAACTTTTACTAGACTTGTAGGTGAAATTGGAATGCTTAATTCTTCATCCTAAGGCAAGAACTCAGGTAATATTTTGCAGCAGATTAATTTCTAGTAAATCAAAATTCATTTGAATAATTTGAAATTAACTGAGATATGAATTATAAATATGTCAGAAATCTCTGCATATTTATTTTTCAAAATTAAAAAATCAGCTTGGAATTTTTTAAATTCTAAGTAAACCGTCTAGATGTTGATTTACATGTTCAATATGTAAAATTAACACAAGGCAGAATCAAAATGATCAAAAGTATATTGAGAACTGAGTTCTCGATAAGTCTAATTGACTTATCGACAAGTCATTTTAAGACTTCTCGAGTGAGTTTTTGATAAGTCAATTTTCTGACTTCTCTGGGGACTTCTCGATAAGCTTTATTATGACTTATCGATAAGTCATTGTAGAGTTCTCTATAAGTGTTAATTCAAGGAGTTCTCTACAAGTATAATTTTAGAATTATAAATAAATCAGAACTAAAATAATTTAATCCAATAAATTATTTTGGTAAAATACTTTTGACAAAATTATTATGATTTTATTTTGATTTATTCAAATAAAAGTCGGAAATAATTCAGTCCATTTTGGACAAACTGGGTATTTATTAGGCATCTCGATAAGCTTATTTTTAGTTCTCTACAAGAATAAAACAAAATGACTTATCGATATATCTTTCACTTTTTAAAATGTCTTCTCGATAGACAAATTCCAAACGTCTATTTATTGAGATCTCGACAAGTCATTTACTTTTACTATAAATATCCAGACATCTCGACATACATATACTTACGCCTTCGAGAACTCTAAGTGACCTAGCTTTTTCAATTCCAAACCGATTTCTCTCTCATTTCATATCCTTTCTCTCTAATTTCTTTTACCCATTAATCTTCACATTCACAACAATGGCAACAAACATTATTGTACCCTTCATCCCAAAGGAGACCAACTTCATTGCATTCTTAGATGCCAATCAAGCTCCTTAAGCCTTCAAGAGCTTTGTTGAGTTCTTGCCTGGAACTTACTTTGTTGGAGCTCTTACAGCTAACCTAGTTCTCTATCTGGATGTATTGGGTGATTTCTAAAACACAACTGTAGCTAGGACAGTTGTGCATGAAGACCAATCTTCAAGTCTAGTGATTAACTTTCAAATCAAAGGACAACAGGTTGAGATAACTGAAGCTGATATGAACCTGACCTTGAACATTCCAACTGTCAAGGTAGTAGGGATTCCAACTCAGGAGGAGCTATATGAATTCTTGGATTTTATCAACTACTCTGAGAAGATTAACTTGGCTAGCTTGAACAAGAAAAATTTGAGAAGGGAGTGGTCCTTTCTGTTTGGTTCTGTGATAAGAGTTTTCACATGCAGGAAATCATGATTTGACAACATTTCTAGTGTTGTTCAGAAGCTGGTCTACTCAATGGGTCACAACAAGCAGATTAATATAGAACACTACATTCTGGAGGAATTGAGCACCAGGCTCATCATGCCATTATCTTCAAGAGGTAAAGAAATTTTCCTTCCTAGATTCATTATGTCTTCTTTAAATCATAAAGTAAATGGCATACATATGCTTGAAGGTGTAGATAGGTCATTAATAGGCAACTATAAGAAGGTGTCCAAAATCTTATTTGGATCACTTACTACTAAGAATAAGGTACATGTGGGTCTTAGGTTAACACTTTTCATGATTGAAAGATTTAAGACCTATCCTTACCTTATACCTGATATGAGGATCAATGTAGTTCAACCTAGTGCAACAATGGTTCCTGAGCCTGTGGAAGTATAAACACAGACACACCCACAAGAACCTTCCCATGTTGAGCCTACTTTTTCAAAACCAATAGCTTCTAGGAAACAACCACTTCATCGTCTCAAAAGGGTGAAGTGAGTAAAAAGAAGAGAAAGGAGGTAATCCTTAATATATTAAATGAGAGTGGTGAGGAACAAACACAATCTGAGTCACCCTTGGTTAAAAGAATAAAGAAGCAAAAGAAAACTGAGTTGACCACTCAAGGCACCTCTACATTCTCCCAAAAGGATGTAGTTGTAAACAAGGAACTTGAACAAAATCTAGGGTGTCCTCTCAACAGGGTGTCTCTATTGAAAAGAGCATTCTCCCAAATGCACCCTGTAAAGAGTCTGCACAACCATCACTTGAACAAATAAAAGTGTATGGAAGGAGAAATAAGGATGACACACACAAGGAGAGTACATCTCTTGAAGCTCCCTCATCCATTCAGGTGGAGCTGCCAACACTCAGTCCTGAGCTTCAAAATCTTATATCTAATATTTTTTCTTCCTACACTGAGACACTTGAATCTTATCCTCAAGTGTTGCCCCATTCAAGTGACTTGGTTCATGAAACCTTGCTCACCACCCAGACAGCAAATTTAGATGGTGAGAGACTACAAGCTGGGATAAACCTTGATGACACCATCACAAACATGGGGGATTCATCAGTTTTCATTGAAGACCCCATGGTGATCACAAATTCACCTTCATGTGCAAATCAGCCTTCACAGGCTGTTAGGTTTGAGGGTAGTACTCATGAGGGGGAGCTATCTAAATCCTCTCCAATTCAATTGGAGGATCCTGTTTCAGGAACAACTCCCCTCAAAACCCTAGAAGAAATTACATTAACAATTGATGCTAGGAGTACAATTACCAATGATCCTGTTATAGAGGAGGCAAGTACATCACATTCAAGTGACATTGTTCTGAAAGGGACACAAGGGTTTGAGATTGGTATACATGACAATAACCCAATCAAATCCCCTTCAATTCCAATGGAGGTTCCCACTTCTAGTGGAGGACAACACACTGTCATAACCACAGTATCTACTGTGAGTCAAACAGTGACTCCTGTCACAGGTGGTTCTGTTATATTATCACTTTCTCACCCAATAAATCAACCCTCAACTTCTCAAACTCAACAACCTCATCTCATCTCCCAGTGGCTTCAAGAAACTGAAGATCAACCTTCAACCATTGAAGATCTTGTAGTTGACCAGATTGGAGGCCTTGCACAAATCTCACAACAGCTGCTCACATCCAACATGTCAAATCAGGACTACCAAACTATCATGTTCACCTACCAGACATATATTGAAGAAAATTATTGATGAAGCTGGTCAGGATGCAAACTGTGATGCTTGGCTAGATAAAGAATTTTCTATTGAAATGGATGTTGTGCTAGCTAAGTTCAGGGATGAGTATATTACTATTTAGGGAATCAATGCTAGATCACTAACTCCTCAGGAAGTGTATGATGCCATCAATGATGTATACAAGGCTCAAATCATGGCTTTCCACAACTTTGGGAAAGTACTTCAGATTACATTGACTGGACATCAAGACAAAATAATGAAGATGGTAAGGGAAAAGATGGAATAAATCATCCCTTCTCAAACAGAGATAAAAAACAAATTCATAAAATTTACTGATCATATGTCAAAGTATGATCTCAGTGGGGTGGAAACTAGCATCAAGAACATGAGAACCTCATTTGTAGCCCTACATGACCAAGTTCAAAATCACATCATAAATTCCAATGATTCAAGACTGAAGCTGGATCAAATGCACTCTAGCAGATACACTCCTTCAGCCTTGCTCATGGATGAAATTAAGAAGGCCGTGCTGGACATTTTTGGGGTCTCTACTTCTTCTACATCTCAATCCTCATCCACAATGCAGGTTCAAGAACTATAAAAACAAGTATCTTCTCTCCAATCTTCCAATGACTCACTGAGTGCACAAGTACAAGCTCTTACATCCTTAGTGTAGAGTCAACAGACAGACATCAAAACCCTGATGGATTCTCACAAGCATCTCCAAATGCATAATTCTGTTGCTTTGACAGCTATCATGGTGAAGCTCAACATACCACTGCCTGGAGAAGTAAGGCCATAATTACCAACTCCCCTACTCATGCATGTCACCAAGACTAAGGGGGAGATTGAAGTTAGGATTCAACAATCCAAGAATGCTGGTAAATCTAAATCTAAAGAGCCTATTCAGGTTGGCCAAAGTTCTTCATATGCTCAAATCTCTCATGATGTTGGAAAAGAAAGACTTCTAAATGCTGCAGAAGGACCAAATCAAGATCAAGAATTTAGTGAACTTCTTGCAGTACTAAGAATGTCTCTTCAAAATAACTACATCACCTACAAGAAAGCATTGGCCAAAAACATCAACTTCATTAGGGAAGTGGTTGTGAAAATTGATAATTTCTTGGAAAAGAAAATTGTTGTGAACATCAATGATGGTGGTGTGGACAGATGTTTCCAGGTGTCTCTTCCAAATCTTAAAACTTTAAGAGCATCTGAACTGGATGTAATGATTGAAAGAGTAAATCCAGTTATTCAAGAGGACACCCAGCTGCTAAAAGAGCTCAAAAATGCACATATAGCAGCTTTTCTTGAAGCCTATCTATATCCAAACAAAGGGGTAGCCTACATCTGTCCAATAACTAAACAATGTAAACATCTCATTGTTTCTAAAAACTGTGTCAGATCAAATATGAGGCCGATCATGACTTTGCAGTCTGATCTAAAGTATAAAATGAGCAAGAAGCATGAGGATGTGGAGATGATAAAGATCTTAGACATATACCTAATGAATTATGACACCATGTTTCCAACCACTCAATTCAATTTAAAAGAAGACAAGGATGATGATGAGCAGAAACATGATGAGCAAAAATCTTCTGGCTCAAATCCAAGTCAATCTTCAAGAGCAACTGGCAGCAAGGATAAAAGAAGGAGGAAAAAGAAGGAAGACAATTTAGGACCACACCAACAAACCCTAAAATCCTAATCAGTCAGTCTCAACCTACCAAACCTTTTAGCTTAAACACTCAACCATCTCTCACCTCAAAGCCAAAATTTCTATACAAGGCAACTGTAAATTCTTTTCTCAAAATCTCAATCACTACCAGCCGAACCAGCTTGAAGAAAATCACAACCTTACCTTCATATAAACCTCCATCCAGGACACACTTTAAATCTGTTGGGAGAAAAACAAAGCAACTGCAAGTTACTAAAAGATCACTCTAGAATTTCTATGATCAATCTAACTTTCTGCCACTAAACTGGTGCTCCACAGATGAAGAATATTTTTAACAGCTAGCTGAAGAAATAGTCAGAGTTTGGGTAGTATCATATACAGAAGTCAAAATTTACTATGATGATGGGTCTTTCACTTTACTTGGTAGTAACCTAATGGACACGCTTTCAACCACAGAATTCAAAAGAGTGATCAGTTTAATGAAGAATAAGGATATAATCACAAGGTTTTGGAAAGCTGTATACTGTGTATGGGTGAAAGAAAGAGAGGAGAAAATTGCAAGGGAAAAAGCTGAAAAGGAAGAAAGAGACAGGAAGTATGCAGAAGAACTAACAAGAATTGAGAAAAGATCTGATGAGCTTAAAGCAAAAGAGATGAACGGACTCTCCAAAGATGGACATTTTCTGAACATAAAAGTTGGAAGATTCTCCAGATTTAGAGCTGGTTACTTAAACAATTGTTCATTAGATGAGTGGCTTACACTAATGGAAGCTTTGAGATGAACTGAAATCTTAGAAGAAATGGAAGTATTAGTAACTTTTAAAGATCTCATTAAAAAAGAGCCTGGTTATGAAGAATTCATGTAAAAAATACATTTATTAAAACTTCTATAACTACTCAATGTTGAATGATGTAATTCTGTCGATTTGTATGTAAAGTTTAATTGTGCATTGCAGGTTGGGGTTAGTCTTGTTAACATGCATGAATTTGTGATAAGCAGTCTTCTCACAAATTGAGGGAGATTGTTGTGCAAGACATGTCTGTACTACAACAAGACTAAGTCAAATTGACAACTTTGGTGAGACTGCGTAACTGTATGAACAGTTACGTGATAACTCAACATGATAACGACACTAGAACATGACAGGGTAATAATACTACGTCTACACAAGAAATCAGGAAGAATGAAGTAAGGCAAATACAAAGAATCAGAAGATTAGAAGAAAGCTTGAAATCTGTTTACAGGTCACTGAAAGAAGTTAATTAATATGTTCATGCCTCAGTGAAGAATAAAGGTTAAAGACTTTCAGGGTTTCAGAAATGATGAAGATTCAGTGTATAAAGTGCTACCAGAAGATTTCAGTGTATTGGCATTGATTTAAGATAGACAGTATATGAAGCATAGGAATCTGAAGAATTGAAGACATGGTATAAACAGAGGTTAAAGAAGACAGCTGCAGTCTTGAAGTTATACTCACTGACAGGAGCTCATTTAAATGTTCAAGTGTCGGTGAAGAATAGTGAATGAAGTGTTCAAGATTGTAGTAGCAATGAAGACGTTGTTTAAAGTACCAGAAAGGATTCCAGTGAAAGTACAATTGTTTATTGACAGTCAGTGTTAGAAGCAATGGATATTCAACCAATCTGTATCAACTCAGAAACACAAGACAAATGGATTTTAATTCAATTACAGAAGAAGTTGTTGATACAGTGAAGAATGGTTTGACAAAAGCAAGAATATTCTAAGTCATAACAGTCTTCTACCTGGTCGCCATAGAAGTGTACAAAGACTATGGTCGCCACATAACTGGTCGCCATAGAGAAATCTCTAAGGCATCAGTGGTCGCCATAGAACCTAGTCGCCATAGAAGTAGTTCACAGGGATTCACCTGGTCACCATAGGGCTTTGGCTAGTCGCCATAGGACTTCAAAGTTCACAGGGATTCACCTGGTCGCCATAGGGCTTTGTCTGGTCGCCATAGGACTTCATAAGCATACCTGGTCGCCACAGAGCCTTACCTGGTCGCCATAAAGCTTCAGCCAGTCGCCATAGAGAAGACAGACTGTACAGGTCGCCATAGAACACTTGGTTGATTTTTCAGTGAATTATACAACAGTAATTCATGGATATTTGTGGACACAAAGCTGCCACCTGTCCAAATTAGTTGAAAGTCTACATAGAGTAGTAGAATATATAACAATAAATTATTATCATTGTTACAAGTTCTGTTCATCTTCTCTCTCACGGGAGGTGATGAAAACAAGAAACAAAGAGGATACAGAGAAGCTCAGCACTTTGATATCCGTTTAACTTCTCACCGGAGAAACGTTATAATGCCCGATTTAACTCTTGTATATTCATAGGGGCAGTATAATCGTTATCCGGTAATTAAATCCTTAGACAAACAAAAGCTATATCATTGTATAGGATTTGATTTGTAAATCTTTGTAGAAGTTAGGAACTTTATTATTCTTAGATTGTATCCGGTTAATTTATTTACCGGAGTGTAGCAACACCCCTCGAGGATTTATATACGAATATATACTTCCCCGAATATCTTGTGTTCCTCATTTTATATTCCCAAACACTATTCAGCTCAAGAACACGGAACCACTAACCGAGCACTAAATCTATATCCGCTAAAGATTCGAAAGAATTTTTAATTTAGTGATTATCGTATTCAACCCCCCCTTCTACTATAATTTGGGACCTAACAACAACCCTAAGTAAGTTGTATGATAATCTAAGTTGACATTTTGTATTGTAACATTTAAGTCTGTAAAAATGTAAATAGACTAGACTGAAGTATTTTTCTGTAAACAGTCTCAAGCCTAAGAATAAGCTCTGGAAGAAGATCATGAAAATCATGCCTCGGAGAAAGTGTGAAGAATCTTGGAGTTGAATAAATCTGTTTTGTGAAAAATATTCTAAGTCAAAAATCTACAAGTCACAGATTAAGTGTTATAGAGAAGTCATTCGAGAACTCCAGAATGACTTATCGAGAAGTCAAGAAAAGCTTATAGAGAAGTCTCAGATATATCGACAAGCCAAATTGAGGACATGAAAATTGGAGATATCGACAAGTCATTTCTTTACTAGAGAACTCTGAGATATCGGCAAGTCAAAATGTCATTAGAGAACTCAGAGATATCGATCAGTAAATTCTACATTCAAAGAAATGAAGACCTCAATAAGTGAAGTTCATTTAAGGACTCAAAGATATCGATAAGTCAAGTTCATTCGAGGACTCAGAGATTTCGATAAGTCAAAGTTCATTCGAGAACTTAGAGATCTCGATAAGTCAAAATTATACTTGAGAACTCAGAGATCTCAACAAGTCAATTTCACATTCGAGAACTTGAAGACTTCGATAAGTCATATAAACTTTAGAGTAATAAGAGATCTCGATAAGCCATTATACTTATCGAGATGTCTAGTTCTCTACATGACTAACTGGAGATCTCGACGTAAAGCTCAAGTACAGAATGCAGATCAGTTTAATATCCAGGATTATCAACCAACAAATAAATCAATCAATGATTTGAAAAGTCTACAAAAGCAGCTTGAAGAGTACAAGATCAAAGGCCAAGATTAACTGACAAAGAAAAGTCACAGACATGCACGATTTGCAAAGATACACCAAGCCCAAAATTGAAAGTTTTAGTTAACTTAAAGTAGGGTTTAGTTCATGATATTGCATGCTGTGTAAAACCACTGGTTACTGTTCTATAAAGTAAACACTGGATGCTTTATTTCTGTAGTAACAAATAGATCTAAAAAATCTTGTAACTCTTAAGAGAGAAGCTGAGTTCTTAAGATACTAAGAACCCGTAAATTTGTAGCAAACCACTAGCTTGATTTTACTATAAAATTAAGTAAGTTTTGAAAGATAAGTGTGTTCATGTGCATGTTTTAATTATTCTGTTAAAGCACATTATCTCTACAATACAGATTACTTTGTTCACCATCCAAAAACAGTTCAAAAAGATTAAAATTTTCCAAAACACATTCACCCCCCTCTGTGTTGTATTCATTACCCAGCAATATTTTTCAATTACTTCATACAATTTATACCAAAGAACAAAGACCTTTAGGTGATTTACTGACGGCTTTTTTTCACTCCAGGCTTCGAATGGAGTTTGATTTCCAAGAGTTTTAATAGGACGTATATTGATTAAATAAATAGCCATTGTTACAGCTTCAGCCCAAAATGTATTTTTTCAAAAACCTTTGTCAAAAAGCACGGATTTCGACATCTCCTCAATTGTTCTATTCTTTTGTTCGACTACTCCATTTTGTTGAAGAGTGAAGCTGACTGTTAATTGCCTCTCTATGCCGATATCTTTACAGAAGTTGTTGAATTCTTTAAAGTTGTAGTCACCCTCTTGATCACTTCTCAACTTCTAGACCAAAAAACCACTTTATCTTTCAACTAGATTTTTTCACTTCTTGAATCTTGTAAAAACTTCAGCGTTTTCTCTCATGAAAGAAAACCCAACACCTTCGAGAATAATTATCAATAAACGGTAAGAAATACGTGTTTCCACTATGTGAAATTGTTCTCATAGGTCCACAAACATTGTTGTGAACAAGCTAAAGTGGTTTCCCAACTCTCCAAGCATTCTCTTTTGGAAATACAATACGATGTCGTTTTCCTAGAATGCAGCCGTCACATACATTAGATTTATGTTCAATATTAGTTAGGCCATATACCATATTCTATTGTTGTAAGCAGGGGCGGACCCAGACTTCCAAGTTGTACGGGGCTGAATTTTTTTCCATTGCTTAAAAACTTGTGTTATAGACTCTGTTCCCGTTGAAATTTAATCAATTATTAGAAAATCCTTTTTGTAAAATAATTTCTTCTAATATTTATAGTTATTGTGGTAAAAAATATTTATAATAATTATCCAAAAAATATTCTCAATTTTAGCAGGGTGATATAATTTTTCCCATAATTAAAATTTCAATGTAATTTGTTAACCGACAAACACACAATTTAACAAATTAATAACCTTTATTTATAAGCGAAATCTCTTTTTAAGTGTTATTTTGGTTTCACTTATTTTTTGGTTTCACCACATTTTGGGTTCACCTTTTGGTTTCACCTTTTATGATTCATGTTATAACTCTAAATGTATTACTTTTATCTTTTTTTTATTCCTATATGACTTATAATTCTATATGTATTATTTTTACCCAATTTTTGAATTTTAGAAACCATGCCTTTTTATTATTTTTACATATTTGAATCTTATATTTAATTATGTTTTAAAATAAATATGTTCATGAATTGACCTAACTAAATAGGTTCCGAAAAAAAATAAATCACGAACAAGTAAATAGGTCAAGTGTTTAAATTGAAATATTTTAATTTAATTTTTTTTAATTTTTTTGTGGCATTCCATTTTAATAAAATGTTATGGATATTGTAGATACTGTATTTTAATAAATTTGTTCAAACCGTATTATGATTACAATTATATTTTCATAGAACTCTAAATTATTTCTTATAGGGTACTTTTTTTATCGTAGGGAACCCGCAGCCGCTATATTTCAGGTGCGCTTTTTTATCGTAGGGAACCCACAACCGCTACCTTTCGGGTGCACACTGGATAAACCCCACGGGTTCATGCAATAGTCTGCAAACCAAGTGAACCAAGATAAAACGCACTTAAGTGACATGCTCTGGTTCAGGAGGCATAATTATAAATTCTCCTCCCGTGGGATTCGAACCTATGACCAAGAGGATTATTATCATCTTTTAACCAACTGAGCCAACACTTGCGGGCCTTAACAGGGTACTTGGTTTAATCTTAGTAAAATTAAGTCGTATTTTGGTTTAACTCCTAGATTTTTATTTCATATAGAGTTTTATGTTATTTTTTAACGAAATATAGATTGTTGAAATCACATTATAATTACAGTATTTCTATTTGTATAAACAAAATTTTATTTTCTTATTAAAATAATAAATGGAATCCTTTTTATGCTTTTCGGACAACAGAGAAGTAATAACGTTGAGTTTGTTGCTCTAATAAGATTTGAGTTAATGAAAACTGCATATAATTTCAAAAGAAAATTGTAATAATAGGACATTATATTTTAAATATAATTTAGAATTAATTTCTATAATCACTATGTAATATTGATATTTTGATCCATCAACTAGTATATATTTAAAGGCCTATTTATGTTAAGAGATATCCAAGATCACCCAAATTTTTTACCTAAAATTTTCCCCAATGTTAAAATATAAATGGTAACTTTTTTAATAATAACATGAGATCTGGATACACATATGCGCCCCAAAAAAAATTTCACGCTCATTGGTAAACATATTGAGATTTTATTTGGAGTAATTGCTCGTATGTCAAAATTTAATGTAATATAATTTAAAAATTGTGTCAAAACATAAATATCACACTATTTAATTTAATTTTCTTTAAAAAGTTAACAAACACAAGAAATATTGCTATTTCTAGAAGTAAATTTGATTATTCAATCTGCATCTATAAAATTATAAAAACGACCACTACTTAAATCTACTGTTTTAGCATTTAAAATCATTAACCTGCTCCAGACAAAACAGTTGGAAAAAATCTTCGTCTAAGGGTGAACTGAACATGATTTTTTGGGTTTTAAATAGGCTGATAAAATCTCACCTGGGCTGGAGCCAACCCCCAGCCCAGCTTACAGTGCGCCTCTGGTTGCAAGATCTTCAAACTTTGAAAATTTAGGTGGCCAAATTTCTTATGCCAAATCCATGACTCATTGTCAACTTCCGTCTTCAAGGCAACATTTGATCTGGTTGGGATTTTGGGAGGAAAATTTCAGTTTTTCTCCATTTTAATACTTGCTATTACCTGCGTGCTTCTACTTTTGTCAAAAATTCTACACTTGTCCTCTTCAAAAAGAAGACGATAACCATGCTCCATAAGTTGTCCAACGCTTAAAATATTTTGCTCCCAATCTGGAACTAAAAGTACGTCTTTGATGTGCTCTGTTCCTTTCTTAGTCTGGACAACAACAGTACCCTTTCCTTTAGATTCCCCCAATTGTCCATTTCCCATTTTTACTCTTGTTCTTAGAGCATGTTGTATATCAACAAACATATTTTGATCTCTTAAGATTAAAGGTACTTACTCTTGAGTTTGTTTGTTGATATACATATTTTGTTCGCGCAGGTTGTCCCCATTTTTACTCTTAAGATTGTATTTACACCTAATGAGATAAATAAATATAATGATAGTTTGATTCAACTGGCTGATTGAAGCGAACGATTCTATTTTTTTTAATTTTGGAAACCTCTCGATTTGAATATCGTGAGTTTGAGTAGGATGTTAGGAGATATAATAAATATATTACGAATAAGAAACTATGTGGAGATGATAATAAATTAAAATATTATGAAGATATGATTTATTTTTGTTGTTAGGAGAAACTTGTTAACCGGGTCTTGTAATTTATATATATATAACAAATTATTATAAATGAAAATATATAATCCTAGAACATATACCTTAGAGCATATTTATAATCAATATTTAATACTTCGTTTAATAAAACCTGATTGTAATATTAATTAGATTTGTCCATGCTCATCAGCAACATATAAAATTTTCTTCACTCTATTATAAACTAAGATATACATTTCTGTCACAAACAAACACGTAGAACGAAGAAACAAAGTTTATCCTAGAGTTTTCTTGTGGCCTCATATATAATTCCGAGCTTTCTACAAGCTATCACGTAGCGGATTAAATTAATATTTCGAATAATAGACTGAATCTAGTTATTTCAAATATAATTTAACATATGTTTGATTAATTGATTGTATTTTACTAAACACATTTTAATCTTCTAATTGAAAATCTACTCAAAAGTAGCTTTTTAGAATTAGCGGAACAGGTGCAAATTGCTATTTTAATTCGTTAACTACTACTTTTTTTCTCATATTAATATTAGAGGATTGATTTGATTGTACTCAAACCTATCATTTTCAAACATATCAATATATAGCCATAAATAACAAGCTAGAGTTAATGTAGTATTAACTCTCCTAAAAATAATGCTCTCCATTAAAAAAAGGTCATTGAAGCAATGAGGATGCGGTTTTTAAGTTACCCACATATACTTAATTATTACTCCTATATAAACACACATAAATAAAGAAATAGAGAGACAATACTCAGAGAAAAGGCATTACTCTTCGCTCTTTTACAGAAAAAAAACAAAGTAAAGAAAAGAAAAAGGAGTTCGTACAACTAGATATGGTTTTAGCAAAATTATTCATTTTTGCTCTCGTTCTCTTGACGACAATGACATCTTTTGCTAATAGCACAGGTTACACTCTAAATTTTTATAATCTCGTTAGTTTATCTAATTACTATTATGATTGTTTTTATCACATTTTTAATATTGTTACATAATTATTTTTAGTATCGTACTATTATCATTACATAAATATTATTATTATTGGCCAATACTAATCTCTTTCTTTCTAAATATATGTACTGTACATGAATTATTGTAGAATTCTCATAATCTCGTTACTATTATGGTCATTCCTGTAATATTTAATATTACGAACCAAGACTAATTTCTCTCTCTTAATCCATGCACTTTTATTATTGTAGTTGCAGGTGGCTTGGAATTACCATATTGTTATAATGATCTCTTAAATCAAAATTGTTATGATCCTACATATTGCCACCCTCAATGTGTAAAGAAAGGCTACAAGAGGGGATATTGCACCGAAGGCGATCAAGTTTTATGTTGTTGTACAAACAATTAGAATTTTTATGCCGTTGTACAAACAAATAAAGCGATAAAAGAATAAGGAATGAGTGTTTGAATGTGTTTAATTATAATTGGAATAAAAAATATTATATTTGTGTTGCATCCAATGGTTCTCAACTATCTACCTAAACATCTAATGATTGTTACAGTATTTAGTTTTTATGGTGTTCTTTTTGTAATATTGTAGTATAGTATAATCTAGAAAAATAAAGAATAGTGGGTTAGAGTTCACAATTGTTAGATGATAAAAAGATCAAAAGAAATTTAAACATATAACAATTAATGAAATATTTTGAATATAATGAGATAGCTCAAGTGTTAATGAGCTTATCTTGTCATCTTCGATTCTTATTTCGATTCTCGCTCACCCCAATCTTATATTAGATTTGTTAAAAGAGAAATCATGCTTACGGCATATAAGCGGAATAATTTTAAAAAAAAATAATGCTAGAGGTAAAAAAATTGTTATAAACTGATGTGTCATGGTTGATGTGGAATAATGGGATGATTTTATTGCTGTTTTTGATGTAAATGTGAGGGGTCCATTTTCAAATAGCTATTAAAATTTGACACATGACATTTTATAATTTTTTGGGAACCAATTTAGTAACCCTGGCATTTTCCAAAAAAAAAAACTTGAACCAATTAAAAAAAACTTAAACCAATTCAAAGGACTGAATAAGGAAGACAACCAACAACGAAGATTGTTTGCTTCATTTTAAAACATGAAACAATAAGGAAGTTCTCATGGCACAAAGGATAGAAAACAGAGATATAGTACATCATACAGCAAGGGGATACTTCAGCCAAAGAACCGAACTTCTTATTAAACTCGAGGACATAAAGTTAGTGAGATTGTAGATAAGTGAGCTAAGTCAGCTTGAGTTCGGGCACATGGCACAAACTTAATCAAAAAGTTGGAAACTCAAGACAATAATGCAAGGAGCTTAGCACATGCAAATCTGAGAAGTGAGAAAATGTTTAAATGTAGTTCTGTAAAACCAAAATGAGAAATAAATTAGTGAAGAACAGAGTTCTAGTTCACAAAATTGCTCCTGCAGATTAAATGAGGGCTGCAGCTGTCCGCCTCTATGAGGATAGAGAGCTCCAAAAATCTAAAGCACATTTACAGACAGTACTTTGAACGAATGTATTTAGTATTTCCACCTAATGATAAAATAACTAATCCTCTACAACCTGAATCTCTCCCATCATGATTCTGCAACAGAAAGTTCATTAGTAAAATAAAAAATAGTGAACCCAGTTAAGTATTTTACCAGAGTATTTTGACACTGCATCTTTTTTTACCCCTTGAAGAAGAGCGAGCAGAAGAAAGTGATGCAAACTCTGCTATTCTATTACCCGTCGACTTTTATATGCTAACTGACTTTTCTATACTAACCCGAAGGCACATGTCCAACAAGCGTTTGACCCCCATCAGATCGTACGATCCGTGCGTTAGGGTAAATCGGATGCTGGTGAACCCCATCAGATCCAGTGATCTGTGCGTTGGGATCAGCCGTCATGTTCATCGGATCGTTCACAGTTTGGTTCTCCATCGATCTGTTACTCAACAAAACAAGCAGATACAGATGTATCAGTCACAGATGTATAAAATAAATAGCTTTAAGATTGTGAATACAATCTGTGATTAATATATATAAATCAAATAAGTGTGTGCGTGAGTAAACGAAATCAAACAGAGAAAGAAAGAATATAACCAAATGGAGATCCTCGAGTCCAGTTGAAACTGTCTCCTTAAAGCTATTTCGCCTCTCACCGTATGTGCGAGTCGATAGCCTCCCAGGATAAAACGAGATACCAGTATAATCGATAGATCGAATATACTCTCAGCGAACTTGAACTAAGCCCGAGCACTATCACCGGAATATTGGAAAAATTTAAGACTAAAGAGACCGAGAATGAAAGAGAGGACTCTTATTCCCTTGACTTAATAAAACTGATGCCCTAAGACTCTATTTATAAAGAGAGGCTTGAAAGGACTTGTTTTTCTTTTCGATGTGGTACATGGTATTTATAAGAAAAACTAAGGAATAGGTTTGTGCTACTCTCGATATGGTACAAAACCACTTTTCATATTAAAAGGTAAAACTTTGGAACATCAGTTCTCATTCACCTTTTACTCATTTTGAGCGTGTAAATATGCGTTGGAATCCCCTCGAAGAGGAGAATACGTTCCAATAAATACACACCACTAACACATAATGTGTCTCACTCATATAGAGTCTCAAAATGATTCATAACTTAGTCTAAAATACTAAGTTTGTTCAACAATCCCCCACAAATGAGATTGATGGTCTAGTAGCACGCACCACATAGACAGACAGACGCGGAGCTTGACTTGGTGATAGTTCTGGCGGTCAGATATAGCATATGATAGGTGGAGAATGCTCCTTGAACCATCGCTCGAATAAGTATATCGACTTTACTGGTAGACAGTATGACGCGATGTCCTTGAACTGTTCGACCGTTTGTGTAAACGATGACATACTCATCACTATATCTTTCCTGACTCATTCAGTTCTCATGATTATGTCCATTTTGGCCATGGAACATCGTCCTGGTTGTGCAGGAGTTTTTAAAGAATTGTGCCTCGCAATTCTCCTTTGAAGCGGCCCCACTTCTCTCCCACATAGGTGATCTTTATCTTATAGAGTAACCCGCGTTTACTCAACTGAATTCCATGCGTTCACTCCTGAACTCCATGTATTCATCAAAGATCATTAAAAGCTCAAAGCTTAACCTCGTACCTTACGGGTCTCACTGTTTCCTCATCATAGGAACAGGCCAGGGGTTACCCCCACAGTGATTTGGTCATCATGATTTAGTTGTCCCATTGAACCAAGTTCTTGGGATCTCCAGTCAGCAATGGTTGGGTGTCCACCATGATGCCGTTAAGTAATAGGCTTAAGGCCCATCCCTCTCGATGATTTCTCAACCACTTCTTTTGATAACCCTTTGGTTAGTGGATCCGCGATATTATCTTTTGACGGTATATAGTCAATAGTGATAATTCCGGTTGAGATTAATTGTCTAATGGAACTGTGTCATCGTCGTATATGACGAGACTTTCCATTATACATCGTGCTTTACGCTCTTCCAATAGCGGATTGACTATCACAATGAATCCCTATTGCAGTTACAGGCTTTGGCCATCTTGGAATATCCTCCAGAAACTGACGTAGATATCCAGCCTCTTCGGCGCATTTATCTAGTGCCACAAACTCAGCTTCCATCATGGAATGAGTTATCACCGTTTGTTTTGAGGATTTCCATGATATTGCCGCTCCAGCTAATGTAAACACATAGCCGCTCGTAGACTTAAGTGCTTTCTTGCTAGATATCCAATTTACGTCAGTATATCCTTCTCATACTGCTAGGTATCTGCCATAGTACAGTCCATAGTCTCGAGTTCCCCTCAAGTACCTTAGTACCCTTATGATCGCTTTCCAGTGATCAGCTCCCGAATTACTCGTAAACCTACTCAACTTGCTAATTGAGTATGCAATGTCTGGTCTTATACAGCTCATGAGGTACATCAGACTACCAATTATCCTCGAGTATTCCAATTGGGAAACAACTACACCTTTGTTCTTGGATATGTGCAAAGTCATATCCACAGGTGTCCTAGCTTTCTCAAAGTCATCCTTAAGAAACTTCTCAAGGATCTTGTCAATATAATATGGTTGACTTAATGCGAGACCCTCTGATGTTCTAGAAATTTGAATTCCCAGAATTACATTTGCTAGTCCCATGTCTTTCATGTCGAATCTTGATTTCAACATGTCCTTGGTAGATTTGATCACTTTATCATTGCTTCCGGCAATAAGTAGATCATCTACATATAGTGTCATCATGACATAGCCACTCTCGTTATCCTTGTAATAGGCACATCTATCACATTCATTGATTTTGAAGCCATTAGCCAGCACGACCTCGTCAAATTTTTCATGCCATTTCATAGGCGCTTGCTTCAAACCATACAATGATTTCACCAATCTACAAACTTTCCTTTCTTGTCCTGGGACAACAAACCCTTCGGGTTGTTCCATATAGATTTCCTCATCTATGTCCCCATTTAGGAAGGCTGTTTTCACATCCATTTGATGTACAGTTAGATTACGCATTACAGCAATAACAAACATCATCCTTATGGACGTTATTCTCGTTACAGGAGAATATGTATCAAAATAATCAAGGCCTTTTTATTGCTTGTATCCTTTAATCACAAGTCTGGCCTTATACTTATCAATAGTGCCATAAGTTTTCAACTTCATCTTGAAAACCCACTTGCTACCTAATGGTTTGCAACCAGTTGGCAAGTCTACTAGATCCCAAGTATGATTCTGCATAATTGAATCAACTTCATTCTTGATGGCCTCTTTCCACATAGGTCCATCAGGTGAGGTAATCGTCTCCTTATAGGTTTTTGGGTCACCTTCTTCGAGAAAATAGGTCATAAAATCAGACCCATAGGATTTCTCCGTTCGTTGTCTTTTGCTCCTTCTCACTACCCCCACATTTTCGTCTTCACTTTCATCACTCTCATTATCGTCATCTACAGACTCATGAGATCGTTTAGACGTCGTAGGTTGTTGGTTTCCTGGATTACAGGGAAACATCATCTCAAAGAATGAGGCATTCCTTGATTCCATAATGGTATTCTTTTGAATATTAGGAATCTTGGATTCATGAACAAGAAACTGATATGCAGTACTATGTGGAGGATATCCGATGAAAATAAAATCCACAGTCTTAGGACCTATCTTCACCTTCTTCGGTGTAGGGATCAGTACCTTTGCAAGGCACCCCCACACTTTCAGGTGTTGGTAACTTGGTTTCTTTTTCTTCCACATTTCATAAGGACTTACATCCTTATTCTTGCGCATCGTAATATTTAAAATATTATTTGCGCTTAAGATGGCTTCTCCCCACATCGATTGTGGAAGCCCAGAGCTTAAAAACATCGCATTCATCATTTCTTTCAGAGTGCGATTCTTCCTTTCAGCCACACCATTTGACTGAGGGGAGTATGGTGCAGTGACCTCATGGATTATACCATGTTGTGAACAGAATTCTCCAAATGGTTCAACATATTCACCTCCACGATCACTTCGTATCGTTTTGATTTTCTCAGTCTGTTGTGTCTCAACTTTTTCCTTTTAGATTTTAAATTTATCTATAGCTTCGTCTTTGCTTTTCAAAAAATATATATAGCAGTATTTTGTACAATCATCAATGAATGCAATAAAATACTTGTTTCCTCCTTTTGTTGGAGCGAATTTTAAATCACATATGTCCCTATGTATTAGGTCTAGCACTTTGGTGTTCCTTTCCACACGTTTAAATGATGATCTCGTTAATTTTGCCTCAACACAAGTCTCACACTTATGTTTTGAATCGATAGTAAGTTTAGGTATGTATTCTTTTGCACTTAAACGTCGTAAAGTGTCATAATTTACATGTCTTAATCTAGCCGTCATGTTCATCGGATCGTTCACAGTTTGGTTCTCCATCGATCTGTTACTCAACAAAACAAGCAGATACAGATGTATCAGTCACAGATGTATAAAATAAATAGCTTTAAGATTGTGAATACAATCTGCGATTAATACATATAAATCAAATAAGTGTGTGCGTGAGTAAACGAAATCAAACAGAGAAAGAAAGAATATAACCAAATGGAGATCCTCGAGTCCAGTTGAAACTGTCTCCTTAAAGCTATTTCGCCTCTCACCGTATGTGCGAGTCGATAGCCGCCCAGGATAAAACGAGATACCAGTATAATCGATAGATCGAATATACTCTCAGCGAACTTGAATTAAGCCCGAGCACTATCACCGGAATATTGGAAAAATTTAAGACTAAAGAGACCGAGAATGAAAGAGAGGACTCTTATTTCCTTGACTTAATAAAACTGATGCCCTAAGACTCTATTTATAAAGAGAGGCATGAAAGGACTTGTTTTTTTTTTCGATGTGGTACATGGTATTTATAAGAAAAACTAAGGAATAGGTTTGTGCTACTCTCGATGTGGTACAAAACCACTTTTCATATTAAAAGGTAAAACTTTGGAACATCAGTTCTCATTCACCTTTTACTCATTTCGAGCGTGTAAATATGCGTTGGAATCCCCTCGAAGAGGAGAATACGTTCCAATAAATACACACCACTAACACATAATGTGTCTTACTCATATAGAGTCTCAAAATGATTCACAACTTAGTCTAAAATACTAAGTTTGTCCAACAGAATTTTCATCTAAAATAACATCGAAATAATAATTTTGTTACTCTTCAAGCTATATAACGCTAGCCTTTTGATTACAAGCTATAACCCATGAAAATGCATTTTTCACTTACTTCATCTAATTTATACCTCTATTCCTTAGGCACATGTGATTTACCGACTTCTTTCTTTCACTCCAGGCTTCGAATGGAGTTTAATTTCCAAGAGCTTTAGTAGGACATCTATTCATTAAATAAACAACCATTTTCAAAGCTTCAGCCCAAATTTTTTTTTCCAGCTTTTTGTCAAAAAGCATGTATTTCGACATCTCCTCAATTGTCTTATTCTTTCGTTCGACAACTCCGTTTTGTTGAGGAGTGAAGCTGACTATCATATGGCTCTCTATGCCGATATCTTCACAAAAATTGTTGAATTCTTTCGAGTTGTAGTCACCCCCACGATCAGTTCTCAACTTCTTGACGAAAAAATCACTTTGTTTGTCCCAAAGTATCGGGTTGAATACGATACTTACAATCTTTTTCAATTCGTTTCAAATTCTTCGTTAAATATACGGAATCAAAATATACACAAAACAATTTGAGAAATATATTATTTTATTAATATAAACCTTGATGTTGCTACACTCTAATCAATCAAATGATTAGCTACAATAAGTTCAACAACATAATAATATGTTTACAAGTTTATTAAATTTGCCCTTCAATGGTGCTTCATAAAATACAATGGGAGCTGAAGAAGATAACTAAATGAATTCAATTCATTATGCTTCTTTTGTGTGTAGACTTTTCAATCATACAATTACATGGCTTAATTTCAGCAATTTAATTTGATTGCTTATGTGATATCAATGAATTAACCAAGGACTTGAGTGGCGCCAAGAGTGAGTTGTTTTTTTCCTGAGTTGCGACAACATGACAAACTATGCCACTTTGACTTAGTTTTTATAATTCAGTTGCGCTAAGAGTAAAATCCATAGTTTATTTGCTGAGTTACGCTTAGAGGGTCACTCTTCTCTGTTACGCCAAGAAGGGCTTTTTTCTGTGCCTTAGAAAATATTCTCACTTGCGACAAGAAGGGAGAAACAAAGTCCTTAGTATTTTTCCCACTTGCGACAAGAAGTGTTCTGTGACTTGTGATTTCTTCCGGTTGCTCCAAGAGGGAAGAGTTTTAATCACTTAAAGTATTTTCCTGGTTTTTTAAGTACAACTCAATTCTTTCATTTTTGACCACTCTGTGATTTATCAACTTCATTTCTTTTTCATGATTAAATCAATTCTTTTCTTATGTGCTAATTCTTAGCCCACTGGTATTGTTCACAAACAACTAGCACTGAATTGA
Source organism: Apium graveolens (assembly GCF_009905375.1). Classification (NCBI taxonomy): domain Eukaryota; kingdom Viridiplantae; phylum Streptophyta; class Magnoliopsida; order Apiales; family Apiaceae; genus Apium; species Apium graveolens. The sequence continues at coordinate 5,612,414 of NC_133648.1, read as the reverse complement.
ATTTACTCAATCTCTTTACAATTCTGAGATGATACATTTTATTTGTCATTCATTACTTCAATCACTGAAACCTTGATCTTTAATACCTTAAATCAATATATTTTATTGTCACTAGAAGTTTTTTGATATTTTATTCTTCATGGTTCCATGACCTGATTAGAGACTTAGAGAATTAAATCCACCTTTTGATTCTTTATATTTATCCAGTCTTCACCTTCAGGTTCATGTGCTTCACAGTTAATATTATTTATCTGTTTTTATTTCATGTTGAGTTATAATTCCTTGATTACATAGAACGTTACATTATGCTTTACACATTTTGTCCTTCAACTAGATTTTTCCACTTCTTGAATATAGTAAAAACTTCAACTTTTTCTCTAATGAAATACATCCAACACATTCGAGTATAATCTTTAATACATAGTAAGAAATACATGTTTTACTTGTTCCCATAGGTCCACAAATATCATTGTGAACAAGCTCAAGTGGTTTCCTAGCTCTCCATGCATTCTCTTTTGGAAATGCAGCACGATGTTGTTTTCCTAGAACGCATCCCTCACATACATCAAATTCATGTTCAATAAAATTTAGGCTGTATATCATATTCTTTTGTTGCAAGATCTTCAAACTTTGAAAATTTAGGTGGCCAAATCTCTTATGCCAAATCCATGACTCATTGATAACCTCGGTCTTCAAGGCAGCATCTGATCTGGTTGGGACTTTGCGAGGGAAATTTATATTTTTCTAAATTTTAATACTTTCTATGACCTGTATGGTTCCACTTTTGTCAAAAAATTTACATTTTTCCTCTTTAAAAAGAAGACGATAACCATGCTTCATAAGTTGTCCGACGCTTAAAATTTTTTGCTCCAAATCTGAAACTAAAAGTACGTCTTTGATATGCTTTATTCTTTTCTTCGTTTGGACAACAGTAGTTCCCTTTCATATAGATTCCACCAATTATCCATTTCCCATTTTTACTCTTGTCGTTGGAGCATGTTGTATATCAACTAACATATGACACTTGGGCTTACCTTTGTGCCCACAATTTCTCTCCAGCTGATTATTCTATCCGCAAATTCGACTATTCACTGTATCTTCCTTTGATTGCAGTAAAGTTTGCTTATTGGGGTTCCTTCACAAAATAATCATTTTGAAAATGCTCGAATTTACCACAATTATGACACTTGGGCTTACCTTTGTGCCAACAATTTCTCTCCAGCTGATTATTCTATCCGCAAATTCGACTATTCACTGTATCTTCCTTTTGCTGAATGTTTTCTGATTGTGGCCTCCTTCCGCTAAAATTTCTTCCTCTGCTTCTTCCTCTAGCATAATAATATATTCCACTTCTTCCTCTAAAATTTTCAGCACGATCATTACTCCAAGATCTTCTATTTTGATGTTAACTTTTGACTAGAACGCGTTTTTGATAGAGTTTTCAGTGGTACCTTTCACCATTTGCTCATAAATTTTTGAAGACCCCATCAGACTTTGAATGGTAAGTGTAGACAAATCTTTAGTTTCATCAATTACAGAAATAATAGGGATAAATTTGTCTGGAAAACTTATCAAAATTTTCTCTACTTGTTTCTTATTAGAAATATCATCACCACAAGATTTCATTTGATTAACAAGCTGATAAATCTAGAAGAAAATTCATTTATACTTTCATTCTCCTTCATTTTAAAATTTTCAAAATCTCTCCTCATATAACAGCTTGTTGTACCTTATCATTTCCATGAAACTGTTGTTGAATAATATCACAAGCTTCCTTTGACACTGATACTCACATAATCCTGGAAAATGTTGAATCCGAGACTCCATATTGAATTTTTGAAAAAGCATATGCATCCTTTCTTGACTCTCTTTCAATGTCTTCTTTTGGGCTGCATTTAAATTCTCAGTGGATTCTGAATTATGAAAACATATACTGACTAATTTCCATAGGCCAAGTGAACGAAATATCGTTTTCATTTGTACGCACCAGAACTCCTAATTCTCTCCATCAAATACTGGAATAATGGAGGTGTTAATATTTGAACTACTAGCCATTATCTTTATTGATGTAGCAACTTCTGAATACGAGCAATAATATTGATTCGACCAGCACTGATGCCAACTGTTATAATTTTCTCAGCCACAGAACATGCGACGTTGCCAAAATTACTGCGACATATTCAGCTTTGGCTGAAGAAAACATTTTCTCAGTCACTTACAGGTTTGATTCCAACTAGTAAAAGAAACATTTTTGCTCTTGTTCTCTTTACCACAATGATATCTTTCGCTAATAGCACATGTTAGCCTCCAAATTTTCATAATCTCGTTAATCCATCTAATTATTATTATGACCGTTACTATTATTATATTTCTAATATTGTTATTATAAAAATAATTATACTATCTGTACATGAATTATTGTAGATGCGGATGACTTGGAAGAACCAAATTGTTTCTACGATATCGATAATCCTACCTGTTATGATCCTGGGTATTGTCACCGTCAATGTGTAAAAAAAGGCAATTAGAGAGTAAATCACGATATGCATTTCATGGTAATGTAACTTGTTCAATCATTTTTCAAAAATCAATTGTTTTTTTCCAAAAATCAATCACACATATTATGACAGGGTATTGATGCTGGATAGGCAAACGAGGTCCGGGTAATGCATTACCATGGTATAACTATAAAAATGCATGGCATTTAGGTGGAAAAATAAAGGGTATAAGTACCTAATGTCAATATTTAAAATATAATTTATTTATATATATAAGTATTTTAATATTTTAAAAATTTAAATTTGAGGATTGATGAACAGTAAAATATTAAGAAAATTTTAATAAAAAAAATTATCGTAGGGAACCCGCAGCCGAGACTCTGGTGCAGGAGGTATAATCATAAATTCTACTTTTGCGGGCGAAATGTTAATAATTAGAGTTTGGTTTCTAGGTTGCCCTAAACTCTATCTTAAATTAGGATTTAGGTTCCGGTGTTTAGGGGCCTAAACTAAATCCTAAACCCTAAATATTTGTGTTAATCTTTATTTCTTTTTAAATATTTTTAAAATTCAAATAGAAATTTATTGAATACTAAAATATTAAAAATTATTAAATAAGTGCTCACACTTGATTTTTTTTAATTAAGTGTTATTTATGAGTCTCAAAATCGTGATATGAAGTTGTCAGAAAGTAAAGGATTTGATATATGAATAACAGAGAAACTACAGAGAGATTGTATAGAGAGATTACAGAGATACTATAGACTAAAGAGATTGAAGAGATTACATTATCTTGTTGAGAAAGAAAACTAACTAACTAAGAGCTTATATACTAGAACTTTGTAACAGAATTGATGCTAGCCGGCACCTCTGGCATCTTATATGCACTGTGCCACATCAGCTGAGTAGTATTAGTAGTATTAATACCAACATCCCCCCTCAAGTTGGATGTAGGAAAGAAATTGAGAACATTAAACTTGAAGATCAACATCGAAGAAGTAATAAGACCTTTGAATCCGGACACCAAGCTTGTATGACGCATAAGAAGATAACCTCAAGTCAGGATGAAAGTAACAATTTGCAACCAGCACTAGCAGGAGCAGGAGCATATAACCAACTCCACATAACATGAGAATAACCCACAAAAGGCAACAAACTCACTAAGGAGCATCAGACCCATAGAGGGCATCTACCATGTTGACAATAGCAACAATGGTCAAGAAAAAAAAATGCAACAATGCATTATGCATCTAAATGCAGTAAGAAACAAATTCACAAGAGGAGAAGAAACCCATAAAAGGGCATAATAAACTCATAATGTGCCTTAAATTCACAAAAGGGGTAGAACCTAGGAAGAGGCTTAGAATATGAGTTTAAAAAATGTCACAACCAAGAATAGGTGAATATCAAATCAAATGTCACAACCAAGAATAGTTGAAACAACCAACCCACAAAGGGGCACAAGCCACAAAGGGCAAAAAATTTGAAATGTGAAAAATTCACAACCAAGAAATACTTGGACAACATATGAGATGTAACAACAAGGCATTGAGGGCAAGGTTTAATGTGTAGAACTTAGAGGAACATCAGAAAATGGAGAGCAGAATTTAAAGTATAAATTTGCTTTCCGAGTAAACATCAATCCTAGGCATTATAGCATGTGCCTAATCCTGTGAAAGCACTAACAAACAAATTCTGGAGTAACCTCAACAATAGCTTCATTTGTACAAACAAACGAGACACACATCAAATCTCCAATAGCAAACAAATCCAACAACCCTTGATACCGTCTCTCTGAACAGCACATATATATATGGCTTTGCCGAATCACTATAATGCACAAACAGTAGTACTTCACAAAATCCACCACAATGTACAATAGAACTACACTTTTATGAACAAATGACTCTGAGACAACAGAATTGTGATGAGTGTTTTGTAACGCCGTCATCGATCAAGAAACGCAGAAAAATGATTGAATTGAGTTGTAGAGTTGATAAAATTTCGAAGAGAACAAGTATCAAACAGGTCGTGTGCAACAAAACAAGAACGAGATGAACAACGCATAGTCACCAGAATATGAGAATTACAAAAATCAGCAACACCGCTGCGCAAACAGAGATAAGAAATCGCAGCGAACCAAAACAAAATTCAACACGAGCAGTATTATAACAGGTCAGAAAAAAAATTATTAAAAATAGATGAACATACTCATATCAAAGAAATAGATGAACATACTCATCGAGATCAAAGCACACAATAAGTGAGAAGATGTGACAAACATTTGATGCGCATAGAAATAATTGTTTAGAAGAGATGAAATCAGGTGAAAATTGGAGGAAAAAAAGAAAAGAAACTATTAATCAAAGAGTTGATGTGCGAACTTAACTCTGATATGTACGTAGTGAAACTTGATTTTGTGAACTAGCAAACTGAAGTAGAATCGAGAAATGAAAACGCGAAATCATTGAAGATCAATCGGTGATCGAAGATTGAGAAAAAACGATCCAAAATCACAATGCAAAGTTCGCAGTAGAAGTACTTGAATAGCAACTTGATAGGTCGAAGCTCTGATAAGAACAACGAACAAGCAGAGTGAAATCAAGCGCAAATGCGGAAGAATCGAGCTCGTGGCTCTAATACCATGTCAGAAAGTAAAGGATTTGATATATGAATAACAGAGAAACTACAGAGAGATTACAGAGATACTATAGACTAAAGAGATTGAAGTGATTACATTATCTTGTTGAGAAAGAAAACTAACTAAGAGCTTTTATACTAGAACTTTGTAACAGAATTGATGCTAGCTGGCACCTCTGGCATCTTATATGCACCGTGCCACATCAGCTGAGTAGTATTAGTAGTATTAAAGTCATGTACTTAATTTAAAAGATCGTGTTCAGTGCGCAATCTGCTGTGACTTGTTTATTAAATAATTATTTTTCAAAATTAAGAATACTCATTTCACGATTCACAATAAAGGAAATTTAAAAATGATTAAGCATTTTATAATTGCATATCATGAATACGCAATATTTAGCTAGGTGCTGGGTATTAGATCGGACATTATTGATCAGTTTTTTAGAATTGGTTATATTTGTTTAAAAAATTGAAAGAAGGGTTATTCGCGTCAATTTTTCAATTTTGTCTTAGGATGATCTAATGAATGTTATTTAGTATACAATATATACTATAATATAATAACCATAATGGAGTATATTTAGGAAGATCTAATTTTTCGTTGACCGTTGGACAGTTCGTAGAAAAGCCCATATCCATGATCAAGTCCAGCTAGTTTGTAATAGGTTGTCATGGCATTAGGCGAAAATATCTCGTTTGTAAAACACAAGAATACCTACAAGTCTCACATGTGACCCCTTAGAGTCTGGTCATGTGATTTGATCCCAGACTTATGTAAGTAGTGTTGATCTCGAAGAAGTCCTTCCAAGTGTAATATAGTTCCGCAAGATTTTGATGATGTGCCCCAAAAAAGTCATATAGTCATAAATTGTTGTAATTATATCTTCTGTGCAGTTGACATGTGAGCATGGACTCACGCTTATTTCTTTAAGTTTCTTTAAAATATGAGGTGAGAATTCACTCCTGTTGATATAGGGGCAGGACTACCCTACTATTGATGTGGGGATAACCCGCTGCACCTGATAATATAATAGGAGGACTCATCTCATTGATATAGCTCCACGTATTAGCTAATAAGATTTTGATCAATATAATGATATATGTTTCTGGTTAATATATTGATACCGGAGCTCAGCTATATTATGGGATCCAATTATTTTAGCCCGAAAATATTGTCAATTCTTGTAATGGGTCTGTTTAGAGCTCATATCAATTTTCAAGCACAACAGCTACCAAAGATTGATGAGATCAAAGTTAAAATTGCAATTTACTCCATTCAAAAATTAGTTATCCTTGCACCACTGTAAAATGTCACACAAAGGGGCAGAAAGCTTAAAAAGCTATAAACTAAGTAAACAGCACGCCTAACAAATTATGAACTTTGCCACCTCGGATTTCCTAACAATTATTCGGTAAGATTTAAGAATGAAATCCAAACTATACTCCAGTTACTTCCAACATTGAATACTGCACTGCACATGCAAAGTTTCACTCATAAGACTTACCAACTAAAACATAACACAGTCCATTGACATATATGCTTTTGTAAGCTTCACTTTCGGTGTAAATCAGGTGATGCAGAACCCCACATTCATAAGCTTCATTTTGAAAATAAAAATTAAAGTGTAAACTGGGCTAGAATGATTAATTTAAGAGAAAAATGTGATTTACGGAATTAACAGAGTTGTCTTGAATAAATCACAAAATCATAACCTCAATGAAATTTGAGCTCATGGGCAAATTCTGAGCCTGATCGAGTTAGCATTTGGATTTAAAAGTGCTTTTCACAGGAGGGTTTTGCTTGGTTCAGAAATTAGTGTGGTTAGATCATCTCTTTATACTTTGAACATGGATCTAGTATATAGATCAAGCTAGCTAGGCCATAAGTTGCGTCTATTTGATGATCACAATCTTTAGAATTCGCAAGAGAATAAATGTTTAGCAACAGCAAATATATGTAAAAGAAACTGATGATCTTTTGATAATGTTTGTAGTAAAAGGACAACATTGAACATTCATAGCAAACAGAATACAGTAATATGACAATATTTTATATAGATGCAACAGATTGTTACAGTAATTTGCTGCAAGTCTTTATTTAATTTTATCACTAGTAAGCATCTTCAAGAAGAACTATATGGCCATAGCATTCTTTTATTGTAATCAATTAAACACTCTACAATTGTGCCTAATTTCTCCATCAGTCCCAACCAGAACTTGAATGCTCCCCATCTTCACCATAGCATTGGCAAAACTCTGCTGAAATGCTGCCCCATTCCTAGCAAAATTCAAAACCATCGAAGCACTCGAGTTATGCAGAGAAAGTTGTTGATCGATATTTAATACTCCTCTGTTCAACAAAACCTGGTTGTAATACTGATTATCAAATAACAACGATGTGTTCTGGTCCAAGAATGCTGTCGGATTAGAACCTGAGCCACACACCTTGGATAGTTTAGCAACCAAAGCCGGATCCATTGTCCGGTCTGGTCTCTGTAACCTGGCCTGAAAAAAAATACAATGTGCAACTCCAACTGTATGTGCACCCAAAAGGGTAACCATATCATCAAGGCTCAGCCCTTTGGCAGAGAAAGATTGCAATGCCTGAGAAAATGACAAGGAGGGGCCAGGCAGGTTCACTTCACTCGCACTCGAGACAAGCCCATCGCGCCTACCGGTGGGTATAATGTAGTTTGGGCCTCCAGCAAGAGCCACTGAGTCTCGGGTTGCAATTGTGATGATATCAGCACACGATACTGTTGAAGGACACGCGGCCTCTACATTCTTCTTGGCCTCATCAATCAGTTCATAACCTCTAATTGTCAAATTTGGTTTGGCATCTTTTTCCGATGAGTTGGATTCGGTGGAATCAATAAGAATAGACGCGTCACATCCCTGCAAAATACAATAGAAAATTAGTACTATTATTGCATCCATATATATCTGCAACTGCATGCAACTGTGAAAGTCCACCATGCATGCGCGTCTGCAGACTAGTGATAAATATGACACTATCAAAATAATTTTATCTATATATAGAAATGCGTATCTAACTCGAACAGCAACACTTACTCTAACAAAGCAATCATGAAAATGCATTCGAAGCAAAGCTGCGGTTATGGAAGGATCAGTCCTAAGTCGATTTTGGACGACTTGTTGAACGATGGATTCGGCATTGGGGCAGGTAGAATTGTAAAAACCAACCTGTAGATCAGCCATAACAACAGTACTAAAGGAGATTGTAGCAAGAGAAAAGATGAGAATTACTGAGATATTCATCATTTTGTTAAAATGAAATCCTAAGTAGAAATGTGAAGGTGCTTAGGAGGTACTCCCTCCCTCTACTTATATACAAGTCGTTTGAGTAAAAGGCTAATAATATTTATTTGCCTCACATTTCCAACCAACACAGTCCAAGCCTAATTTGATCCCATTGTTTGGTTGGACCAAACTTAAAAACTATGCACATGTAGCTCCAATACTATTTGCTAGCATTGTTTCCCAGCGATACTCCTCTTCTCTTGCTAACTTTAGGTTACGGATTCAAATCCCAACCAGGCATGTAAGCAGTGTGACTTGTGAGTCTTCAAATTTTTCACATGTAAAGAAGTGGACAACAACAAAATCAATGGCGTATCTGCTGCAATAGAGCCTCAGTAACTAGTCTTTACCTAAGCATTAACTATTTACCATTCTCAACAACCCAATTTAATACACAAATCACTTAAGCTTAACTCCATTGTATACCATTCTCAACTATTTACCTAAGCATCTAATGATTGTTATGGTATTTAGTTTTTATTTCTTCTTGTAATATTGTAGTATAGTATAATCTGGGAATAAAAGAATCGTGGGTTAGAGTTCGCATATTGTTAGATGATAAAATGATCAAAAGAAATTTTCAACATATAACAATTAATGAAGTAATTTTGAGCATGATGAGATAGCTCAAATGTTAATGAGCTTATCTTGTCATCTTAGGTTCTTATTTTGATTCTCGCTCATCCCAATCTTAGGTTCTTATTTCGATTCTCGCTCATCCCAATCTTATATCAGATTTGTTAAAATAGATATCATCCTTACGGCATATAAGCAGGATATTTAAAAAAATAGGTACAAAAAATTGTTACAAAATGATGTGTCATGGTTGATGTGGCAGTATGGGATGATTTTATTGGTGTTTTTAATGTAAATGCAGGGGTCCATTTTCATTTAGCCAATCAAAATTTGACACATGGTATTTTGTAACTTTTTTGGGCAAAAAAGACATCTGACCTCCGAGTTGTACCGTTATAAGGGTTAAAAGGTACATTTGATGAAAAGTTACACCATACTATACTTTAAGGGCTAACTGTTATAGCAGAAAAATCAAGTTTAATTCAATGGCATGATGTGTTGAGGGCCGCTCTTTCTAGAATTAGAATTATCTATGTTACATATACAATCGTCAAAAAGTTAAACAAGAAGAGTTACCTGAATACATGAAATTGGTTAGAACTGGAAATCAAACGAAGAATAGAAGCAGTACGGCAAATTGGTTAGCTGATTTACCACTTGTGATATCGTCATCCATTCCTTGCCAGCTTATAGTCCAACCTCCACACTGATATCCAAAATTGTCTGCATGCTTTCCTGCTACTAGTATTTTTCATGAATGACAAAACATTACACTTAATATTTTCAAGCTACTCAGTATCTCTCAAGTGCAGCTCGTGCGGGTTCTGTGCGTGCCGGGTTCGTGCGGTCCGGTCCGGTCCCAATTTTTTAAAAATTAATTCGTATTTGGCTCGTTGATTTTAGCGGATTGTGCGGGTTTGGACCGGCCCGGTTCGGGCCGAATAAATTCGGGTTTCTGTACGAGCCGGTCCCGAGCGGGCGGTTCGAACCCGCACAATTGGCCAGCTCTACTCTCAACACTCCCCCAAAATCTTTTCTTTAGGAAGTACTTTCGTGAAAATATCTGCCATCTGGTCTTGGGTGCTGCAATACTTGAATAGGGTATTCTTTTTCGTGTTGCATGCATAAGGATTAGGTGCATAATGTCTCTTTGTGTTAGAATTAGGACATCAATTTGGATTATGACTTATGAGGGGTTAATTATAATCGTTAAAAATGCATGCAGCAAGCTGCAACAGCAAAATACATAGTGCAACAATATATAGCAGCAACAGGAGGACAAACTGCACTAGGTGAGTAACCAGGTCTTCTAAAACCTAAAGGTCTTGGAGGAAGGCCCTAATGGATCTTTATATTATATTCTAACAATTCACTCTGTAATCGAATAGAGTATTCTTCTTCGTGTTGCATGCATAAGAATTTGGGTGCATAATGTCTCTTTAGTTGACTAACCAGCTCATCTAAAACCTTAAGGTCTTGGATGAATGCCCGACTAGATCTTTATATTATATTCTAACAATTCATTTTGTAAACAAATAGAGTATTCTTCTTCGTTTTGCATGCATAAGGATTTGGGTGCATAATGTCTCTTTGTGTTAGAATTAGGACATCAACTAGGATTATCATTTATGAGGGGTTAATTATAATCGGTAAACATGCATGCAGCAAGCTGCAACAGCAAAATACATAGTGCAACAATATATAGCAGCAACAGGAGGACAAAACCTTGTAGTTGTTCGATAAAAATCTCTTCATGTTGTACTCCATTTAAAAAAGCAGATTTTAAAGATCAGAGATGGTTCTGAACTTTGTTGGTGGTGTTGAATCGGGAATACTGTTCTCGCTTCTGCTGGAACCAAAATTACTTGAATTATCAGTTCTTGGTGTAGTATGGGAACTCTCATCTTGAACTTCTGGAGTTTCATCTTCAGTTATTAATTGTGGACTTATAGGACCAAGGACTACATGTTTTTCAATCTTCTTATTCTATCAATCCCATGAAGAATTTTTATCAAAAATAACATCACTAGGAATAATGATTTTGTTACTCTTCAAGCTATATAAACTATAGCCTTTTGATTGCAAGCTGTAACCCATGAAAATGCATTTTTCACTTGCTTCATCTAATTTATACCAAAGACCAAAGACCTTCAGGTGATTTACAGCGACGGCTTTCTTACACTCCAGGCTTCGAATGGAGTTTGATTTCCAAGAGCTTCATCCCAAAATATTTATTTAGACCTTTGTCAAAAAGCATGGATTTCGACATCTCCTCAATTGTTCTAATCCTCTACGACCTGAATCTCTCCCATCATGATTCTGCAATAGAAAGTTCAATAGTAAAATAAAAAATAGTGAACCCAGTTATGTATTTTACCCCTTGAAGAAGAGCGGGCAGAAGAAAGTGATGCAAACTCGGCTATTCTATTACCCGTCGACTTCTGTATGTTAACCGACGAACCATAAACAACTCCTTTCACTGGAAACTTCTTCCCCAAACTACCATGACTTGCCAGCTGAGGAAAAGCTGACCTGACACTACAAAAAATAGGCTGGTCTTATGCCAACCCCCAGCCCAGCTTACAGTGCGCCTCTGGTTGCAAGATCTTCAAACTTTGAAAATTTAGGTGGCCAAATTTCTTATGCCAAATCCATGACTCATTGTCAACTTCCGTCTTCAAGGCAACATTTGATCTGGTTGGGATTTTGGGAGGAAAATTTCAGTTTTTCTCCATTTTAATACTTGCTATTACCTGCGTGCTTCTACTTTTGTCAAAAATTCTACACTTGTCCTCTTCAAAAAGAAGACGATAACCATGCTCCATAAGTTGTCCAACGCTTAAAATATTTTGCTCCCAATCTGGAACTAAAAGTACGTCTTTGATGTGCTCTGTTCCTTTCTTAGTCTGGACAACAACAGTACCCTTTCCTTTAGATTCCCCCAATTGTCCATTTCCCATTTTTACTCTTGTTCTTAGAGCATGTTGTATATCAACAAACATATTTTGATCTCTTAAGATTAAAGGTACTTACTCTTGAGTTTGTTTGTTGATATACATATTTTGTTCGCGCAGGTTGTCCCCATTTTTACTCTTAAGATTGTATTTACACCTAATGAGATAAATAAATATAATGATAGTTTGATTCAACTGGCTGATTGAAGCGAACGATTCTATTTTTTTTAATTTTGGAAACCTCTCGATTTGAATATCGTGAGTTTGAGTAGGATGTTAGGAGATATAATAAATATATTACGAATAAGAAAGTATGTGGGTATGATAATAAATTAAAATATTATATTAGTAAAAAACGGGCATAAACATGATTTTATAAAAAAATTACGACTCTTTAGGAGAATGCAACTAGTCAAACCATGCAATCTAGAATGTTCAGCCAAAAGACAATTTAATTAAAAGTTTGATTCCAACCCATAAAAGGAACATTTTAAGAAAAATAGAAATAGTTCTACAATATCAAAGGTCATTCAAGCTAATGAATTAACTCTGTGCATGTTCAAACCTTTAAAAAAATATATTACCATAATAAAAGTTTTTCATCTAATTCAATTATCCTCTTAAACTCAAGTTTCAACCATACCACGATGACACTTGGACACAACACTTATTCCCTGATCCAATACTATGTACCCAAGCCTAAGCACCATACTCACTGTCTATTATACTACTCACCCAAGTGATCACAAGGACATATCTGCGGCGGAGACTCGTGTAAGAATCCTTTTGCGTACTATAATCACAAGGACATGAATTATATCTGCGGCACGGCAGAGACTCGTGTAAGGAATCCTTTTGCTTACTATAATCACAAGGACATGAATTATATCTGCGGCAGAGACTCTTGTAAGGAATCCTTTTGGACATATCTGTGTAAGTGATTGAAGCGAACGATTCTATTTTTTTTTAATTTTGGCAACCTCTCGATTTTAATATCATGAGTTTGAGTAGGATGTTAAGAGATATAATAAATATATTACGAATAAGAAACTATGGTAAGATGATAATAAATTAAAATATTATGAAGATATGATTTATTTCCGTTGTTAGGAGATATTAAATTTGTTAACCGAGTCTTGTAATTTATGTATATATCAAATTATTATAAAATGAAAATATATAATCTTAGAACATATACCCTAGAGCATATTTATAATCTGTATTTAATACTTAAACCATTTCAAAGGACAGAATAAGGAAGACAACCAACAAAGAAGATTGTTTGCTTCATTTTAAAACATGAAACAATAAGGAAGTTCTCATGGCACAAAGGACAGAAAACACAGATATAGTACATCATACAGCAAGGGGATACTTCAGCCAAAGAACCGAACTTCTTATTAAACTCGAGGACATAAAGTTAGTGAGATTGCAGATAAGTGAGCTAAGTCAGCTTGAGTTCGGGCGCATGGCACAAACTTAATCAAAAAGTTGGAAACTCAAGACAATAATGCAAGGAGCTTAGCACATGCAAATCTGAGAAGTGAGAAAATGTTTAATTGTAGTTCTGTAAAACCAAAATGAGAAATAAATTAGTGAAGTACAGAGTTTTAGTTCGCAAAATTGCTCCTGCAGATTAAATGAGGGCTGCAGCTGTCCGCCTCTACGAGGATAGAGAGCTCCAAAAATCTAAAGCACATTTACAGACAGTACTTTGAACGAATGTATTTAGTATTTCCACCTAATGATAAACTAACTAATCCTCTACGACCTGAATCTCTCCCATCATGATTCTGCAACAGAAAGTTCATTAGTAAAATAAAAAATAGTGAACCCAGTTAAGTATTTTACCAGAGTATTTTGACACTGCATCTTTTTTTACCCCTTGAAGAAGAGCGAGCAGAAGAAAGTGATGCAAACTCTGCTATTCTATTACCCGTCGACTTTTATATGCTAACTGACTTTTATATACTAACCCGAAGGCACATGTCCAACAAGCGTTTGACCCCCATCAGATCGTACGATCCGTGCGTTAGGGTTAATCGGATGCTGGTGAACCCCATCAGATCCAGTGATCTGTGCGTTGGGATCAGCCGTCATGTTCATCGGATCGTTCACAGTTTGGTTCTCCATCGATCTGTTACTCAACAAAACAAGCAGATACAGATGTATCAGTCACAGATGTATAAAATAAATAGCTTTAAGATTGTGAATACAATCTGCGATTAGTACATATAAATCAAATAAGTGTGTGCGTGAGTAAACGAAATCAAACAGAGAAAGAAAGAATAAAACCAAATGGAGATCCTCGAGTCCAGTTGAAACTGTCTCCTTAAAGCTATTTCGCCTCTCACCGTATGTGCGAGTCGATAGCCTCCCAGGATAAAACGAGATACCAGTATAATCGATAGATCGAATATACTCTCAGCGAACTTGAACTAAGCCCGAGCACTATCACCGGAATATTGGAAAAATTTAAGACTAAAGAGACCGAGAATGAAAGAGAGGACTCTTATTCCCTTGACTTAATAAAACTGATGCCCTAAGACTCTATTTATAAAGAGAGGCTTGAAAGGACTTGTTTTTCTTTTCGATGTGATACATGGTATTTATAAGAAAAACTAAGGAATAGGTTTGTGCTACTCTTGATATGGTACAAAACCACTTTTCATATTAAAAGGTAAAACTTTGGAACATCAGTTCTCATTCACCTTTTACTCATTTTGAGCGTGTAAATATGCGTTGGAATCCCCTCGAAGAGGAGAATACGTTCCAATAAATACACACCACTAACACATAATGTGTCTCACTCATATAGAGTCTCAAAATGATTCATAACTTAGTTTAAAATACTAAGTTTGTTCAACAATCCCCCAAAAATGAGATTGATGGTCTAGTAGCACGCACCACATAGACAGACAGACGCGGAGCTTGACTTGGTGATAGTTCTGGCGGTCAGATATAGCATATGATAGGTGGAGAATGCTCCTTGAACCATCGCTCGAATAAGTATATCGACTTTACTGGTAGACAGTATGACGTGATGTCCTTGAACTGTTCGACCGTTTGTGTAAACGATGACATACTCATCACTATATCTTTCCTGACTCATTCAGTTCTCATGATTATGTCCATTTTGGCCATGGAACATCGTCCTGGTTGTGCAGGAGTTTTTAATGAATTGTGCCTCGCAATTCTCCTTTGAAGCGGCCCCACTTCTCTCCCACATAGGTGATCTTTATCTTATAGAGTAACCCGCGTTTACTCAACTGAATTCCATGCGTTCACTCCTGAACTCCATGTATTCATCAAAGATCATTAAAAGCTCAAAGCTTAACCTCGTACCTTACGGGTCTCACTGTTTCCTCATCATAGGAACAGGCCAGGGGTTACCCCCACAGTGATTTGGTCATCATGATTTAGTTGTCCCATTGAACCAAGTTCTTGGGATCTCCAGTCAGCAATGGTTGGGTGTCCACCATGATGCCGTTAAGTAATAGGCTTAAGGCCCATCCCTCTCGATGATTTCTCAACCACTTCTTTTGATAACCCTTTGGTTAGTGGATCCGCGATATTATCTTTTGACGGTTTATAGTCAATAGTGATAATTCCGGTTGAGATTAATTGTCTAATGGAACTGTGTCATCGTCGTATATGACGAGACTTTCCATTATACATCGTGCTCTGCGCTCTTCCAATAGCGGATTGACTATCACAATGAATCCCTATTGCAGTTACAGGCTTTGGCCATCTTGGAATATCCTCCAGAAACTGACGTAGATATCCAGCCTTTTCGGCGCATTTATCTAGTGCCACAAACTCAGCTTCCATCGTGGAATGAGTTATCACCGTTTGTTTTGAGGATTTCCATGATATTGCCGCTCCAGCTAATGTAAACACATAGCCGCTCGTAGACTTAAGTGCTTTCTTGCTAGATATCCAATTTACGTCAGTATATCCTTCTCATACTGCTAGGTATCTGCCATAGTGCAGTCCATAGTCTCGAGTTCCCCTCAAGTACCTTAGTACCCTTATGATCGCTTTCCAGTGATCAGCTCCCGAATTACTCGTAAACCTACTCAACTTGCTAATTGAGTATGCAATGTCTGGTCTTGTACAACTCATGAGGTACATCAGACTACCAATTATCCTCGAGTATTCCAATTGGGAAACAGCTACACCTTTGTTCTTGGATAGGTGTAAAGTCATATCCACATGTGTCCTAGCTTTCTCAAAGTCATCCTTAAGAAACTTCTCAAGGATCTTGTCAATATAATATGGTTGACTTAATGCGAGACCCTCTGATATTCTAAAAATTTGAATTCCCAGAATTAAATTTGCTAGTCCCATGTCTTTCATGTCGAATCTTGATTTCAACATGTCCTTGGTAGATTTGATCACTTTATCATTGCTTCCGGCAATAAGTAGATCATCTACATATAGCGTCATCATGACATAGCCACTCTCGTTATCCTTGTAATAAGCACAGCTATCACATTCATTGATTTTGAAGCCATTAGCCAGCACGACCTCGTCAAATTTTTCATCCCATTTCATAGGCTCTTGCTTCAAACCATACAATGATTTCACCAATCTACAAACTTTCCTTTCTTGTCCTGGGACAACAAACCCTTCGGGTTGTTCCATATAGATTTCCTCATCTATGTCCCCATTTAGGAAGGCTGTTTTCACATCCATTTGATGTACAGTTAGATTACGCATTACAGCAATAACAAACATCATCCTTATGGACGTTATTCTCGTTACAGGAGAATATGTATCAAAATAATCAAGGCCTTTTTATTGCTTGTATCCTTTAATCACAAGTCTGGCCTTATACTTATCAATAGTGCCATAAGTTTTCAACTTCATCTTGAAAACTCACTTGCTACCTAATGGTTTGCAACCAGTTGGCAAGTCTACTAGATCCCAAGTATGATTCTGCATAATTGAATCAACTTCATTCTTGATGGCCTATTTCCACATAGGTCCATTAGGTGAGGTAATCGTCTCCTTATAGGTTTTTGGGTCACCTTCTTCGAGCAAATAGGTCATAAAATCAGACCCATAGGATTTCTCCGTTCGTTGTCTTTTGCTCCTTCTCACTACCCCCACATTTTCGTCTTCACTTTCGTCACTCTCATTATCGTCATCTACAGACTCATGAGATCGTTTAGACGTCGTAGGTTGTTGGTTTCCTGGATTACAGGGAAACATCGTCTCAAAGAATGAGGCATTCCTTGATTCCATAATGGTATTCTTTTGAATATCAGGAATCTTGGATTCATGAACAAAAAACTGATATACAGTACTATGTGAAGGATATCCGATGAAAATAAAATCCACAGTCTTAGGACCTATCTTCACCTTCTTCGGTGTAGGGATCAGTACCTTTGCAAGGCACCCCCACACTTTCAGGTGTTGGTAACTTGGTTTCTTTTTCTTCCACATTTCATAAGGACTTACATCCTTATTCTTGCGCATCGTAATATTTAAAATATTATTTGCGCTTAAGATGGCTTCTCCCCACATCGATTGTGGAAGCCCAGAGCTTAAAAACATCGTATTCATCATTTCTTTCAGAGTGCGATTCTTCCTTTCAGCCACACCATTTGACTGAGGGGAGTATGGTGCAGTGACCTCATGGATTATACCATGTTGTGAACAGAATTCTCCAAATGGTTCAACATATTCACCTCCACGATCACTTCGTATCGTTTTGATTTTCTCAGTCTGTTGTGTCTCAACTTTTTCCTTATAGATTTTAAATTTATCTATAGCTTCGTCTTTGCTTTTCAACAAATATATATAGCAGTATTTTGTACAATCATCAATGAATGCAATAAAATACTTGTTTCCTCCTCTTGTTGGAGCGAATTTTAAATCACATATGTCGCTATGTATTAGGTCTAGCACTTTGGTGTTCCTTTCCACACGTTTAAATGATGATCTCGTTAATTTTGCCTCAACACAAGTCTCACACTTATGTTTTGAATCGATAGTAAGTTTAGGTATGTATTCTTTTGCACTTAAACGTCGTAAAGTGTCATAATTTACATGTCTTAATCTAGCATGCCATAAATTAGGAGACTCAAGCAAGTAAGCAGAAGAATTCTTCATTTCATTATCGTCCTTAATGGACATTACATTGAGCTTAAAAAGCTCATCGGTTAAATAACCCTTGCCTACAAACATACCACTCTTAGACAAAATAACTTTATCTGACTCTATTACAATGCGAAAGCCATGACTCATTGATAACCTCGGTCTTCAAGGCAGCATCTGATCTGGTTGGGACTTTGCGAGGGAAATTTATATTTTTCTAAATTTTAATACTTTCTATGACCTGTATGGTTCCACTTTTGTCAAAAAATTTACATTTTTCCTCTTTAAAAAGAAGACGATAACCATGCTTCATAAGTTGTCCGACGCTTAAAATTTTTTGCTCCAAATCTGAAACTAAAAGTACGTCTTTGATATGCTTTATTCTTTTCTTCGTTTGGACAACAGTAGTTCCCTTTCATATAGATTCCACCAATTATCCATTTCCCATTTTTACTCTTGTCGTTGGAGCATGTTGTATATCAACTAACATATGACACTTGGGCTTACCTTTGTGCCCACAATTTCTCTCCAGCTGATTATTCTATCTGCAAATTCGACTATTCACTGTATCTTCCTTTGATTGCAGTAAAGTTTGCTTATTGGGGTTCCTTCACAAAATAATCATTTTGAAAATGCTCGAATTTACCACAATTATGACACTTGGGCTTACCTTTGTGCCAACAATTTCTCTCCAGCTGATTATTCTATCCGCAAATTCGACTATTCACTGTATCTTCCTTTTGCTGAATGTTTTCTGATTGTGGCCTCCTTCCGCTAAAATTTCTTCCTCTGCTTCTTCCTCTAGCATAATAATATATTCCACTTCTTCCTCTAAAATTTTCAGCACGATCATTACTCCAAGATCTTCTATTTTGATGTTAACTTTTGACTAGAACGCGTTTTTGATAGAGTTTTCAGTGGTACCTTTCACCATTTGCTCATAAATTTTTGAAGACCCCATCAGACTTTGAATGGTAAGTGTAGACAAATCTTTAGTTTCATCAATTACAGAAATAATAGGGATAAATTTGTCTGGAAAACTTATCAAAATTTTCTCTACTTGTTTCTTATTAGAAATATCATCACCACAAGATTTCATTTGATTAACAAGCTGATAAATCTAGAAGAAAATTCATTTATACTTTCATTCTCCTTCATTTTAAAATTTTCAAAATCTCTCCTCATATAACAGCTTGTTGTACCTTATCATTTCCATGAAACTGTTGTTGAATAATATCACAAGCTTCCTTTGACACTGATACTCACATAATCCTGGAAAATGTTGAATCCGAGACTCCATATTGAATTTTTGAAAAAGCATATGCATCCTTTCTTGACTCTCTTTCAATGTCTTCTTTTGGGCTGCATTTAAATTCTCAGTGGATTCTGAATTATGAAAACATATACTGACTAATTTCCATAGGCCAAGTGAACGAAATATCGTTTTCATTTGTACGCACCAGAACTCCTAATTCTCTCCATCAAATACTGGAATAATGGAGGTGTTAATATTTGAACTACTAGCCATTATCTTTATTGATGTAGCAACTTCTGAATACGAGCAATAATATTGATTCGACCAGCACTGATGCCAACTGTTATAATTTTCTCAGCCACAGAACATGCGACGTTGCCAAAATTACTGCGACATATTCAGCTTTGGCTGAAGAAAACATTTTCTCAGTCACTTACAGGTTTGATTCCAACTAGTAAAAGAAACATTTTTGCTCTTGTTCTCTTTACCACAATGATATCTTTCGCTAATAGCACATGTTAGCCTCCAAATTTTCATAATCTCGTTAATCCATCTAATTATTATTATGACTGTTACTATTATTATATTTCTAATATTGTTATTATAAAAATAATTATACTATCTGTACATGAATTATTGTAGATGCGGATGACTTGGAAGAACCAAATTGTTTCTACGATATCGATAATCCTACCTGTTATGATCCTGGGTATTGTCACCGTCAATGTGTAAAAAAAGGCAATTAGAGAGTAAATCACGATATGCATTTCATGGTAATGTAACTTGTTCAATCATTTTTCAAAAATCAATTGTTTTTTTCCAAAAATCAATCACACATATTATGACAGGGTATTGATGCTGGATAGGCAAACGAGGTCCGGGTAATGCATTACCATGGTATAACTATAAAAATGCATGGCATTTAGGTGGAAAAATAAAGGGTATAAGTACCTAATGTCAATATTTAAAATATAATTTATTTATATATATAAGTATTTTAATATTTTAAAAATTTAAATTTGAGGATTGATGAACAGTAAAATATTAAGAAAATTTTAATAAAAAAAAATTATCGTAGGGAACCCGCAGCCGAGACTCTGGTGCAGGAGGTATAATCATAAATTCTACTTTTGCGGGCGAAATGTTAATAATTAGAGTTTGGTTTCTAGGTTGCCCTAAACTCTATCTTAAATTAGGATTTAGGTTCCGGTGTTTAGGGGCCTAAACTAAATCCTAAACCCTAAATATTTGTGTTAATCTTTATTTCTTTTTAAATATTTTTAAAATTCAAATAGAAATTTATTGAATACTAAAATATTAAAAATTATTAAATAAGTGCTCACACTTGATTTTTTTTAATTAAGTGTTATTTATGAGTCTCAAAATCGTGATATGAAGTTGTCAGAAAGTAAAGGATTTGATATATGAATAACAGAGAAACTACAGAGAGATTGTATAGAGAGATTACAGAGATACTATAGACTAAAGAGATTGAAGAGATTACATTATCTTGTTGAGAAAGAAAACTAACTAACTAAGAGCTTATATACTAGAACTTTGTAACAGAATTGATGCTAGCCGGCACCTCTGGCATCTTATATGCACTGTGCCACATCAGCTGAGTAGTATTAGTAGTATTAATACCAACATCCCCCCTCAAGTTGGATGTAGGAAAGAAATTGAGAACATTAAACTTGAAGATCAACATCGAAGAAGTAATAAGACCTTTGAATCCGGACACCAAGCTTGTATGACGCATAAGAAGATAACCTCAAGTCAGGATGAAAGTAACAATTTGCAACCAGCACTAGCAGGAGCAGGAGCATATAACCAACTCCACATAACATGAGAATAACCCACAAAAGGCAACAAACTCACTAAGGAGCATCAGACCCATAGAGGGCATCTACCATGTTGACAATAGCAACAATGGTCAAGAAAAAAAAATGCAACAATGCATTATGCATCTAAATGCAGTAAGAAACAAATTCACAAGAGGAGAAGAAACCCATAAAAGGGCATAATAAACTCATAATGTGCCTTAAATTCACAAAAGGGGTAGAACCTAGGAAGAGGCTTAGAATATGAGTTTAAAAAATGTCACAACCAAGAATAGGTGAATATCAAATCAAATGTCACAACCAAGAATAGTTGAAACAACCAACCCACAAAGGGGCACAAGCCACAAAGGGCAAAAAATTTGAAATGTGAAAAATTCACAACCAAGAAATACTTGGACAACATATGAGATGTAACAACAAGGCATTGAGGGCAAGGTTTAATGTGTAGAACTTAGAGGAACATCAGAAAATGGAGAGCAGAATTTAAAGTATAAATTTGCTTTCCGAGTAAACATCAATCCTAGGCATTATAGCATGTGCCTAATCCTGTGAAAGCACTAACAAACAAATTCTGGAGTAACCTCAACAATAGCTTCATTTGTACAAACAAACGAGACACACATCAAATCTCCAATAGCAAACAAATCCAACAACCCTTGATACCGTCTCTCTGAACAGCACATATATATATGGCTTTGCCGAATCACTATAATGCACAAACAGTAGTACTTCACAAAATCCACCACAATGTACAATAGAACTACACTTTTATGAACAAATGACTCTGAGACAACAGAATTGTGATGAGTGTTTTGTAACGCCGTCATCGATCAAGAAACGCAGAAAAATGATTGAATTGAGTTGTAGAGTTGATAAAATTTCGAAGAGAACAAGTATCAAACAGGTCGTGTGCAACAAAACAAGAACGAGATGAACAACGCATAGTCACCAGAATATGAGAATTACAAAAATCAGCAACACCGCTGCGCAAACAGAGATAAGAAATCGCAGCGAACCAAAACAAAATTCAACACGAGCAGTATTATAACAGGTCAGAAAAAAAATTATTAAAAATAGATGAACATACTCATATCAAAGAAATAGATGAACATACTCATCGAGATCAAAGCACACAATAAGTGAGAAGATGTGACAAACATTTGATGCGCATAGAAATAATTGTTTAGAAGAGATGAAATCAGGTGAAAATTGGAGGAAAAAAAGAAAAGAAACTATTAATCAAAGAGTTGATGTGCGAACTTAACTCTGATATGTACGTAGTGAAACTTGATTTTGTGAACTAGCAAACTGAAGTAGAATCGAGAAATGAAAACGCGAAATCATTGAAGATCAATCGGTGATCGAAGATTGAGAAAAAACGATCCAAAATCACAATGCAAAGTTCGCAGTAGAAGTACTTGAATAGCAACTTGATAGGTCGAAGCTCTGATAAGAACAACGAACAAGCAGAGTGAAATCAAGCGCAAATGCGGAAGAATCGAGCTCGTGGCTCTAATACCATGTCAGAAAGTAAAGGATTTGATATATGAATAACAGAGAAACTACAGAGAGATTGTATAGAGAGATTACAGAGATACTATAGACTAAAGAGATTGAAGAGATTACATTATCTTGTTGAGAAAGAAAACTAACTAAGAGCTTTTATACTAGAACTTTGTAACAGAATTGATGCTAGCTGGCACCTCTGGCATCTTATATGCACCGTGCCACATCAGCTGAGTAGTATTAGTAGTATTAAAGTCATGTACTTAATTTAAAAGATCGTGTTCAGTGCGCAATCTGCTGTGACTTGTTTATTAAATAATTATTTTTCAAAATTAAGAATACTCATTTCACGATTCACAATAAAGGAAATTTAAAAATGATTAAGCATTTTATAATTGCATATCATGAATACGCAATATTTAGCTAGGTGCTGGGTATTAGATCGGACATTATTGATCAGTTTTTTAGAATTGGTTATATTTGTTTAAAAAATTGAAAGAAGGGTTATTCGCGTCAATTTTTCAATTTTGTCTTAGGATGATCTAATGAATGTTATTTAGTATACAATATATACTATAATATAATAACCATAATGGAGTATATTTAGGAAGATCTAATTTTTCGTTGACCGTTGGACAGTTCGTAGAAAAGCCCATATCAGTCCATGATCAAGTCCAGCTAGTTTGTAATAGGTTGTCATGGCATTAGGCGAAAATATCTCGTTTGTAAAACACAAGAATACCTACAAGTCTCACATGTGACCCCTTAGAGTCTGGTCATGTGATTTGATCCCAGACTTATGTAAGTAGTGTTGATCTCGAAGAAGTCCTTCCAAGTGTAATATAGTTCCGCAAGATTTTGATGATGTGCCCCAAAAAAGTCATATAGTCATAAATTGTTGTAATTATATCTTCTGTGCAGTTGACATGTGAGCATGGACTCACGCTTATTTCTTTAAGTTTCTTTAAAATATGAGGTGAGAATTCACTCCTGTTGATATAGGGGCAGGACTACCCTACTATTGATGTGGGGATAACCCGCTGCACCTGATAATATAATAGGAGGACTCATCTCATTGATATAGCTCCACGTATTAGCTAATAAGATTTTGATCAATATAATGATATATGTTTCTGGTTAATATATTGATACCGGAGCTCAGCTATATTATGGGATCCAATTATTTTAGCCCGAAAATATTGTCAATTCTTGTAATGGGTCTGTTTAGAGCTCATATCAATTTTCAAGCACAACAGCTACCAAAGATTGATGAGATCAAAGTTAAAATTGCAATTTACTCCATTCAAAAATTAGTTATCCTTGCACCACTGTAAAATGTCACACAAAGGGGCAGAAAGCTTAAAAAGCTATAAACTAAGTAAACAGCACGCCTAACAAATTATGAACTTTGCCACCTCGGATTTCCTAACAATTATTCGGTAAGATTTAAGAATGAAATCCAAACTATACTCCAGTTACTTCCAACATTGAATACTGCACTGCACATGCAAAGTTTCACTCATAAGACTTACCAACTAAAACATAACACAGTCCATTGACATATATGCTTTTGTAAGCTTCACTTTCGGTGTAAATCAGGTGATGCAGAACCCCACATTCATAAGCTTCATTTTGAAAATAAAAATTAAAGTGTAAACTGGGCTAGAATGATTAATTTAAGAGAAAAATGTGATTTACGGAATTAACAGAGTTGTCTTGAATAAATCACAAAATCATAACCTCAATGAAATTTGAGCTCATGGGCAAATTCTGAGCCTGATCGAGTTAGCATTTGGATTTAAAAGTGCTTTTCACAGGAGGGTTTTGCTTGGTTCAGAAATTAGTGTGGTTAGATCATCTCTTTATACTTTGAACATGGATCTAGTATATAGATCAAGCTAGCTAGGCCATAAGTTGCGTCTATTTGATGATCACAATCTTTAGAATTCGCAAGAGAATAAATGTTTAGCAACAGCAAATATATGTAAAAGAAACTGATGATCTTTTGATAATGTTTGTAGTAAAAGGACAACATTGAACATTCATAGCAAACAGAATACAGTAATATGACAATATTTTATATAGATGCAACAGATTGTTACAGTAATTTGCTGCAAGTCTTTATTTAATTTTATCACTAGTAAGCATCTTCAAGAAGAACTATATGGCCATAGCATTCTTTTATTGTAATCAATTAAACACTCTACAATTGTGCCTAATTTCTCCATCAGTCCCAACCAGAACTTGAATGCTCCCCATCTTCACCATAGCATTGGCAAAACTCTGCTGAAATGCTGCCCCATTCCTAGCAAAATTCAAAACCATCGAAGCACTCGAGTTATGCAGAGAAAGTTGTTGATCGATATTTAATACTCCTCTGTTCAACAAAACCTGGTTGTAATACTGATTATCAAATAACAACGATGTGTTCTGGTCCAAGAATGCTGTCGGATTAGAACCTGAGCCACACACCTTGGATAGTTTAGCAACCAAAGCCGGATCCATTGTCCGGTCTGGTCTCTGTAACCTGGCCTGAAAAAAAATACAATGTGCAACTCCAACTGTATGTGCACCCAAAAGGGTAACCATATCATCAAGGCTCAGCCCTTTGGCAGAGAAAGATTGCAATGCCTGAGAAAATGACAAGGAGGGGCCAGGCAGGTTCACTTCACTCGCACTCGAGACAAGCCCATCGCGCCTACCGGTGGGTATAATGTAGTTTGGGCCTCCAGCAAGAGCCACTGAGTCTCGGGTTGCAATTGTGATGATATCAGCACACGATACTGTTGAAGGACACGCGGCCTCTACATTCTTCTTGGCCTCATCAATCAGTTCATAACCTCTAATTGTCAAATTTGGTTTGGCATCTTTTTCCGATGAGTTGGATTCGGTGGAATCAATAAGAATAGACGCGTCACATCCCTGCAAAATACAATAGAAAATTAGTACTATTATTGCATCCATATATATCTGCAACTGCATGCAACTGTGAAAGTCCACCATGCATGCGCGTCTGCAGACTAGTGATAAATATGACACTATCAAAATAATTTTATCTATATATAGAAATGCGTATCTAACTCGAACAGCAACACTTACTCTAACAAAGCAATCATGAAAATGCATTCGAAGCAAAGCTGCGGTTATGGAAGGATCAGTCCTAAGTCGATTTTGGACGACTTGTTGAACGATGGATTCGGCATTGGGGCAGGTAGAATTGTAAAAACCAACCTGTAGATCAGCCATAACAACAGTACTAAAGGAGATTGTAGCAAGAGAAAAGATGAGAATTACTGAGATATTCATCATTTTGTTAAAATGAAATCCTAAGTAGAAATGTGAAGGTGCTTAGGAGGTACTCCCTCCCTCTACTTATATACAAGTCGTTTGAGTAAAAGGCTAATAATATTTATTTGCCTCACATTTCCAACCAACACAGTCCAAGCCTAATTTGATCCCATTGTTTGGTTGGACCAAACTTAAAAACTATGCACATGTAGCTCCAATACTATTTGCTAGCATTGTTTCCCAGCGATACTCCTCTTCTCTTGCTAACTTTAGGTTACGGATTCAAATCCCAACCAGGCATGTAAGCAGTGTGACTTGTGAGTCTTCAAATTTTTCACATGTAAAGAAGTGGACAACAACAAAATCAATGGCGTATCTGCTGCAATAGAGCCTCAGTAACTAGTCTTTACCTAAGCATTAACTATTTACCATTCTCAACAACCCAATTTAATACACAAATCACTTAAGCTTAACTCCATTGTATACCATTCTCAACTATTTACCTAAGCATCTAATGATTGTTATGGTATTTAGTTTTTATTTCTTCTTGTAATATTGTAGTATAGTATAATCTGGGAATAAAAGAATCGTGGGTTAGAGTTCGCATATTGTTAGATGATAAAATGATCAAAAGAAATTTTCAACATATAACAATTAATGAAGTAATTTTGAGCATGATGAGATAGCTCAAATGTTAATGAGCTTATCTTGTCATCTTAGGTTCTTATTTTGATTCTCGCTCATCCCAATCTTAGGTTCTTATTTCGATTCTCGCTCATCCCAATCTTATATCAGATTTGTTAAAATAGATATCATCCTTACGGCATATAAGCAGGATATTTAAAAAAATAGGTACAAAAAATTGTTACAAAATGATGTGTCATGGTTGATGTGGCAGTATGGGATGATTTTATTGGTGTTTTTAATGTAAATGCAGGGGTCCATTTTCATTTAGCCAATCAAAATTTGACACATGGTATTTTGTAACTTTTTTGGGCAAAAAAGACATCTGACCTCCGAGTTGTACCGTTATAAGGGTTAAAAGGTACATTTGATGAAAAGTTACACCATACTATACTTTAAGGGCTAACTGTTATAGCAGAAAAATCAAGTTTAATTCAATGGCATGATGTGTTGAGGGCCGCTCTTTCTAGAATTAGAATTATCTATGTTACATATACAATCGTCAAAAAGTTAAACAAGAAGAGTTACCTGAATACATGAAATTGGTTAGAACTGGAAATCAAACGAAGAATAGAAGCAGTACGGCAAATTGGTTAGCTGATTTACCACTTGTGATATCGTCATCCATTCCTTGCCAGCTTATAGTCCAACCTCCACACTGATATCCAAAATTGTCTGCATGCTTTCCTGCTACTAGTATTTTTCATGAATGACAAAACATTACACTTAATATTTTCAAGCTACTCAGTATCTCTCAAGTGCAGCTCGTGCGGGTTCTGTGCGTGCCGGGTTCGTGCGGTCCGGTCCGGTCCCAATTTTTTAAAAATTAATTCGTATTTGGCTCGTTGATTTTAGCGGATTGTGCGGGTTTGGACCGGCCCGGTTCGGGCCGAATAAATTCGGGTTTCTGTACGAGCCGGTCCCGAGCGGGCGGTTCGAACCCGCACAATTGGCCAACTCTACTCTCAACACTCCCCCAAAATCTTTTCTTTAGGAAGTACTTTCGTGAAAATATCTGCCATCTGGTCTTGGGTGCTGCAATACTTGAATAGAGTATTCTTTTTCGTGTTGCATGCATAAGGATTAGGTGCATAATGTCTCTTTGTGTTAGAATTAGGACATCAATTTGGATTATGACTTATGAGGGGTTAATTATAATCGTTAAAAATGCATGCAGCAAGCTGCAACAGCAAAATACATAGTGCAACAATATATAGCAGCAACAGGAGGACAAACTGCACTAGGTGAGTAACCAGGTCTTCTAAAACCTAAAGGTCTTGGAGGAAGGCCCTAATGGATCTTTATATTATATTCTAACAATTCACTCTGTAATCGAATAGAGTATTCTTCTTCGTGTTGCATGCATAAGAATTTGGGTGCATAATGTCTCTTTAGTTGACTAACCAGCTCATCTAAAACCTTAAGGTCTTGGATGAATGCCCGACTAGATCTTTATATTATATTCTAACAATTCATTTTGTAAACAAATAGAGTATTCTTCTTCGTTTTGCATGCATAAGGATTTGGGTGCATAATGTCTCTTTGTGTTAGAATTAGGACATCAACTAGGATTATCATTTATGAGGGGTTAATTATAATCGGTAAACATGCATGCAGCAAGCTGCAACAGCAAAATACATAGTGCAACAATATATAGCAGCAACAGGAGGACAAAACCTTGTAGTTGTTCGATAAAAATCTCTTCATGCTGTACTCCATTTAAAAAAGCAGATTTTAAAGATCAGAGATGGTTCTGAACTTTGTTGGTGGTGTTGAATCGGGAATACTGTTCTCGCTTCTGCTGGAACCAAAATTACTTGAATTATCAGTTCTTGGTGTAGTATGGGAACTCTCATCTTGAACTTCTGGAGTTTCATCTTCAGTTATTAATTGTGGACTTATAGGACCAAGGACTACATGTTTTTCAATCTTCTTATTCTATCAATCCCATGAAGAATTTTTATCAAAAATAACATCACTAGGAATAATGATTTTGTTACTCTTCAAGCTATATAAACTATAGCCTTTTGATTGCAAGCTGTAACCCATGAAAATGCATTTTTCACTTGCTTCATCTAATTTATACCAAAGACCAAAGACCTTCAGGTGATTTACAGCGACGGCTTTCTTACACTCCAGGCTTCGAATGGAGTTTGATTTCCAAGAGCTTCATCCCAAAATATTTATTTAGACCTTTGTCAAAAAGCATGGATTTCGACATCTCCTCAATTGTTCTAATCCTCTACGACCTGAATCTCTCCCATCATGATTCTGCAATAGAAAGTTCAATAGTAAAATAAAAAATAGTGAACCCAGTTATGTATTTTACCCCTTGAAGAAGAGCGGGCAGAAGAAAGTGATGCAAACTCGGCTATTCTATTACCCGTCGACTTCTGTATGTTAACCGACGAACCATAAACAACTCCTTTCACTGGAAACTTCTTCCCCAAACTACCATGACTTGCCAGCTGAGGAAAAGCTGACCTGACACTACAAAAAATAGGCTGGTCTTATGCCAACCCCCAGCCCAGCTTACAGTGCGCCTCTGGTTGCAAGATCTTCAAACTTTGAAAATTTAGGTGGCCAAATTTCTTATGCCAAATCCATGACTCATTGTCAACTTCCGTCTTCAAGGCAACATTTGATCTGGTTGGGATTTTGGGAGGAAAATTTCAGTTTTTCTCCATTTTAATACTTGCTATTACCTGCGTGCTTCTACTTTTGTCAAAAATTCTACACTTGTCCTCTTCAAAAAGAAGACGATAACCATGCTCCATAAGTTGTCCAACGCTTAAAATATTTTGCTCCCAATCTGGAACTAAAAGTACGTCTTTGATGTGCTCTGTTCCTTTCTTAGTCTGGACAACAACAGTACCCTTTCCTTTAGATTCCCCCAATTGTCCATTTCCCATTTTTACTCTTGTTCTTAGAGCATGTTGTATATCAACAAACATATTTTGATCTCTTAAGATTAAAGATACTTACTCTTGAGTTTGTTTGTTGATATACATATTTTGTTGGCGCAGGTTGTCCCATTTTTACTCTTAAGATTGTATTTACACCTAATGAGATAAATAAATATAATGATAGTTTGATTCAACTGGTTGATTGAAGCGAACGATTCTATTTTTTTTAATTTTGGAAACCTCTCGATTTGAATATCGTGAGTTTGAGTAGGATGTTAGGAGATATAATAAATATATTACGAATAAGAAAGTATGTGGGTATGATAATAAATTAAAATATTATATTAGTAAAAAATGGGCATAAACATGATTTTATAAAAAATTACGACTCTTTAGGAGAATGCAACTAGTCAAACCATGCAATCTAGAATGTTCAGCCAAAAGACAATTTAATTAAAAGTTTGATTCCAACCCATAAAAGGAACATTTTAAGAAAAATAGAAATAGTTCTACAATATCAAAGGTCATTCAAGCTAATGAATTAACTCTGTGCATGTTCAAACCTTTAAAAAAATATATTACCATAATAAAAGTTTTTCATCTAATTCAATTATCCTCTTAAACTCAAGTTTCAACCATACCACGATGACACTTGGACACAACACTTATTCCCTGATCCAATACTATGTACCCAAGCCTAAGCACCATACTCACTGTCTATTATACTACACACCCAAGTGATCACAAGGACATATCTGCGGCGGAGACTCGTGTAAGGAATCCTTTTGCGTACTATAATCACAAGGACATGAATTATATCTGCGGCACGGCAGAGACTCGTGTAAGGAATCCTTTTGCTTACTATAATCACAAGGACATGAATTATATCTGCGGCAGAGACTCTTGTAAGGAATCCTTTTGGACATATCTGTGTAAGTGATTGAAGCGAACGATTCTATTTTTTTTTAATTTTGGCAACCTCTCGATTTTAATATCATGAGTTTGAGTAGGATGTTAAGAGATATAATAAATATATTACGAATAAGAAACTATGGTAAGATGATAATAAATTAAAATATTATGAAGATATGATTTATTTCCGTTGTTAGGAGATATTAAATTTGTTAACCGAGTCTTGTAATTTATGTATATATCAAATTATTATAAAATGAAAATATATAATCTTAGAACATATACCCTAGAGCATATTTATAATCTGTATTTAATACTTCGTTTAACAAAATCTGATTGTAATATTCAATTAGATTTGTACATGCTCATCAGCGGCATATAAAATTCTCTTCACTCTATTATAAACTAAGATTTACATTTCTGTCATAAACAAACTCGTGGAACGAAGAAACAAAGTTTATCCTAGAGCTTCTTGTGGCCTCATATATACTTCCGAGGTTTCTACAAGCTATCACATAGCGGATGAAATTAATATTTCGAATAATAGACTGAATTTATAAGTTTCAAATATAATTTTAACATGTGTTTGATTAATTTATTGTATTTTACTAAACACATTTTCATCTTCTAATTGAAAATCTCCTCAAAAGTAGCTTTTTTGAATTAGCGGAACGGGTGCAAATTGCTATTTTAATTCGTTAACTACTACTTTTTTTCTCATATTAATATTAGAGGATTGATTTGGTTGTACTCAAACCTATCATTTTCAAACATATCAATATATAGCCATAAATAACAAGCTAGAGTTAATGTAGTCTTAACTCTCCTAAAAATAATGCTCTCCATTAAAAAAAGGTCATTGAAGGAATGAGGATGCGGTTTTTAAGTTACCCACATATACTTAATTATTACTCCTATATAAACACACATAAATAAAGAAACAGAGAGACAATCCTCAGAGAAAAGGCATTACTCTTCGACAGAAAAAAACAAAGTAAAGAAAAGAAAAAGGAGTTCGTACAACTAAATATGGGTTTAGCAAAATTATTCATTTTTGCTCTCGTTCTCTTGACGACAATGACATCTTTTGCTAATAGCACAGGTTACACTCTAAATTTTTATAATCTCGTTAGTTTATCTAATTACTATTGTGATTGTTTTTATCATATTTCTAATATTGTTACATAATTATTTTTAGTATCGTGGCCAATAATAATCTCTTTCTTTCTAAATATATGTACTGTACATGAATTATTGTAGAATTCTCATAATCTCGTTACTATTATGGTCATTCCTGTAATATTTAATATTACTAACCAAGACTAATTTCTCTCTCTTAATCCATGCACTTTTATTATTGTAGTTGCAGGTGGCTTGGAAGTACCATATTGTTATAATGATCTCTTAAACCAAAATTGTTATGATCCTACATATTGCCACCCTCAATGTGTAAAGAAAGGCTACAAGAGGGGATATTGCACCGAAGGCGATCAAGTTTTATGTTGTTGTACAAACAACTAGAATTTTTATGCCGTTGTACAAACAAATAAAGCGATAAAAGAATAAGGAATGAGTGTTTGAATGTGTTTAATTATAATTGGAATAAAAAATATTATATTTGTGTTGCATCCAATGGTTCTCAACTATCTACCTAAACATCTAATGATTGTTACGGTATTTAGTTTTTATGGTGTTCTTTTTGTAATATTGTAGTATAGTATAATCTAGAAAAATAAAGAATAGTGGGTTAGAGTTCACAATTGTTAGACGATAAAAAGATCAAAAGAAATTTAAACATATAACAATTAATGAAATATTTTGAATATAATGAGATAGCTCAAGTGTTAATGAGCTTATCTTGTCATCTTCAATTCTTATTTCGATTCTCGCTCACCCCAATCTTATATTAGATTTGTTAAAAGAGAAATCATGCTTACGGCATATAAGCGGAATAATTTTAAAAATAAATAATGCTAGAGGTACAAAAAATTGTTATAAACTGATGTGTCGTGGTTGATGTTGAATAATGGGATGATTTTATTGCTGTTTTTGATGTAAATGTGAGGGGTCCATTTTCAAATAGCTATTAAAATTTGACACATGACATTTTATAATTTTTTGGGAACCAATTTAGTAACCCTTGCATTTTCCAAAAAAAAACTTGAACCAATTAAAAAAACTTAAACCAATTCAAAGGACAGAATAAGGAAGACAACCAACAAAGAAGATTGTTTGCTTCATTTTAAAACATGAAACAATAAGGAAGTTCTCATGGCACAAAGGACAGAAAACACAGATATAGTACATCATACAGCAAGGGGATACTTCAGCCAAAGAACCGAACTTCTTATTAAACTCGAGGACATAAAGTTAGTGAGATTGCAGATAAGTGAGCTAAGTCAGCTTGAGTTCGGGCACAGGGCACAAACTTAATCAAAAAGTTGGAAACTCAAGACAATAATGCAAGGAGCTTAGCACATGCAAATCTGAGAAGTGAGAAAATGCTTAATTGTAGTTCTGTAAAACCAAAATGAGAAATAAATTAGTGAAGTACAAAGTTCTAGTTCGCAAAATTGCTCCTGCAGATTAAATGAGGGCTGCAGCTGTCCGCCTCTACGAGGATAGAGAGCTCCAAAAATCTAAAGCACATTTACAGACAGTACTTTGAACGAATGTATTTAGTATTTCCACCTAATGATAAACTAACTAATCCTCTACGACCTGAATCTCTCCCATCATGATTCTGCAACAGAAAGTTCATTAGTAAAATAAAAAATAGTGAACCCAGTTAAGTATTTTACCAGAGTATTTTGACACTGCATCTTTTTTTACCCCTTGAAGAAGAGCGAGCAGAAGAAAGTGATGCAAACTCTGCTATTCTATTACCCGTCGACTTTTATATGCTAACTGACGAACCATAAAAAAATCCTTTCACTGGAAAATTCTCCCCCAAACTACCCTGACTTGCCAGCTGAGGAAAATTTGACCTGAAGTAAAATCCAAACAGATAATAGAATTTAACTTAAGAACTGTACGTGAATTACTTCAATATATATATGGTACTACAGAAGTAAAATGTAAAACACCCTAATAAATGGGCATAAACATGATTTTATAAAAAAATTAGGACTCTCTAGGAGAATGCAACTAGTCAAACCATGCAATCTAGAAAGTTCAGCCAAAAGACAATTCAATTAAAAGTTTGATTCCAACTCATAAAAGGAACATTTTAAGAAAAATAGAAATAGTTCTACAATATCAAAGGTCATTCAAGCTAATCAATTAACTCTGTGCATGTTCAAACCTTTAAAAAAATATATTACCATAATAAAAGGTTTTTCATCTAATTCAATTATCCTCTTAAACTCAAGTTTCAACCATACCACGATGACACTTGGACACAACACTTATTCCCTGATCCAATACTATGTACCCAAGCCTAAGCACCATACTCACTGTCAATTATACTACTCACCCAAGTGATCACAAGGGCATATCTGCGGCAGAGACTCGTGTAAGGAATCCATTTGCTTACCATAATCACAACGACATGAATTATATCTGCGGCAGAGACTTGTGTAAGGAATCCTTTTGCTTACTATAATCACAAGGACATGAATTATATCTACGGCAGAGACTCTTGTAAGAAATCCTTTTGGACATATCTGTGTAAGTGATTGAAGCGAACGATTCTATTTTTTTTTAATTTTGGCAACCTCTCCATTTGAATATCATGAGTTTGAGTAGGATGTTAAGAGATATAATAAATATATTACGAATAAGAAACTATGGGAAGATGATAATAAATTAAAATATTATGAAGATATGATTTATTTCCGTTGTTA
Source organism: Apium graveolens (assembly GCF_009905375.1). Classification (NCBI taxonomy): domain Eukaryota; kingdom Viridiplantae; phylum Streptophyta; class Magnoliopsida; order Apiales; family Apiaceae; genus Apium; species Apium graveolens. Next base: position 5,578,083 of record NC_133648.1, on the reverse strand, counting down.
GGAGATATTAAATTTGTTAACCGAGTCTTGTAATTTATGTATATATCAAATTATTATAAAATGAAAATATATAATCTTAGAACATATACCCTAGAGCATATTTATAATATATATTTAATACTTCGTTTAACAAAACCTGATTGTAATATTCAATTAGATTTGTACATGCTCATCATCGGCATATAAAATTCTCTTCACTCTGTTATAAACTAAGATTTACATTTCTGTCATAAACAAACTCGTGGAACGAAGAAACAAAGTTTATCCTAGAGCTTCTTGTGGCCTCATATATACTTCCGAGGTTTCTACAAGCTATCACATAGAGATGAAATTAATATTTCGAATAATAGACTGAATTTAGAAGTTTCAAATATAATTTCAACATGTGTTTGATTAATTTATTGTATTTTACTAAACACATTTTCATCTTCTAATTGAAAATCTCCTCAAAAGTAGCTTTTTAGAATTAGCGGAACGGGTGCAAATTGCTATTTTAATTCGTTAACTACTACTTTTTTTTCTCATATTAATATTAGAGGATTGATTTGGTTGTACTCAAACCTATCATTTTCAAACATATCAATATATAGCCATAAATAACAAGCTAGAGTTAATGTAGTCTTAACTCTCCTAAAAAAAATGCTCTCCATTAAAAAAAGGTCATCGAAGGAATGAGGATGCGGTTTTTAAGTTACCCACATATACTTAATTATTACTCCTATATAAACACACATAAATAAAGAAACAGAGAGACAATCCTCAGAGAAAAGGCATTACTCTTCGCTCTTTTACAGAAAAAAACAAAGTAAAGAAAAGAAAAAGGAGTTCGTACAACTAGATATGGGTTTAGCAAAATTATTCATTTTTGCTCTCGTTCTCTTGACGACAATGACATCTTTTGCTAATAGCACAGGTTACACTCTAAATTTTTATAATCTCGTTAGTTTATCTAATTACTATTATGATTGTTTTTATCATATTTCTAATATTGTTATATAATTATTTTTAGTATTGTACTATTATCATTACATAAATATTATTATTATTGGCCAATACTAATCTCTTTCTTTCTAAATATATGTACTATACATGAATTATTGTAGAATTCTCATAATCTCATTACTATTATGGTCATTCCTGTAATATTTAATATTACTAACCAAGACTAATTTCTCTCTCTTAATCCATGCACTTTTATTATTGTAGTTGCAGGTGGCTTGGAAGTACCATATTGTTATAATGATCTCTTAAACCAAAATTGTTATGATCCTACATATTGCCACCCTCAATGTGTAAAGAAAGGCTACAAGAGGGGATATTGCACTGAAGGCGATCAAGTTTTATGTTGTTGTACAAACAATTAGAATTTTTATGCCGTTGTACAAACAAATAAAGCGATAAAAGAATAAAGAATGAGTGTTTGAATGTGTTTAATTATAATTGGAATAAAAAATATTATATTTGTGTTGCATCCGATGGTTCTCAACTATCTACCTAAACATCTAATGATTGTTACGGTATTTAGTTTTTATGGTGTTCTTTTTGTAATATTGTAGTATAGTATAATCTAGAAAAATAAAGAATAGTGGGTTAGAGTTCACAATTGTTATACGATAAAAAGATCAAAAGAAATTTAAACATATAACAATTAATGACATATTTTGAATATAATGAGATAGCTCAAGTGTTAATGAGCTTATCTTGTCATCTTCGATTCTTATTTCGATTCTCGCTCACCCCAATCTTATATTAGATTTGTTAAAAGAGAAATCATGCTTACGGCATATAAGCGGAATAATTTTAAAAATAAATAATGCTAGAGGTACAAAAAATTGTTATAAACTGATGTGTCATGGTTGATGTGGAATAATGGGATGATTTTATTGCTCTTTTTGATGTAAATGTGAGGCGTCCATTTTCAAATAGCTATTAACATTTGACACATGACATTTTATAATTTTTTGGGAACCAATTTAGTAACCCTAGCATTTTCCAAAAAAAAAACTTGAACCAATTAAAAAAAACTTAAACCAATTCAAAGGACAGAATAAGGAAGACAACCAACAAAGAAGATTGTTTGCTTCATTTTAAAACATGAAACAATAAGGAAGTTCTCATGGCACAAAGGACAGAAAACACAGATATAGTACATCATACAGCAAGGGGATACTTCAGCCAAAGAACCGAACTTCTTATTAAACTCGAGGACATAAAGTTAGTGAGATTGCAGATAAGTGAGCTAAGTCAGCTTGAGTTCGGGCACAGGGCACAAACTTAATCAAAAAGTTGGAAACTCAAGACAATAATGCAAGGAGCTTAGCACATGCAAATCTGAGAAGTGAGAAAATGCTTAATTGTAGTTCTGTAAAACCAAAATGAGAAATAAATTAGTGAAGTACAAAGTTCTAGTTCGCAAAATTGCTCCTGCAGATTAAATGAGGGCTGCAGCTGTCCGCCTCTACGAGGATAGAGAGCTCCAAAAATCTAAAGCACATTTACAGACAGTACTTTGAACGAATGTATTTAGTATTTCCACCTAATGATAAACTAACTAATCCTCTACGACCTGAATCTCTCCCATCATGATTCTGCAACAGAAAGTTCATTAGTAAAATAAAAAATAGTGAACCCAGTTAAGTATTTTACCAGAGTATTTTGACACTGCATCTTTTTTTACCCCTTGAAGAAGAGCGAGCAGAAGAAAGTGATGCAAACTCTGCTATTCTATTACCCGTCGACTTTTATATGCTAACTGACTTTTATATACTAACCCGAAGGTACATGTCCAACAAGCGTTTGACCCCCATCAGATCGTACGATCCGTGCGTTAGGGTTAATCAGATGCTGGTGAACCCCATCAAATCCATTGATCTGTGCGTTGGGATCAGCCGTCATGTTCATCGGATCGTTCACAGTTTGGTTCTCCATCGATCTGTTACTCAACAAAACAAGCAGATACAGATGTATCAGTCACAGATGTATAAAATAAATAGCTTTAAGATTGTGAATACAATCTGCGATTAATACATATAAATCAAATAAGTGTGTGCAGTGAGTAAACGAAATCAAACAGAGAAAGAAAGAATAAAACCAAATGGAGATCCTCGAGTCCAGTTGAAACTGTCTCCTTAAAGCTATTTTGCCTCTCACCGTATGTGCGAGTCGATAGCCTCCCAGGATAAAACGAGATACCAGTATAATCGATAGATCGAATATACTCTCAGCGAACTTGAACTAAGCCCGAGCACTATCACCGGAATATTGGAAAAATTTAAGACTAAAGAGACCGAGAATGAAAGAGAGGACTCTTATTCCCTTGACTTAATAAAACTGATGCTCTAAGACTCTATTTATAAAGAGAGGCTTGAAAGGACTTGTTTTTCTTTTCGATGTGGTACATTGATATTTATAAGAAAAACTAAGGAATAGGTTTGTGCTACTCTCGATATGGTACAAAACCACTTTTCATATTAAAAGGTAAAACTTTGGAACATCAGTTCTCATTCACCTTTTACTCATTTTGAGCGTGTAAATATGCGTTGGAATCCCCTCGAAGAGGAGAATACGTTCCAATAAATACACACCACTAACACATAATATGTCTCACTCATATAGAGTCTCAAAATGATTCATAACTTAGTCTAAAATACTAAGTTTGTTCAACAATCCCCCACAAATGAGATTGATGGTCTAGTAGCACGCACCACATAGACAGACAGACGCGGAGCTTGACTTGGTGATAGTTCTGGCGGTCAGATATAGCATATGATAGGTGGAGAATGCTCCTTGAACCATCGCTCGAATAAGTATATCGACTTTACTGGTAGACAGTATGACGCGATGTCCTTGAACTGTTCGACCGTTTGTGTAAACGATGACATACTCATCACTATATCTTTCCTGACTCATTCAGTTCTCATGATTATGTCCATTTTGGCCATGGAACATCGTCCTGGTTGTGCAGGAGTTTTTAAAGAATTGTGCCTCGCAATTCTCCTTTGAAGCGGCCCCACTTCTCTCCCACATAGGTGATCTTTATCTTATAGAGTAACCCGCGTTTACTCAACTGAATTCCATGCGTTCACTCCTGAACTCCATGTATTCATCAAAGATCATTAAAAGCTCAAAGCTTAACCTCGTACCTTACGGGTCTCACTGTTTCCTCATCATAGGAACAGGCCAGGGGTTACCCCCACAGTGATTTGGTCATCATGATTTAGTTGTCCCATTGAACCAAGTTCTTGGGATCTCCAGTCAGCAATGGTTGGGTGTCCACCATGATGCCGTTAAGTAATAGGCTTAAGGCCCATCCCTCTCGATGATTTCTCAACCACTTCTTTTGATAACCTTTTGGTTAGTGGATCCGCGATATTATCTTTTGACGGTATATAGTCAATAGTGATAATTCCGGTTGAGATTAATTGTCTAATGGAACTGTGTCATCGTCGTATATGACGAGACTTTCCATTATACATCGTGCTTTGCGCTCTTCCAATAGCGGATTGACTATCATAATGAATCCCTATTGCAGTTACAGGCTTTGGCCATCTTGGAATATCCTCCAGAAACTGACGTAGATATCCAGCCTCTTCGGCACATTTATCTAGTGCCACAAACTCAGCTTCCATCGTGGAATGAGTTATCACCGTTTGTTTTGAGGATTTCCATGATATTGCCGCTCCAGCTAATGTAAACACATAGCCGCTCGTAGACTTAAGTGCTTTCTTGCTAGATATCCAATTTACGTCAGTATATCCTTCTCATACTGCTAGGTATCTGCCATAGTGCAGTTCATAGTCTCGAGTTCCCCTCAAGTACCTTAGTACCCTTATGATCGCTTTCCAGTGATCAGCTCCCGAATTACTCGTAAACCTACTCAACTTGCTAATTGAGTATGCAATGTCTGGTCTTGTACAGCTCATGAGGTACATCAGACTACCAATTATCCTCGAGTATTCCAATTAGGAAACAGCTACACCTTTGTTCTTGGATAGGTACAAAGTCATATCCACAGGTGTCCTAGCTTTCTCAAAGTCATCCTTAAGAAACTTCTCAAGGATCTTGTCAATATAATATGGTTGACTTAATGCGAGACCCTCTGATGTTCTAGAAATTTGAATTCCCAGAATTACATTTGCTAGTCCCATGTCTTTCATGTCGAATCTTGATTTCAACATGTCCTTGGTAGATTTGATCACTTTATCATTGCTTCCGGCAATAAGTAGATCATCTACATATAGTGTCATCATGACATAGCCACTCTCGTTATCCTTGTAATAGGCACAGCTATCACATTCATTGATTTTGAAGCCATTAGCCAGCACGACCTCGTCAAATTTTTCATGCCATTTCATAGGCGCTTGCTTCAAACCATACAATGATTTCACCAATCTACAAACTTTCCTTTCTTGTCCTGGGACAACAAACCCTTCGGGTTGTTCCATATAGATTTCCTCATCTATGTCCCCATTTAGGAAGGCTGTTTTCACATCCATTTGATGTACAGTTAGATTACGCATTACAGCAACAACAAACATCATCCTTATGGACGTTATTCTCGTTACAGGAGAATATGTATCAAAATAATCAAGGCCTTTTTATTGCTTGTATCCTTTAATCACAAGTCTGGCCTTATACTTATCAATAGTGCCATAAGTTTTCAACTTCATCTTGAAAACCCACTTGCTACCTAATGGTTTGCAACCAGTTGGCAAGTCTACTAGATCCCAAGTATGATTCTGCATAATTGAATCAACTTCATTCTTGATGGCCTCTTTCCACATAGGTCCATCAGGTGAGGTAATCGTCTCCTTATAGGTTTTTGGGTCACCTTCTTCGAGCAAATAGGTCATAAAATCAGACCCATAGGATTTCTCCGTTCGTTGTCTTTTGCTCCTTCTCACTACCCCCACATTTTCGTCTTCACTTTCATCACTCTCATTATCGTCATCTACAGACTCATGAGATCGTTTAGACGTCGTAGGTTGTTGGTTTCCTGGATTACAGGGAAATATCGTCTCAAAGAATGAGGCATTCCTTGATTCCATAATGGTATTCTTTTGAATATTAGGAATCTTGGATTCATGAACAAGAAACTGATATGCAGTACTATGTGGAGGATATCCGATGAAAATAAAATCCACAGTCTTAGGACCTATCTTCACCTTCTTCGGTGTAGGGATCAGTACCTTTGCAAGGCACCCCCACACTTTCAGGTGTTGGTAACTTGGTTTCTTTTTCTTCCACATTTCATAAGGACTTACATCCTTATTCTTGCGCATCGTAATATTTAAAATATTATTTGCGCTTAAGATGGCTTCTCCCCACATCGATTGTGGAAGCCCAGAGCTTAAAAACATCGCATTCATCATTTCTTTCAGAGTGCGATTCTTCCTTTCAGCCACACCATTTGACTGAGGGGAGTATGGTGCAGTGACCTCATGGATTATACCATGTTGTGAACAGAATTCTCCAAATGGTTCAACATATTCACCTCCACAATCACTTCGTATCGTTTTGATTTTCTCATTCTGTTGTGTCTCAACTTTTTCCTTTTAGATTTTAAATTTATCTATAGCTTCGTCTTTGCTTTTCAAAAAATATATATAGCAGTATTTTGTACAATCATCAATGAATGCAATAAAATACTTGTTTCCTCCTTTTGTTGGAGCGAATTTTAAATCACATATGTCCCTATGTATTAGGTCTAGCACTTTGGTGTTCCTTTCCACACGTTTAAATGATGATCTCGTTAATTTTGCCTCAACACAAGTCTCACACTTATGTTTTGAATCGATAGTAAGTTTAGGTATGTATTCTTTTGCACTTAAACGTCGTAAAGTGTCATAATTTACATGTCTTAATCTAGCCGTCATGTTCATCGGATCGTTCACAGTTTGGTTCTCCATCGATCTGTTACTCAACAAAACAAGCAGATACAGATGTATCAGTCACAGATGTATAAAATAAATAGCTTTAAGATTGTGAATACAATCTGCGATTAATACATATAAATCAAATAAGTGTGTGCGTGAGTAAACGAAATCAAACAGAGAAAGAAAGAATATAACCAAATGGAGATCCTCGAGTCCAGTTGAAACTGTCTCCTTAAAGCTATTTCGCCTCTCACCGTATGTGCGAGTCGATAGCCGCCCAGGATAAAACGAGATACCAGTATAATCGATAGATCGAATATACTCTCAGCGAACTTGAATTAAGACCGAGCACTATCACCGGAATATTGGAAAAATTTAAGACTAAAGAGACCGAGAATGAAAGAGAGGACTCTTATTTCCTTGACTTAATAAAACTGATGCCCTAAGACTCTATTTATAAAGAGAGGCATGAAAGGACTTGTTTTTTTTTTCGATGTGGTACATGGTATTTATAAGAAAAACTAAGGAATAGGTTTGTGCTACTCTCGATGTGGTACAAAACCACTTTTCATATTAAAAGGTAAAACTTTGGAACATCAGTTCTCATTCACCTTTTACTCATTTTGAGCGTGTAAATATGCGTTGGAATCCCCTCGAAGAGGAGAATACGTTCCAATAAATACACACCACTAACACATAATGTGTCTTACTCATATAGAGTCTCAAAATGATTCACAACTTAGTCTAAAATACTAAGTTTGTCCAACAGAATTTTCATCTAAAATAACATCGAAATAATAATTTTGTTACTCTTCAAGCTATATAACGCTAGCCTTTTGATTACAAGCTATAACCCATGAAAATGCATTTTTCACTTACTTCATCTAATTTATACCTCTGTTCCTTAGGCACATGTGATTTACCGACTTCTTTCTTTCACTCCAGGCTTCGAATGGAGTTTAATTTCCAAGAGCTTTAGTAGGACATCTATTCATTAAATAAACAACCATTTTCAAAGCTTCAGCCCAAATTTTTTTTTCCAGCTTTTTGTCAAAAAGCATGTATTTCGACATCTCCTCAATTGTCTTATTCTTTCGTTCGACAACTCCGTTTTGTTGAGGAGTGAAGCTGACTATCATATGGCTCTCTATGCCGATATCTTCACAAAAATTGTTGAATTCTTTCGAGTTGTAGTCACCCCCACGATCAGTTCTCAACTTCTTGACGAAAAAATCACTTTGTTTGTCCCAAAGTATCGGGTTGAATACGATACTTACAATCTTTTTCAATTCGTTTCAAATTCTTCGTTAAATATACGGAATCAAAATATACACAAAACAATTTGAGAAATATATTATTTTATTAATATAAACCTTGATGTTGCTACACTCTAATCAATCAAATGATTAGCTACAATAAGTTCAACAACATAATAATATGTTTACAAGTTTATTAAATTTGCCCTTCAATGGTGCTTCATAAAATACAATGGGAGCTGAAGAAGATAACTAAATGAATTCAATTCATTATGCTTCTTTTGTGTGTAGACTTTTCAATCATACAATTACATGGCTTAATTTCAGCAATTTAATTTGATTGCTTATGTGATATCAATGAATTAACCAAGGACTTGAGTGGCGCCAAGAGTGAGTTGTTTTTTTCCTGAGTTGCGACAACATGACAAACTATGCCACTTTGACTTAGTTTTTATAATTCAGTTGCGCTAAGAGTAAAATCCATAGTTTATTTGCTGAGTTACGCTTAGAGGGTCACTCTTCTCTGTTACGCCAAGAAGGGCTTTTTTCTGTGCCTTAGAAAATATTCTCACTTGCGACAAGAAGGGAGAAACAAAGTCCTTAGTATTTTTCCCACTTGCGACAAGAAGTGTTCTGTGACTTGTGATTTCTTCCGGTTGCTCCAAGAGGGAAGAGTTTTAATCACTTAAAGTATTTTCCTGGTTTTTTAAGTACAACTCAATTCTTTCATTTTTGACCACTCTGTGATTTATCAACTTCATTTCTTTTTCATGATTAAATCAATTCTTTTCTTATGTGCTAATTCTTAACCCACTGGTATTGTTCACAAACAACCAGCACTGAATTGAATTTACTCAATCTCTTTACAATTCTGAGATGATACATTTTATTTGTCATTCATTACTTCAATCACTGAAACCTTGATCTTTAATACCTTAAATCAATATATTTTATTGTCACTAGAAGTTTTTTGATATTTTATTCTTCATGGTTCCATGACCTGATTAGAGACTTAGAGAATTAAATCCACCTTTTGATTCTTTATATTTATCCAGTCTTCACCTTCAGGTTCATGTGCTTCACAGTTAATATTATTTATCTGTTTTTATTTCATGTTGAGTTATAATTCCTTGATTACATAGAACGTTACATTATGCTTTACACATTTTGTCCTTCAACTAGATTTTTCCACTTCTTGAATATAGTAAAAACTTCAACTTTTTCTCTAATGAAATACATCCAACACATTCGAGTATAATCTTTAATACATAGTAAGAAATACATGTTTTACTTGTTCCCATAGGTCCACAAATATCATTGTGAACAAGCTCAAGTGGTTTCCTAGCTCTCCATGCATTCTCTTTTGGAAATGCAGCACGATGTTGTTTTCCTAAAACGCATCCCTCACATACATCAAATTCATGTTCAATAAAATTTAGGCTGTATATCATATTCTTTTGTTGCAAGATCTTCAAACTTTGAAAATTTAGGTGGCCAAATCTCTTATGCCAAATCCATGACTCATTGATAACCTCGGTCTTCAAGGCAGCATCTGATCTGGTTGGGACTTTGCGAGGGAAATTTATATTTTTCTAAATTTTAATACTTTCTATGACCTGTATGGTTCCACTTTTGTCAAAAAATTTACATTTTTCCTCTTTAAAAAGAAGACGATAACCATGCTTCATAAGTTGTCCGACGCTTAAAATTTTTTGCTCCAAATCTGAAACTAAAAGTACGTCTTTGATATGCTTTATTCTTTTCTTCGTTTGGACAACAGTAGTTCCCTTTCATATAGATTCCACCAATTATCCATTTCCCATTTTTACTCTTGTCGTTGGAGCATGTTGTATATCAACTAACATATGACACTTGGGCTTACCTTTGTGCCCACAATTTCTCTCCAGCTGATTATTCTATCCGCAAATTCGACTATTCACTGTATCTTCCTTTGATTGCAGTAAAGTTTGCTTATTGGGGTTCCTTCACAAAATAATCATTTTGAAAATGCTCGAATTTACCACAATTATGACACTTGGGCTTACCTTTGTGCCAACAATTTCTCTCCAGCTGATTATTCTATCCGCAAATTCGACTATTCACTGTATCTTCCTTTTGCTGAATGTTTTCTGATTGTGGCCTCCTTCCGCTAAAATTTCTTCCTCTGCTTCTTCCTCTAGCATAATAATATATTCCACTTCTTCCTCTAAAATTTTCAGCACGATCATTACTCCAAGATCTTCTATTTTGATGTTAACTTTTGACTAGAACGCGTTTTTGATAGAGTTTTCAGTGGTACCTTTCACCATTTGCTCATAAATTTTTGAAGACCCCATCAGACTTTGAATGGTAAGTGTAGACAAATCTTTAGTTTCATCAATTACAGAAATAATAGGGATAAATTTGTCTGGAAAACTTATCAAAATTTTCTCTACTTGTTTCTTATTAGAAATATCATCACCACAAGATTTCATTTGATTAACAAGCTGATAAATCTAGAAGAAAATTCATTTATACTTTCATTCTCCTTCATTTTAAAATTTTCAAAATCTCTCCTCATATAACAGCTTGTTGTACCTTATCATTTCCATGAAACTGTTGTTGAATAATATCACAAGCTTCCTTTGACACTGATACTCACATAATCCTGGAAAATGTTGAATCCGAGACTCCATATTGAATTTTTGAAAAAGCATATGCATCCTTTCTTGACTCTCTTTCAATGTCTTCTTTTGGGCTGCATTTAAATTCTCAGTGGATTCTGAATTATGAAAACATATACTGACTAATTTCCATAGGCCAAGTGAACGAAATATCGTTTTCATTTGTACGCACCAGAACTCCTAATTCTCTCCATCAAATACTGGAATAATGGAGGTGTTAATATTTCAACTACTAGCCATTATCTTTATTGATGTAGCAACTTCTGAATACGAGCAATAATATTGATTCGACCAGCACTGATGCCAACTGTTATAATTTTCTCAGCCACAGAACATGCGACGTTGCCAAAATTACTGCGACATATTCAGCTTTGGCTGAAGAAAACATTTTCTCAGTCACTTACAGGTTTGATTCCAACTAGTAAAAGAAACATTTTTGCTCTTGTTCTCTTTACCACAATGATATCTTTCGCTAATAGCACATGTTAGCCTCCAAATTTTCATAATCTCGTTAATCCATCTAATTATTATTATGACCGTTACTATTATTATATTTCTAATATTGTTATTATAAAAATAATTATACTATCTGTACATGAATTATTGTAGATGCGGATGACTTGGAAGAACCAAATTGTTTCTACGATATCGATAATCCTACCTGTTATGATCCTGGGTATTGTCACCGTCAATGTGTAAAAAAAGGCAATTAGAGAGTAAATCACGATATGCATTTCATGGTAATGTAACTTGTTCAATCATTTTTCAAAAATCAATTGTTTTTTTCCAAAAATCAATCACACATATTATGACAGGGTATTGATGCTGGATAGGCAAACGAGGTCCGGGTAATGCATTACCATGGTATAACTATAAAAATGCATGGCATTTAGGTGGAAAAATAAAGGGTATAAGTACCTAATGTCAATATTTAAAATATAATTTATTTATATATATAAGTATTTTAATATTTTAAAAATTTAAATTTGAGGATTGATGAACAGTAAAATATTAAGAAAATTTTAATAAAAAAAAATTATCGTAGGGAACCCGCAGCCGAGACTCTGGTGCAGGAGGTATAATCATAAATTCTACTTTTGCGGGCGAAATGTTAATAATTAGAGTTTGGTTTCTAGGTTGCCCTAAACTCTATCTTAAATTAGGATTTAGGTTCCGGTGTTTAGGGGCTTAAACTAAATCCTAAACCCTAAATATTTGTGTTAATCTTTATTTCTTTTTAAATATTTTTAAAATTCAAATAGAAATTTATTGAATACTAAAATATTAAAAATTATTAAATAAGTGCTCACACTTGATTTTTTTTAATTAAGTGTTATTTATGAGTCTCAAAATCGTGATATGAAGTTGTCAGAAAGTAAAGGATTTGATATATGAATAACAGAGAAACTACAGAGAGATTGTATAGAGAGATTACAGAGATACTATAGACTAAAGAGATTGAAGAGATTACATTATCTTGTTGAGAAAGAAAACTAACTAACTAAGAGCTTATATACTAGAACTTTGTAACAGAATTGATGCTAGCCGGCACCTCTGGCATCTTATATGCACTGTGCCACATCAGCTGAGTAGTATTAGTAGTATTAATACCAACATCCCCCCTCAAGTTGGATGTAGGAAAGAAATTGAGAACATTAAACTTGAAGATCAACATCGAAGAAGTAATAAGACCTTTGAATCCGGACACCAAGCTTGTATGACGCATAAGAAGATAACCTCAAGTCAGGATGAAAGTAACAATTTGCAACCAGCACTAGCAGGAGCAGGAGCATATAACCAACTCCACATAACATGAGAATAACCCACAAAAGGCAACAAACTCACTAAGGAGCATCAGACCCATAGAGGGCATCTACCATGTTGACAATAGCAACAATGGTCAAGAAAAAAAAATGCAACAATGCATTATGCATCTAAATGCAGTAAGAAACAAATTCACAAGAGGAGAAGAAACCCATAAAAGGGCATAATAAACTCATAATGTGCCTTAAATTCACAAAAGGGGTAGAACCTAGGAAGAGGCTTAGAATATGAGTTTAAAAAATGTCACAACCAAGAATAGGTGAATATCAAATCAAATGTCACAACCAAGAATAGTTGAAACAACCAACCCACAAAGGGGCACAAGCCACAAAGGGCAAAAAATTTGAAATGTGAAAAATTCACAACCAAGAAATACTTGGACAACATATGAGATGTAACAACAAGGCATTGAGGGCAAGGTTTAATGTGTAGAACTTAGAGGAACATCAGAAAATGGAGAGCAGAATTTAAAGTATAAATTTGCTTTCCGAGTAAACATCAATCCTAGGCATTATAGCATGTGCCTAATCCTGTGAAAGCACTAACAAACAAATTCTGGAGTAACCTCAACAATAGCTTCATTTGTACAAACAAACGAGACACACATCAAATCTCCAATAGCAAACAAATCCAACAACCCTTGATACCGTCTCTCTGAACAGCACATATATATATGGCTTTGCCGAATCACTATAATGCACAAACAGTAGTACTTCACAAAATCCACCACAATGTACAATAGAACTACACTTTTATGAACAAATGACTCTGAGACAACAGAATTGTGATGAGTGTTTTGTAACGCCGTCATCGATCAAGAAACGCAGAAAAATGATTGAATTGAGTTGTAGAGTTGATAAAATTTCGAAGAGAACAAGTATCAAACAGGTCGTGTGCAACAAAACAAGAACGAGATGAACAACGCATAGTCACCAGAATATGAGAATTACAAAAATCAGCAACACCGCTGCGCAAACAGAGATAAGAAATCGCAGCGAACCAAAACAAAATTCAACACGAGCAGTATTATAACAGGTCAGAAAAAAAATTATTAAAAATAGATGAACATACTCATATCAAAGAAATAGATGAACATACTCATCGAGATCAAAGCACACAATAAGTGAGAAGATGTGACAAACATTTGATGCGCATAGAAATAATTGTTTAGAAGAGATGAAATCAGGTGAAAATTGGAGGAAAAAAAGAAAAGAAACTATTAATCAAAGAGTTGATGTGCGAACTTAACTCTGATATGTACGTAGTGAAACTTGATTTTGTGAACTAGCAAACTGAAGTAGAATCGAGAAATGAAAACGCGAAATCATTGAAGATCAATCGGTGATCGAAGATTGAGAAAAAACGATCCAAAATCACAATGCAAAGTTCGCAGTAGAAGTACTTGAATAGCAACTTGATAGGTCGAAGCTCTGATAAGAACAACGAACAAGCAGAGTGAAATCAAGCGCAAATGCGGAAGAATCGAGCTCGTGGCTCTAATACCATGTCAGAAAGTAAAGGATTTGATATATGAATAACAGAGAAACTACAGAGAGATTGTATAGAGAGATTACAGAGATACTATAGACTAAAGAGATTGAAGAGATTACATTATCTTGTTGAGAAAGAAAACTAACTAAGAGCTTTTATACTAGAACTTTGTAACAGAATTGATGCTAGCTGGCACCTCTGGCATCTTATATGCACCGTGCCACATCAGCTGAGTAGTATTAGTAGTATTAAAGTCATGTACTTAATTTAAAAGATCGTGTTCAGTGCGCAATCTGCTGTGACTTGTTTATTAAATAATTATTTTTCAAAATTAAGAATACTCATTTCACGATTCACAATAAAGGAAATTTAAAAATGATTAAGCATTTTATAATTGCATATCATGAATACGCAATATTTAGCTAGGTGCTGGGTATTAGATCGGACATTATTGATCAGTTTTTTAGAATTGGTTATATTTGTTTAAAAAATTGAAAAAAGGGTTATTCGCGTCAATTTTTCAATTTTGTCTTAGGATGATCTAATGAATGTTATTTAGTATACAATATATACTATAATATAATAACCATAATGGAGTATATTTAGGAAGATCTAATTTTTCGTTGACCGTTGGACAGTTCGTAGAAAAGCCCATATCAGTCCATGATCAAGTCCAGCTAGTTTGTAATAGGTTGTCATGGCATTAGGCGAAAATATCTCGTTTGTAAAACACAAGAATACCTACAAGTCTCACATGTGACCCCTTAGAGTCTGGTCATGTGATTTGATCCCAGACTTATGTAAGTAGTGTTGATCTCGAAGAAGTCCTTCCAAGTGTAATATAGTTCCGCAAGATTTTGATGATGTGCCCCAAAAAAGTCATATAGTCATAAATTGTTGTAATTATATCTTCTGTGCAGTTGACATGTGAGCATGGACTCACGCTTATTTCTTTAAGTTTCTTTAAAATATGAGGTGAGAATTCACTCCTGTTGATATAGGGGCAGGACTACCCTACTATTGATGTGGGGATAACCCGCTCCACCTGATAATATAATATAATATAATAGGAGGACTCATCTCATTGATATAGCTCCACGTATTAGCTAATAAGATTTTGATCAATATAATGATACATGTTTCTGGTTAATATATTGATACCGGAGCTCAGCTATATTATGGGATCCAATTATTTTAGCCCGAAAATATTGTCAATTCTTGTAATGGGTCTGTTTAGAGCTCATATCAATTTTCAAGCACAACAGCTACCAAAGATTGATGAGATCAAAGTTAAAATTGCAATTTACTCCATTCAAAAATTAGTTATCCTTGCACCACTGTAAAATGTCACACAAAGGGGCAGAAAGCTTAAAAAGCTATAAACTAAGTAAACAGCACGCCTAACAAATTATGAACTTTGCCACCTCGGATTTCCTAACAATTATTCGGTAAGATTTAAGAATGAAATCCAAACTATACTCCAGTTACTTCCAACATTGAATACTGCACTGCACATGCAAAGTTTCACTCATAAGACTTACCAACTAAAACATAACACAGTCCATTGACATATATGCTTTTGTAAGCTTCACTTTCGGTGTAAATCAGGTGATGCAGAACCCCACATTCATAAGCTTCATTTTGAAAATAAAAATTAAAGTGTAAACTGGGCTAGAATGATTAATTTAAGAGAAAAATGTGATTTACGGAATTAACAGAGTTGTCTTGAATAAATCACAAAATCATAACCTCAATGAAATTTGAGCTCATGGGCAAATTCTGAGCCTGATCGAGTTAGCATTTGGATTTAAAAGTGCTTTTCACAGGAGGGTTTTGCTTGGTTCAGAAATTAGTGTGGTTAGATCATCTCTTTATACTTTGAACATGGATCTAGTATATAGATCAAGCTAGCTAGGCCATAAGTTGCGTCTATTTGATGATCACAATCTTTAGAATTCGCAAGAGAATAAATGTTTAGCAACAGCAAATATATGTAAAAGAAACTGATGATCTTTTGATAATGTTTGTAGTAAAAGGACAACATTGAACATTCATAGCAAACAGAATACAGTAATATGACAATATTTTATATAGATGCAACAGATTGTTACAGTAATTTGCTGCAAGTCTTTATTTAATTTTATCACTAGTAAGCATCTTCAAGAAGAACTATATGGCCATAGCATTCTTTTATTGTAATCAATTAAACACTCTACAATTGTGCCTAATTTCTCCATCAGTCCCAACCAGAACTTGAATGCTCCCCATCTTCACCATAGCATTGGCAAAACTCTGCTGAAATGCTGCCCCATTCCTAGCAAAATTCAAAACCATCGAAGCACTCGAGTTATGCAGAGAAAGTTGTTGATCGATATTTAATACTCCTCTGTTCAACAAAACCTGGTTGTAATACTGATTATCAAATAACAACGATGTGTTCTGGTCCAAGAATGCTGTCGGATTAGAACCTGAGCCACACACCTTGGATAGTTTAGCAACCAAAGCCGGATCCATTGTCCGGTCTGGTCTCTGTAACCTGGCCTGAAAAAAAATACAATGTGCAACTCCAACTGTATGTGCACCCAAAAGGGTAACCATATCATCAAG
Source organism: Apium graveolens (assembly GCF_009905375.1). Classification (NCBI taxonomy): domain Eukaryota; kingdom Viridiplantae; phylum Streptophyta; class Magnoliopsida; order Apiales; family Apiaceae; genus Apium; species Apium graveolens. The sequence goes on along the minus strand of NC_133648.1, from coordinate 5,561,367 downwards.
GCTCAGCCCTTTGGCAGAGAAAGATTGCAATGCCTGAGAAAATGACAAGGAGGGGCCAGGCAGGTTCACTTCACTCGCACTCGAGACAAGCCCATCGCGCCTACCGGTGGGTATAATGTAGTTTGGGCCTCCAGCAAGAGCCACTGAGTCTCGGGTTGCAATTGTGATGATATCAGCACACGATACTGTTGAAGGACACGCGGCCTCTACATTCTTCTTGGCCTCATCAATCAGTTCATAACCTCTAATTGTCAAATTTGGTTTGGCATCTTTTTCCGATGAGTTGGATTCGGTGGAATCAATAAGAATAGACGCGTCACATCCCTGCAAAATACAATAGAAAATTAGTACTATTATTGCATCCATATATATCTGCAACTGCATGCAACTGTGAAAGTCCACCATGCATGCGCGTCTGCAGACTAGTGATAAATATGACACTATCAAAATAATTTTATCTATATATAGAAATGCGTATCTAACTCGAACAGCAACACTTACTCTAACAAAGCAATCATGAAAATGCATTCGAAGCAAAGCTGCGGTTATGGAAGGATCAGTCCTAAGTCGATTTTGGACGACTTGTTGAACGATGGATTCGGCATTGGGGCAGGTAGAATTGTAAAAACCAACCTGTAGATCAGCCATAACAACAGTACTAAAGGAGATTGTAGCAAGAGAAAAGATGAGAATTACTGAGATATTCATCATTTTGTTAAAATGAAATCCTAAGTAGAAATGTGAAGGTGCTTAGGAGGTACTCCCTCCCTCTACTTATATACAAGTCGTTTGAGTAAAAGGCTAATAATATTTATTTGCCTCACATTTCCAACCAACACAGTCCAAGCCTAATTTGATCCCATTGTTTGGTTGGACCAAACTTAAAAACTATGCACATGTAGCTCCAATACTATTTGCTAGCATTGTTTCCTAGCGATACTCCTCTTCTCTTGCTAACTTTAGGTTACGGATTCAAATCCCAACCAGGCATGTAAGCAGTGTGACTTGTGAGTCTTCAAATTTTTCACATGTAAAGAAGTGGACAACAACAAAATCAATGGCGTATCTGCTGCAATAGAGCCTCAGTAACTAGTCTTTACCTAAGCATTAACTATTTACCATTCTCAACAACCCAATTTAATACACAAATCACTTAAGCTTAACTCCATTGTATACCATTCTCAACTATTTACCTAAGCATCTAATGATTGTTATGGTATTTAGTTTTTATTTCTTCTTGTAATATTGTAGTATAGTATAATCTGGGAATAAAAGAATCGTGGGTTAGAGTTCGCATATTGTTAGATGATAAAATGATCAAAAGAAATTTTCAACATATAACAATTAATGAAGTAATTTTGAATTTCCATGGCACAAACGTAATCAAAAAGTTAGAAGCTCAAGACATTAATGCAAGGAGTTTTCGAATTTCCAGTGATCCACCTATTATTAATAACCCTTATACCTCACATGCAAATCTGAGAAGTGAGAAAATGTTTTGATATATGTTCTGTAAAAAAAAACAAATCAGAAATAAATTAGTGAAGTACAGAGTTCTAGTTCACAAAATTTCTGGTGCAGATTAGAAGAGGGCTGCAGCTGTCCGCCTTTACGAGGATAGAGAGCTCCAAAAATCGAAAGCACATTTACAGACAGTACTTTGAACGAATGTATTTAGTATTTACACCTAATGATAAACTAACTAATCCTCTACGACCTGAATCTCTCCCATCATGCACTACAAGAAAAACGGGTAAATACGACCGTCCAAAAATCGGTCGTATTTAGTTAATAATCCGATTACATATAAATGGAAACGTGATCAACCACATTTATGTTCTGATTTCACCTCAGCCCGAAATTTAAGAACATAACTTTGCATCAAGCATTTCCTATAATCATCACAACTAATAGTTTGATATTCCAACTGTTTCTAAAGGACTTCCAAAGTATTACTAGATATCGCAGTAATCACAAACAAGTTAAGCTGCACAAGTTTTATCTGCTCGTGCAGATTAAAGAGGGCCGCAGCTGTCCGCCTTTAGGAGGATAGAGAGCTCCAAAAATCTAAAGCACATTTACAGACAGTACTTTGAAAGAATGTATTTACACCTAATGATAAACTAACTAATCCTCCACAACCTGAATCTCTCCAAAAATCTAAAGCACATTTACAGACAGTACTTTGAAAGAATGTATTTACACCTAATGATAAACTAACTAATCCACAAAATTTCTGGTGCAGATTAGAAGAGGGCTGCAGCTGTCCGCCTTTACGAGGATAGAGAGCTCCAAAAATCTAAAGCACATTTACAGACAGTACTTTGAACGAATGTATTTAGTATTTACACCTAATGATAAACTAACTAATCCTCTACGACCTGAATCTCTCCCATCATGATTCTGCAATAGAAAGTTCAATAGTAAAATAAAAAATATGAACCCAATAAATTCGGAGGGGCAAAAAAGACATCTGACCTCCGAGTTGTACCGTTATAAGGGTTGAAAGGTACATTTGATGAAAAGTTACACCATACTATACTTTAAGAGCTAACTGTTATAGCAGAAAAATCAAGTTTAATTCAATGGCATGATGTGTTGAGGGCCGCTCTTTCTAGAATTAGAATTATCTATGTTACATATACAATCGTCAAAAAGTTAAACAAGAAGAGTTACCTGAATACATGAAATTGGTTAGAACTGGAAATCAAACGAAGAATAGAAGCAGTACGGCAAATTGGTTCCGAGCCGGTCCCGAGCGGGCGGTTCGAACCCGCACAATTGGCCAGCTCTACTCTCAACACTCCCCCTTAATATTTTGTCTTTGAACTTTCATCATGTCTCAGAACTGCAAAATCTTTTCTTTAGGAAGTACTTTCGTGGAAATATATGCCATCTGGTCTTGGGTGCTGCAATACTTGAATAGAGTATTCTTTTTCGTATTGCATGTATAAGGATTAGGTGCATAATGTCTCTTTGTGTTAGAATTGTTGGAAAAACTCAGAGAAAAAAGACACCTACATTTTTTCAGAGAACTTATACTGCTATATTTCTTGTTTTCTTTTTTTCTCCTAAAACTCAAGGTAAACTAGCCATTATATAGGCTTTACAAATATATTAAAACTAACTATTACTAAAACTAACCACTACTAATTAATGGGTAAATTACATGTCCATAATTTACTCCATAACTCCACTACCCCACTACTAAACAATTCTAAAATAATATTTTTCTCTAATAATTAATCATTGCTAAATATCTAATAATTAAATAAACAAATAATTAATAACTAAATTTAAGATTATTCCAACATTCACCCCCATAATCTTAAATTTACGAAGCACTTTCTCTTCGCCTGTGATGCACTTCTCATCACCATCAATTTTGATGCACTATCTCATCAAAAACACTTTGGAGCACTTTCTCTCCAAAAACACTTTGGAGCACTTTCTCTCCACAACTCTAAAGGAGTGGTTCTCCCTCGATCAATTGTGCCATCCTTTCTTCATCATTCTGAAATCTACAATTCTTTGCCAGATGCCCATATTTTTTGCATTTGTAGCATTGTGGCTTTCCTTTGTACCAACAGTCTTTTTCTTCATGTCCCATCTTATGACAATGGTTGCATTGAACTTTGTTACCTGTGCCTTTTGAGGATGAACCTTTAGCTAATAGCAGTCCCTCATTTTTTCCTCCAATTTCTTCCTCCCTCATTGATCTCTTGCTTTTCTTTTCTTTTCCACCAATCATTTCATCTTGATACTTCACTAAATATATATGGAGAAATTTTTAATGTCATTTGAAATCACACATAAATACTTAATATATATATATATAAATGTATGTATTTTTATAAAAGTCTCACAAGCCCTAGAACATATAGCTCTGATGCCATGTTGGAAAAACTCAGAGAAAAAAGACACCTACATTTTTTCAGAGAACTTATACTGCTATATTTCTTGTTTTCTTTTTTTCTCCTAAAACTCAAGGTAAACTAGCCATTATATAGGCTTTACAAATATATTAAAACTAACTATTACTAAAACTAACCACTACTAATTAATGGGTAAATTACATGTCCATAATTTACTCCATAACTCCACTACCCCACTACTAAACAATTCTAAAATAATATTTTTCTCTAATAATTAATCATTGCTAAATATCTAATAATTAAATAAATAAATAATTAATAACTAAATTTAAGATTATTCCAACAAGAATTAGGACATCAATTTGGATTATCATTTATGAGGGGTTAATTATAATCGGTAAACATGCATGCAGCAAGCTGCAACAGCAAAATACATAGTGCAACAATATATAGCAGCAACAGGAGGACAAAACCTTGTAGTTGTTCGATAAAAATCTCTTCATGCTGTACTCCATTTAAAAAAGCAGATTTTAAAGATCAGAGATGGTTCTGAACTTTGTTGGTGGTGTTGAATCGGGAATACTGTTCTCGCTTCTGCTGGAACCAAAATTACTTGAATTATCAGTTCTTGGTGTAGTATGGGAACTCTCATCTTGAACTTCTGGAGTTTCATCTTCAGTTATTAATTGTGGACTTATAGGACCAAGGACTACATGTTTTTCAATCTTCTTATTCTATCAATCCCATGAAGAATTTTTATCAAAAATAACATCACTAGGAATAATGATTTTGTTACTCTTCAAGCTATATAAACTATAGCCTTTTGATTGCAAGCTATAACCCATGAAAATCATCTAATTTATACCAAAGACCTTCAGGTGATTTACAGCGACGGCTTTCTTCCACTCCAGGCTTCGAATGGAGTTTAATTTCCAAGAGCCTTATTAGGACATATATTGATTAAATAAACAGCCATTTTTACGGCTTCATCCCAAAATATTTTTATTAGACCTTTGTCAAAAAACATGGATTTCGACATCTCCTCAATTGTTCTATTCTTTTGTTCGACTACTCCGTTTTGTTGAGGAGTGAAGCTCGCTGTTAATTGCCTCTCTATGCCGAAATCTTCACAAAAGTTGTTGAAATCTTTCAAGTTGTAGCCACCCCCTCTATGAGTTCTTAACTTCTGGAGTTTCATTTTCAGCGAAATTCTTTTTCTTCCAATTCCTAAAAGAATTTTCATCAAAAATAACATCTCTAGAAATAATACTTCACATAGCAGATTAAATTAATATTTCTAGTGGCCTCGTATATACTTCACAGCTTTCTACAAGTTATCACATAGCATATTAAATTAATATTTCTAATAATAAACTAAATCTAGATGTTTCAAATATAATTTAACATATATTTGAATAATTGATTGTATTTTAACTAAACACGTTTTAATCTTCTAATTGAAAATCTCCTCAAAAGTAGCTTTTTAGAATTAGCAGAACGGGTGCAAATTGCTATTTTAATACGCTAACTACTACATTTTTCTCATAATAATATTAGAGGACTAATTTGGTTGTACTCAAAACTATCATTTTCAAACATGTCAATATATAGGCTTAAATGAAAGATGACAACCATAAATGAATGATGAGGGATAACGGAAAACAAGTTAGAGTTAATGTAGTCTTAACTCTCCTAAAAATAATGCTGGCCATTCAAAAAGAGGTCATTGAAGGAATGAGGATGCGGTTTTTAAGTTACCCTTTGATTCACACATATACTTAATTATTACTCCTATATAAACACACATAAATAAAGAAAGAGAGAGACAATCTCAGAGAAGAAGCATTACTCTCATTTACAGAAAAAACCAAAGTAAAGAAAAGAAAAAGGAGATCGTACAATTAGACATGGGTTTAGCAAAATTATTCATTTTTGTTCTCGTTCTCTTGACGACAATGACATCTTTTGCTAATAGCACAGGTTACGCTCAAAATTTTTATAATCTCGTTAGTTTATCTAATTACTTTTATGATTTCTATTATCATATTTCTAACATTGTTACATATTTATTTTTAGTGTTGTACTATTATCGTTACATAATTTTTATTATTATTGGCCAATGCCAATCTATTTCTTTCTAAATATCTGTACTGTACATGAATTATTGTAAAACTCTCATAATGTCGTTACTATTATGATCATTCTTATATTATTTATTATTTCCAGCCAATACTAATTTCTCTCTCACTCTTAATCCATGAACTTTTACTATTGCAGTTGCGGGTGACTTGGAAGAACCATATTGTTATAATGATCTCTTTAATCAAAATTGTTATGATCCTGGGGGTTGCCACACTCGATGTGTAAAGAAAGGCTACAAGAGGGGATATTGCAGTGAAGATGATAAATTTTTATGTTATTGTACAAACAAATAGAATTTTTATGCAGTTGTACAAACAAATAAAGTGATAAAAGAAAAAGGGATGAGTGTTTGAACGTGTTTAATTATAATTGAAATAAAAAAATTTACATTTGTATTGCATCCTACGATTCTCAACTATCTACCTAAGCATCTAATGATTGTTATGGTATTTAGTTTTTATTTCTTCTTGTAATATTGAAGTATAGTATAATCTGAAAAACTAATACATCGTGGGTTAAAGTTCACAATTGTTAGATGAGAAAAAGATCAAAAGAAATTTTAACATATAATAATTAATGAAGTATTTGGATTACGAGGAGATAACTCAAGTGTTAATGAGTTTATCTTGTCATCTTGGGTTCTTATTTCGATTCTCGCTCACCCCAATCTTATATTAGATTTGTTAATGATTTTATTGGCGTTTTTGATGTAAATGCATGAGCTTCATTTTTATTTAGCCAATAAAAAATTGGCACATAGCATTTTGTAACTTTTTTGGAAACCAATTTGGTACCCTTAAAATTTTCCAAAAAAAAAAAACTTAAACCAGTTCCAAAAAAAACTTATTGCTTGCTTCATTTTAAAACATGAAACAAATAAGGAAGTTCTCATGGCACAAATGACAGAAAACACAGATTTAGTACATCATACAGCATGGGGATACTTCAGCCAAAGAACCAGACATTAAACTCAAGGACACAAAGCTAGGTCAGCTTGAGTTCAGGCACATAGCACAAAGACGATAACGCAAGGAGCTTAGCACATGCAAATCTGAGAAGTGAGAAAATGTTTGGATGTAACTTCTGTAAAACCAAAATGAGAAATAAATTCGTGAAGTACAGAGTTATGGTTCACAAAATTGCTGCAGTCATAGATCGAGAGCTCCAAAAATCTAAAGCACATTTACAGACAGTACTTTGAAAGAATGTATTTACACCTAATGATAAACTAACTAATCCTCCACAACCTGAATCTCTCCCATCATGATTCTGTTGCTAACAACATTAAATCCCAACACTGCTGGACTTACCTTCTTCCCTTTCCTTCCTTTCTTCTTACCTCCCCCTTTTGTAGTCCCATATGGAACTGTGGCCTCAACTTGGTCAGAGTTCCCAAAACCGCCAGCAGCTGAATTCACATCTCCAGGTCCATATCCTGTGACCTTTTGATCATTCTGGTCTTGCAAGGCTATCTCAAGAACATTTGCAGGTAGAAAGTCCTTGTAATTAAGGAATTTCTCAATAAATTTGTGCTTAGGATCAAAAGGACCAAGGTTCTCTGTCAGAAGAGTTTCTGCCTCTGATCTGGTTTGCTTCAGGCAAAATTCCAAAAAGCTTGTATCTGAAACGACAACGAGAGAAACTTAGAATGAACTCATACAGAACCCCATCAGGAAGAATACTATGCATAGTCCATAAAGATATAGATAGAAACGAGATCAACCACATTATTTTCAATCACCATGGGAAAGTGGGGTGTGCCTAAGATCTGATTTCACCTCAGCCAGAAAATGGAACAATATAATTTGATTTCTACCTAGTTTCTGTGGGATAGGGTTTGAATGTGTAGCATAATAAAGGCTGGTCCCACAACTCTGTAGAACATTATTTTGCACCAATCATTTCCTATAATCATCACACTAATAGTTTGATATTCCACCCGCTTCTAAAGGACTTCCAAAGTATTTCTAGATGCCGCACTAATCACAAACAAGATAAGCTGCACAAGTTTTATGTACCTTTGGTCCCGATGAGTCTGACACATTCACTTTGGCACCAATTTCTGAAGTCCACAGCCTCTGCAACAGAAAGTTCAAAAGTGATGATCCGATTTCCAAACAAAAAAAAAAGGTTAGCCCAGTTAAGTATGTGTTTTACCAGATTGTTTAGACACTGCATCTTTTTTGCCCCTTGAAGAAGAGCGAGCAGAAGCAGGTGATGCAAACTCGGCTATTCTATTACCCGTCGACTTCTGTATGCTAATTGATGAACCATGAACAACTCCTTTCACTGGAGAATTCTTCCCCCGACAACCCTGACTTGCCAGCTGAGGAAAATCTGAGCTGAAGGGTCACAAATCCAAACAGGTAACAAAATTAAACTTGAGAACTGTAAGTGAATTACTTCAAAATAAAAATGGTACTGCAGAAGAAAAAAGTAAAACACCGTCAAAAATGGGTATAGACGTGATTTTACAAAAAAAAAAATCCAACTCTTTAGGAGAATCCAACTATTCAATCCATGTATTCTAGAAAAAAGTCCAGCCAAAAGTAAATTGAATCACAGGTTTGGTTCCAACTCGTAAAAAGAACATTTTAAGAAAAATATACATTAGTTCTACAATATCAAAGGTCATTCAAGCTAAGGAATCAACCCTGTGTATGTTCAAACCTCTACAAGAATATATTGCCATAACAAAAAAGATTTCATCTAATTCAATTGTCTTCTGATGCTCAAGTTTCAGCCACCGTATCCGTGATGACACTTACAACACTTATTCCCTGTCAGATTCTTGGATGGACAAATCGGACACTTTGATCGACCGAAATACCACATACAAGATCAAATAAGAATGCAAAAAGAGCAAGATTCGAAGGAAATGGTTGATAAGATATGTTTAATCAAAGTCCCTTATCATATGTGTCAAAATAAAGTATTATGTTTAATTTTTGTTACATAATCATATCCAATAAACTTGTTTTCCAAAAATACCATGACTTCTCACCATATTCCGATGTAAAAGATAAGGAAACGGTCCAGTAACTTTTAAGAACTTGATTCAGTGTCAAATGCAATACTATGTACACAAGTCCAAGCTATGTTACTCTGACTCGGGTACTGAGTGTCGGACACGACACATATCTGAGGGTCGGACTTTAGAAGCCTAAAAATCGGGGACACGGGACAATGTCCTTTTTTGGACATGGGTACGGGGACACGGCATATTTTTCCAATAAACAAGTGTGTTAAGTTAGACATTTCTGAATAAAATAACAACAGAACTTAGATTGAAGTTAATTTTCTAAAGAACTTTACGAATTTGGCATCTTCCCTCTTTTATCTCACTCTCGCTTCTTTCATTCTTCTTATATATTTATCTTGAATATTAAGTGTGACTAATATTTGCTCAATAAATTGGTCAAAGTGTCCATGTGTCAGTCAAAGGATCCGACACGAAATAAGTGTCGTGTCCGAGTGTCCGACATGGGTATGGAAACCTAAACAGAAGACTCGGAGTAACGTAGAATCCAAGCACCAAACTCACTGCCTATTATACTACTCACTCAAGCGACAATGTTCATTTATTATATATCTGAGACAGAGACTCATGTAACGGAGTACGGAATCCTTTTGCTTACTATAATCACAAGGACAAGAATATACGCGATTAAATATCATTGTGTTGTAAATTAAAACCTCAAAAATTAATAATCATATACTAGCTTACGCATGAAACCCACTCAAAATAAATAATTATGATTAATGAATATAGTGATAATTCGATTCTTCGTTGCCTTAATGAATAGGAGATAATAACGGATCTTACTGTTTCGTTTCTTGTTTTGGTTGATCTAATGGACCCCAAAAGAAATCATCATCTACTTTATTTCTCGTTTGTGACGAAGCTTGAGAAGTATTCTGAACTGTAGATGCAACCTTGGCAGGAGATGAAGCAGTAATCGCCTTGGAAGAACCATTTCCATGAGTAGAATGAGTTGAGAGTGATCTGTGAGGAATTTGGATGGAATTTTCATGCTGCCCTGTAGAAGCCTTTTTACCTTGTTCCGTTAGAATGTCCCTAAGTGAAGTGGGTTTTGGGAGCTTTCCTGAGTCAGTACACCATGCTGGAGCAGCAGAAGTGTTTGCATTTTCACCCTTCCACAGCACAAAATCACCCAGAGAAGGACCAGATGGAACAGCAGGTAAAACCTCTTTATCCTGTTGTGCAAGACGAGAGCTTTTGGCTTTCTCGATGGGACTTGAAGCAAAAGAAACATCACCTGGAGCAGCAGGCACTGACACTTTACCCATAGAATTCTTAGCTTTCGCAGACTTTTTACGATTCTTTTTACTGTCTTTGGCTTCAATGAAGTTCTCATCAACAGAATCAAATCCACTGCTTTGAGTCGACACTAGAGGGATGCTAGATTGATTATCAGGAATCCCAACAACACTAGCTTTAACAACCTCTTCTGCCAAGAGGTCGTGCAATTGACTTTTCTTACTCTTCTGGTTTAAAGAACCTCCAGTGTCCCCTGTGTGTAATTCTAAGCTACCTTCATTAAGTTGGCTTTCACTAATTGATTTACGATCTGAATTGGCAACAACCCCAGCCCAGGGAGTCAGACTTGAAAATTTGGTGGAACCAAGAGAATGAGATATGTCAGCTTCTGACATATCTGCCTGCGATCTTTTTTGTTCTTCTTGTTGAATTTCCAAAAATGACTTTGGTTTTAGACCAGGAGAGGGCTTCCACCCTCGGTGCCCAGATATGTTCTTTGTACCCACAATTTCACTATCTACTACAAAATTATGTCCAGGTAATGAGATTTTCGCTTGCCGGTGGTCCGCAATCTCACATGTAAACACATCTTTGCTCTCTTGCGTCACCTGAAGACGCATCTCGTGACTACTGTTCTGTGGAGCAAAAATTGTCTGAGATTCTAAATTAACGTCAAAGCTACTTCTCATATCAAATTCTGATTCTTTTGGTTGCTGCATGTTAGGTGCTTCCTTTGCTTGATCAGAAGATTGTGCCTTTAAAGACTTCTGCTTCCTTGGCTTCTTCTCTGAACCCTTCTTTCCCTCAATTTCGATGCTTTTTACTTCTTTCACAACAGACGAGCCGCTGCTTGGTACTCTGCCACTGTGTGTACCAGCAGATAAAGTGGGCGGTGTAACATTTAGATCACTGAATTGCCCAGGTAAAAGAACCTCATCCTCAACATTTGGCTTGGTGACAGGTACAACTGGTTGCAACAAGGACGAATAGCTTCTACCAGCCTCAGATCGTTCAGGAAAATCAGATTTATCAGTTTTTGAATTGTTATTGAATGGACTTTCCTGCTGACAGTTGTCCAACACTTGCGACATATGTGGCGGGTCAACTCCTGGTGATGCTATTAAAGAAGCCTTTGACTGAATGTCATCAAATTGTTCAGGTGATTTAGTACCCCAACCTTTTTGATGGATAGCATTTCCAAACATTTCATGGGCTAAATGAATAGAAGAGGCTTCAGAACTAACAGCAATGCCTATCCCCTGAGAAATATTGTGCGGCAAGTTTGTCAACTTGGTAAGACGTTCATCTGGTATATTGGGGACTTGAATCTGAGCCCCAGTCTGTAACTCATGAGATTTCTGAAATCTATCAAGACCAACTGAGGCATTCTCATCTACCAAACCGGCAGCCTGCAACTGCCCATGAGATGTCCCACTGAAATGTTGTCGAGAATGTTGTTCAGATAGAACCTGCGATAGCAGTTCTTTTTGTCGCAATATTTGTTGCTGTTCTTCCTGCTTCTGTTGCTGCTGCTGAAGTAGCAAGAGCTTATCCAAAACAGAAAGCTGCTGTGAGGAAGCTGGACTCTGGGATTGTAACTGCATCAAATATTGCTGTTGCAACAAACTTAACAATTGAGGATCTTGAGATAGGCCAGAAGACAGCAAATTTTCACGGGTTAACATTCCAGATAGATTACCAACACCTTGACCTAGTAAACTGGTTAAAGAAGGCTGTTTTGGCGATTGCAGCCTCTGTTGAAAGGTTGATTGAGGAGGAACATTCTGGCCACGAAGCATGTCAAATTTATCTTGGAGTGGGGCTGAACCACCTTGGACTGGAAAATTAGACCATCCACTCGCTCCATTAATGGCTACAGGGGAAGACTTGTCAGATGAACCTTGAAGGATAGATATGAAGTCTGCATTCTGGGAATGAAGCTGCGAACGAGGGTTTTCAGAGATCGATGACGGAATATTTGACTGCTGTAGTGAGGATTCATGTAAATATTCCGACTTAGGACCAACTGAAGGTGCATCTCTTCCAGGCCAAAATGGATTAGGATTGGGCAAAGAACTTTGTCTTTCAAGAGTCATCCTTTTGACCAAGAGAGAAAGATTGTCCCCGCTTTCTGTTTCCGTAGAAGGAACAGCACCAGATCCATAATAACTCTGTATACCTGAAAGCGGTGCATGTCAATTTAATTTTCACAGATATAATATGCATAATATTTATTTAAATATAAAGGACATGGCCAATATATCCATAAAATGCAACTATATGAAGGAAACAAAGCAGAGAATTCAGTAATAAGGGAAACTTTACCAGGAGCAAAATTTTCAGTGTGCATGCTCACATTACCAGACATCAGTGATTCCAGAAAACTACTTGCCACATCTGCTGAACCCTGCATATACCTGGCGTCATTTCCTCTGATATCAACTTCATTTGAACTTGCATGAGGTTTCCCAAGGTTGCTAATATTAGGCATATTTACTGTATCTGTAATCTCATTCTGTTTGGGTGCAGGGAATCCAGGTGGAGGACGGGCTTTAGAGCGTAAGTGGGGCATAACATCACCGAGTGGTTTAAAAGGCATGTCAGTTGGTGCATTTGCCAAACGTACAAGTAAATCTAAGCCAAAATATCCACCTTCAAACCATCCAATAATATCAACACCAGAAAAAGGCCCTTGAGTTTCTCCTCGAGGATCTTTGTAAAAAAGGACTAATTCTTCAGGCGGGGGCTGAGAAAGAGTACGCTGTTCTCGCTCCCTATCCAAACCTGCAGATAATTGCCTTCTAATGACCTGATCATCTCTCCATGTCATTATTTTACCCAAATTGTTAGGTAGATCCTTCTGTGACCGAGGCCAGCTAAAGTCTGGAGTTTTTGACCGATCATCAGAAAGAACATCACTCCTATCAGGTGAGGCTGAATGTGAATGTTCTTTCATTGATAAAGACCTCCATGCTGAACTAGATTGAACAGAGGAAATTCCTTGCGTTCTTGGTTCCTTACTTGCAATAACCTGATCATTCCTCCTATATGGAGCACCACCATCTTCTTTACCTGCACACATTTTGGAACAACAAGTAGGTGCATTAATTACCACCACACTAACTGAAGTAAAAAAAAAACATGTCTACAAATACTACATCCACTTCCATGCGTTAAGCGTCAACTATACCACAATTTCACGAAAACATGCAATAACTATAGTCTACATTACATTGCAAAAATGTCTCAGCGCGTGATATTATGGCAGCATAAAAGAGGTTTCGCATATTTTATGTAGTTCAATAACTCGTATTTTGACTCGTAATCTAACAAAGTTTGATGATCTTCCATTGATTCAAATTTTGCAATTGATCCGTAGGAATTCACCGGCTTTTGTGGGACAAACTAGCAAAATAAATATATGAATATCCACCTTTCGACATGCCATTCTCATTAGGGCCAACAGGTATATCTTCTCTGCTTCCTGATCAAAGAAGAAAAATCCAAAAGTTATTGATAATGATTTTCAAATCAATACTAAAAATACAACAAAATTATGCAGTACCTAGCCTTGTTTGCCTCGAAGGTGTATTATCATGCCTCGAAGGTGTATTATCAATCGAACCTCGTCCAACAGATCCATCTTTAGCACTTTGAGTAACACCGCTGCTTAATATGTCTCCCTTATCAATCCCTTCAATAACAAGCTGTCAAGGATTTCAACATACAGTTAACATACTACTGCACAAAATTATACAGTAAACTTGCCAGTTGCCAGTTCTTCAAGACAGCATAAACAACATAATATGGAAAACAAACCAGTTCCTCCGAAGAAGGCACACAAAATGCCAAAGGCTCTACAGGTTCTTCCAGAGTAAGCGAAGGCACTGGTGCAATTCCATCTAAGATCTTGCCAAGAGATCCCATGTCAGTACTCCTGTATAGATCAAGCAGCTTCGTGCGGTTATATCTCAACGGAGACGGATCATGATTTTCTCCCTTTTCTGCAAATGAACCCAGAGTATGCGGATATTTCGATAAGTAATTATAAGAGTTGCCTCCAGAAGGAGCTTTTCCACGTCCTAGGGAGAAAGTAGAACCAACATTTTCCCCGCGTCCCCGGCCTTGACTCTGGACAAAAGAAGATATCTGCTTGTTGGGCACCGCAGTTTGTTGATGAGGAGAGTCAGCTTTACCTCGGCTAGCAAATGAGTTGGATCTCCATGGTCGATAGTGATCTCCATCCTTATCATCCTTTCCCTGAGAAGAATGATGAGAAAACCCCTTCTCAAGAGACACGTCAGTAGCATCTTTACCATGATCCAGCCACTTTTCCCGCGAACTGTCATTCTCTTTGTGATCAGGTCCCCAGCGTGAATTCCACTTGGTCTCACGACGCTGGTCATGATTGTTGTCCTGGTTGCTTGAATCAGTCCATCGTTCCGTAGGAGCCCGACGCGCCTCTCCAAGTTGCCTTACTGATTGATTATCAGTCCATCGATCTACCTTGCGGTGGTCTCCAAGCTCCTCCCCCTCCCTCCATCGATCCCTGCGGATAGAGGTATTGGTCTCTCTTTCTTCATCGCGCCAGCGATCATGGCGGCCAGATTCTGCATCAAGCACAGACGGCCTAAACACATCCTTTCTTTTCTGAACATCATGCACCTCTTCTCCATTACCAGGTGATTTCGTGACATGAGCTGGACGCCCACTGTGACCTGAATATGGACTGAACTGGTTCTCCTGCACCAATCACATTTTAAAGTGGAGAAACACAGCCGTAACTTAATTCAATTGAAATTTGAGACCATCAAAATGATACAAATGCCAGGTGACCTTGAAAGGTGACATAATAGCTGTTATATATCATCTGAGCTACTTATTGTAAAGATATAAAAATTACAGTTTAAATGATAACGTACCCCGGTTGATACTCCAGTCTTATTCTCCCCCGGCTTAGTTTGAAGCCACTGTGGCGAAAGGGGTATAGCATTGTTGAATCCAAACCCATCTACATGAATCAAACACGAAACCTGTTTCAATTACTATAAATTGATCTATGTCAAGGTGAAAAATATATACTACAGATTGCATCAGATGCATAAAGCAAATGTATACATACAATTCACCGGAAAGATTTGTAAGGAGCAGATGCCAGAGGAACGCCACAAACATATATATCATAAAATACAAAGATGTAAATAATACAATACTGGAAAATGGAAACATCCAATCGTGTGCAGAGCAAGTATACTAAAGTTTGAAGATATCCTACCTAATATTAACTAAAAATAATACAAAGGTAATAGGAAACTTCGACGTTTCAGCTTTTGTACTGACAAAAGATGCACCTCTGAATAAATGTCTCAGCTAATTTCGTACGTAAAGAAGTAAAATCCCCTCATATGAAATACATAAATGTGGATAACCAGCTACTAGAAACTACAGTGTGTTACTAGAAGGCTTCTGCAGGAGTGCTAATCGGAATACTGCTTGTTTGTCTTTCAATTAATTTATATTTTATAACATTTGTACTTCTATTTTATTGGCAAATTTTTAATTTTTAATAGATTAATTATCAAATAAAGTTTTGAGGGGCAACGTTACATAAGTATGTTAAATACAAGAATAATGCATACTTAACAAAAAAAGCATAATGCAAATAGTAAATAAAAATCACAGATTAAATCGTAAAAATCATGTGTATCATACATTCTTCTAAACACTTATAATTAACATAATGCACATAAAAAATAAGCAGATAGGTTGAGGAAAAGTAAAACGAAGAATTGGCAATGAGAAAAAGAAAAAAGAATCCGAGAATTGAACTGATAACTGTTCATCAACAAATTAATTGAACCGACACTTGTTCAACGTATCTTTTCATTTAACAATGTACGAAGACGATAATAACAAATTTTACAGAATACAAAAAACTCCTCCTCCGTAAGTGATTGATTAAAATAACTTGTACTGATAACACAACAAATTCTACTGAAAACAAAAAGAACGCCTCTATAAGTGATTGATTAAAATGTCCTTCGTAAGTGATTGATTAAAATTACTTATACCGGTAACATAACAAATTCTACTGAAAACAACCAAAACTCCTCCGTAAGTGATTGATTAGAATCTCCTCCATAAGTGATTGATTAAAATTACTTATACCAGTAACATAACAAATTCTACTGAGAACAAAAAAAATCCTCCGTAAGTGATTGATTAAAATTATTTATACCGGTAACAGAACAAATTCTACTGAACTCCGTAAGTGATTGATTAAAATCTCCTCCATAAGTGATTGATTAAAATTACTTCTTATACCGATAACATAACAAATTTTACGGAAAACAAAAAAACTCCGTAGCACTAGATTAATTAAAACTACTTACAACGATAACACACCGCAAACACAAACGTAATTCGCCGATAATCAAATTACAAAAAAAAAACACTTAAAATCAAAAAAAAACTGGTTCTGATTCTTCGTAATACACACACACATCAATGTTGAATCACTTTCGTATCGGCTTAATTTAAACAATAATCAATCGGTAGATAAATGAGGATAAACAAACGCAGGAGAATGCGAAAGTTTGAAATGCGTTACAGAGAGTATAGATACAGAAATGTAAGAGAGGGACCTTTGGAGATCTGATTGTCACGAGAATCGAGGCGAGGGGAGTTAGAAGCGGCCATGGAGATTTTATTGATTTTATTTGTGTGTGTGTTTGTTAGAGTAGAGTGAGGGGACTGCTGTGAATGAAGAGACGAGAAAATATAGGTTTTAACCCCCAACTAGGGATAACCTCCCCCCCTCTCCTTGCCTCCCTTTTCTTCATTTTTTTATTTTTGTTTAATAATTAATTAAATTATTATCGAAATGGAAATTTACCAAAAATACTAAAATAATCGCAAGAGTATATTAAAATATCTCTACTATAAAAAGCACGCAATAATTTTTTAATTTTTAAAATAATTAATTTTTTACAACATAAAATAAATTTTATCAAATTAAATAATTGAGCGCAAGAAATTAATTATTTCTGCATAATCGTCCATGTATATAACATGAACATTTATTAATTGATGTGGTTTACACGTAATAATAGTATATTTGTAAAATATAAAACTGTCTGTGCGCGTAAGTTTAAACATTAACATATATTATAAAAAAAATTAAATTTATGTATTGGATCATGTTTTACGTATATAAAAACATACATGATATAATCAACATATCACTAATAGTGTGTTATTTGTTTAGTGTCATGATTAATTTTATATACAAGTACACACTATAATAGCACACCAAGTATAAGTTCTATCTAGTATCTTGTGTTTGGTATTGAGAGTATTACATGATTTCTATGTACTATTATTTTTCTTACCATATATGAATGGGAAGTTAAATATAGCGTTAAATATTGCTAATAACTAAATATATTATTTTTCAAAATGGTCATTATTTTATTGTAAATCTCGTACATTTGAAAAGTATACTATGTAAAACGTATTGATATTAAAAATTGTTCAGTTTACAGAATGCATATTGTTTCGATTCTTACATACTTTTTAGAGCAATTATATATTTTAATCACTTTAATTCTAAGCAATTAGTCGACCAATTATATCTAATTTGGCTAACATGTTTTAAAAATCTTAATCTAAGTGTGATGTAATTGTGTGATATAATCAAAGATGGATTTCATGACTAATCCCTTTAGTGAAATACCCAATATAAGTATTACATAATTATTTATATAAGGACTAAAAACTTGATATATGCTCATCATATCGACCCTTGAACATTGGTTTTGAATTAAATTTTAATTGGTAAGATATTATAGTTTTTTGTCATTTAGTTTGCCATATTTATTCACAAGTAGTTGCATGTTTTTATATATTTTTCGTTAAATATTGGTGGAGCTTCCTATTATTATTGCTACCTAACGGAAAATTCAAATAAATATATTAATGTTTATCTAAGTTTTCTAATAAAAATGATATTATATATTAGTTTATCGTAATCGATCATGGATCACAAATTATCAATTAATGACAAAAAAATATAATAATGACTCATATTAATTCTTAACCTGAATTGTAATACATGAGAGTGGCTTATATCTGAACAAAACGGTGCCATAACCTGCAAATGAAAAAAAAAATTAATCCTAAACTAGAGCACAAGAGTGATGTTCGATTCTACCTCATTCTACACCTCTGTCAATAATTGACTAATTCAAATATATAATTAGAAAAATAATATTACACAAAAAAAACATAATTAATATCTATTTAGTCGTAAAAACTTAAGTGCAATAAAAATTATCAGGATGATTGAATATATAATTATAAATTAAACTACAGAAACCAGAAAAAATGAAGTTACATAAATAATATAAAAGAATATTTTATTTACTCAAAAGTTAAAATAATAATAAAAAATATAATTAGTGTAAGGCACTTAAAATGGTACCCTTAGATGGCTTCGTCGTCAGGGTCAATAAGGTCATTTAAAAACTAAAATTAGCTATCTACTTCACACACACCACACCTCTTAGGTTGTACTAACATTATATTGAGTAAAAATAATAAAATTTTAATATTTGTTAATTTCAAAGTATAATATATTTATTTTATTTATTCTATTATACTATTATAATAGTTAATAAATTGTATAATAGACACAAGAAATAAGTAATTAAGAAATTGAAGTATAACTATAAAATAATAAAACAATTATTATATTATATGTGTGTGTAAAAAAAGCAACAATTATCTTGATAAAAATAAATATAAATAACAATTAAGAAATTATTTGTTAATCGGGTTAAAATAATATCATTTTTTTACAAAAAATTGAAATGTGCAAGTTTGATTTAAAATATTGTTGAATAGATAATATTTTTTATCTTATAATACAAAAAAACCCATTTAGATCATATTTAGGTATAAATATTACGTGTATATTGTTTCTTTTAAAAAATTAAA
Organism: Apium graveolens; assembly: GCF_009905375.1. Taxonomy (NCBI): domain Eukaryota; kingdom Viridiplantae; phylum Streptophyta; class Magnoliopsida; order Apiales; family Apiaceae; genus Apium; species Apium graveolens. The sequence goes on along the minus strand of NC_133648.1, from coordinate 5,542,071 downwards.
TTTAGAGTACATCATCAATCCCATAAAATATAAAAACGAGAAAGAAATATAATAATAATAATAATAAATAAAACTATTATAATTTCAAATTGAATGTAAATCTAATAAAATATATTATATATTATATTTATCTCATTTATTCTAATATTCCATTTTAATACTTAATAATTTGTATAATAAACACAAAAGATAATAAATTAAAAAATTAAACTATTATTACACATTATAAAATGATATAAAATCATTTTAAAAATAATATATTTATATAATACAAACAACAATTATCTTAATAAAAATAAATCTAAGTAAGAATTAACGAATTATTTGTTAATCGGGTTAAAGTCGATCATTTAAAAACAAATAATTGGAATGAGTGAGTTTGATTTAAAAAATTTGTAAAAAAAATATTTTAATTTTTATCACATAAAATATGAAAAACATTGAAATTATATTTACGTATATATATTATAGGCGTTTTGTTTAATTTTGTAAAAGGGGTAAAGTACGAATTATCTTTTAAAAAATTTAGAGTGCATGAATTTTATAAAACACAAAAATTAGGAAGAAATTGAATAATAATATAAAAAACTATTATAATCAAAATTGAAAAATAAGTTAATAAAATATATTTAAAAGTACTATCACAAGAAAATGTAAAGTATTTTTTTTTCAAAATCATTGCTATAACCGAAAAATTATTAAATATTGGCAAGATGCAAACAACGAAAAACTTTGCAATTTTTTATCAAACTCCAAAATATTAAGAAAAGAAAATATATAAATAAAATAAAAATAACTATGTTAATATATTATGTAAACTATATTTTATATATTATTAAATAATATAAAATAATATTAAAAAAATATTATATTATATATAATACATGAAATAATTTGATTTAAAATATTTGTGAATAAATAATTTTTAGTTTTATTTTATAAAATAAGGAACACATTTAAATTATATGAAATACTAATATTAAGAGAATTAATTACTTAGCAGGAGAAATATATAGATAAATTGTGAAATGAAAGATTATATGATTTTAGTAAGTAAAAATGATACCACACAAAAATAAAAAATATTTAATGATACAACATAAAAGTAAAAAACAATTAATGGTACCAAATTAAAAAAGTCAATTTTATAATGGTATAATTCATAATTTTATAACGTTCTTTTAACGTTTGTTTCACACAGTGTTGGATGGATCATATATAGAATGGTAACACTCACAAAAGTAAAACAAATAGAGTATTATTCATAATTTCCCTAAAAATTAGGAAGAAATATAATAATAATAATAATAATAATAATAATAATAATAATAATAATAAAATTAAAGTACTATGACAATTAAGTGTAAAGATTATTTTTTCAAAATCATTACTAGAACAAAAAAATTATAAAATATTATTATAAATGCCGCAAGATGCAAATTCTAAACAACTTTTTAATTTTTTTATCAAACTCCACAAGTTTAAGAAAAAAATATATAAATAAAAAATAATTACGTAAACACAATATATGATATGATTAAAATATTCTATTTAAAAATTTATAATGGAAAAAAAATTAAATAAAGAAAGAAATAAAATAAATTATAACACATATGTCATATTTAGGTTAATAATGTCAAAATATTATAATAATAATAATACAATAACTAAATATATGAGTACAAAAAGTGCAAATTTTTAAAAAATACATTTTTCATGAAAAACATAAAATTTATTTTGGAAATAAAATTAATATTATTAAAAATTAATTAAATAAAGAATAAATATTTTAAAAAAATTATATAAAGAAATGATAATCAATCCCGTGCATGGCACGGGTACAAAGCTAGTATGATATAAAGAGATGATTTAGTTTAACTAACAACATCTTTAAAGAGAACTCAATGATATATGCAGCATATAGGTAATGACATGTACTTCCACAATAAAATATTAGGGGTTCGGTTCTCGTTGTATACATAAGTTTTTCTTAATTTTAGCTTAAATTATATAAATGTGTCATTTGTGTAATTTTTTAAAATAAAAGGGCAAATTCGTAACTTCGCAGCCATTAAAATGGCTCAATTTGTCCTTGATTGCCATTTAATATATAGAAGTAGATTTCCAAGTTCGGTATAAAGTTGCACAACGTATTTTTGTATATGTTCTTCAAAAATTTTTATTTGTAAATATGATTGAAAAATTACAATGCGCAATTTTGCAAATATTTTAGAAAATGATAGCATTCTTGAAAAAAATAATTAAACTTGGTTATTTATTAAAAAATCTATTAAAAATCTTGTAAGTTATAAATATTATATAATTCAAAGTAATAATATATTGACTAGATTAAAAATATCATATACTTTGATATGTTTAATGATTTTGAAATGATGTCGAAATTGAATATTATAAGATGTCATTTTTGTTATGAATCAAATGGTAAAATTCATCACAAATTTTATTGAAATTAAATTAAAAAAAAATTAATCAAGTATATTTGGAAAAGGTTGGATTACGTGAGATATGTGACGATATTTGGCATAATGTTTCAAATAATTACTTACACTATATTTTTGTATTTTTGAAAATTATAATCGCGTGAATTATGTGTTTATGCAAAAAATGAGATAATTATCAAAATGCCCCATTCTCAAGTTAAATGGCTCTAATATTCCGCCCAAATTCTATATTTCACTTGCCGCATTTCAAATTACGAAAAATTGGACCAATGTCGCAGCACGTATACGGTATATGCGACAGGCGAGACGCCATAATAGGGGGTCGAAAAGACAGACGAAAAGCCGTAACATGGTTTACAGAATACAAAATGTCGCAACATAGGGTAATTTTGGGTCGCGATTCTATAACGTGATAATTTTGGCTATGCAATTTTGGACTAAATATTGCATAATACATAAGAATAGACGAGTTAGGCCCAAATCAATTTTAAACGACTTGTCGAACGATGGACGCGGCATTTGAGCAGATCAAATTGTAAAAATCAACATGAAGATCAGTCATAACAACATTAAAAGAGATTGTAACGAGACAAATATGAAAATTGAGATATATATTAGTCAATTTTTAGAATAAAATCAAGTGGAAATGAGAAATAATCTATTGATAGAGTTATATAATGTGAGAGGAGTTTAGTAGTTAATGGGTAGTAATAACCGATAAGAAGAGTTAAGTTCTATGAAATTAACTATTTTATTGGAGTTTTTGGAGTCCATATATATTCAGCAATTAAAATATAGCCATATAGTTTTTCTGGAGATGTATACCGGTGATGCATTTTAATGGACTATGTTATGATTTACAGTTAGTAAATCTCGTCGGTGAAACTTTGGAAAGTTAATTAATAATTAGAATTTGATTTATATCCATGAAATTTGTGTTAATAAAAAATAATATATTTATTGGTTTGTCTCGGTGAACTTCCAATTTACATTTTTGCAGTGCATTGTTTAAATTCACATATATCATCAGACATAGACCTATTAACAAATGCATCAAATTAAATAATAGATTATATTATGTTCTATTTTTATTTTATTTATACGGACATATATAATATTAGCAAATATCTTGCAAATTAATTATGTAAACGATAAACGATGTAGACAAAAACGATCATATTTGAAATTTGAAGTTGAATTATATATTTACATAAAATTGTGGTATTAATCTTTTAAGTGTAAAGATTTTTATTTTACTTAAATTTTGGAAAAGTTGAATAAAACTAATGAAAAATTTTAAGGTTCTAAGAATAATTTCTACCCGTTCACATAATTAATATCTTTTTATTATTTGAGAAAAAAGACACAGACACAACACACTCTACCAAATTTAAAAGGAAAGATAAGGAGGTCCAACATAGGTCTACAGGAGAACAACAAATTTGATAAATTATTGGAGTTTTAGTAATACTAACTATTACATCAACATATAAGCAATTATATATAACATTTAACAAGGTAAGGCCAAGACAACAATTAACGAAATAAATCATGTAGGTAAATAACATGCATAAATAAAGAACACAAAACGTACCAGTAACCATAGTTTTAACAGTGAAAAGAAACAGAAAGCTTAGATCGTCAACAGATACAACAAAATAAGAAACTGACCAGCTGAGTCGTCAGGCCTTGCTCGAAGCCTTGACTGCTCTTGAAGAGATAATTGCACTTACCTGTTGTGTTGGGATGCTTGCAATACCTCCTCCAGGATAAAACAACTCCGAGCTTGGTGTTCACAGCAACAACATACTCCACTTCGACTAGGACCTCAGTCGCCGGAAAAACCAGCAGCTCAGAATAGTGTCTGGGAGAGAAGGGAAAGCATAGAGGATAGGAGAATATAGGTGTGGTGTATGAAACTCAGCAACTTAGTCCTCTATTTATACTAGAAGCTAAGTGAAACTGACCACCCTGAATTAATTTCAGAATTAAACTGCCCATTTAATAAATAAATCGAAACGGATGGATTTTGAATTTAAATAAAAAGTAACAGCTTATACATTTATCTCACACATTATATCAGTTTTAATGTTTTAATTTGAATATATTATCAGTTACAAGTTACATATCTAATGTTCAGGTTCAATGAATCTGACTCAGCCAACTTACAAAGTGACTAAGCCCAATTCAGAAACCGATCCCAGCCCAACAGTAATAACCCAACCCAAACTGATAAATAAATTCTAATTAAAAAATTAAATCACAAATAAATAAAATCCTCGTCCAGGTCGTCTCGCGAGACGCCGAGACATTCGCCCAAATCGCCCTGACCCGCCCCGGTCCGGTCCGCCCGGCGTGGCGCGGCGCGGGGCGTGGCGTGGCAGCGGCGGCGCGCACGCGGGTGTGTGTGCGCGTGAAGCACATAAGAACACCATGCACCATCACACACCGTAGTAGTTGTACACTACCCATGTGTGTGATACTGTATAAAGTCAACACCCATTTATTTATTTTCAATGTGGGACAAAGTACATTCTCATTTTTCAAGCTCTTTGAAGCCTAAGTTCAACTCTAATTCTCTATTGATTTCATTAAGAAAAATTCTTAAAACCATACATGAAAGTTTAAGTTCACATATCAAGTAACAACTTCCAATCATTAGATTTTGGAATTATCATCAAGAACATAATAAAACTTATGATCTAAAATCCATTTTTCTAACAATCCTCCACAAATCCATACAGAATTATGATCAGGTTTTTCATCATGACTTGTTTTTCAGAGTCGGTACCCTTCCGGGTTTGAACCCTCCTAAGTCATCTACTTCAATGGCTATTAAATTCATATGCAATATTTCACCTTGAATCTTAATCTGATTAGTGTAACCATGTATCATAGACGACGACAAGTCAACGGCTATGGTGCCAATCTACGGCTTTGAGACATTAATGGTCTTGTCTCGATCCTGTTCGTCGAATGCTTCAAGGAATAACCCTTTCCTCTTATTGCGACCACACAATTACATTCGCTTAGCTGAGCATCTCCAAAGATATACTGCTTCTATCTTGTCGAATGACTTGATCCCATTCAGAGTTTTAACCCTCTTGATTTTCTAACAGTGTCAGTACCTTCTAGGTTTACAAGGGATAGACTCAGATACAATAGTATCATTTAAGTAGCAAAGGTACTACCAATTCATCCTTACAACTTGTTATTACCACATACACTTCGAGGGATTTCCTCTCATGTGTATTGGGTTCCCACTATTGATGAATTATGATGGGTTGACAGTCACATCCCCAACCTTGACTTGAGGACCACTGCAGGTTTCAGTCCTTTAATCAAAGGATCAGTTATATTATTCTGAGTTCCTATGAACTCTATAGCTATAATCATATCAGACACTAAACCCCTTATAGACTTGACTCTAACTTGGATGTGTCTCTTTGTTTTAGCATTATGCTTTTTACTGCTAATCTTGTCAATAGTTGTTCGACTATCACAATGAATAACAATAGCAGGAAGCGGTCTTCTTACTACAGGTATCGCAGACATAAATCCATGTAACTATTCAGCCTCCGTCCCTGTGGAATCAAGTGCACACAACTCAGCCTCAAATATAGACCGAGTCACTATAGTTTGTCTGCTCGACTTCCAGTATATTGCTCCACCAGCCAAGGTGAACACATATCCAGTCACTCCATTGGAACCAGACTTCTTAGCTATCCAACTTGCATCACTGTACCCTTCAAGCACACCAGGAAATCTCCTATAGTGTAAACTAAAGTACATTGTGCCTTTTAGATATCTAAGTACTCTTTCAAGAGCATCCCAATGAGTTATGTTTGTACAACTTGTATATCTAGCCAACTTAGACACAAAATATGAAATATATGGTCTAGTACAGTTAGCAAGATACTGCAAGCTCCCAATAATATGAGAATACCTTAACTGAGACACAGACACTCTTGAAGTATTCTTGATAAGGGCAATTTTAGGATCATAGGGTGTACTAGCGAATCTACACTGTGAATAACCATATTTCTCAAGTATAGATTTCTCTATATAATGAGATTGAGTCTAGGTTATTCCCTTAGCCGACTGTATCAGTTTGATTCCAAAAATCACACTAGCCTCACCCATATCCTTCATTTCGAAGTGCCTTTTCAATAAAGCTTTTATCTCGTTAATAATCTCAATATTGGTTCCAAAAAATAAAATATCATCCATATATAGGCACAAGATAACACACTCACTACCTTTAACTTTGGTGTAGACACACTTGTCACTTTCATTATCAAATAACTGAATGGCAATACAGTCTCATCAAAATTTTTATGCCAATACCTGGGAGCTTGTTTCAAGTCGTAGATGGACTTGATCAACTTAAAAACTTTCCTTTCATTTCCAGATGCAACAAATCCCTCAGGCTGGTCCATATAAATTTCTTCTTCAAGTTCACCATGAAGAAAAGCGGTCTTTTCATCCATCTGATGGATGATAAGACCATGGACGGAAGCTAATGCTATAAGCATTTGGATTGTTACCATCCCAGCAACCGGAGAGTATGTATCAAAATAATCAATTCATTCATTCTGCTTAAAACCCTTAGCTACCAGTCTAGCTTTGTACTTATCTATTGAGCCGTCAGGGCTCAACTTCCTTTTAAAGACCCATTTGTACCCGATAGTAGAACACCCAGGAGGGAGATCAACCAACTCCCATGTTCCATTAGAAACAATAGAGTCAATTTCACTCTTCACAGCGCCCTTCCAATGCCTAGACTCCGAAGAATCCATAGCTTGTCGGAAAGTTAAAGGTTCGTCCTCGATATTGTAAGTGATAAAATCACCTCCAAAATCCTTAACTACCTTTATATGCTTACTTCTCCTCGGTTCCTCTACTTCCTTAGGAGTAGGGCTACTACTAGGTTCCGCCCCCATAATTGTCATCTTTTCCACATGATCAAGAATAGAACTCGATCTGTGAGTAAGATCTTCCACAGAAGTCTTTTCAGGTATTCCAGTCTTCATAGGGTAGACATCCTCAAAGAATGTAGCATCTTGAAATTCAACTATCGTATTTGCCACTATACCATCTATGTCAGATTTTAATACTAAAAATCTCATAGCTGTAATGGTTTCAAAATAGCCCAAAAAGATACAATCAACTGTTTTCGGACCTAGTTTCTTTCTCTTTTGTTCAAGAACAAGCACCTTAGCAAGGCACCCCCACATACGAAGATACTTAAGACTAGTCATCCTGCCTTTCCATAACTCCAAGGGTGTCTTATCCATGTGTTTCAGAGGGACTCTATTCAAAATATGGCACGCCATATTTAGAGCCTCTCCTCACATGTATTTAGGGAACCCGGAGTTAATAAGCATACTATTAATCATATCTTTAAATGTTCTATTCTTTCGCTCAGCAGCCCCATTAGACTCGGGTGTGTATGGTGGAATAACTTCATGAACTATACCATTGTTTGCACAAAATTCATTAAAAGCATTACTCGTATACTCACCACCTCTGTCAGATCTCAACCGTTTAAGTACCTTACTAGTTTGTTTTTCTATTTCAGTTTTATATATAATGAATTTACTAAGTGTTTTATCCTTATGTCTAAGTAAATAAACATAACAAAATTTACTGCTATCATCTATGAAAGTAATGAAGTATCTAAACTGGTCATTGGTTAACATACCACCAAATTCACAAATATCAGTGTGTACTAAATCTAACAAGTCTGAATCCCTAACAATATTATGAAAAAGTTTCCTTATTTGTTTAGCAGACACACATACTTGACATTTAAAATTCTTTTCTATGGTATGTTTTGGAATCAACTCTAAGTTCATCATATTCTTAAGAGCACCAAAATTTAAGTGACCTAGTCTAGCATGCCATAAATTTGAGGACTCAACACAGTTAACAGAAGGAATAATATCATTATTCAAAGTCCCCAAAACGGGATCAGCATTAATAACAAATAAACCATTTGACAAGTAACCCTTGCCAAAAAATGTACCAATATGAATAAGAATTACTTTATTATACTTGAAAGAAATTTCAAAACCATTAGAAAATAAACAACTTTCACTTATTATATTTCTACGCATGTCGGGAACATGATGCACTCTAGTTAGAGATAGAATACATCCTGAAGGGAACTTCAGATCCACATTTCCTACTCCATGTACTTGAGCAGCACTAGCATTCCTCATCTTCATAGTCAGGCTATGACTTTGTTGATAAGATACAAATAAACTAATATCATCACAAATATGCACATTTGCACCAGTATCTATCAACCATTCATTTGACATATAGGTAGAAAATAGTACAGGGTTGTAGGATACATACCTATCAACGTTGGTTTCAGAAGCCGTAGGCTCACCAACAACCATGTTCACTATGGGCCCACTTGCGGTTCTAAGCACAACATTCGCTTGCGCTACCACCTCGGTTTTCTTCGCTTTCTCTGTGGGGCAGTCCTTACTCCAGTGCCCAAACTGCCCACAAGACCAACACGATTTGTTTGCCTTTGGTTTCTTGGCTTTGTCCTTGTCACTCTTAGGTTTATTACTATTAACTTTCTTAGAAACAACCTTCATTTTCTGTCCTACAGTTGCTACATTTACCTTCGAGGTATCGTGCTCAGTTGGAATCACATGTCCCTGTTTGGACTTGTGTTGTTCTTGAACCGAGATGTCCAGCATAAGGTTAATCCAGGTGATCTCTCCTTTGTGTCTTTTGAGGGAGAGAGAGAACTCTTCCCAAGACTTCGGGAGCTTTTCAATCATGCTCATAACCTTGAACTTTTCAGGGAGGTCCATTCCAGACTCCTTCAAAGCATGCACTATCATATCAAACTCATGCACTTCCTCAGTCATGGACTTATTGTCCACCAGCTTGAATTCAAAGAACCTAGCCACAAAATACTTTTTCAGACCTTGTGAGTCAGTATTGTGTGTCTGGTCCAGTTTCTCCTATAAGAGTTTTGCGGAGTGGGCATCAGAAGAATAAACATCAAACAAGGTGTTCGTTAGAGCAGCCAGAATGGCCGCCCTAGCCACCTCATCCTTCTCAGCCCACTTCGCAAAAGCCTTAACTGTGTAAGCCTTTTCTTGATCTACAACTGGTTTCTCATACTCCACAACCGGCCACAAACCCTTTATAGTCAACCACAATTTCATCCATTTCTGCCAACGAGAAAAGCCGATGCTACCATTGAACTTCTCCACTAAACTAGTTAATTCAACGACTTGTGGAAAACTATAAGTGGTCCAATCAATGACCCCAGTAGATGCACCAGAACTACCATCACCTACGGGAACCTCAGTTTCGCTAACCATTATGCTAAATAATATATAACTAATTATCTCTTCAAGAATGTTGGAAATACTAACTATTGCAACAATATAGAGGCAGTTATATATAACATTTAACAAGGCAAGGCCAAGACAACAATTAACGAAACAAATCATGTAGGTAAATAGCATGCATATCAGTAACTAGTACAAAAAGTGTCATATGTGTCTTATAAGAAAGCTTATATGTGTCTGAGTTTGCTAGATGCATATGAAGGAGTCGTATAATATATGTATTATATACGTATGTTATAGGAAGAACGCATATTGTTTTAAACATCTAGTCAAAACATATGTATATACATTGTAAACAGACGCATAAAATCAGTTCATATACGTCTGTTACTTTTTAGGTAGTGTACTATACTCAAAACCAAAATTATTAGGAAGAGGCATCGCAATCCGTACTAAAATTATTGGGAAATAAAAAAAATAAAAAAATTCAATATAATCAAATTAGCAAACTGATCATAAAGTACTTATAAAAAAAATAAAAAAATTACATATCAATATTTTACCAAACGTCACTTTCAAAACCCAATGAAATCACCAATCACAACTCCTTCATGCAACTCTTACCGACCCAAAATCAAAACTATAAACTCATTCATTCTAATAGAATTGTGAAACAAGTATATACATAAATACAAAAATATAATAATGTTGTAATAATTTGAATTTAGTATTAAATCAAACAACTCTCACAAAATATTTATCTTACAAACATAGTTTTATAACTTATTTTTAAAAAAAAAATTGTATATAAAAATTTAAACGTTAAATTATTATTTAGAAGAAAAAAAATTAAAAATAATTCATGAAACTACATATTTTAGGAGCCTTAAAATATTTGTCAAACTCTCATCACCACCAAGGTAAACGTCTTGAGGATATACAGAGTACTATATATAAAGATATAGACATATATCAAATCATTAAAATATTACAGACTACCACTATATTTTAATAATGTTAGGGAAAATTGACATAATGCTAATAATCAAATCCGAACATAACATTAGTGTCTAAAAACAAATATGAACCTAACATTAGTGAGTAAAAGAAAAAAAATAATAATTGAATAGTAAATTTCTAAAAAAACGATAAGTTGGGTGACGAAAAAATCCATTTTCTATTAATCTTTCTATATGGTCATGAGGTTATACGTGTAGCATAACTTATTTCCATGTGATCACGACAGGTTCTTTATAAATATTTTTCAGAACATGTCACACGAGTTTTGGAATTGTGTCATGAGTTTAGGGTGCTTTCCGACATGTTTCTCTCATCGTATACAATCAAATTTTTCCTGGTTTACTTGTGAATTTAGTTCTTAGAAAACAAATTAAATCAATCTTTCGTACTATTTACGGGATAGAAAAGAGGGACCCTTGATTCTCGGCGATGCCTTATTGTAAATTACAAATGACACAAAACGACTTAAGTCGAGTCACATCATCCTTTTACTTGATTACATTGATCAAATTCAATATAACCTTTCTTTTCTTTCTTTTAACCTAGAATTGTCCAAAGCAAACGGAAGCATTATGAAGAAGTGCAGATAGACTCTGTAATCAGGACATTCATACTTTGAATTGAAACATAGGCACAATTGCATACAATGCATTTAACACCTTAAATTAAAAAATAATAATAATAATAACAAGACATGTAGAGGGGAAAAAGAATAACGACTCATATATTCAACACTATGATGATCTTCCCAGGAAAGGTGTACGACAAGTTGGACAAGTTGGTCTCCTTACCAGCCACAAATCAATGCAATGCTTATGGAATACATGGCTGCAATCTGGGAAGGTTCGACAAAGATCTTTGTATGCAAAACTGTCCAAACATATGCTACAAAGTGAGGTCGGTATATCAATAACAGCGTGTTGGAAACAGGGAGCTTCTTGCAAGTCCTTCTCAGATAAACCCGATAATTTTTTGCCTTTATGTGATTCTAAATCTTCAGCTTCTGCAGCATCGTCACGAATATCATTAACCAGGTAACATATCAGTAAACATACAATAATGAGCCAGATGATCCCGGGGGGAGGGAGAGGAGGAGGTGAAGGAGAAGGAGAATGAGAGACCATTAGAGCTTAATTCAACTTCAAACTAATAGTAACACTTGTATCTCTTTACAAACCAATATATAAAATCATGCACTTGACGTAGAAATTAATAAGTTGATTGACACTTCTTTGGTTGACAATTGACATGTAGAATCTAAGTATTCTGCTGTTGAAGTTAACTTGCATGGACTACATACAAACACTTCTATTCTCTATAGTTCTGTTCTTTCTACTCCATCTGTTTCTACTTTTTAAATAGCAGACCTTAAGACTTTTTTCGCTTACTAACGTACTAAGAAAAGGTCGAATTTACAATAATTATCACATAGGCATTAGGCACATTGTGCATGTTAAAACTGAATGACTCTGTCAACAGTTATAACTGTTATGCCTACATGGTCAATCATTGTGTGTGTGTGTGAGGCTTTGAGTATAATGTTGTCAATACTGATAAAAGAATGCTTATGCAACTAAAGAGATATTGCTACTTAGAAGTATGAACATGCAAGTAAATTACACTAAACATACAGCTATGTTCATCTGAAACTGAAGCAAAAACCTGCAGATGTTATAGGTAATAATCTCGTTTAGCATTTGAATAATTATCGAGTTACCTAATATTATTCTTAACTCCATTATTAGGTATCAAGTGTTCTAATCTATATATTCTTGGAAAGTAAATTTTGTTTGGAGTATACTCACTTTGTTCCAAGTATACATGTACCGGCCCTTTTTGCAACTTTGATGTCTCTTCAAGTTGCATATACATCAGTTAAGCTTACTTAAATCTAGTAAATAGATTGAAACTGCAGGAACCAGGAAGCCCTTTCTGTTGATCAATTTTTCTGATATTAGGCATTCCTTATAATTCACTAAATATTGCCTAATGAACGCGTCCTGTATTATGTATACACGCAAATTAACATCATGAGTTAACATACCGAGGATCCATCCTTCACAATCCAGCAGGAGAAGATACTGCAGTAGCTGTTATTACATCAGGCCTTTAATAAGGGTGTGAAGAGAAGATATTACATTAGCTGTTATTGATCCGTCTATGTTAATATACCGAGGATCCATCCTTCACAATCATACAGGAAAGGCTACGATTATAAACAGCACTGCAGATTACATGACGATATGAACCTGAGTGAAATTAAAACATTGAGTTTCTTAAGATGATTGAGATATATAACTTTTTAGATATTTCCTGCTTTAGTTGAACTCAAATTTTCCACGAATTTGTTGCAGAGGCCACATTTAATCTGGTGAAGCTTATTAATTTGTACTAACAGTTGATTTAGAAGGAGAGTCCAGATCAAGCAAAAGTAATATGTGTAAAAGAATCACAGTTTCACAGGAGGAAACTTTATATTCAATTTGTATCAAACTCCTACAAAAAAATGAAAAATAAAAAAAAAACTTACAAGTTAAACCACCAGTGTAACAGGAACAACTTCAAGAGTGAAGCACAGGCTGCAGTTTAAGGAGCCGAATAATCTGATAAACCTAATAGTTATATCATCGTTAAATTCCAACTGATAAGCTTCATCTGCTCCGCCCAATGTTATATCTCTGCACGATTTCCATAACTCAGCCTGACCTTCATGCAGAACATTTATCAGATAAGCTGAATGAATATTCAGCTGGCCTGGTTGGATTACATATTAAGAGTCAAGATAAGTATCTTCCTATTTCCTTGAGAAGGGCATTCAGCCCACAAACTGTTTGGGACATTTGTAAAAAGGAAGAGGTTTTTAAATCAGAGTATAAATTTGTGCTATCTCGCCAGAGAATTATTTCAGTTACCCAGTTTCAGAGGGTTAGCATTTATTATGTGTAGCTTACTTATGTTACTTGTCGTTCATCCATTCTGCCTTGGCGAAAATCTTACTAGAAACATGAGGAAGACGTAAAAATGGTGAAGATGAGGAACCCTCTTGGTAAAATACTGGTCGGTCGGATTTTACTGGGGCACTATTGCTCTGCTTTCTTCTGATGGTCACTCTATTTTGTCCTAATTTATTTTCTTTCCATTCGCAAGTCGTTACCATCTTATTAGTTTAATGACTTGTAAACCGTAACACCTTATCGACAAGTGTTTATCGACCCAACTTATAAGCCGATAAGTTCAAACGTACTTATTCTCAACTTATTTTTAATTTTTTATTTTTTTATTAATTTTAGTTTTAAAAAATATTTTTTAAATATTAATCTAACTTAAAATATAAAAATTAAGATAATTATATTTAAAAATTATTTATTTCAGTCTAAGTAAAAAAAATTCTGAATTATAAGTAAAATTATTCAAACAATTTTATAAGTTATAAGCATTCATCTATCACTTATAAGTGACTTGTTCAATTTAAATCATAAGTTACTTATATTTATCATCTCATTTACCTAAACATTAGAGAACCCAGGTGGACTTGAACCACCATCCTCTCAAATAAAATTTGAGTGCTCTTTCCAGTTTGAGCTTATAGGTCCGCAACATCTCACAAATCCACAACAAAATTTTCTTTAAGCTTATAACAACAGTTTTCCTATTATCTCCAACAAAAAATTCATCTGAAACATGACATTTGGAAAAAAAAAACACATCTCCAAAATACCAAAAAAAATTATAGAATCAATATACTATGAAATGTAAAATAAAAAAATTCAGATATAATTAACAGTCAATTATAAAAATTCCTTGCACTGTTCGTTCATAATATCTATATTACTCTTTCATACTATTTTAAACAGTTAAATTATACTGGTTCAGATACAATTTGGAAGACAAAATTGAATACTTTAATCTTACTACGCATATGAAGAATTTTTAAAAGAGGTATTAGGTGGACAGAAAGATTCAGCAGCAAACAGTACAGTTCTGTAAAATTAGAATGCTAGTGTTGAACAATCTCTGAATAAAAGAAAACCAATTATTTACCAAAATATATTTACCAGTTGGGTTTGGAAAATATAAAAAAAAAACAGTTCACAAATTATATTAAATTTGGATTTTCTGGAAAACTCTAGGAAATTTTCTTTTAATACAGAAAGTCATTCAACCAGTATCATTATTGATTATTCGTTAATTACTGTAACCATTGTTACATGGGACTATCAACAATAAAGTGTGTAACTCTTTGTAATTGTGGCCAGACTAACAAGATCACTAAAAATTAAAAATTAGCAGAAGTATGGAAATTGTTACCAGTGAGGAATCCAGCTACAGAGTCGGCAAAGTAACTCCTTGGGCCAATAGACACTAATATTCAAAACTACACAATAATACATGTAAACATAGATTATAGACATTCTAACCTACACAACCCCGAAGCATAAGTTACCATATTAGTTCACAAAACAGTACAAGCCTTCAAAAATTCCAAAAAGAAGCATAATGATCAGTTATACATGTATAGAAGAATTAAGAATATTCATAAAAATGAAAAAATTAACATCCAGAAAAATGACAGTTGCAAATGGCCACAATTTGAAGTATTTGACACATGACATACTTGTGAAGATAAATGTACCAACAGCTTGATGATCTCGTACACAGAAACATCCTGAGAAGATACAATCTGCTGCAGCAAGCACAAAATTGATAATTGATAAATATTGCAATACATGCTTCCTGTTGGAGCCGTGATCTACGATGGGGACTTCATTTCAAAGCTCTCTTCCACTTCTACTCGGAACAAATAACGCTTTACAAAGAAGTCCTAGAATTGTTCTGTATAAATTCTCCTGAAATACACTACACATACATTTATACTTGCACTAGCTACCCTCAATTCACCTGGAATACCTCGCCTCGCTATTACAAATCGTAATGTAGACAGTTTTTTCACCAATGTCAAAGGAACACAACACAACAAATCAACTGAGATGACAAAAATTGAAAAGTATACACAACACTGCATGTATGCTAGGGAATGTAATGCCTCAGTTACTTATCTTCAATTAGTGGGAACTAAAATACAATAGTTGCTAAAACATCAATTCTGTAGTAGGCTCGCATAAACAAATGTAATTTACCTAAACAAAATGATAGAATTGTTGGATTTTAATAGATATTTCTCATTTAACAAAACTGTTGTTTGTGAGAATAAATGACTAGCAACTCGGAATTAAATAATTCATAAATGTAAATTTAGGCAATTAGTGTGGTGTAGGAATAATATCTGATTTACTTGGAATACAAGAGCAGATTAATTAACACATTTATAATGTAATAAACCAACTGAACTCTGAATGGAAACTTTAATTTTGGCTAATATGAACCAATTAAAAGAGCAAATTCTGTGTACCTTTGGAGATCAGAAGTGCTACATGTTGCTGATAGATCCTTGATTTGCAGGCTCATTCGTGTTACATGGCATAAACCTTCAATGTATTTCGATATAGTATATCCAAAATTCAACAACTTTTGTTACTTGTACCGGTGCAGTGATGGACAATCGAATAGCAGTGCTGAAATGCTGGGAAAATAGTGCAAGAAACAAAAAGAAAAGACACCGGGCCGACACGAGGTGAAGGGAGAGCCGAGCAAAAACCTCGTGCCATCTCCCTTCAAAAACACGAAACAGAGTACTTTTTATTAGGTTACTTTTGACCTGCCAAGCAAGCGCACCTGACATGGCAAAGGCCAGACACACACACGCACAACAATAAAAATCATAATCTTTTCCTCTCTGTCCCTCTCTTTTTCTCTCTCACTACATATACTTATACTTTTAAACATAATCACAACAATTAAATAACATCATTCAATACCAATTCAATCATCTTCTTCTTGAAACCGAGAGCTCGTGTCGAAACAAAACAAAACGATTAATATCAACAGAGCACCATGTCCCGGCCTAAATCACACCACCAGTAGTCCACACGACAGCGTACAGTGAGTTTCCAGCAGATCTGAAACAAAACGTTCATAATTGAATACATAACTTATACATACAGAAACAAACACACAAATCATCGACGTAGAAGCCTGTTACGAACCTCAAATCATCTTTAATTACGCGAATCGACCGAAAATGAAGATCGAACCGTCCGATTCAACCAGAAACATCTAGATCGAACAAAATAATCACAAAAAATCAATTAAATACAGATCTACCGAGTAAACAAGCAGAAACGAAGCCAAAAGCTAGATCTACAACCAAACAATTCATTTCTGGCACGTACCTCAACAGATCTATACATAAACAACTGATTTAAACAAATCTCGGCGAGATTTTCTCTCCGGGGAGAACTCTGACCGGAGAGGCATGACTACTCCGCCGTGAAACACCGCAGAGCCATAGCCGAAACGTAGATCGATCTCCGATCTACAACTACATGAACTATACATACATATTTTTGTATGTATATGTAACCGAAAAGAGGCGGCGAGAAATGAACGTCAGAGAGATAAGATTAGCAAATGAAAGGCAGAAATAAAAAGGAGACGGTTAGGGCATTATATTGACGCGGGGAGTTGATCGGACGGCTGAGAATGAAGATGACGTGGAGGGTTTTAACGGTGGGAGATGAGAAAACGTGATTAAGATGAGTATGGGCTGTTTTGCTGGGTCTTGACTTTAGCGGTCAATAATAGAGCCGTGTGTATGTTTCTTTCGACATTTGTCATCGCTGGCATCATCGTGCATCATCGTGCCTTTGAACAAACCGACACGATATGGAGAAAATTAAGATGATAATCGTTTAAAATAAGCTATTTTTTGGTAAAAATATAAAATAAAGCAGTTTTATTTTAATTTTTTAATTTTGCTAAGAACTATTTAATTTTTTTACTGATGGAATATTGTGAACCAATATAGTGTTCGTTTAAAAAAATTTAAAATAAGTAATTTTTGAATTAAATTAAATAAGTGACTTATAATTGAAAATAACATGAATTCTTATAAATTATACTAGCTTAAATCTCGTGCAATGCACGAGTTCTCGTTAATATTATTTTTTTTATCCCGTCATATTAAAATTTTAAAATATTTATATAAATTTGTAATAATTATAAATTTATAATTAGAATTATAGGAAAATATATGGTTGTATTTTAGTAGGATAGGTAGATTATGTCCAGTAGTTTAACAATTTAGTAGTATAGCGGATATATAACACTATTTATTTATTTTTTTAATAATAGGATAAATTGTGGTCGTAGTTTAATATAATAAGTAGACTGTGTCTAGTAGTTTAACGGATATATAACACTATTTATTTATTATTTTAGTAACCAAAATTAGAAAATAATAGTTGAACCAAATTATATCTCATTCCAGTTATTATAGTATAATATAGATATAGATATAATAAATAGACTTGCCCTGATCTTCGTAGGAATTGTTTTAGTTGAGAAAAAATAGAAAATGTACCATGTAATTGTTGAAAAAGATTTTGATTTGTTTTCCTGTTATAAGTTTATTACTAAACCTAGTCAAATAATTAAGGATAATGGTGTAAAATCAATTTTTTAGATAATTTGGTAAAATGAGAGTGTACCAAAAAATAGGTATTGACTATCAAATTTTTAATTTTTTATTTATTATAATACAGTATAAATAGATATTTTTATTATTTTATCTTAATAAATAAATAAAATTGTCACGTTATTTTGGGAAGAATTTTATGTAGTTACTTAATACTTCCTCCGCCCCTTTCAATTGTTTACATTTTTTAGAGAGTGTTCAACACGCATTTTAAGGAGTATATAAAAGGCAAGGATAGTTATTTTACTTTTGTAATGATTTCCGCGAAACAAATGACATAATTAAAAGATTATGCTTAGGTATCAATTATTTTGTGATTTGATTTTATGTTTATTGGCTTATGTAATGTAGTTGTACGTAAATTGTCATAATTAAAAGATTATGCTTGGGTATCAATTATTTTAATTAAGAAGGATAGTTGATTAATTTTAGGAAGTAACGACCAACTACCAAATTTTTATAAATAGTGTAAATATACAGTATATCTCGGTAGCACCCTCTATACACAGATTATATTCGTCAAGAAATAAAATTAAAGTATGAATAAAAAATTCATTAATGACAAAAGTGAGTAATAGTAAGGTAATTGAATTTGTAAACAATACCATACTTAAGAGAATCGTAAAGGATGGACCGGCAAGAATAGATAAGTAAGAAAACTGATGCAATATAATTTAGTTTAATATTATATTAATTAATAAGGGTAATTAAGTAAATTCAATAAGTACCGACCGACTACCAAACTTTTAATGTTTCGTCTATTATAATATAGTATAGATAAGTGTCTAAATAATTTTATTTATAAATCAAATTTTTTTATTAAAATAAATAATTTTTAAGTATAATTATATTAATAATAAATTTTAAATTATATTAACATATAAATTTATATATTTTAAAGTAGAGTAAACAACAAAAAATCAAAATAAGTTGAAACAAGATATGTTTTACCAACATTCAACTTATTAGTTTATAATTTGTAAATTCGATTTATATGTTAGGTTGATAAACACTCATTGATAAATATTTTCGGGCTTATTTTTTTTGCCACAAAAAAGAAGATTTATTAATCATGAAGGTCTTTACAAAGTTGAGCTATGACATAGCTATACCTCGCTATATAATGAGCGACAATATTAGCAGAACGCTTCACAAAATGAAGCACTGCATTCTGGTTTCGGAGATTCTCCAATAGCTGCCTGCATTCATCCACATCTCGTCCTAAGTATGAATAACTTGAGAAAGAGTTGTGAATTAATTGGATAACCTGGAGACAATCAGACTCAATTATTACATTCGAAACAATATTATTTTTGATCCAACTAACGGTTTCTCTAATTCTCATACCCTCTGCCAATTCTGGAGATGCTTTGCCGAGGGAGCACTTTGACAAAGCCTGAATAAGCTGGCATGAATGATCCCGAGCAATAATAGCATGGTTGTACCGAGATGGATCCTCGAACAAAGCTGCATCTACGTTCACTTTAACATTATTCAACGATGAGGGGCACCACTGCTCTAGACCATCTTCTGGAGTTATGAAACTCAAGGAGAAGTCGAAATTATTATCTTAAGCAACCTTCCATTGGTTAAGGAAAGACAATGTTGCATGAACTACGTCGTGAACACCATTTCCTCGTTGTTTCCATACTATATCATTTCGATTTTTCCACAAAAACCAGCAGACTATTACTCGGTTGCAAATGCCCTTCGTGTTGTTCTGATCAAAGACTAGTTTGAGCCATTCAATGAAATTCTGAAATTCTCCCTTCACTTGGGCGTTTGATTTTAAATGATGACACTCTCGAGCAAAACTACAGCTGACAAGAGTGTGAATAACTGACTCATCACTCAAGTTGCAAACTGGGCACTTGGGATTAACTTGGATTCGCTTGACCTGTAGCATGTCTTTTGTGGGCAAGCAATAAGTTGAAGCACGCCATAAAGTTTTTTTGACCTTATTCGGAATTTTCAGATCCCATAATTGCCTCAAGAACCCTGAGTTATCTATTGTGCTAGCTTGAACTTTAGCTTGTTGAATGATATTGTACCCGCTTTTAACTGAGTAATGACCCATTTTTCATGCCGCCAATACCAGGTGTCTTTTGCATTCTCAGATAAAGGGATGGAGAGGATCAACTCGGCATCTCATGTTTCAAAAACGTCCAGAACTAAATCTGTGTCCCAAGTTATTTCTCCTGGTTTGAACAGAGAAGCTACTTTCCGGTTAATAATGACTTCGTTATTTGAATACACAAAAGGATGTTCGACTGATGGAAGCCATAGACATTTCAAAATTTCCACATCTTGTATGTTACCAATACAACAAGAGATACCCTGAACTACCAGACTTTGAGCTACCGGAACAAATTGCTGGGTTAGAATTCTTTGGATGAATAATCAGTTACTGGATTATGGGTTAGAATTTTCTAAAATACCTATTTACTGTGATAATCAAAGTGTTATTGCTATGACAGGTAATCCAATCCAACACTTAATGACAAAGCACATCAGCATTAGGTACCATTTCATAAGGAAACATGTGATGGAAGGTACAGTGGAATTACATTTTGTTCCAACAGATCAACAACTAGCAGATATATTCACAAAACCACTATATGAAGCTACTGTAACAAGACTGGTAAATGAACTTGGAATGGTTTCAGGTTCTTTCTCTAAATCTGCTTAGTTTTTGTTCTCATGCATCAGACTTTATGGTCAGTGTTTACAGATTATCTTAAATTTATGTAATATGTGCTTAAATTGTAATACATTAAATACTGATTGTTATCTGACGTGGATCTATATACTTTGATAGTGTTTTGAATAATATGTGACTATTCAATCCAATGAGGATAATTGTGCTAGATGCTGACCTAGTAGTCTTTAACATACTAGAAATTTCATGTTTGAATTAGTTGTTTATGTGGAAATTCATTTACACAAGCAAATTCTGATTTTGAGCTTAGTCAAATTTAATTTGTGTATCTTATTACTAAGTCACAAACTAGATTCTTGCTTCTTATCTGTCAAATTCTGATGTCAGTAAATCTTAAGGATGAACCACATGCTTGATAAGCCTCACTTATCTGAAGAAAAGAAAAGAAAAGAAAATTGAAGTCAGGTACTCCTTTGAGATCTAGAGTAAAAATGTGGAAGGGAAGACCCAAGTGCATTGCTGGTATTAAGTTATATGCATTAGAAAAACAAATAAATTTTTCTTGGTGACTTTTCACATTCTCTGCTTACTGGAAAAATACTCTGATAATAGCATAAATTCTAATAGCAGTTGTGACTTATTTACACTGAGAAGCCACGGTAAAAAAGAATTTCAAAAGATGCATAAAATGAGCACAAACAGTTGAGGTGGATTATTGCATAAATTTATTCTATAGTAGACTTCATTATTAATGACAGATTTTAAACACTTTTCTTAGTTATGCTTTATTTCTAAGATGTACTGAAGTTTATCAGACTTTAATCTTTATCTGATATTTTGCTAAGGCACACACTTTCACTCCACATGAATGATGAAAATTACTGTGGTGATTAAGTGGTTTTTGACAAACAGTTAAGTGTTATTTGCATAAATTTTGAGGACAAGTTCTGATGGAAGTTCTGATGATTAAACTTTGAAGAAACAAGTCAATATTTGTAAGAAGAATCGCAGAAACAAACATTCACTTTTTGAGTACAGAAGCCATGTTTCTGATGACCGTTAAAATCTGATAATAGTCAAGTTCTGATATTAAATCTTGATGCAAACTCTAATGCTTACGTGACATTATTTATTTACTTGACTTATTTGTGGTGAATACAGTAACGGTCATATTTTATCAGAATATATTTAGGTGAGATAAAAACAGTCATAATCATTAAGTAAGTGGGAATCGTGTTTTCCTTGAAACACTGCATGTGCATATTTAATACTGCTTAATCTCCGTGCCCACTAATAATGTTTTGACTAATGATATGTTGTCAGGTGTCTAAAGTCTATTTCGTTTTAATCATAACAGTTGTCAAAAGGAGAGTATAAATATGGGAGTTAAAAGATTTTATAATCTTTTACCTACTTTTCTTTCTCTCTTTTTCTTACATGACTTTTATCAAACACCTTGTGCACACTCTATTTTCTCACTTATTTTTCACATAAATGGCACCAAAAGACATAGTTTTCAATGGAGTTAAGTTTGTTCCAAAACAACTATTCAGCTATTCTCTCTAAGGATGAAGCTCCATTAGAACTTCACTTCATTCAAGACTTTTTGTCTTGAAGTGAAATAGGCTATGCTTTGACTCAACCTGAAGCTATCTCGGGGACTCAAGTGCTGGAGTTCTGGAGGTCAGGAGTTTATGATGATGGTGGTGCCAATGGGTCCCCAAGTATTGTATTTACAACAGGGGAGGATGCCCATGTGGTGACTTTGGGCACAGTTCGACAAGCACTCCATCTGCCAGAAAACTGCATTTTTTCCACAGTTGAGGAGCCAGCTCTTCAACAGCTAATGGCCAATCTGGGCTATGAGAAAACTTTGGAAAAGCTTGGACAACTAAAGATAACCCATATCAGGAGGGAGTGGAGTTTCTTCTTTGATTGCATCACAAGAACCTTTACAAACAAGTGTCAAACTTAGATGCAATTGTTATCCTCAATCAGCAAATTGGGTATGCTCTGTTACTCAATCTCATTTTGATTATGCTACTATTGTACTAGGATTCATAGGGGATAGGATGACAGAAGATAGAAATACTGTTTATTTTGCTAGATTCTGTTAACTTATTTAAAGCTTTTGTAACTCTAATACACCACAATTAGCAAGTGAGTTGATTTCACCATTTAAACTTGCTAAGAGAGCATTTACCGACTTATTATTTGTTGATAATAAGAAAACTGTTTTGAGACCCCTCCAAATCCCACAGTCAGTCAAACAGTTTTTAGTAAACTCTGATCCAGTCACATACACTGCTAAATATCCTGATGTACAACCAACTCAACCTCTATCATCACCTCCAACAACTACACAACCAACCACCTCTCAACCTCACCCAACTTAACCCACCATCAGAACTTACTTTCAACCATCCACTCAATCCCAAAAACAACAACACCTACCATCAGACCTTCATTTTCCAGGCCAAAAAGGGCAAAGTATGTTCCTCAACCTCAACCAAAAAGAAGAAAGATGATTCTAAGGGATGAATCTGATAGTGAAGAGGAAGCAAAGGTTCATGCATCAGAAACTGTGACTATTGAAGCTGAAACTTTAGTTTTTCAAAAAGAAACAGAAGCTGAAGGGTCAACCCATCAAATAAATGCTAAAGCTCAAACTTCTGATACTTTGAAGAGGAAGAGAACTGTAAGTTCTGATGATAAAACAACTCCTTCAATAGCAAGAAGGTTGAAGAAAATGAGAGCTAAAAGGCACATGGCTAAGCCTCCATCTGAGGATACTACTGAAGTTGAGGAAGGGGATCAGGAACCTATGATCTCATCAGAACTTGTTGTAATTGAAGCTCTAACATCCCCTACTCAAGCTCAGGACACTGTGCTAACACCTCCTATCTCTCCTATTAAAGCTATAGATGATGCTGAAGAACAAGGCACAAATTCTGAAATAGATATTCACAATCTGAATATACCAACTGTTCTTTATCTGGAAGCTCCAACAACAACAGCTCAGCCATCTCAAGTCAACTCTCCAATCTTAAATGCTGAGATACCATCTACACCAACAACACCAATTCTGGAGATAAATTCTGATGCTCAGAATTTAGATAAGGTTGTTCCAGAATCTCCAGTTGCCTCACACACTCTAGTGTTGTCAGAGGATAATGAGTCTTCTTCTAGTTTTGGAGACATTATTTATGTAGAGACTCCAGCTCTTATTCTTGGAAAAGAGGCAATTATGCAAAAATTTGTTGAACATGATGCACCTATTCCTTGGGAAGATACTCACAGAGGTGTGGAGTGGACCAAGAAGTGGGATGACACTGATTTCATTCCTAGCTCCAAGGTACTGATAGACCATATTGGTAAAGCTGATGAGTTGCTCAAAAATGCTGATTTCAAGATACAACTCAAAGTCACAACTCTGTCTACCAAAAATCTTCAAGGTCTACACTCTACTACTCAAGAAAAGGTTGACAAACTTCTAGAAAAGGCTGAAAAGCTGGATATAGAGACCAAGCTTGATAAAAAGAGGTTTATCATACCTATTTCTGAGAAAGTTGAAGCCATTGAGAAGATTCAAGAGAATCAACATGCCCAAATCACTGAGGTCCTGCAAAATCAAGCTTCTCAAAAGACTCAATTGGATGAAATCCAATCTTCAGTTGAACTTTTTCTCTCTCTCCTACTACTTGATGATGCCAAAAAAGGGGAGAAGATAGTTAAGTCCAAATGCTCTAATGATCAAGTACTGAAGAAGAAAGATGACGAAGCTGATGACCAGGGAAACACTAGCAAGGGTAGAGGTCAAGTTCATGGTAAAGAGCACAACAACAAGGTTTCTTCTAGGAAACTAATTACTGATGCAAACAGGTCTTCTATTCAAAAGAAGACAAGTTCTGAAGTTGCTCAAAATCTGATAGCAAGTATTGATAATCAAAATCTGATATCAAGTTCTGATGAGCAAAGTCTGATGACAAAGCCTGATGTTCTGATACAAGATGAAAGTCAAGACTCTCAAAAGTTTATGCTAACTCTGAAACTCAAGGGAGAGCAGACTACTGTCTACTACAAAGATCCCAAGATTCAGACACTTGATGAGAAATTGTTAGAAGATTATTTCTGAAACATAATCCAGGAATGGACTTAGAAAATATCAAGGAGGAAGAAGCTAGATTTAAAGCTGAAAAGACAAATCTAAAGCCAAAAGTTTTTGTTGCAAATAAACCTCCAAGGCCTAAGGTAAAAGGCATTGTGATCAAGGAGAAGTCAAATACTGAGGCATCAAAGCCCAAAACAAGATCACAAACTGAGATTGATCCCAAAGACAAAGGAAAGGGAAAAGTTGATGAACCAACCAAGCCACTGGAGATGAAAATTCCTCAAATTCTGATGAAACCAGTGTGCAAAATGGTTCAAGTTACTGATGATACTCTTGCTGAAGATGAAGATGTTCAAACTCTGAAAAGAAGGAAGATTTCTGAAGAAACAAAGATAACCTATGACAAGGCTCAAGTTGTTCAGAGTGAAGAACTGCAAGCTAATATAGGTTTCGGGTTGTAAATTCTAAATTAAAAAATTTGAAAATTTAAAGATGTAACCTAATTTTTTTTTTATATTTTAGGGTTACCAATCCTCTTTTGGCTTTTAAAAATATTTAAAATCAAATTAAACAATTTAAGAATGAATTCTAAATAAAATAATTTATTATTTTAGGATACAACAATTTTTATTTGTGTTTTAAAAAAATTTAATGAATAAATAATATGTGTAAAACCCTAAATAAAGTTGTGTTTTGGGGCCAAAACTCGACTTTATAACACATTTTGCACATTTTAAAAAATAAAAAGGAAAAAGAAAAAGTGCATAACGCTATACGATGTACTGTTTTTGGATTTTTGCTTAAATGCTACACGATATAATCTCTTGAGATGACATTTTTATTATTCTTTTTAGAAGTAACATTTGGACTATTTTCACTACAAAGTGACATCTAAGGCCACCACCCTAATTTTTCATAGAATATCGATTTATGCGATTACAGCTATTGACTGACAGACCTCTTGAAGATGTTACACGGAAACACCTTGATAAGATTATCTTTTTTCAAGTGGTACTAGATGCTCATGACAAGCACAGTGTCAAGGAAAATCTGATTCTATTTCTTGAAGATGTAAGGACATATCAGTGTCAGAATCAGATGTGCTAAACAAATCACTGAAATAACTTCAATTCTTTCATTACCTTATAGAGGTTAACTCTGATATTACCAGGACATGGTCAGAATTTACATTGAAGACCATAAAAGATAAATCTAGAATTTCTGGTTCAAGGGTTACATAATTCATTCATAATATTGTCGAAGATGATGGAAGTGAGATTCCAATAAGAAGGATTATGCTAAACTTGAAGTGATTCTGAAAGGGAAATGTCTATGCTACAATGAAGATTCTTATCATCCTAGGGTAATAAGACTGGATGATGGTTTAGAAAAAAATCATATCTCTGCTCTAAGGACTACAATCTACCAGATTGGAAGTCAAGGTGAAGAGATGAAGCAAGTCAAGACTACACTATCTTAAGTCCTGAGGATTAAAGAAGAAAAACTGATATCAAGCTTTGTCAAGAATCATTATGGATTCAGATTGACTCAATGAGATTGGTAAAAGCTACAAGGACTGTAAGTTGTAGTTAGTTATCTAGTTAAACTCTTATTTATATTTGTACTTAAATGTTTTTGACATCATCAAATCTATTAACTTGTATATTTTACATAATTTACAAGTTGAGGGAGATTGTTAGATATATTTGAGACATCATGTCTAATATAATTCATGTTTAGTTTTCAGATCTTAACAAACATGACATATCAAGACTTACTGAAATCAGGACTTAATGGAAGTCAGAACTTAAGGTCATATCAGAACTTAAGTGCGGGAAGACTTTCAGTTAAGGAAGGAAGCTGATTTACAGGAGAAGATCGAGACTAAAACAATAGAAGATATGCATGGAAAGAGTTAGAAGACTGGAAGAGTTGTACAAGATATCTGATTGATATATTTTAGGAGACAAAATTGTATTCCATATCAATTAGAAGTTATCTTGTAAGTGTGTACTATATAAACACAGACTTGGGGTTTACGCTATATGTGTTATCATTATCGAGAAGATTATATATTGTAACCTAGCAGCTCTTAGTGATATTTGTTCATCACTGAGAGAGAACAACAGTTCATATTGTAACAGAGTTTATTTAATATACTTGATCTTTGTTACACACTTGTGTTAAATCAATTTGATTGTATAAACACTGTATTCAACCCCCTTCCACAATGTTGTGTGACCTAACATATCCCATGATTATAATCCCCCAAAACAAATATGGCCTAAAACTTTTAAATAAATTTTGATCGATGTGATTTTGGTGCATGCAAAAGGTTCGTCATTATTAAGAAGTAGGAGCCGATAACCAAGATTTATAGTAACATTTAAGGAGCGTTTGGATCGTTAGTTGGAATCAGATTTGAGAATGAAATGAAAGGTAAAGCAATGACGTTAATGGGAAAGGGAATGATATGGTATTCCAAGGAATAGGTGGGGAATGATTTACCCATTTAATGGAAATGCGGTTCCCATTCCGAACCACCAAATTTTTAATCCAAACACTAATATATGGGATTCATGTTCCGATTTTCATTAACCGATCTCATTAACCATAAACCAAACGCACCCTTAGGCCTTACTCCCGAGTTTTTAAATGGGAAGGAAGTAAATGATTAGGAGGTAAAATACTTTCATCCCATTTTTAGAATGAAAGTTTTGGGATGAAAGTATACCAAATTTACATTAATCGTCACTTGCTTTCGTTCTTTTTTAAAACTCAGGAGCACACCTAAGAGTGAAAGTGAAACTACTTTATTTAGAACATCTCCAACAAGCTCTTCAAATTGGCTCCTAACTTGAAATTTATAGAGCAATGCCAAAATTTAAGCTCCATGAGATTTTTGGAGGTTCTTTAAAAACTTAAGAGTGTACTCTCTCTCCTCAATTGTAAGAGTCAATACACAGCTCTTAACAAATATTTTATATTAAATTTATGACACATCTTTTTTCTCTCTCTTTCCACTTTCTTTTGTATTTCATTAACTGAAATTGTTTTTAATAATATAAAAATAAATAAAGAGTGAATGTAGAGAATATTGTTGGAAATAAATGTACATTATGTTAATAAGAGCCAATAATTTATATTAAATTTAAGAGTAATTTAAAAAATTATTGGAGATGCTCTTATCTTGTACTTGCTTCCCTTCCTTTCTTAAAACTCGGGAGCAATATATTGTATTTAGTAGGTGTACTTACAGAAAAACCGAATTCTGAGACTAATTATTTGATGCACATTGATCCCTATACATCAACTAATAAAGTCCAAATCGTCCTATGGGCTCTAAGCCGTGCTTCTAAACCTAAGTACTATTTGGGTTGAACATTAAGTTCTCGAAGTCTAAAGTCATGCACGGACTAGTTCTACTCCTGGCTTTATCTGTCGGTAAAAACAGTAAAACACGCAAAAAACTCTCAGTAAAAAAGAAACGCTCCAATAATTAAAACATGAAGAAACGGAACAATATTTTCACTTATACCCGGGGGCAAATCGAGGACTCAAACTCGGTAAACGATGAATATACATTCAATTATATTATATTATTATAACGTTATAATTTGATTCAATGGTTATTCTCTAATTTTGGTTATTAAAATAATAAATAAATAGTTAAACTACTAATTTGTTAAACTACTAAACATATTCTACTTATCCTACTAAACTACAAACACAATTTATTCTATTATTATTAATAAATAAATAAATAGTGTTATATATCCGTAAAATATTAAATTATTAAAATATTAGACACATTCTACTTATTCTACTAAATTACGATTACAGATTATCCTATAATTTTAGTTACAAATTTATAACTATTATATATTTATATAAATATTTTAAAATTATAATATGACAAGATAAATAAAATTTTTAAATATTAACTGGGTTCGAATTTAAAATAGTAATTTTAAATTCTCGGAGGCACTTTCATATGAAAAAAAGAAAATTTTTGTTTTACGGGGTATCCATGTCCCCGTGCCCTTTACTAAATTATTCCCAGCTTAAACCTCAATTTTGTTACAGAAAGTATTTATTTGGAGGATAAATCTATATCATCATACTATAATAACCGAAATGGGATATAATTTGGTTCAACGATTATCCCCCAATTTTGGTTATTAAAAATAAATAAATAAATAATGTTATATATACACTAAACTACTAAATTATTAAACTACTACTACACACATAGTATACTTATCGTACTAAACTACAATCACAACTTATTTTATTATTAAAAAAATAAATAAATAGTGCTATATATCCGTTAAACAACTAAATGGTTAAACTACTAGATATAATATACTTATCTTACTAAACTACGTCCACAAGTTATCATATTATTTTTAAATAAATAAATAGTGTTAAATATACGCTAAACTACTAAATTATTAAATTAACACATAGATAGTCTACTTATTCTATTAAACTACAATCACATTTTATTCTATTACTAATAAATAAATAAATAGTGTAATATATCAACTAAACTACTAAATTATTAATCAATTAGATATAGTATACTTATCATACTAAACTACGATAAAAAATTATCCTATTATTTTTATATTATAAATTTATAATTATTATATATTTATAAAAATATATTAAACTTATAATATTACGAGAAAAATTATAATTTTTATAAAAAATTTAAAAATTAAAAAAAAAACTCGTGGGCACGGATTTAAGGTGAGATGCACAAAAGGCACACCGGGCCGGGTTTTGACCAGGCCTTAAAAAGCCCGGGCTTTGACCGGGCCGGGCTTTTCGGGCTTTGACTTTGGCCGGGCCGGACTTTCCGGAAATGTCAAAGTCCGTTTGGGCCCTCGAGGCGGGCCTAACCGAGCTTTTTTTCGGGCCGGATCGGATCGGGCCGGACTTTTTTCTAATTTAAATTGGATCGAGTATTATTAGAGATTCCGAAGAATACATGTGTTAACAACTAGATCATCGTAAAAATGTATTAGTTTACATGGAATATTTTATGAAAACATTACTTCGTTGAAAACATTTAAGTTCGTCAAAAAATAAATATGTTTATATAATATCTTTTATCATTGTTATGATAACAATGATATCCAAATATTCATAACAATGATATCCAAATATATATAGTGTAATTATTATATCTTCTTTCATTATTTATGCAACGAAGTATATAAATAATATTATTAATCACAAATATGTAAATATATATATGTGTTTAAAGTATTATTTATATTTATAGTAAATGTGAATTTATAAATATATAAGAAAATATATTAGAATAATCAGATTATAACCGGGTTTTTTCGGGCTTTTAATCGGGCCGGGCCGGGCCGGGCTGAAGCCCGGGCTTTTAACCGGGTCTGGCCTAAGCCCGGGTTTTTAACCGGGCCTGGCCTGGCCGGACTTTGTCTAAAAATATAGGGCCCGTCGAGGCCCGAAGCCCGGGCCGGGACGGGACTGGGCTTTGACCGGATCAGGCTTAACCGGACTTTGACCGGATCGGGCCGGACCAGATTTTCGGGTCCGGGATTTTTGTTCTCTAATTTAAGGTAGTAAGAATAGTTCTTGAAGTATAAGTACTACACAACAAGTAAACAGTAACTTTAGTTCACAAATATTCAAAAACTATTCCAAGAAAAGCATTACTTGCAAGAGAACTATACCTTTCTCCTAAAGTAGATCATCCTTTTATGCGCACCTAAATAAAGCAGGATCATTTTATTTTTAAATAATTCTATTATCACACTGTTAGAATTTCCCCCTAAAACAACAACCAGAAAGCCATTTTATAGACATGACAATATCACAAAATTTCCAAGTTCAAATAATCTGCACACACCAAGAAAGCAAAAGCAGGCTTCACTTTATACTTCACTTGTGCTTGCTTGCTTTCTACATAAAAATGTCTTTTTCTTAACATGCAAGGAACACATTTTTATAGCATTATAAGCCATTATATAGTCAAGATTACATATTATATGTTGTAATATTGCAATGTCCCTGTTCCCCTAACACTAGAAAACAGAGCAAACACAGTTTGTAATAATTATGGTGAATCTTCACTATTGTTCGTACTTGATTGTCTTCTTCATTCTGCTCACAACTCATCCTGCAAGTAAGTGAAGTATGATTTTTGGTTTCGATTTTGGCTTTGTATAACAATAAATTTCTTTTATGCTTTTAGTTTTCCGTCACAAGCATAGTTTTCATTTGAGTGGGATTTTCGTGTTTATTAATAACAAATTGTATTATATGATTTTTGATTTTTGCTTTGTATAATGCTATATTTCTTCTATATTTTTGGTTTCCGTCATTTTTTAAGCATAGTTTTCGTTTGAGTCAGATTTTCGTGTTTATTAGTACTGAATTGTTTTGCAAGATTTTCGGTTCTTGCTTTGTAAAATTATGGATTTCTTCAATGTTTTTAGTTTCGGTCATGTTTTGAGCATAGTTCTCGTTTGAGTCGGACCTTACTGATTATTATTAATAATAATGAACTGTTTTGTATTTGTATATGCAGAATCAGAACCATTCATCGGAATAAATTACGGCCAAGTTGCCGATAATCTCCCACCACCTTCTGCAGCAGCAAAGCTGTTACAGTCCACCGCGATCGAGAAGGTACGTTTGTACGGTGCTGACCCTGCAATAATCAGTGCATTTGCCAACACTGGGATTGGAATCACCATAGGGTCAGCAAATGGAGACATACCAGCCATGGCAAATGATCCAAATTACGCGAAAAGTTGGGTTGATTCAAATGTACTTTCTCACTATCCAGCAAGCAATATCATCTTGATTAACGTTGGCAATGAAGTAATGATCTCTGGTGACCATAATTTGATGGACCTGTTGCTCCCAGCCATGCAAAATGTGCAGAATGCCATTAATTCAGCTTCTTTGGGAGGAAAAATTAAGGTCTCAACTGTGCATTCTATGAATGTGTTGAAGCAATCTGAACCGCCCTCGTCTGGGAGATTTGATCCGGCTCTAGAGGATTTTCTGAAGGGCTTGTTGAAGTTTAATAGTGAAAACGGATCCCCGTTTATTGTTAATCCTTATCCTTTTTTCGCGTATCAGAGTGATCCTAGGCCTGAGACACTGGCCTTTTGCTTGTTTCAACCGAACTCAGGACGGTTCGATTCAGGCACCAATATCAAGTATACCAACATGTTTGATGCTCAGGTACAAAATCAACTAAGAGTTATTTTCAATAACAGTTTGTCTAGTGTGTGCCCATGGACACATGCTAAGAAAATGTGATTGATGAGTTGTAAAAATTTTATTGGTGGAGATTTTTGTGCATACAGGGGTCCATCAGTATTAATGAGCTCTCCATCAATATTTTGTGGACACCTCATCAAACACTAACTCCATCAATATTTTACTGATATGAGGAAGTATGTGTAGGTTGATGCTGTCCGATCTGCACTTAACGCGATGTCATTCAAAGATGTCGAGATTGTGATAGCTGAGACAGGGTGGCCTTATAAGGGAGATGTTAATGAAGTTGGTCCAAGCATTGAGAATGCCAAGGCTTACAATGGAAATTTAATAGCTCATCTGAGGTCTATGGTTGGAACTCCATTGATGCCAGGGAAGTCTGTTGATACGTATTTGTTTGCTTTGTTCGACGAGGACTTGAAACCTGGACCTGCCTCTGAGCGATCATTTGGAATTTATAAACCTGATCTAACCATGGTCTATGACATTGCACTATCCAAGAGTAATCAGGTCAGAACTCACTTTGAAAAAAAATTGTTTTCTTTATTAGTTTATTTTACCGGTTAATTTTGGTATGGACCATTGTCACTTTGGTACCAATAGTTTCAATAATTGCATTTCGCACCCCAGATAAGTTTGTGCGCTGCACTTTGTACCCTTTCCGTCAGTTTCCGCCGTTACCGTTAAATAGGTCAGGCGTAAAAAAGTAATTTGACAATGTTTAATTGCATTTTGACCATTAAAATTCAACAGATTTTTCATATCAACCCCCGAACATTTTTTTTTTACAATTTCGACATTCAACTATAAAAAATATACATTTTAACCATTTTTAAAAAAAAAATATTTTCTGAAAATTAATTTGATAATATTTTTTCCGAAAATTTATTTTTTTCGAAAATTTAAAAAAAAAATTATTTTCAAAAATTACTTTCGAAAAAAAGTAATTTGATAATATTTTTTTATTTTTTGAAAATTTGAATTTTTTTGTTTTCAAAGATAATAAACCCCTTAAATGATATTTTCAGAAAATTTGTAAAAAACGAAAGTGCTAGATAATAAAATTATCGTTTATGAAACGATGAGCCTCATTAAAAATGGAATTATAACGACACATTCAATGAAAAATTATAAAAATAAGTTTTGTGTTTAATTTTTTTAATGTTTTACGATAATAGTTAAACAATATTTTTTCGTATTTTTAGATAATAAAAATCTGCATTTTTCGAAAAAAATGAAAAATAAAAATCTGTATTTTTCGAAAAAATATTATAAAACTAATTTTCATAAAATAATTTTTTTTAATAAAATGGTTAAAATATATATTTTTTATAGTTGAATGTCGAAATTGTAAAAATAAATGTTCGGGGGTTGATATGAAAAATCTGTTGAAATTTAATGGTCAAAATGCAATTAAATATTGTTAAATTACTTTTTTACCCCTAACCTATTTAACGGTAACAACGAAAACTGACGGAAAGGGTGCAAAGTGTAGCACACAAACTTGTCTGGGGTGCGAAATGTAATTATTGAAACTATTAGTACCAAAGTGACAATGGCCCAAACCAAAGGGGTGAATTATGCAATTAAACCTTATTTTATTTGATATCCTGCAAAACGACTGATGTTGGAGTCTTATGCATTGGTACGAAACCTTGCTTATGGTTTTATATATTCTGTTTTAGGCTCCATCGGTGCCAAAGAACCCGAAAACTCCAACGAAGAAGCCAGCAACTCCTACTCCAACGACAACTCCAGCTCCATCTGCAGGTGCAAAGCATGGTGCTTGGTGTGTACCTAAACCAGGTGTATCAATGGCCCAACTACAAAGTAATCTGGATTATGCTTGCGCATTCGCGATTGATTGCAGTCCTATTCAACCTGGTGGATCTTGTTTTGAACCAAACATTGTGTCCTGTCATGCTGCCTATGCCATGAATCTCCTTTACCAAACTGCAGGGAGGAATCCATGGAACTGCGATTTCTCGCAAACAGCCATGCTTACCTCGACTAATCCTAGTAAGTGATGGGAGTGCACAGTTCATTATAAGAAGCTCTGTTATAGAATTCGGCCGATTTTTCAAAAATCGCAGATAAATCGCTTAAAAATCGGTCAAAAATACTGATCCGATTTGAGCGATTCCCGATAAATCACCAATAAATCATCCATTTTTTTAAAAATTGTCCAACAAATTATAAATCGGTAGCTCAACCGAATAATTTCGATTTCCGAAATTTATAACACTAACAAGAAGGAACTATTTTTTTTTTGGCCAAATCTACTTACTAGTTACTAAGATGCCTTAAATTTGAATTTGTAGGTTATGATGGATGCACTTATCCTGGGAGTACATGAATGAGTGGAGAACTATATACGTCTACATATGGTGCTAATTTTTCATTGTAATCCGGTAGATAAAAGTTATATCATATGTAATGTAACCGTGTGAAGAAATATTAGAGGTGCCCTGTTTTTTAGTGTTTTTCTATCATTTCACTTGTCATGTTTATAGTTCTGCATACTTCTTAAATCATATAAATTTAAAGATATTTAATTTCAAGAAGATGCCCAAAGACTCTTTATAATCATCGTCAAACTGAATCTTACAGGAAAAAAAAGAGAAATGTTACGGTTTCCGAAATCATTCACTAATAATTATTAGTCATTTTTTCATAAATGACCATTTTTAATATGAGAAAAATGCCCCTAAATAGTACTTAGCTTACCTAAGTACATAATGTATTTTTAATATCGTAATTTTATTTTTTTAAATAATTTCAGTAATTATATTAATATTTCTCGTATATTATGATTAAAACACTTTTGCACTCACCTAAATTATATGTACACATTTTTGTCCCACCAATTAACATATCTCATGTATTAATTGTAAATATATATGGATCAATTTGGATATGTAGCATTACTCAAAAAATAAAAATGGCAAAAAATAAAGTGTAAGCGTGTAAGTGACGAGTCGCGCTCCAATGTGAATTTTTTAAAACAAGAACGGTGAATATAATTAAAATTGATTTTTTTCCTGAAAAGTTGAAATTCAAATTTGGTAAATCGGTGATTTTGTGCCAAATAAAAGTTTTAAATTTTTTAAAATCAACAATTTTAACTATGAAAATCACTAGTTCTCACCATTCTGATTTTAAAAAGTTCTTATTTCAACAAAAGCCAACAATATCAAACTAATTTTTTTTTGACGAAAGCTGGCAGTTTTATTAATTCAAATCCACCTCAATACAATGTTGAACATTAACAGGGACAGACCTCCTATCAAAAACACAATCCGGGTATTTATATGATTCTCTAGCTAACTGGTGAGCAACCATATTCGCAGATCGTTTAACAAAGAACAAATACACTTTGTGAAGTCGTTTCAATCAACTACGACACTCCTCAATAATTACTCCAAGATGCGACCTCATTGGAGTATTACTTCGAATGGCCCGAATTACCACCAAGCAGTCAAACTCTAGAGACACCTGAGTTCATTGCATCTCATCAATCCAGCTTAGAGCTTCCTTGATTGCCATTGCCTCCGCTGTGACTGGAGACACCAAATGAGAGTGAATTATGGACTTGGCTGTAAGTAGCCGGCCG
This sequence comes from Apium graveolens, assembly GCF_009905375.1. Classification (NCBI taxonomy): domain Eukaryota; kingdom Viridiplantae; phylum Streptophyta; class Magnoliopsida; order Apiales; family Apiaceae; genus Apium; species Apium graveolens. Next base: position 5,506,009 of record NC_133648.1, on the reverse strand, counting down.
TCTGAATCTCGAGCTATCAACCCAAAACCAACTGCATCCCGATCTTCAAAAATAGCAGCATCTACTGACACCTTAACTATGTTTGGTAACGGTCGAACCCAAAGAGGGGCACCAACTCCTGCAACAACCGGCTGGAGATTGGCCATTGTCAATCTAGATTGGGTAATATTCCACTGTGTAAGGTGTTGATGTGCTTCTGCAACTATTCTGTTAACTCGTGTATACTTTTGGTTCCAGACTAAATCTTTTCTTGCTCTCCATATGGCCCAACAAACCATAACCACTTGAGCACACTTCAACTTACTTTCTGACTCGAAGACCATATTTATCCAACTCCTGAACTCCATATGCTCGTCCCACTGTTTACCTGACAAAACTTTAAACCAGCACTGTCTTGCAACATGACAATTGACTAGACTATGCATGATAGTCTCAGTCCCAGATTTGCAAACCGGACAATTACTTTGCACCGGCACATGCTTAAGCTGAAGCTGTGATATTGTTGGAAGACATTGAGACATGGCACGCCACATTAAATTTAGAGACTTAGGGGGTGCTTTGATGCGCCACAACTTTTTCCAGATACTGCTGTCATCTTCTAAGGTCCATTGTCTCTTTTGCACTTGCAAAAATTTGTAAGCGCTCTTGACTGAGTAGAGCCCTGACTCCTCAAAACGCCAATAGATCATATCCTCATTGTTAGAGTTGGTCAACCCGGTGTTGAGAATGCTCCTTTAATCCCTTACATTAAAAGGTTCCCGAACCAGATTAACATCTCACTGTCTTTGCCCTGCAACAAGAAAAGAATCTACTATTTTTCCTTTAAGCAACTGAGAAGTGGACGTAATAAATAGATTGTCTTCTTCCATTAACCAAGGCTGGTCCAGCACTTGAATACTGTCTCCCCTTCCTATTCTCCATCTTATACCTGCAAGTAACAATTATTTGGCTTCAACTATACTCCGCCAGATGAAGCTTGGGCTATTGCCAATCTTGGAATGAATAAAATCAGTGTCCGCAAAGTACTTAGCCTTGTACAACCTCGAGACTAAGCTGCTAGGATTTATGATAAAGCGCCAACCTTGCTTACCTAGCATTGCAGTATTAGAATCTCTAAAGTTTCTGAAACCCATACCTCCAGCTGTTTTGTGCTTAGCCATACGTTCCCAAGACATCCAACTGATCTTCGAAGAGTTATTCTGTGATGAAATCCACCAGAACTTGGATATGCTTTTTTCAATATCCCTGGTAATCTCCAAAGAAAGTAAGAAAACATTCATTGCATAAGAAGGTAATCCCTGGACAACCGATTTCACTAAAATTTCCTTCCCCCCACGCGAGATGCACTTACCATCCCAAGTTCTTATTCTTGCATTGACCTTCTCTTTCAAATAACCCAGTAGAGCAGATTTATTTCTACCCAGAAGATTAGGTAATCCCAAATACGTGCTGTGCTCACTTGCCTCAGACATTTGTAACAAATAACAGACCTCCTCCTTATTGTACTGAATCACATTCGTACTGAAAAATACAGAAGATTTTGCTTTATTCACCTTATGACCTGAAGCTTGCTCGTAGACATCCAGTAACTCCCGCACCCTTCTAGCCTCATCAGTACTTGCTTTACAGTAGAAGTAATTGTCGTCGACAAAAAACATGTGAGAAATGATTGGTGCTTTCCGACAGATCTTAATACCTCGAATCCACTGCTTAGCTTCATATTTTCGAATCAACGAGGACAGACCTTCAGCACAAATAATGAATAAATAGGGTGACAAAGGGTCACCCTGTCTAATCCCTCGGCTTGGATGAATAGGCCCCATCTCAACCTCTCCTTGCACAATAGAATAAGATACTGTGGTCACACATGTCAAAACTAACTGAACCCACCAATCTGAAAATTCCATTTTCCGCATAATAGCCTTCAAAAAGTCCCACTCAACTCGATCATAAGCCTTACTCATATCGAGTTTTAAGGCTATGTACCCATCCTTCCCAATCTTCTTCTTTTTTAAATAATGCATAATTCATACGAAACCATGATATTATCAGAAATTAGCCGCCCCGGGATAAAAGCACTTTGTGACTCAGAAACCACCTTCTCCAGCTTATTTTTCATCCTATTAGCCAACACCTTGGTAATCACCTTCATCAACACGTTCCACAAAGCAATAGGCTGAAGGTCACTCACCATAGTCGGATTCTTCGTTTTCGGAATTAAGACAATATTTGTCGCATTTAGACCTTGCAAGATCTCACCACTTCTAAAGAAATGCCTGGTCATTTTAAAAATATCATCTCCTACTATCTCCCAGTATTTTTGGAAAAAAGCCGGAGTTATACCGTCCGGACCTGGCGCCTTGTCAGGGTGCATTTGAAATAATGCAAATTTAACTTCGGTTTTGGTAACCTCCTGTAACAATTCTATATTATGAGCTTGAGAAATAGATTGAGGAACAACATCAATTACCTCCACATGGTTCGTATGTGCAGTTGTAAACAAGTCTGTGTAAAACTGCGTGATAAGATTTTGCAAACCAGTTTGCCAATCAAACCAAACCCCTGCTTCGTTTTTCAACCTGTGAATATTATTATTTCGGCGTCTAGTGGTACAAGCTCCATGAAAATATTTGGTATTTTTATCTCCTGCTTGCAACCATAATTGCTTGGATCTCTGGCGCCAAAAAATCTCTTTCTGGTCAAGAATTAGAAACAACTGCTTTTTTAGCACTTTATATTCAGCTACAGAGTTCTCATCTCGCTTGTTTTGCAACTGTTTGAGTTGGAATTTACGCTCTTTAATCCTCTTACCAAAACAGCCAGTGACTTTCTTTCCCCACATACTAAGATTATCTCCACAGGTTTTCACCTTATGCATTAAAGAAGCGTCCACTTCTGCCTCCCATGTATCACTGACAATGTATTTGCACAACGGCTCTGTAAGCCAAGCGTTCTCGAAACGAAACCGTTTTTTGCCCATTAACGAACTGCTAGTTGTAGTCCTCAGAAGTATAGGACTGTGATCTGAAGGGGTGCCCTCCAAGTTGTACAGTCTCGCCAATGGGAATAAATCTACCCAAGAACTAGTTGCCATTGCCCTATCCAGTCGAATTTCCAACCAAGATGCAGTGCCCCTCCATTTTCCCCACGTATACTGATGTCCATACAGCTCCAAATCATACAAACCCGTTTCTGCAAGCACTTCATTAAACCCATCCAGTAACCACTGAGGATAAAGAGCTCCACCTTTCTTCTCCGTTTGAGATGCAATATTTTTCAAATCACCAATAGTGCACCATGGCAAGTTTAAGGCTGTTGCTAAATTTCTTAACAACTCCCATGTTATCCTTCGTTTACTTCTGTTTGGCTCGCCATAGAAGCCTGTTAACCTCCACAGCTGCACACCATCTATATTCACTTCGACATCAATATGATACTTTGAAAGACTCAGAAGCTTTACCTGATTTGTATCCTTCCAGAACAAAGCCAAGCCTCCACTTCGACCCTGCGCCTCTACAACAATCATTCCCTGAAAACCAAGTCTAGTACGCACCCATTCCATCTTCTCTTTATTACACAAAGTTTCACACAAAAACACTATCGTAGGCCTTTCTTGACGAACTACGTCTTGCAGGAACTGAAATTTCCAAGATGGCCCCATACCTTGGCAGTTCCAACTTAAACAATTCATGGTTGTTGGCTAGCTTGCATCGGAAGCTTAGGATGCAAGCTTAGCCAAATCAATTTGTGAAGAAGTTGAGAAATCCATTTCAGAAAGATCAACCTCCAAATTTTTATTATTTGTAATCACCCCTGCTATATGTTTAAGTCCCCTTACAGTATCCATCACCTCGTAATTACTTGGGTCCCCCCTCATTCTTTTCCTTTCCGCTATTTGCAGCCCATCCAATTCATCCTCCTCAGGCCCATTATCCAGATTTAAATTTACATTTCCCTCCTGTAAGTCCACAATTTTATTTTCCACATTAATAGGAGATATTTCTGTTGTAACAGACTGCATCTTAAAGCGAGATATACTCCCCCGAATTAGTTGATTTCCAGGATTGACACAACTGTTTTCCCCTGATTTTTTGCTGTCGTTGACTCTCCCCTGTCGCTGCTCCCATTCTGTATCGCCATCCTCCCTTAGCCATTTGCTCTTTACTGGACCTTGTGCTATAATAGGCGGTGCCTTTAACCAACTTCCCCACTCCTTAATTTCGCTATCATTCTCACGGTTTATGAATTTTCTGCAGTACCTCTCCGTGTGTGACATTATGCCGCATGTAAAACAGAAGTCACCCAGACGCTCGTACTTACATGCGACGATTACTTCTGTACCGTTTCTCTTCAGGATCTTCTTTTTACGTTTCAATGATTTCCTCACATCTAATCTGACCTTTATTCCCATACATTCACGCCATATACTTGTGTTATTCTTATGGTCATACTCAAGAAATTCACCAAAGAAATTGCCGAGCTGTTTTCCTACTTCCTCCGACATGAAACCCGTTGGTAAATCAAAAATCTGCATCCACATATTCAAATGCCATAATGGGACCTCTACTGGTTCCTCCCCTTTGGACACTTCCGCCAATACCGACATCGCACCATCAAAAGACCACGGACCTCCTCTTAACACCCAATGCATATCTTCCTTATGATAGAATTGGAACAAGAAAATACCTTGTTCGATCTCCTTAATATTTATACCCATTGCCGATCGCCATATATCCGCCATCTTAGTTTTCATAGCACGAACATTAACATTCCTTTCTGTCAAGAACCGCCCCACCACACAGAGATCATACTTATTGACCTCTTCTTCCACCCCTCCCTCAAAAGAAAATGCCACGTTTTCCTCATTCTCTATATCCAGACCTGCTAGCTGATCATTCAAATTATTATATCGAGACATGATTACACTGACTCACACGTTCCAATTTCAGAAGAAAGAGAAAACGAAGAGAATAACATAAGGCTCTCACATGTGACGGAGAGAAAACTGGGTTGTTTAATTTAATTTATATCAAACTAATTAGTACCATACTATTAATTAAATTTTCAAATTATAATGTATCTACGGTACATAAATTTTTCTTATAACACTACTCCCTCTGTCCCATTGAATTCTATACGTTATTTTTTGACACACTTTTTAATACTCATTTAAAACATAACTCCACAATTTTTTTTAATTATTTTTTTCTGAATAAAAGTTTCATGTTTAAAATTTTATTAAAAAAAAAATTTGAAAAAAATATTATCAAACTATATTTATTAAAAATCTCAATATACGTGCAAATAGTAAACGTATAGAATCGAACGGGACGGTGAGAGTAATATTTACTCCTAGGGTATGTTAACTAACCAGTTTGTTGAGAGGAGCCCATTAACAGCTTTTGCCAACTCCTCAAGTCATCACCATATTTAAAACAAATTACTCGTGCACTCTTTTCAACATGAACTATTGATCCACTATTCGTTCCATCATTACACATTTTAATTCTTCGCTTTACTTGAATTCAACATCACTGTTTCTTAATTCGTAAGCTGCTAAATTCAGTTTTGCAGGTTAGTTATTGTTTGATTTCGATTTAATATTTGCAATTTTAAGACTGTTTTTGAATTTTAATCGCAGATGGCTTCGTCAACTTTGATATGCGACACTCAGCCCTGGAAGGATTTGAAGGTCTCTCTCTCTCTCTCTCTCTCTCTCTCTCTCTCTCTCTCTCTCTCTCTCTCTCTCTCTCTCTCTCTCTCTCTCTCTCTCTCTCTCTCTCTCTCTCTCTCTCTCTCTCTCTCTCTCTCTCTCTCTCTCTCTCTCTCTCTCTCTCTCTCTCTCTCTCTCTCTCTCTCCCTTTCTCTCCCTCTCTCTCCCTCTCCCTCTCTCTCTCTCTCCCTCCCTCTCTCTCTGCCCCTCTCCCTCTCTCTCTCTGTATATATTGAAAGTGTGAAAATTAATGTTCTGCACATATTGTACATCTTTTGGTTTGATATTGTTCTAGCAGATTTAATGGAGTGCAGAACGATTATTTAATTATTCTCACTATCTATAAATTGTTCATTGCTATATAATGTATAGTATCATTTTAATTTTGATATGTTAAACTATGTAAATTTATGCTCAGGCTCATTTGGAGGATGTTAAAAAAACTCATTTACGTGATTTGATGAATGACACGGACCGCTGCAAGTCCATGATGCTGTATGTTTTCCATTTTTTTGTAAAATTTCTATTATTGGACTGTGTTACTGTTTCTGTATGAGGGCACTAATCCGAAACGAGTTGATCTTGAGTAATAAAACAGGGTGAACTTAATTTAAAATTTAGGCTTAATTAATTTTTTGTCCCATAAGCAATTCGAGTCGATTATAGTATTGGATGACTAGATTAGAACTCAACTTGTGTTGGTTCGAACTCGAATGGAATAGGTTGGACTCTATGGAGCTTCAAAGTTAATATTGAAGTTTTAGCATAGTTCGGCCTTGATACAAGCTTAATAAGATTGAAACCCTCGGTGGAGTTCATTTCGTCAAACACAAACACATTTTTTTTGGCTTGGTAAATTTTAAAAATAAAGCTTGATAGCAAAAAGCTTGGCTCGAATCAGTTGGATTTACATCAGAATGCAAAGATTATGTATATTATGATTAGTTTTTGGAAATGGTTTTGATTGTTTTTAGGGCTTGAATTTATAGTGAATTTGATGGGTTGTTCTTGGATTACTCGAGGCAGTGTGCCACTGCTGATACTATAGAGAAACTCTTGACACTGGCAGAGGTCGGTTTATAATTTCTGCTGAGGGCTTGTATTAATATTAATGTGCATATATTATATATTTCTAATTGTTTTAGCTGGTTCATTATGCAGGCAGCTCGCCTTAAGCACAAGATCACTAGCATGTTTAGTGGGGAGCGAGTAAGCCTTCAAATTATTCTATCATTGTAGAGTTAACTTTGTGTCTCATTTGTGGTAATTTTTAGCCAAAGGGCATATTAGTTTTGGTAGATTATCAAAGCTTCCATATTATTGTGCTTCAGAATTGATCTTGGCATATACCTTAATTTTAGAAAAGAATCTGTGGTTAGTGTTTATGTATGAGTGATTAGCTTATCATTGACCTATTAAATTTTGACATTACATGATTATAAATTTATTTTTAGGAGTTAATTTGGGTTACTTTTTGTAGATAAACACCACAGAAAATAGGCCTGTCCTTCATGTAGCTCTCCGTGCTTCAAGGGATGCAGTTATCGAATGTGATGGCACTAATGTGGTCCCTGATGTGTGGCAAGTTTTAGATAAAATTCGGGAGTTCTCTGAGAGGGTCCGCAGTGGTGCTTGGGTAACTTCCTAACTGGATAGACTGTCGCTTAGCAATATGAAGAAAATAAAAAATCTAATATGCAAGGTTGGTAGGTTGGAGTTACTGGAAAACCATTGAAGGATGTTGTTGCAATCGGCATTGGGGGAAGCTTTTTAGGTCCACTTTTTGTGCACACTGCTCTTCAAACGGGTAGGTTATATGTCTCAATACACATCTCTGGCATGTCAATGAAATATATTCTGGTTAGAGTTAGTTGTTTTCTTATGCTAGATCTTTCAGTTTAAAAGTTAAATACTTATAAAAGCATTTTGGTCTACTGACAGATCCAGAAGCCAGTGAATGTGCAGCTGGAAGACAACTGCGTTTGTAAGTATATATCTATAGAAAGACACCAAATTATTTAACAAATGTAAGATGTTACATTGTTCTCATGACGGGTGACTGCCAAAATCCTTATATATTCCCTACCTTTGGCAGTCCTTGCTACGTCATTCTTTGTTGGTGTGTAATGTGAAGGTTGTGCGTTCTCAATTTATCTTATTTTCTCTTAAATTTCGAACATGACCTAACTTACCAATACTGTTTTGCATAAAGAACAGGAGTTATAAAAATAAATAAATTGAAGTCCATGTTTCTCCTTGGTATGTTTTCTTGTGACTGAAAGAGGGATAACAGTCTCACAAAAATAAGCGTTGGTCTTATGATTGGATATCTGTAGCACTTGATACATTATCACTTTAGCATATGAAAGAATGTTAATGGTGCAAGACTTCTCAATTCTTATTTTTATTGCAGTTTAGCGAATGTTGATCCTATAGATGTTGCTAAAAATATTACAGGCTTGAATCCTGAAACAACACTAGGTAACAAATTTTTTTTTATTCATATTTTTTTTCCATGTGTTATCTTCATATTAAATAAGAAGTTATGTTTCTTATGTGCCACTTGGGTTATTATTGATTAACTTAATTGCTTTTACTTGTCTTCCAGTCGTGGTGGTCTCTAAGGCTTTTACAACTGCTGAAACTATGTTGAATGCTCGGACATTGAGAGAATGGATCTCGTCCTCTTTGGGGTTAGTTAAATACTAAATAACGAGCCTGTCATTGTGATTGATTTTAAAGGAAGGCAGATAGCGGCTTCCTTTACTATATTATGCATGCTCAACACCTGTAAATCATATTCTAAATTTCGGATGCATACTGTATGAAATTTTACATACCAAATTTCCTTCTATAGTAATTATTCATCTATTTCAAAAATCAAAACAAGTCTTGAATTTTTTATGCTTTTAATTCACGTATATTAGCAGCCTTTGCTTTCACATGATATAAGTCTCTCTCTCTCTCTCTCTGAAAACAATTTACTATATTTGATCAGGCCTGAAGCTGTTGCAAAGCATATGGTTGCTGTCAGTACTAATCTCACAGTATGATCACTTTCTTAGTTTCTTGTCTTTGGTGCAAGTTTTGATTGAATTTATAATGTATTAAAAGGTCTAAAGGTATAGTTTGTTGTCATTCTTTCGGTATTATTTCTTCTTTTGATCTAACTACAGTATGAAAAGGTAACTGGGAATATGTATGCCCAGAATTCTGCGAACTGATGACAATTTGAGGAACTTCGGAAATCGGAACACCTAGAACTTCCAGTGGGTGAAAATAGTTCGATAATAAGCTATTCATACACCTTAACTTCCAATATTTGTAGATTATGTAGAGTACACACACACACAAACAACGGAAGAATTTAATCAAGCAGCCACATCCAGAAAAGAAGAATCACGTATTAAGATTATATTGTTACTAATATAGTGGTGTTGTATACATTATACTTGTCTATATTACACTGATATAGACTTCTCTTCCTGCTCCTAAGTAGACATGCCAATTTATTTTAATGTGCATCACACAATTGACCACCTATTGCCTAATCAGTGACCTAAATCATGTAATTATTCCTAATGGACAGGGGACATCCTACCAAGGAAAGGTGAATTCCTAGTTAGGTTTGGCCCTAGCAAATTGGAATTATATTTAAATATTAGCAGTATAACTTTGACACGCGTGTAGATGCAATAAAACATGTAACATGCGCTATGATCAAGTTAGGCGTAATATGCTCAGTTATTTATAATTTAAAATTAGGCTGTGATTTAATTTTCAAGTTTTCCTGCCACACTAGCAAAATTGTGTCTTCTTTGAGGGTGGTTAGCCATAACTTTCATTTTTCTTTTACCTTTCGTCCCTCTACGTAGTATGTTGATATTTTTTTTGAGTGTGAGTCTTAAGTTAATGCAGCCATAATCCATGATTATGAAGCATGTGTCTGGTATTCTTGTATTTCTCGTTTTCTTGTCTTTTGCACCACATTACTTCCCATGTTTCTTTTATGCTATAGCTGCAAGTCAACAACATTACTCACGGAAATTTATGACTGTGTCCATCATCAATTTATTGTACAGTTGACCATTTGAAGGCATAATTGACTTTATATGAAAAAGTAACTACATGCTTGTAAATCTGGTTATACGCCAGCGATACTGAAGTATGCAAGTGACGTTTAGGATACAAAAAGAATATGCAGGGGAATAATATTACTTGATACTGTCTAAATTCTCACTTGGCTGTCTTTAAAAAAGACAATATTACATAGCATTAATAATTACAAAAAGCATTCCTAAACAATTCCTTTGATATTATGACCATTTTCACCAATTTTTTTTTTTGGTTTTTGACTATTAAAATGCTTGCTTGTCTGGGCCAAAAATATATAGGCAGTTTCACCTTCAAATCTTCAATTATATTTAGAGGGGTATCATAGTAAGAAGTTAAATACTAATACTTTATGTTAGAGGATTTATTTTTCTTTTTTCGATTTTCTTGAATATAATAAAAAAATGTATTGCCTTGATGCAGCTTGTGGAGAAGTTTGGCATTGATCCAGAAAATGCCTTTGCCTTCTGGGACTGGGTTGGTGGCCGATACAGTGGTAAATATAAGCAGTTTCCTTTGAACAATATATTGTTACATGATAATAGTTCAGTTATTTTGAACTACTGATTTCAGTTTGCAGTGCTGTTGGTGTGCTGCCATTATCACTGCAATATGGTTTCCCTGTTGTTGAGAAGTATGGTAACCCTGAAACTTTTACTGTTGTGAAGATAACTATAATTTCTTATGCTGTTGTTTTGATGTAGACAAAGAAATTATAAATATTATCTGTAGCTATTATTATCTTATTTATGGATAAATTAGTTGTATTTGATTAGTATTAGGTAAGTATATTATTAGGAATATAAAAATAATAGTAGTAGAGTAATATAAGGATTTCAGTAATAGTAATCTTTATATTTGGGAGATTATGATTTATAAATTTATGATTATTGCCTACTGGATAAGTCTGAGGATTTAATTGTGTCTCTACCAGGTTAGGTGGTATACCCTTGATTCCACACTTTTTCTTACCCTGTCCTACATCAGGTATTTTAATTCAGAAGTAACACTTTTTGTTACAGGTTCCTCAAGGGAGCCTCCAGCATGGATCAACACTTCAACTCAACACCTTTCGAGAAAAATATACCTGTATGTGCCCTGTTGAAATGAAATTTATTGATTGCACACACATTTAAATTGACAAGGCTTGGAAATTATAATCATTTATAATAAGCACTTTGCAAGGTAAACTTCATTAAGATGGATATACTGGGATTACGTTACTTCATATTTGATCCTCAATCTTCATTATGTCTCCTCTTCACCAGTATTATATGGTAGACCATTCTAATTAAGTTTTAAAAACTTTAGAACTTTTCTCCTATCATTTACTTTATCTTTTAACATTAAAATATGAATACAAATTCGTAAAAGAAGAAGAATCTAATGACTGTTTTTGGTCAATCAAGTCCTATAACTCTTTCTTGATTTGTTATTTATGACCCATCAAGACCTAATAAGATTTGTAACTGAGCGAGCAGTTTTTTAGAAGATTAACCTGTTTCTTACTTTTCAGTTATTTAGATTTGCTTGTCATGGTTGTTTCAGGTTCTTATGGGCTTGTTGAGCGTATGGAATGTTTCATTCCTCGGGTATCCTGCAAGAGTGAGTGCAGTTGTTGGAGTAGAAACTTTCTGATTTTCCTTGCACTAACTCTAATTGTACATAGAATATGACTTGTTCTATTTTACAATGAAAATGGTTTGCACTCGTGTGAGTATATATATCTGTGTCTGTGATGTTCTCTCTGTGCAAATTTATGATTTGTCTCACTTTCATAGCCATTTTTATTTTAAAAGAATATGAAGTTGGTTTTCTTGCTTCTTAAGGTAGTTTCTTTATTATATCCGTCCCTTGAAATTGTTCCAGGCCATCTTACCTTACTCTCAAGCCTTGGAGAAATTCGCACCACATATTCAACAGGTATAGTTACGTTTGCCTTTCAGTTGTAAAATGTTTACTATGGCTTAAGAATGTTCCTGTACCTTGAAATATTTGATTTAGGTTAGCATGGAGAGTAATGGGAAAGGGGTTTCTATTGAAGGTCTGCCCCTTCCTTTTGAGGCTGGTGAAATTGATTTTGGTGAACCAGGAACAAATGGTCAGCACAGCTTTTACCAATTAATTCACCAGGTAACCAAGTATCTGCTAATGTAATTTGTTGATCTGATAAGCTAAATGTGTTAAACTTAAGGTTAGTTGCAGGTGGGTAAAGTTTTGTAGGACCATGATTTTTTTAATAGTAAATAATGCAGGTTTTAATGTATACTATACGCCTCTATACCTCTATACCATCACTGTGACCTTCATAAATTTCTGCAACCTTGCTTCTCTCTGAGGCTTAGCATTTTTTTTTTTGGAAATAAAACTTGAAACTGTCTCATTACTTTAATAGTGTTAAATAATCTATACAAGTATAGTTCAATTGGAAAGTATAAGATTATGTTCTGGGTTTCTGTTCATTGTTACACTGGCTATATGCTGCTCAATATTTTACTTAGATTCATTTACAACATGTATCCTTATGACACGTGTTTTACATTTTTAGGGTCGTATTATTCCTTGTGATTTTATTGGGGTGGTAAAAAGTCAGCAGCCTGTCTACCTTAAAGGTACCTATCTTATAATCTGTACTTCCATTACCCCTCCCCCCCTCCCCCTCCCAACCCTCATCTTCCCTTATCCTTTTCGCAACAATTTTTCTAAGTAATATTTTTCGTTTATTTTTTCACATTATTAGTTATTTTATTGCAGGAGAAGTAGTTAGCAATCATGATGAGCTCATGTCCAACTTTTTTGCACAGCCAGATGCCCTTGCTTATGGGAAGGTACATTATTTCTTTTGAGAAAAGAAAGGTACATTAGTTACCATTTGCATATGGGGACAAATAATAGATAAGGCTTCATAATTACCAAATTGTAGAAGCTTTTTATTTTCATTTGATTTGAATTATTAAGAAAGGCAAAGATGAGAGCCATGGACTTTGAAAATGACAGACAATGAAAATGAGCATAATCAGAGACGAAGCCAAAAAATTTCTGAACGGGGTCCAATTTAAATTATAACAAAAATCGAAAATTTTGAACAAGAAATAATAGTGTACATATACATGTCGTATACACTATTAAAGTCGAGTAAAAAATGTTTCATAGTCGATATTTAGTGAGTTCTTTAGGTGGCGTTATGATACTACTTATTCAAACATAATTCTCATAACACAATTTTGAGTCGGTAATTACTAATGTGCCACATTTGCATTTAACGGAGGCCACGGATTATAATCATATCAATAAATAATTATTATATATAGGCCACTTCTACCCCACCCCTGGCCTCGTCTCTGCGCATAATGAAGGACAAGCAGCTTCATTTTTACTCTCTTTGTCCACCTAATTTCATGTTGATGAAGCCAAGTTGCATGAAAATTCAGGAGTTTTCAGAAATATTTGAATTTTATTTGCAGATTGTAGCTATTTTAAATCTTTTTAGATGTAATCGTTATGACGCTGCAGGTTTTGGCAGCACAAAATAAAGTATGTAGTTTTAAATATTTGATAATTCAGTATTTCAGTTGCCACTAATATAATCGAAAGTGTCATGAACTCTATACATTTATTGAAGTGGTGTCTAATGTCTGCGTAGCATTATCCTATTGTTTCAAGAATTAATAATACCGTCCCTGCTGAATTGCCATAACTTTTGTTTCTTTAGAGGCTTGATTAAAATTTGCTTTTCTTCAGACCCCAAAACAGTTGCTTAGTGAAAATGTTGCGCAGAATCTCATCAGTCATAAGGTGATGTATAAAATTTCACTTTCAGCATATAATATGAAACTACTGCTTACAAGTATGTATGTGCTGACAATGACCTAATCTTTCGCAGACTTTCTCTGGGAATCGCCCCTCTCTCAGCCTTCTTCTTCCATCTCTAACTGCATACAATATCGGCCAGGTCTGCATCTTTCAGAACCTGTAATTACCTGTTATTAAGCATTGAATACGGCTTTACATGTTGTACCATCTTTAGTAGTAGGATTATGCTAAGCTGTGCTGTTGGTGCAAAAAGACCTATAATGAGATTTCTACTGATTATTTATCAGTAGTTGTTTGCACTAGAATCTCGAAAAGGCTGTTTTTACCTTCTAGACTTCATTTAGTATATCCTGCTAGCATTTTATTTGTGATTTTCTTTAGAATATTTTTTTGAAGGGCCTTACACAAATTTTGATTAGCCGCAACAAATATAAGTGTCGATCGCTGGGTTGAGTCACCCATACATAGTTTACTTCACTGTCATTTGATATTTAATTCTTTCTTGTTATGATTTGATCTAGATCAGTACTTTTTCACGACTAATTTCTTTTTTATCTTTGCTCCAGTTGTTGGCAATTTATGAACACAGAATTGCTGTAGAAGGCTTCATTTGGGGAATTAATTCGTTTGACCAGTGGGGAGTCGAGTTAGGGAAGGTATACATTTCTTAGGAGGATATTCAGAAAATAAAATAAAATTTTCTTTTATGATAATTGTACTAACTAAATTTACTTTACTAGAATCTTAAACTTGTTATGCAAACTTTGTCAAATTATCATCTATACTTGTTATTGAATAAGAATGTCTGAAATGCAGTCATTGGCTTCTCAAGTTAGAAAGCAACTTCATGCATCACGTAAGAAAGATCCGGTCGAAGGCTTCAATTTCAGTACCACAACAATGTTGACAAAATATTTAGAGGTATGGGGAAAGTCATGCTCTCTTGCTTACCTGTTTTTAGTAACATATAGATGAATCTATACACAGAACCTGCTAAATTGGAAAAATCATCATGATTCATGAACATTGAGTCAGTGACCGTAAGCAAGAATGTTATAAGTATGCTTTGCAACTGTAGTTGGCAGAAGATTACGTGAGAAAAGATTATTAAAATTGAAAATTTTCTCTGCTAGATTCAATCTGTAACCAAGTGTATTAGGTGCATCTACAAGCTTCAATGTCTGTAACCAAGTTTAATAGGTTCACTACAGGTACATTAGCTTATGTTTTTAGTTCTACATTTTATGCGGAGTATCATTTACCTGGGGAAGTACATCTTTTGTCTTAATGAGGTACTAACTTTTACAAAAGCTCTTGCATCTAGAATAAAAAAATCCCAGTATCATCAGCATGACTAAAGAACTTGTGTACATGTATGTCTACCAACTCAACTATAATATATAGAGCCTCTTATGCATTTAAAATGTATGCCGGGCTTTTTTACGTATTTTAATAATTGCTTAATAGTTCTGTTGAAATCATTAGTTGCACAAGGTTTATTTGTATTTTGCAATGTTCCTGTGAGACAGGATGAGTTATAAATTCATTTTCCCTCTTTAAGATAAAAAGGAGGGTTTTGGAATGGTCGAATAATCAATGATACATTTGCACAATCTTACAGCTTAATTAATTGCCTTTATAGAGAGTAAAATCCAAAGAATCAATCAATCATTTCTTTTATATATAAATACCCCCCTGAGACCTGTTTCAGTGTGCATTGTTTGAGTGAAAAACTTACCTTCCTCGATTTTTTTGCCAGGCAAGTGCGGATGTCCCTTCAGAACCTTCTTCTACTCATATACCAAAGATGTAACTGCATCTTACGAGCAACAGTCTGAATATCTCAGCAACAAAGTAGTCATCTGTTACTTACCAACACTTGGACATTCTATAACTACGACCTCGTTGAACTTGAGCTGTTACTCCTTAGAAACTGATATGACTAATACTAAGCGTTCTTCTAGGTGTCCTCTGCATATGATATTTCTGTTAACATCTTTGATTTGTTTCGATATTTCGTGAGATCAGTTTGATCTGTGTGTACGCCTATCCCTTAGAGTATCTCTCAGGTGCACAAATGTGGTGGCACGGTACATCACATGGACTTGGATTTTTATTCAACCAGTTCGGTTTATAGGCTGGCTTAGTAGAGTGTTAAGTCAATGACAGTTATGGCTAAGATCATGTCAGACTATTATTAGTCGCTAGCCGTGTTTATAAATCATAATACCTGCAGGGTGCTGTTACTTTTTCTATTGTTCATATTACAATCTTCCATTACCCTTTTCTTCTTCTTCTTCATGCAGAATGAAATTTCAATTCCCACCAGTTCAATGAACATTTTTACAATTATTTAATTTTTTTTATAAACAGTAGACTATATATTCATGTCTAACGACCATATAAATAGAAGGATAAATAAATCTTCACAATTTCTAGAACCTTTTTTATTTTATTTTAAGTCTTCAGTATTTTTCATGTTTGTGCAAGGTAACTGAAACGTTTATAATAATTACTGAATTATTTAATTTTGTAAAGATTGAAAGTTGTATTTCATATATTATGATCCACTAATAAAACCCTAGATATACATATATGTGTGTATATATTGTGTATTTCTTGAAAGTATCAGAATAAGAGTTTGCTATGAATATGCGAATAGATCATGAGATCTTGTTGAGTTGACTTTATATGATTAATATGATAATTTATAATGGTTAAGAGTAAAAAGACGATGAGATATAAGAAAAATGAGTGATGAACTGGGGAAGAGGTGAAAAAATTGAGTGATGAACTGGGGAAGATGTATTATGTACATGGCGCCTGCATCAACAACTAATAATAAACTAAATTATTCGTGTGATTATGTGAAGATAGAAAATGCAAAGTTACATGGTTATGTTTGTTCAAATCCATGGACCGTATAGTACAAGCCGATTTCCAATATTATGATCCGGTAGCCTCTCTAAATTTATACTATATTATAAAATTTATAAAATACACATATAAGTTTTTATATTTATTAATTTATAAATAATTTTTATATTAAATTTAATAAAGCATATCCGATTTCCGCTCCGATTAATCTTCCGATTAATCCCCGATTCACCGATTAATCCTTATAAGGTCACGCGACCGATCTTCCCCGATTACCGATTTCTGTAACACTGATCCAAATGTAAAATTTCAAAGAGCAAGTCACAAGTTGAAAACTGTCTCATTTATATCCAAGCCTCTATAACTAATTAAAATGGATATGTTTAGTCCTCTTAAAGTGATATCTTTGTAAAGGAAGAAGTATGTCTTGTAAAGGAAGAAGTATGTTGAAGTATGTTTAAGTTATGATATATATTTGGGTACAATTTCTAGTCAACAAAGATGAAGCTACTGAACTGATCATTGAGCACATCAAGACCCGATTATGACTCCAAGAAAAAGAGGAAGACCTTGCAAAGTTGAATAAGAAACATCATAACTAGAACAAGAAGATGAACTGGGCACAAAAAACCAAAACTAAGTGAAGAAGAAGACCACGGAGAAGAAGACCAACTCAAGGCAAGAAAGACGGAACAAGAGGCATGAACTAGCTGCAAGCCTGTTAAAAGTACTCCCTCCGTCCCTCCCAAATGTTGAAAAAGTGAGTAAAGTAGTGTGATCAATTAATATTATATGTATAAAGTGGGTATAGTGGAGGAAAGTAGCGGATGTAGTTAATTTAAAAATTATAAAAACTGTACTATTTTTGAAAAATTTTGAAATGTAAACAATTGAAATGGACATCTCAAACAGGTAAGTGTAAACAAATGGGAGGGACAGAGGGAGTAGCACCCAAGAGCATTTCCAATAAGGTTTTCAAGACGTCAATAAGTGGAAAAAGTATATATCATTAATATTTTTTTTAGTTTAAGAATTATTTATAATTTAATTTATGGGATCACATAGCAACTTTCAAAAGATGCTAATTATTGAAGTGTAATGTTGTTAAATTGACATGAAATTGTGCTAAAATAAAAAGTTTATATATGTGATGATTTGACAATTATTTTGATAATCCGTTATTAGAGATGCTCTAATTAATTCATGTTATATCTATCATGTTGCCCTAATGTAGTTTGGTTTTCATGCATTTAATATCTAGGATTTGATATTAATCAGAGTCTATTTTATGCAACCACAAGCATTATGTTTCCTAAATTTACTAGTGCTGACTGCTGAGTAACCCAACTTTGATTTTATGTTATTTAAAATTGCTCAATCCTTAGCGTGTTTATCCTTGTTTAAACACTTGTTTTTGGTCTGAGATTATATTTTGTGATACATATCACACATTTATCATAGTATCACGTGGGAAAAGACCTGTAATTTTTATACAAACACATATTTATAATTTTATTATGTTAATTTGGTTAAAGAAAACATTAAAAATTATAACTTAAGAAATTATAAACCTAAATTACTTTAAATTGATACTTCTTCACATTCAAATGTTTTATAATCTTTCACATCTTTGCATTTGAAAAACTAGTTTCCTCCCATATTTAAATTTAGATACATTATTGTATATTTTTTATTTAATATTTTTTATCTTATAATAAATTGTTAGTTGTACTGAAAAATATAAAATGTAGTTTTATAATTATAATGATAAGTCATGAGAAATATGTGACTAAATTAGAAATGCATGAACATGTATAAAATTTAAATTTGTTTTTCATTCCAAAGCTGTGTTCGAATATCTTTTACTTTCCTTGCTCTGGTTCACTATAGCGATTGATTTGGTATGAAAGTTTTAATCTATGGAGGGTAATTCATTTTTGGGTTTTTTTGAAAAATATCCAAGGCTAAAAATATTTTTGCAAAAATACCGTCATTTTTTAAAAAAAATTGCAAAAATATTTTTTAATTTACAAAAATACTATTTTTCATTTTTTTTGCAAAAATACGGTTTTTTGGCAACCGATATCAACTTTGACTAGTTTCTGCAACTATATCCAATCTCAAATCAACCAAAAATAACTTTATTCAACTAGTTGCATATGGTTGATTTTGGTTGATTCTGTATTTTTGCAAAAAAAATCAGAAGATAGTAAAATCGCAAAAAAACTTTGAAAAATTAATAATTTTGGTAAATTCTCTTCATTTTTTGGGTTGTGGTTATTTTATTTTAACAAATTTTTTCAAAAAAATTACATCTTTTGAAATAAACTGATTTTTATAATTACTTTTCCATGCTGTAAATCATTATTGTACTTTTTTTTGGTAACATGGCTAAAATCATTTATGTTAGAGCACCTTCAAATGGTTAGCTAAATCACAATCATCTAAATTTGGTCCAGCGGTATTAATTATATTGATTAGCTAAATTCAACAATAATATGTTATATGTATTTTCAAATTATTTTATATATATGAAAATTTCACATATTGAAAAAAATCTAAATATTTAATTAAATACAAGTAAAAATAAAAAATTTATTTAATGAAAAAATATTAAATATATATTTATATAATTATAAAAGACACTTATATGTGTTAAAAAATATATACTTATATGTATAATAAAATTTTATATTTAAATTTATATTACATTTTATTATATTATATTAGATTAGATTTATTAATATTTTTATAATTATGTAATGTTTATTATAATAATTAATAAAATTGGTCAATAAAAAAATCATATTTTGACACTTAATATAACATAAAGTTAAAATATTAAATATGAAATAAAAATTTCAACATATATATATATAATATAAATGTAGAGTAATATGAATATATGTGTATTGATATGCAAAGTTAGGTTAAAATAAGGTAGAAAGTTGATATTTTAGCAAATGGCTATAAGATCAACAAATATAGAAGATGAGATACAAAATATCTAAATTTTTTGCCATACAGACTTTTTAGCTAACAGGTGATGATGGTTGGAGATGCTCTTAGTAATACAAATTGTGAAGAAAAAAAATATTTTAGCTGACATTTTGGAGCAACCTAATACTCTCCAGAGTTGAGTATGAGCATACATAAGTCACTGGATTTGTTGAATGACAAAAAAATCTTTGGTTGATATTTTATAGTTAAAACCTTGTATATATAATGTGAAATGTTTTGATCAATCAGCTGACAAAGCACTCCTGAAAAAAGAGCTGGTAACATCCCAAAAGAATAAGACACAGTCATTTATGGTTCGCACGACGAATATCAATATTACTTGTTGGGCCATGAAAAATAGGAAAAGCGGAAAAGGATATGTAATGTATAGTAAGACCAAAGAGATATAATATATGCGCATTTGTAATAAAGGAAGCTACGGATTCCCTATAAATATGAGGCTATTGTCTTACTTGTAAAGGATGGTAAAATTAAAATATCAATAAATAGAAGTTCTTCCTAAAATATGGCTTATATATAGGGTCATTATTTGGCGCTAGAAGGAACTCTTTGATTTGATACTCCAACATGATTATCGAAGAAACTGATCAAGAAAAGTGCGGAAATACAGCAGAAATTCGAACAGTTCAAAAATCAGAGCATATTGCTCCAGCAGAAAATGATAGGGCACCATCGACCCTACAGCCAAGGCGGTTGTTTACATTGGAGGAAAATCCCCCATATGAAGGTTCTCATGCGCAGAAACAACCAATCAAGCACAAGAGGAAGGTACTTAGAGATACTCGCACTCGTATCCTCACAGAAAAGGGGAAACAGGTTCTCTCAAGTGATGTTAGGTTTCATTTACAAAACCTGCAATAGAGGAAACTCCTGTGAGAACAGGAAGTAGAAGGTGTAGAAGGCTCAAACGAGGAACTTAAGATGTTAGAGGCTGAAACTCGACGGTTGGAGGCGAAGTTGGAGAAATTAAGGGAGATTCGCCGTCTACAAAAAGAGTTACAACAGGTCTCGATCAACAGAGGAAACAATGTGGATCAAGAGGATGTAGAGATGTTGGAGGACGATGATTACTACTATGATGAGGATGAGGTTTCTACGGAATCTATATATTCAAGACCTCTCCGTCCTAAGACGACCTCGTCACAGAATACTTCATAAAGATCAGAATCGACAGAAACAATCTCACAAGAGAAGTTTTTAAAGATGCATGAGCATATGGCCCAACCACGAGATCTAGTTCGTACAAAGTCGAGATTTGATGCCCCGACAGAAAGCCCTATATCTCGGAGTATCGAGAAAGCAAAAATTGACAGGACATTACAAACCATGGCCCTTGACCAATTTGATGGATCTTTTGACCCATCAAGATTTCTCAATACATTCGACGGTCAGATGGCTATTTATGAACACTCAGAGGCCGCACGATGTCGATTCTTCTCTACATGCCTGCAAGGCACAACCCTACATTGGTACAATAACCTCCCGTCTAGGTCCATCGACTCTTGGACTACCTTGAAAACCAAGTTTCAGACAAGATTTTCAAGCAACTATAAAGGGGGGAAAATTACATCATCCTTGATTACAATGCGACAACGACCTAGCGAATCCTTGCGAAGTTATTAGGGTCGCTTTCGTCAAGCTATCTCTGAAATAACAGACTTGGAAGAACCATTGGCAGTAAATTACTTAGCAGCAGACATTGATGGAAGTCGACATGCCATACTACTGGAAGAACTTATTGAGAAACATCCTCAGCATCTCCATGCAACTTTTCAGATTATCGAGCATCGAATGACGCTGCAAAAGGTTGTGGGAAGCATACGATCCCCGAAGCGTTGCAGTCAAAGATATGACATATCAAGGGCTTACAGCCCCTGTACCCCGATGTTACGAGGATATAACTCCAAATCCCCTCAGCGTTCTCCAGGAAGGAGAGACACTCGAAGTGAAGAAAAATACTCTCTGATGGATCATGACCGTCAACGACGATCATTCTCAGATCAAAAATATCATAATCGTGAAAGAAAAGAAAAACAGTTCACTAAACTCACTGTCGATAAGGCCACAATTCTAGCCATACTGAAAACTGAACATGATTTTCGACCCCCGAGGCCGATGAAACCAGAACGTCCTCCAAGTTCTCGTTATTGTGATTATCATGAGGACACCAGACATACCACATAACAGTGCCATCAATTATGCAATCTAATCGAATCCAAGATAAGAAAAGGCCACTTTATTCATTACATTGAAGGGCAAGGCCAAGTTCATCAACGACAAGACGACATAGTAGATGTAATGGGCCTATTTGGCCGAACAAAATAAGTAACTTATTTGCTTATAAGCCCGTAAGTACTTATTGATGAGTGTTTGTCGACCCAACTTATAAGTTGAATTTATAACTTATAAGCTGATAAGTTGAATGTTACCAACGACGTACTTTTTTCAACTTTTTTTTGATTTTTTGATTTTTTATTAACTTTTGTTTTAAAATCTATGTTTTTACATGTCTTTCTAATTAAAAATTTACGAATTAAGATAATTGTGTTTATAATTTATTTATTTTTAGCTCAGTTAAGTAAAAAAAAATTGACATTTAACCAAACACTTATTTAACTTATAAATATCCATCGACTTATCACTTATAAATCCCTTATTAATTTTAAGTCATAAGTTACTTATTTTAAAATTTCTCAAACAGACACAATATTTGGAGGCTATGCGGCCAGAGGTATGTCGAACAATTCCAGGAAGTCTTACGGCCGAGAGGTGTTGAACATCAATCCCGAATGTCCTAAAAGACACAAGGCATCTCTGTCTCTTGTTATATCTTTTTCAGATGAAGATTATACTCCGAATATTATTCGAGGCCACCAAGATACATTAGTCATTACTACCAAAATCGGCACAAATACAGTAAAAAAAAATTGTTGACAATGACAATTCTGTCGATGTTTTATATCACCATGCTTTGGCTGAGATGGACACAGGAGACAGAATACTAGACAATACTCATTCTCCTTTGTACGGCTTTACATGAAACGAAGTAAAAGTGGTTGGTACGATTGATTTACCAGTCCTCTTCGGAACAATGCCTTGCCAAGTATGGGAAATCGTCAAGTTTTATGTCGTAAGCGCGACTTCAAGCCATAATGCTATACTCGGAAGAACGACAATCTCGGCACTGCAAGCCATTACGTCGATTCCTCACCTGAAAATGAAATTCCCAACTGAGTTTGGAGTCGGAGAGATGTGCGGAGACCAAGCAGTATCACGACAATATTATTTTACTACAGTTGTTCATAAGAAACAAGAAGATAAAGCCCGGTCGGTGAACCAAGTGGTAGAGATGGACCCCGAAGGCATTCTTGATATCCCAAGGGATCCTGCATTCTCGCTTGTTGGAGAAACAATTGAAATTGAAGTTAACGAAGGTTCTCCAGAAAAATAATTAAGATTGGGAGAGATTTAAGCCCCGACATACAGAGTGAGTTAATAAAGCTGATTCACGAATTCTCTGACAATTTTTGCATGGTCACCTTCTTACATACCGGGGTATCTCAGTCGATGTTGCACGACCTTCGTTGCATGTTGACCGCCTAAAAAATCCTGTCCGACAGAAGAAGCGTACTTTTTCTTGAAGAAAAATGCCGAGCCATCGACGAAGAGCTTGATAGACTTTTAGGGGCGCGTTTCATGGAGCCAGTATAATTTTCAACATGGATTGCGAATGTCGTCCTAGTAAAGAAAAGCAATGGCAAGTGGAGGATGTGTATCGATTACTCTGACCTCAACAAAGCATGCACTAAGAAGTAAGGACTATTATCCGTTACCAAATATAGATCAACTCATCGACGCAACAGCAGGTCATGAGTTACTATCGTTCATGGATGCATTCTCGGGTTATAATTAAATCAAAATGTACGACCGAGATTGGGAGCAAACAACCTTCATCACACACCGAGGTGTTTTCGCCTACCGAAATATGCATTTTGATCTCATAAACGCCGGTGCAACATTTCAACGTATGATGGATTGCATCTTTAAGAACCAAATCAGTCGAAACATTGAGGTGTACATAGGCGAGATGATAACAAAGTCAAAATTTTCTGACAGTCATACCCTCGACCTGCGAGAAATGTTCGAAAATGTTCGCAATAATAACATGCGATTAAATCCAGTAAAATGTTGCTTTGGTTTAGCGTCGGGAAAATTCCTGGGGTTTCTTGTCTCACAGCGGGGAATCGAGGCAGACCATGCCCAAATAAAAGCTATAACTGAAATGAAAGATCCATCGACAATTAAGGATGTTCAGCGACTAACGGGTTGTATCGCGGCCCTTCGCAGGTTTATACCACAAGCCTCCAAAAATTGTGGTCCCTTCTTTAAAGTTATCAAAGAAACTTCAAAGAACAAAAAAATTGGTGTGGAATAGTGCGTGCAAAGACAGTTTTGAAAATTTGAAAATATTTTTGACAAGTACTGCTAGGGCGCTGCCACATGAAGCGTTAAAAATATATATATCGGCTTCTGAAGGGTCGGTAGCTGCCGTCCTGATAAAAGAGCTCGAAGGGCATGAAGCTCCTGTATATTATGTTAGTCATACTCTGAAGAACGCTGACACCCGTTACCTCTAGTGGAAAAGCTAGTGTATGCTCTTGTTATAGCAAGTAGAAAATTACGCCACTATTTTCAAGGACGACCAATTAAGGTCATGACTGATCAACCTTTGAAGCGCATCTTGCATAGGCCCAACATGACGGGACGCCTTACTACATGGACTCATCAAATTTAGTCAATTCCACATTGAATATCTTTCTCGAAATGCGATGAAAGCCCAAGCTTTTCAGATTTTGTTGCAGAATGTCAATTCGACATATCAGAAAATAAATGAACATCCCAAAAAAACAAGACTCAGTCATTCATGGTCGAACATCAATGAAGTAATAATAAATTACCATATTACTTGTTGGGCGGCCTAGAAGAATAGGAAAATGGGAAAATGATATGTAATGTATAGTAAGGCCCAAAGAGATATAATATAGGCCCATTTGTAATAAAGGAGGAAAATTAAAGTATTAATAAAGAGAAGTTCATCCTAAAATATGGTTTATATATAAGGTCATTACTTTAAAGAGTTTTAACTTTATACGAATGCATAGGAATGCATGCTTATGTGCCAAAACGTACTTCTGATACAAAGCAATGTATTGTCTACAAAATTTAAACCAACACCAACAAAATATAGTATTGACGTATTGTCAAGAATGATGAATTAATGACTTGTATGCCTCACAAAAAACAAACTAAGTTGGCTCCTACTTATGAACTCTAATTCTGTACGGTGGAGAGGATATACTGTTTTCGAGATCAGGAAATACAAAACAACTCAGCAACATAATTTCAAGGTCGCCACGGGGTTTTCTGGACGCAGAGTAAACCTTCCTTTTCCTGCGCAAATGTCATACGGATTTCCCAATGCATGCTTCTGAATATACTCTCTAGTGCTTCAAGTATTTCCATCTTGTCACGTATAATTGCCCATCCATCCGGCCTTAGCACACGATCCATCTCGACTACTATTCCCACCGGCTGCTTACACCTGCAAAATCGTATGATTGTGGTCAGAAACAGTGGTCAGATATTATGATTGCCTGGCTTCTTCGAAAAATGGTTGTTTATATTTTTAACGTACCAAATAATTGTAGTTAAATGTTCAAGCAGATAAGACAGAAATGAAAGAACACTAGGAGGAATTCATAATAATAAAGATAGTCTAACTAACCTGCCCTTGAGTCTTGAAAAGAGATGATCTGCATGTACAAGGTCATATGATCTTGGATATGTACCAAACGACTCGCACCAATCGTGATAGACACCAACCAGACCTCGTTCAAAGATTATTGGAAGTGTGTCTGGTGCATTAACAGGGACCACATTCATCACCCAAACCTTCTGCTGCGATAAAGCAGCTGCAAATCTATATAAACCAC
Organism: Apium graveolens; assembly: GCF_009905375.1. Classification (NCBI taxonomy): domain Eukaryota; kingdom Viridiplantae; phylum Streptophyta; class Magnoliopsida; order Apiales; family Apiaceae; genus Apium; species Apium graveolens. The sequence continues at coordinate 5,480,479 of NC_133648.1, read as the reverse complement.
AGAAGGCATCAGTTCTTTTTTTTGGGCAGATGCAAAAGTTATACACATCAAATGAGGATGGTGAAGAACAAAAGTAAGAGGTAAAATTGCAATGAGAGCTCAATTTGCATATTAAATGGCAAGTGCATCTGCATACCCTCCATTGATGGCCTTCATGTCCATTACATTTCTGATTTTTGACCAGTCAATGCCCATTCCGATTAAATAGGACTTGGTAACAATAGATTTCCAGTGTTCACTATCGGCAATTAACTTCTCCCTGTTGTTTATCCACTCCGGAAAAGTTGTAAGCCTTTTAGGCCATTCGTCAGGCCACTCAGTCCCACGCTGTTCAATTGCAGTCGGAATGGCATGCAAGCAGTTCTTCATTGGGACATACCTGTAGAACAATTAGCTACAATTAACAATAGTCCTGTGGAATGAATTTTTGCAAGCTCTACGCTGTCTGTACAATGAATCTTTTGGTAAACCTAATTGATATATACATCAAAATGAACTATAATGCCATGAGGTTACTGAGAAGAAGATCTAGGAAAACCCAGACGGGGCATATAATTTTTTGTACTCTACCCTAAGTACACAAAAGAGGCCTACTTTCTAGTAAAAATATATAAGATAAAGAAACTTTTGTCAAGTTCTGTAAATTTGAGTCTGACGTTGAAATCCATGAACAAGACTTTCAATCATGTTAAGTGGGACCAAGCTTGTAGGTTGATAAATTGAACACATGTAACAGTTAACATTACTGTACTACGCTTATTCTTCATATAGTTCTTAGTTCTTACTTACCAGAACACAAATATATTAATGCTAGAATTTACTGTTCATGTCAGCGGTGTATTCAATGATGATTTATGTAGCTTCAGATGAGATGGGCCTACGAAAGGAGACTGGCTGAGTGATAGAAGTGTAGTGTAGCTACCAAAGGGTGGATATCCTCACAAATTTAGATTAAGTTTCACTTAATGATCTATTTTACCTATGTTTTCTTTACTTGTTTATATTAACCAACAGAAAGTGTAGTAAAGGTATTTAAACTTTATCGAATCAATGGATACAGAGGTTAAGATGCTAAAAAATAAGGTAAGGAATTATCTGCTTACCAGGCAGCATCTGGATTTTCATTTTCTTTGCACATTGGAGGAACTTTCTTCCTTCTCAATTCATAAATATCATTTGATTCAGGCTTCTGATATATTTTAACACCAATATCACTGATTTCATCGCTCCTATGAGCCAAGATATTCCAACAAATACTTGCAGTAAGCTGGGACATGGCTGGACAAAGAAAACTATTTGTCATGCCAAGAAAACTAGGTGACCTGAATCTGGATGATACAATAATTAAATTAAATGGAAAGTTTTGTGCCAAAAGTTAAGGTTAACTGATGTCGAGGACCAAAACCCTGAATCAAACAGCTTGGTCATATAATCTGTCTCCAGCAATATACCCATAAATGTCCTAAAACTATAACCTCCGGGTCAAAAGTGCATGCGTGCTTGTTCTGTGTAACAAGCTAAATGATATAGTTGCTAATGCCAAGTAATTGTATCAGATTTGAAAAATTAATCTCTAAATAGGAGGGTTAATACTTAGCAGATATACACAGAGATTTATTAATTACTATGAAGCCAATTTAAAATATAGATATCACCAGATCCCCTTTTTTAAAACATGTACCAAGCCATGATACAATTGTGATAAACTAGGCAATGTTGCAAGGTATCTCCGTATAGTTGATGAGAAATGTATAATGTTGTCACTTTCTAATTTTATGATAAAGGAATGTGCATTGCCAACCTTCTTCAGCTTCAATACTGTCATGTTTACTCGACAAAATGAAGTACCCTCCTGGCCTCAAAATCCTGTTCATCTCCAGAAGAAGTCTACCACCTGAAAGTTAATAGAATTATTAACCTCCTAATAAATAAATGACAATGTAGAAAAAGATCAATTTTAAAAGTACGGTATCCTCTGTAACACATACCATTAGAATGCCATGGCATTAGGCATTCTCCGCAATGAATCGCATCAAAAACACCACTGGAGAATGGAAGTCTCCGAGATCCAAAAGCACTAATTACAGCAGGAAAACCACGCTCAAGGGCAACTTGTGCTAGGTCAACTAGATCATCTTTCAAGCCTAGTGCAAGTGTAAGCACGTCCCTGTCGAGCAGAGAACTCGCTAAGCCTGAATCAGTACATCCAATGTCCAAAACCGTACGGATGTTTTTTCCCCATTCAATATCTGGCACCATCTAATAAGATGCAGTCAAATGAATCAATAACAATTCTTTCTATATATTCAAAATAATTATAATTAAAATATCAACTAATCTGACTGCCAGGTTAACTTTCTATATATTATTTATATTGATTGATTAATTGGAGTATGAAGTCTGACACTACAAATTTGCCAACTGAGGAAATGAGCATAGCATAATCAACAGATTGCTGGAGACTACATACCCTTTATGTACAAAGTGACAACCGTTAAATGGAATTATATACTTGAGCACATTTATTGGTATCACATATTTGGTCCGGTTACAAAGTTAAAAGGCATATATTGACCAGAAGCACCGGAACTTTAAACTGAAAGGACCTTCGACCTTGCACATGTATAGTTCTTGATACTAGACATTGAGTAGCAAGAATCTCATAAGGTACATGAATAATTTATATTTACCTCTTCGATAGATTCAAGATAGTGTGAGATTCCACCCTGGAGTACAGACTCATTCTGCGGAAAAGTGAGATACTCGCCAGATTCTACTACCCAGTTTTGCTTCTTAACAAATGCAGCTAGTTTTGGATGTGCCACATTCTTATACAGGATCTGGAAATATTATGGCACTACCATAAGAAACAATCAATTAATGCTCACCTATTCGACTTTACCTAAAACTAAAATTAAAACTTTTAATAGAACTACACGCATACCTTCACTTTGCTTTCAGGCCAGCTAACCGGATTTCCATACCCCTCACGAGGAAGAGGAACCAAACACATGGGAGGCAATTTAGGACAACTCCTCTCGTGATGCCTATAACTTTTTAATCTCCCTATAGCCTTCTCAATGTCTATGCAAGGAATATAATTATGCTTACTCCTAGTACTACATAATTTCCAACTATATTTTTCTTTCGGATCAAACAATGGACCTACTTTCTTCTTAACCTTCTTCTCGCCTTCCGATTCACTACTTTCATCTTCTTCATTCGCAACAACTTCTCCATCCAAATCCAAACCATTATTCACATCATCATCCCCTTGCACTTCCCCATTCACTTTCCCCTCTTCCTCCTCATTTTCGGGTTCATCCGAAACCTTACTTTCTTCCTCTACTTCACTAACAATTTCATTTTCCTTACCACTATCTTTTTCTACTTTCACATCACCTTGCTTAACCAATGCCTCAGACACATTAATTCTTTTCTCATCAAACTTTTCCAAATCAGATTCAAAATCATTTTTTTTTAAATCATGAATCTGGGCTTGGCCAAGATTCTGATTTGAAGAAATAGGCTGAGAAATTTCACCAAAAGTACTTCTTTGAGTACTCACTGAAGTATAAGAAGATGAAAAAACAGACCAAACTAAAATAAAACACAAGCCCAACACAGCTACTGCACTAGTCTTTATACAAACCCCATAAGACCTTTTAACTTGCCTACCAAATCTTGCAACTATAGCCATTAACAACCACTAAACACTCATAAAAATCCAATCTTGATTCCAAAATATGAATAAAAATTCAATCTTGATCACAAAAACTAATAAAAATTCAATCTTTTTGATATTATAGTGTAGCATCTAATATAAAGATCTATAAGCACACTTCATACAAGAAAAATAAAAAAGAAACAACAATATATAAGTGTGTGTGTGTAGTGAAGTTATGTTGAAGTGAAATGATGTAAGAAAATAAAAGCAAGAAACATTAGCATTTAACTAGTTGGAGAAGTCATCATTAGTTAACTCAAGAATGTAAGAGAATAGCAGAGACAAGAGAGAGTTAGAGGGTAAAATGGTAAATAAGAAATTTGAGTTGGGCTTGTTTGGTAACTTTGACAGAGATGATGATTTAACCAAAAAAAAGCACTTTTGAGATGAGATGGCACCTTACATATTCCCTGTTTATTAACTGATGATTTGTTTAATGGAAGGCTAACAGCTAATGATAAGTCTGCTATAATTTATTTTGAATATAAACAATAAATAAAAGTGCAAATTAAAAATGGATAGCCGACATGCTTCCTGAATTCAAATTATTTACGTAAAATTACAGTTAAATCTCTTTAAAATAATAAGGTTAGTATCGAGATAAAAACAAGAAAAATATTTTTTTTGACTAATATAACCTTACAAATGAGTATCTATTCTCAATAATTCTCGGGTGAGCTAGAGTCGAATCCGACAACAGAGGATAAGCTCCTTATCACATGAACTATCCAATCACACTCGAGAAAAATATTATTTTCACGAGATTAATAATTTATCAATTATTATTTTATCGATATTTAAATGTATAGCAAAGAGCGGAGAGATACTTACGACAATTTGCTTGTCTTATCATGTACGTATTTTCTAATTTAAGTAAAGATGGTAACAAAAAAACAAAGAGCATGTGGGGCTGTCACATTTATGATATATAACGTGAACGGAAAGCTGGCGGGACCATGAGTCGCTTTATTGGGCCTCGTTATTTCCTTACTTTATGGGCTCTTTAAGCTCGGGTTTTGTAGGCCCAAAATAGATTTTTGTTTTCAAAGAATTCAGACAGGAAGTGTATTAATTTATTTCAAACACACTTTTTAATGCAGCTTTTCCGGGTTTTTGGATTAAAGTAAATTCTTTTTAAAATTAATAACAAAATTATAATATTTACTTTTCCTATTTTACCCATCAATGAATATTTTTTAGGAATTTTTTTCAAAAATACGCCTCTTGCATAATGTTTTTTCAAAAATACGATCTGTAACATTTACAAACTCGTATGCAACTTTTGAGTAACATCTTTTGCAATGTTTACAATCTCGAATGCAACTTCGACCAACCTCATAAGCACTCTCATAGACCGTATTTTTGTAAATAAGTTTGAAAATATGGGTATTTTTAATAAATTCCTTTTTTTATAATTACACTTTTTCGATATTTGTATGGATATATCTATTATTACCAGAACATGGTTATGTTCTAATTTCTATAGTTTTCTATGTTCCTGAGAAGAAATAATGAACAATCAGAAAAATGGCCCTTAATCTCACAATTTTGGAGCAAATGGTCCAAAATATCACAAATCAGCAAAATGACCCTTAATATCACGAAAAAACAGAATTAAAATATGCGTTCCTAATTTTTTACAAAACCTGTTGCTTTTTACTTTTTGGACCAGACAAATGGGGCTGTTCATTTTGTATAACCCATATTTAAAATGCTTTTATCCTCTATACACACACTTTTATGATGCGTTTTCAAGGCCAACGCAAGTTTAAAATTCGTTTCTTTTTTTTTGGTATTTTTGAATAATTTTTTAAAACAAAATATTTATAAATTAATAAAAAACGCAAAATATAAATGCGTTTTTTGAAAACACATTTTTTAAATGCGTTTTTAAGTGATAAAAAGGGTCATTTTCCCAAATTGTGAGATTTTGGGTCATTTGTTCAAAAATAGTGATATAAAGGGCCAATACCCGAACAATCACCAGTCTCCAGACACACGGGAAAGAGTTTTACACGTGTAACATGGTTTTTTTAGTCGATCAATATACATAAATCCGGTGCATTATGTGTACATACACACTTTAGCCAGCACATCTAACCGAAGCTACATCGGTTTTTTCTCTACGTGTAACCGTATTTTTCCCCCGAAAACAGTAGTAGCAATAATGAAAGACTAGCAAAGCTAATGAACAATTTCCTTGGGAGATTGTATGGTGTTCTCTTGTAACTGTGGCGGTTTACTGGTGAGTAGAGGTTGGGGAAGACTGCTCCAGGTTTTCGGAATCTTGTTCTTGAGTAGCATGCATGTTCACTTTTATCCTGCACCGAAAGTATACACATTTAGATTCACTTGTATTTATGTTCTAGTGTCAAATTCTATTTGCTTTATTCCTGGTATAACGGATCTAGACCCCTAAATGAATTCATATTGGACAAAACTGTGCGAAAATCACTTTGATCATCCTATTCTGCAGAAGTATCAAGTATGGAGTGACCATAATGTCACTGATAATTGTAAAATACCCACTATTTTGTAAAGTTTGCACGAAGGAAATATATCTATGGTCCAACAAACATTTGAATCCATTTAAACTTCCTCACGTGCACACAAAATTGCATTATGTATTACAGCAAAAAAATCACTACCTGTTATGGATATTTACGTATTCATCTGTTTCGTCAAGTATCTCCTCCTGTCAAAAATAAAAAAAGATGTCAGATAGAGAAGTAAACAACAAAGGAAAGTTTATATTAATTTAATGTGGAGTTCTGAAATTGAAGATTTAAGGAGCATACTGTACGTGGTAAGACACACAAACAAACACACTAGTAAAGTTAACTTACTTTCACAAATCACAAGTTCATCTATTATATATCATGGCCAAATGTTAGGAGATCAACAATCAAAATATATTGTGTATATAATCTTAGCAGTGTTGGGACCTTGTCAAGATTTAGCACTTGTAATTACTAAAAAATGATTTAAAACAAGATTCAAAAAACTAAGCAGCACTCTGATTCTAAAGACAAAGCAGTACTGCCGCACCATCTGCCACCTTGGCGATGCATTTTCACATTCTCAATTTTGTTGAGTATATCATAATATATGCTAGTAGCCAACTATAAGGAATTGACGTATATGCTTAACTATTACCTGAAGAAGCTCCTCAATTACATCTTCCATGCTAATTACACCAACAACAACTTCATGTGGTGGAAACTCTGGAATGGGAGTATTTTCTAAATCCAAGATACAAAACGAGCAACCTTTATGTCTTTTTTTGAAGGCGGGAGCAGCAGAAGGACCATTTTTATTTTCAATGCCATCGGTCCTGTCAGCAAAATGAGAGCGTGTTTTGCTAGCCATATTTTGTGTAGCTGCATTAAAATCACAAATTCACCACAACAAGACGAACATAAAGATAACATATAACTAGCATATCCAGAAAAGTTAACACTATTAAATAGTTATCTAATCAGCAGCAGTCAACATAAATGTGTAGATAACAGTAAGCTTCTCCCTAACAATGATGGTTACTTCTACAATTATTACTAAAATGAACATTAGTTGCTATAAAACACTGATCCCTTGATAAGAATAATTATTAGTATGGTGTTCTCTTGTATTTGCAATAATATTATGTGTGTATTTGCATACATATGAAGTTATGAATCCAGAGAGTATAGGAGATGGTGTAACAGAACTCAACCAGGGAACTCGGAACTCAAAACTCGAAAGCTTTTGCAACAGAAGAGGGTTCTCCCAGTAAGCACTTTGTCCCTGCATATTAGTTCTGTCACACCGCACCTATACTCTCTAGCTTCTTGACTTCTATTTTCTGTAGTGGTTAAACATCCACTTCATCTACCGCCTATGGCTACCCTGCTTCTCATGCCATAGTGGTTTTCCAAGAATGATATTACCAGCCATACTAGACATCGTCTAAGTGTTTGTGTATGATGAGAAGATTTGATTTTTGGGTCTCTTGTAAGTGAAGGATGTCTGCATAATGTGTATATATATCTCTATAAGCACCGCCAAGCTTTTCAGCAGACGCCCGTGAAAGCCACTTGGAACAGTTTCACGCTCAACACGCAGATATATACACGTGCATTACTTTCCTAAGTTTCCATATACGTTACTTCTTTTTTATATACATTACATACGTTACATTAATAAAAAAAGATGTAATGGTAAATGGAAACACGGGAAAGTTATGCATGCAAAAGTAATACATGCACAACATTATCATTATATTCTATTTATAGTGATTCCTAGTAGACTTGCAGAAAATTGTGGAGCAGGGGCCGGCTTATTGCATGTGCTGTTGGAGCAATGGAACAGAGCCCCAAATAGAGCTGGCCAGTTGTGCGGTCCAGCCGGGCCAGGCCAGGCTAATTACGGGTTGAGCATGCAAACTATAAACACTGAACCGCCACGCAGGATAAGCGAGCCGGGCCGGGCTGGGTTCGAACAGAAAAATAGAGACTCGTAACCGGCACAGGACTTGCAAGCCGTGCGGGCTGAGTCATACGAGCTTCGCGGGCTGCTGACAATTTTTAAAGGGGCTAGTAAGTGAGAGACTGACAGGTGCCTATAATTTTTATCTATGCAAAAGTAGCAGACAGACATGCATAACTTATGTTCCTCAATAATTATAATTAGTCCAACTAAAACTTGCAGTGTTTTGAAATATTTTTCTTTTAATTTTTGTCTCGATTTTAATTTAAAAAATCAACAGCAGTAATTATATTAAATAAATTTAATTTTAATTGATAAATTCTATTGTTTTGTTTTTTTTATTAAAAGAGGATAATACCTCTTATAAATTTTAATAATTTTAAAAAAAACTTACAATTAAAGTAGGGATTGAATCTTGAGAAAACAGGATACCAATATTTAGAGGTTACACATAATAAACAAATAAGTGTATGTGTGAACAAGCACCAAACCTGAATACATGTGAACTTAATAATTAATAGATAAGCACCTAGCAACTCAACAACAGCAAGGTGCAACTTAGTGCGGGCCGTGCGGGCTGTGCGGGCCGTGCGGGTTAGGCGGGTTCGTGCCGCTCGACTCGTGTGGATTGTGGTTTGTGCGGGTTCGTGCGGGCCGAGTTCGGTCCCGAACTTTCAACTTTGTATTCGTAACCGGTTCGTCAATGGTCAACGACTTGTGCGGTTTTAAACCGGCCCGGTTCGAGCCGAATAAAATCGGGTTTTGCACGAGTCGGTCCCAAACAGGCGGTCCAAACCCGCACAAGTGGCCAGCTCTAGCCCCAAACTTAAAAGGGCCCAAAATTTTAATGAACAACTATATCACATGTATGTATAAACAGAAAACTAACAACTCTGTCCAAAGGCCCAGAGTTTATCAACCAAATGTCACACGTATATTTTGATAAAAATATATCAAATTCTACACTGTTGAATCTAGAACACAGTTTGCAAAATTTCAATCACATCTTGAAGTTATTCAGCTCTTATCTCTTCTTTCTCTACATTGTTATATAACTTTAACTCCTATTTGAATCCAGTTTTATTTTTTAAAATATATTTAATTTAATTGTTAAAATAGATTTCGGGGCCTTTTTTCATTTTGAACAGGGCATCCAAAATGTATTAGACGGCCCTGTTGTGGAGTTGAAGAGTGAGCGACGAATATCTAGGTCAGAAACTGCAAGAGTTTAGACAAGTTTTGTTTAAAAGAAGAGGTAATGAGAGTAGACGTTTTGTAACAAGACTTGGCTTCAGCAGAAAAATAATTTACCATCAATCGTTTTCTTTGTAAACTCTTTTGTCTCATTTAAAGATTTATATACGACAGCAATGTGGCTGTGACCTTTCTGGAATTCGTTCAGAATATCATAAAGGGGCATGTCTTCTGAAACCCTGAAGGAACAGGACAAGAAAAATTATTAGCTTTTTTAATGTAAAAAAAAATAGCTTAGAAATCCTCATGACAATTATTTCAAGAGAAAAAACTAAGAAACAACTGTTACATAACACAATAATTTGTTGTCACAGAATAACAAAACGGATCTCAGAGAAGGAATCCCTCCTGAACCAATCGATAGGGTTTATAATGAGGTTTTATGTACTTACTATACTGTGATAATATTTACACTAAAGCTACCAACTTATGCTTACAAATGCATTTGAGTAACAGAATAATTACATGCGAGAAATTGAAGTTCGAAACATAAACAAATAAACAGAAACTTCACCATGACTAAAGGTGGACCCACAGATGATTAATTAGCGTTGCCAGAACCATTATTATGATTTTTTTTGAAAGTTTTTGGAGAATAAAAGGATTATACTATGAAAGACAACCATGAACCACCATCACACCAATTCTTCTTCAATATAATCTATATATCCTCTAAGTTGAGTTTAGTAAGACAACTGCAAGTGAGAAAAATTGAGTCAATAAAACCCAATATAATGGTCAAATTAATATAACCTAACTTCATGGAATTTTGTTGATAAAATTATGATCAAATATTTCCAATCTGTTTCAAATGATTATGATGCACATTTTTTTATAGAAAATATGTAAATACTTGGGGTTCTTTGAAGCTGACTCCAGGCAGAGATGGCTCATTAATATATAAAAAAGAAAGTTTGTCATCAAAATTGATAGATAAGGAATCCATCACAGTAACGATGTCTAAAAGTGCAAACTAAATAAAGAGTTATCAAATTATCCTATTCATGAACATATGATTTTATGATTCTCAAGTCCTAAATTTATAACCATCTTGACTCAAGAGATATGAGCAGAGCACCTGCTGATTCATACCTAGGAACTTTTCTAATCATCATTTTTCTGAGAGGAACCGCATCAACAGGGTCAACTGTTAGGAGATTTTTTACCTGCACAGCGGGTATATTGGTGAGCGAAAAATATACATGTAGATCTCAGGCATGAGATAAAACTATGAGAAGATCAAGAATGGTTGGCGGTGAAAACAAAGTAAAGTAAATTTGTTGATATGACAAAGGGAGGCCAAGAATTTGTAGAGAAATGAAAAAATAATCACAGATAAAGCATAATCAACAAAGAACAATCTCCTCCATTTGAGAGAACCTTGCAGTCTAATTATAAAGGCTCAAATAATCCCCAAAAGAGCAAAACCAAAAGAATTTACTGAAAAGAATCATTGTTGTTACCATTTTGAAATGACTGAAATCACGGTTAATATACATAGAAACTTGCTATTGACGGCACTCAGCAGCCTCTTATCTGAAGTTCACAATTTTTTTAAAGAAAGAATCACTTGTAGCACAATATTATATTTACACTTCTACTGCAGCTAAACACTGCCCGACATAATGACAAACTGGCCCAGTTGATTGATAGATCAATGGCAAATATAGATGAATGAAGCTAAAAAATACACATTCTAGAAATCAGAACACCGTTACTAGCACATATGATGTACCGAACTTAACCACTTATAAACATGAATCATATTGAACATGAAGAAAAGAAATTGCTAGAAATTAACCTTAACGCAAACTAATAAAAGTTCCTTAAATAATTAGCTACGTAGACAAGGTGTGCTGGTTAATGAACAACGCCTGTAGCCTAAGAATAAATCCCACATGCCTAAAGCATACATCACAAAACTCAAATTTTCAGCTATAATATTACCAAGGAATTTATTTTCACAAGAAAACTTCATATTGATCATAGCCAGTAGTCTGCAGCCATTGAGTGTCATTTTATGAAACTTACTTCTAATAGGGTTCCACTTAAATATGAAAAACTCGTGAATTTGTTAAATTTTATTTATAGGTCATGTTTCTAATAAGAATTGCAGACAAATCATCCAGCATTGCATGCTTTAAGCCATGGTTGTGACGTCGATGAGACGAGTCGAGTCGATGGAGGTCCAACTTGTCGACTAGTCGAATAGTCGTGGACTAGTCGCTAAGCAAATTGATAATAATTAATTATGTAATATATAATAATACATCTTATATGCGTGGCTTTCCACAATAAAAGTCTAACACTCTCATACTCATATGTATATCAATCACAAAATAGAAATGTTAAACACAAACATATCTATTTTCCCTTTTATTAATATACTCACATAGATAAGCTGAGTATACCAATATATTAATTGATTATACCACGTGTATATTCAGTTTTAATCAATTTATACATACCTAAACACACCCACATAAGATATATAAGTTAAAATTAGCATGTTGATTTTTGCTGAGGTTTAGTAGGTTTTTAAATTATTATTTTTTCGTTTTAAATTTTGATTGAATTTTGCATTAGTCGACCGACAAGTCGACCAAGTCGACTGACTAGTAGACAATTCGCAAGTCGAATTTTCAGTCGATCTTCTCAAACCGACTAGTCGCGACTCGCGACTTGTCGACCGCCGTGACAACAATGCTTTAAGCTTCTGCAAATAAGATCTAGGCACATTCGAGAAATTACCAGAATAATCCCAACAATATTTGTTGGCTTCCCACAATAAACAGGAACACGACTGTGACCCATTGTCATTATGGCATTCAAGGTCTCCCTGTAAGAGAGAGAAATGGAGAAGGTAGTCAAGCATAGAATGAGGGCAAGCAGTATAGACAGTAAAAAGTAAGCCATTGCCCTACAAAGAAAGAGTTCCATCTAGATCAATGGAAAAAGCCTTTGAAATAGGCGTCATGGCATCTTTTGCTGTCTTTTCAGTCAGCTCAAGTGCTCCAGCAATTATAGTTGTCTCGTCATGTGTCAAGTCCCCTCCTTTACCAGCCTAAGAATATAGTACAAAAAGAAAATAGGCAGCATGAGAGAGAGAGAGAGAAAGAGAGAGAGTGATGGCTATCGCTTATTGCTTGTAGAAGAGGCTCCTGGGAGTTGGCAGCTTCAACTTTAAAATTAAATTACATAATATAAACCAGTTACACGGAAAGTGGATTGGAAAAAGTACCTCATTTCCATGGAAGTCTACAAATGTCTTCAGCTCTGCTCTACGCAGAAGAGCAGCATGTCCTTTGCCCAACATCCAATCCAAAACCTAGACGTAATTCAACGCTAAACAAAATTTATCAACTATAGTAATAGAAATATACAAGTTACAGAGTAGAGAATTCTTGAGTCATTCAATTCATTACCAATTCAAGGGCAAAGGGAAGAAACACAAATAATATTGTCAAGGAAACTTGTATCTTGTCAACAAACAGTTGAATTATGTTTTTTGCTGGTACAAAATTTATGAAAGTTACAATAAGAATGTCGGTTAATAACTTTACAATTTAAATATACAGAAACAATAACTCACTCAATCTTTTCACATTTATTGGATGCAGTTGGCACAAAAAATAACTGAACACATATGTACGAAGATTATCAGTTACACCTTACTGATTGGGTAGGCAATTGGGAAGAACAACCATAAAAGGAGCTGGACCAAAGGTGCCGCTGCTGCTCCGACAGTCAATCCATAACGGGTACAGATTGCTTGAGGCATAATCTGTTAGTAATTAATGAATACCACAAATCAAAAAAAAATAATAAGGAAATAAAAATGATCTATTGTCTGAACACTCTCGTTTAAAAACAGCTTTTTAATTCATTATAAAAGATATTCTACCTCAGCAAACATAAGGATAAGCGTCACTGATAGCAAAATTGCTGCCCATGGAGGTAGAAGCTTGTCTAGGAATATGGGAAGAGACTACAAGACAATGAAGATTTAATCGCATATGTTTAGAAATATTAGCATAATCAAATACGCAATTAGAAGCAAGTCTAACCTCCATTGCTAAAGAATTACCGATCAAAAGTGTGCAAAGCAATAAGTGCTGATTTTTTACCACTGGATAAATTTTAGCTGTCAAAAGAAAACACTTCAACAATTCCATTAACTATCATTCGCTAATTCATATCAAAATATACAAATATAACATGCAAATTTCATAACAACATTATTCATTAGTTTCATCCGCATACAAGGGATCAAATCACATTAATCTGTAAAGCTTAAAAAGGTAAAAATCAACAAGTTCAAGTCCCTATATTTCCAACATTTTTTTTATTTGGGGTAAAGTTTGCTAACAGAAACACAAATACTGACACACACCTGCCTCTATCAAATCTCAAAACCTCAATCTCTTTACAAAAAGAAGATTATTATCCAATTGCCTACAATGCTTAAGATAAGCTCCTACATTCATACCACAGAATCTTCACTCACAGTGTCACTAAGTATTCTATTCAACTAAAAAAACAAATAAAGCCCTTAATATTACGCATATACACTCGATATTTAGACCAAACTCTCATCTTCTGATCAAAATAACACAAACCCAAATTAACAAGTTCAAGTTTCCACAATTCCAACGTTTTTCTTTATTTTGCTAAATGTTACTTGCAGAAACGCAAATACTGACACATGCATGCCTCTACCGAATCTCGAAACCTCAATCTCTTTACAAAAAGAAAATTGTTATCCAATTGTCAGCAATGCTTTAGATAAGCTCCTACATTCATACCACAAAATCTTCACACACAGTGTAACTATGCAAGTATTCTACTCAGCTAAAAAACCAATAAAGCTCTTAACTCAAAGCATACACACTCAAATTTCAACCAAATTCTCATCACCTGATTAAAATAACTCAAACCCAAATTAAGAAATAACATAAATAGAAAACCTAAAAATTTATAGATACTGTGACTAAGTATTATACTCAGCTGAAAAATCAAATAAAGCTCTTAACTTTAAGCAACCACACTCAATTTTAGACCAAATTCTCATCTTCTGATCTAAATAACACAAACCCAAATAAACAAGTTCAAGTGCCTACAATTCCAACATTTTTTCTTAGGTAAAGTTCGCTCGCAGAAACGCAAAATAGTGACACACACATGCCTCTATCGAGTCTCGAATCCTCAACCTCTTTACAAAAAGAAGATAAATATCCACTAGACAACAATTCTAAGGATAAACTCTAACATTAGTACTACAGAATCTTCACGCATAGTGCGACTAATTAACTATGCAAGTGTTCTATTCAGCTAAGAAACCAAAATAAAGCTCTTAACTTTAAGCAAATACACTTAATTTTTTCTATCAAGTTCTTATCTTTTGATCAAAATAACACAAACCCAAATCAAGAAATGACATAAATAGAAAACCCAAAAATTTATAGACAGTGTGACTAAGTATTATACTCAGCCAAAAAACTAATAAAACTCTTAACTTTAAGCATAAACACTCAATTTTAGCCCAAATTCTCATCATCTGATCATAATAACACAAACCCAGATCAAGAAATAACACAAATAACAAACCCAGTTAATTTTACAAAAAATTAAAGAATTTTTTTTTTGATACTCACCAGCATGCTTACGATCTTGAGGACGACCAGACTTGATAAGAACCTCAAGGTCTACAAGACCAAGAGACATAAGACCAAGAGTAAGCCCGGCCATAAGCCCAGCAAACAAAACCAAACCTATACTTAGAAATATATACAGCACAAACTCTGTTCCACAACAGGGTGTATCAGCTCCCATCTTCTTCAAGAAATCTTGATGGGCTTTATTATATTTGTATCTATAGCTAATTTATTGTATGTATAGGTGTTTTCTTGATTACATGGGAGAAGGTACAATTATTCTTTCATTTATTAGCAACATGGAGTGGCAACATGTAGTGGAAGAACAAAAGAGATGATTCTATATTTGATTTTGGTCCGCTGATTTATTATTCTTGTATTAATCTAAGACTGATTATTATGTTATCTAACCATGTTTTTGTTGCTATTAAGGGACGGTTCCGGACTTGTACCTAACTTTTAAGTTTTAATTACTCAAGAAAAATACTTTAGGCTCCACAATGAAAAAATAATAGTAGTAAATTAGAGCATCCCCTATAATCCTTAGCTAAACAACATTAATACATACTATAAATATAAATAAAATATAGACATTATGTAAAAAAAAATTTATTTTCAATGGTACATTCCCCTTATTTATAAATTTAGCTAATCTCTTGATATTAATTATATTTGTTGAACCACTACATATATGTAAGAAATATGTAAAAACATTTCTAATTACCTTTTACCATATTGAAATAATATATTATATTTATAACGATCTAAAATTTTAGTAACATACTATTTTTAAAATATAGCTAAACAATATAGTCAATATCATCGAAGTACAATGTTTTTATACAGGTTCAACAAATTTTACATATTGTCTTATATGTCCAATTTGGCCAACACCATTGAAGATTCTCTTAGTTGATATTTTCTAGACCTTACAATTCGTTCGTATTGTATACTTTTATGTCGTGTATTTTTATGTACTTGAAAGTTAAAAACAAAATCAACATGTTCACGATCCGTGTACTTTTGTGTTCGTGTACTTTTATTTCGTATCGTATTTTCGTGTAAAACTGAATATTAATATTAATTAAAATAAATAAATAATATAAGATTTGTAGGTAAAAATTTATGAAATATAATATATATATATATTTAGATCACATTTATATATATATTATAAAATTAAGTAATTATTTTAAAAATAAATATGCATATATCTATTATAAATATACACATATTCATTATAAATATAAATATTTAATTGTTATATTTATTTATGTCGTATAGTTCGTGTTGTGTCGTGTACTTAAGGGAAAATACAAAACCGATACTAAATCTCGACCGTGTACCTTTGTGTTCGTGTATTTTTGTGGCGTGTACTAAATAGGCAAACATTTTTCGTGTTGCGTAAGTCGTGTCGTGTTCAAATTAGTCGGGTCTAATATTTTCTTGATATTAACTATTAATATAAAATATATTTGTTTTTGATACATTTCGATGATAACATCAATTTTGATCGTAAAATCAGTACTTTTTTTTGTAAAAATTAAAAAATGGTCTTTTTTTCCAGAAATATGAGCCTTATCCAAAATATAATATTTAGATAAGAAAAACACTTTTTGTAAAATGAATATCAAATATCTTCTTACCTGTTTTTAACAAAAAGTAAGGAAAATCGAAAATTGAGTACATAAAATAGTTCTAAAATAATACAATGTAGATTTTAATCGGCAAATTAATATGATTGTATAGGGTCCATCCTATTAATTATATAATGACAAATTAAAAATTTTGCATGACATTTTGATATTTTATAGCCATTCTGTTAATTGCATGATGGGTTAATTGTACGATGATGAGTCAGGTAACATTTTCAAATAGTTTTGAAATTCAATTTCGGATAAGCAGGGGTGATCCGGTGCGGGCGGTGCAGAACCTCAAAAATTATATAAACCGCACCATGAAAATGCAGTGCGGTGTTATACGGTTTGTGCGGTTTATTTATTCAAAAATATTAATATTTATATACAAATATAATAAAAAATTAGCTAAAAAGGAAGCTAAAACAATATATTTTTGATTAAAAATAAACAAATGTTGATAATTTAAAAATTTGTAAGCTAGCATTTAGGCAAAACTATAGTAAACAAGAAATGAATCTATAACGTATAAATATATCTATATATACATTATATTATATTATATATATATATATGCGATACGGTTTGAACCACAATGTTAAAATGTCAAACCGCAAACCGCACCGCAAAATTTGTCAAAAACTCAAACTGCAACTGCACCACATAAAAATAAAAACCGCATTTTACGGTGCAATGTGGGACAATGCGGACGGTTTTTGCGATTCGATGATCACCTTACGGGTGTAAGCATGCATTTCTCAAATGATAGTTAGTAAATATTAAATCAAAATATGTTAATAATGTTATTGTAAATATTGAAAATACTCTCACTTCCTCACAAAGCCCAGTGATAAGTTATTAAAGAACTATACACGGTGCCTGTTTGGTAAATCTGAAAATAAGTAATTTACGACTTAAAATGGATAAGTGAATTATAAGTGATAAGGAAAAGAATACTTATAAGTTAAATAAGTGTTTGGATAGTTTTAATTATAGGTTAGAATTTTTTTTTTCTTAAATAAACTAAAATAAATAATTAATAAATATAATTATCTAAATTCATGAATTTTAATTTAGATTAACATTTAAAAATACATATTTTAAAATTGAGGTTAATAAATCAGCGAAAAATCAAAATAAGTTGAGAAAAAGTATGTCGTTACCAACATTCAACTTATCAGCTTATAAATTGTAAATTCAACTTATTATAAGTTGGGTCGACAAACACTCATAAATAAATTGTTACGGATTCATAAGCTATAAGTGGCTTGTAAGTTTGGTGCCAAACAGACCCGATCTCATTCCTTTTGCATGAATTACATGAAAAAAAAGTAACAATCCTAACCGCATATATCAACATCAATTGTTCGTAATTCCGCTGATAATGTATTTATACCACATTAGTAAACACATACTCCGTCTGTCCCTTTTAATTATTTATATTTTTTAGAGAGTATCCGACACATATTTTAAGGTACATATAAAGTATAATTCTGTAATTTTTTTTTATAATTTTGTTTTTCTAAATAAAAATTAAAACATTTAACTTTTATTCAGAAAAAAAAATTATAAAAATAAATTACATAACTATATTTTTTATGCACCTTAAAATGTGTGCCGGACACTTTCTCAGAAATGTAAACAATTGAAAGGGACCGAAGGATTACTTTATTTAAAATGAAATTATTGTCAGTAACACTACTATAACAAGAATTCATTGAGCTTCCAAACTCTTGATTAAGGAGAGATTAACACTAACCCAAGTCCTAATTAGTAGACAAACACATGTCTAAGATCCTCCGCCAGCTCACTGGATTATATAAAACCCGTCTTTGGTGTTGTTTTTATTGTCATCTTAAACATAATATTGTTTTTTTTTGCTAATTTACATCATGTCATTGTTGTCATTACCTATTTATACAAATCAACATTGTACTTCACAAACGCATATCCTTTAACTACCGGCATATTATTTGGTCAATTTGATTGGTAGGTACCACCGAAACAGCATAACAATAAAATAATGGTCATAAAGATTGCACGAGCTTATTTAGTTTTGTCCAATTGGTATGAAGTGCCATCGGTTTCTACATACCGTGCGACAGTGGAAGAAGTTACAGAAATATTGCCACATGTTACATGGCTGTGCATGTAAACATGTGGAACTAGATGAGTCATGAGAGCCTAGGTATGATTTTAAGGCGAGACACGTCAACTCACATGGAAATATCAGTCCGGTTTATTACATTGTACAAACAGTAGTAATGATTCATAACAAATCAAACATATACGGTTGATTATATTATATAATTGTAAATTGAACGGTCATCGTAATAAATACCAAATCAAACATATACAGTTAGTCACACTACAAAATCGTCACTAAACACATACAGTTGATTATTATATAATTATTATAAATTGAACAATCATCGTAATAAATACCAAATCAAATATATACAGTGAATCACACTGTAAAATCGTCACTATAGATCATACCGAATCAAACGTGTATTTTAAGTTACACGTTTATGTATCTTTTGGTTTCTTAGTGAGACATGTTTAGATATTTCTGAATTCGCCCTGCGAGTGCAAGGTTCACTTAGTGATGTTTACACAGGTAGTGATAGCCAAATTCCATATGGGCTACAAAATGTCACAAATTCCTTAGGTCCAACTCCAGTTAAACTAAAACCTTCATAATATCTCGGTACATAACATGTGGAATTCTTTTAGATAAACTAGGCAGCTATATCAACAAAAATGGGCAATTTAAGTGGAAACTGTCACAGTTTTAATAATATCATACATTGTAGGGACCACTCACATTTAGCTGATTTTTGCAACTTGATATGGAAAAAGGACATGTTAAGAGAGGGAAAAGAGCTCCTGAGATAGGGCATACTTTATGTTTTGTACTTTCAGTCTGGGGCATGTCATTTAAAGGTGGAGAAACTGGCTACGATTGAGTTATTTTCTGGGACGTTGGTTTTGTGTGTGGTTCTGTTTCCTTATCTCTTTCCTACAGTCTCTTCTATCACCTATAACACACATTCTAACATTATAAATTCCCATGCATTATCACTTCCCTTTTTCTTCTTCTATTACTACTCGAAAATCGGCGGAAAATAAAAGAAAACAGCCATGCCAGAGCAAGAACCTTGCTTGCTTGATAACCTGGAATGGCCAGAACCTGACTTACCTTACAGTGACACCATCCAAGAGCTTCATGCAGCTATTGAAAAAGATTGGGATTCCCTTAGGAGATCCGCATGCCAAACTGCAGCAGGAAGAGCGTTGTGGAAGCATGTGATCCATGACCCCCTAGCTGAATTTCTTGCTGGAGAAACATACCTGAAAAGCCTTTATGAGAAGATTAAGAAAGACAGGATCAACAATGCCAAGGAAATATCTGGTGTCATTCTTGCTGTACGGACGCTTTGGTTTGATAATAACCTTGAAGCTGCAGTTAATTCATTTGGAGGAGCAGCACAGGTTGTTCTTCTTGGCGCAGGTTGGTCCCCATTTTTTTTTCGATTTTTTTCCTGGCATTGTACTCCACTGCTGATATTAGGCATTAGCCACTGCAAGCATAGGTACTCAGCTATAAACAAAACGCTCATCAAATAAATCTTGCAATAATTAAATTAAATAATTACCTTCCCGTCTTAAGCTACTTCGTATTATACAAATTAACATGAAAAATCCAAAGATTTATATGTAGGCAGCACAAAATGGCCATTTGTAAGCTACAACAATAAATCGATCTGTGTTGACAAGGGACTACTCACTATGGCAGACTTCCCTTTCAAGATGTGACTATTGTTACATACATGGTTGTTTCACAACCTTATGATTAAAATAAAATAAAAAATCTAACCTATCATCAGTCTATATAATGTGTAGAGAAAATGATCATGAAAAACAATTAACAAAAATTAAGTAATGCAAAGCCAAAATATTCAACTATTCAAACATGACTCATCTGTGGGGTTTCTGCAGTAATTGGCAATTGTACATGATAATGATGTGTCTATTGAAGACAGCTTGCATATACAGATCACATGTGAATTGTGATAGGTGTAGCCAGTGGCAGAACCATTAAGAGCCTTACTTTACTCAGGCTGAAGCCCTAGCTGAATAGAAAAAATTGGTTAGCAGTCCTTACAAAAAGAATTTGATTAAATACCCTTCTCCCTACACAGTACTTAACATTACTTTAGAGTACAATATTAAACATAAATATAACTCAAAGGTAAATTACCTGCAGGAATGGATGCAAGGGCTTATCGTTTGAGCTTCTTGAAAGAAAGCGATGTTTATGAAGTCGACTTTGCAGAGGTCTTGCAAATGAAAAACACGATAATACAAGCAGCAATGAATTCAACAACTGAATGTCAGCATCTAATGGTAGCAGCAAAATCACTAAACAGAGTGGCAGGTGACATAAAAGATGACAATTGGCTTGAAAAACTTCAAATATCTGGATTTGTGCCACAGAAGAAGACGGTGTGGATTCTGGAAGGTATTCTCTATTACCTTCCCCACTCCCAAGCAATGGGAGTGCTAAAGACAATAGCGGAAAATTGCACTCTAGCCCACACAATACTCCTAGCGGACTTCATGAACAAGCAGTCTACAGCATTGTCCAGTTCTGTCTTCCATTTCTATAGTGACTGGCCTGATCAGCTCTTACCATCTTTAGGATTTTCTGATGTTAAGCTTTCACAAATTGGTGATCCTGATGCCAATTATGGCTTATTACCTGATCCCTTAAATCTGTTCAATAAGCTCCGCAGCTTGCCAAGAAATCTCCAAACCCACCCAGATGATGGAACACCATGCCGTCGTTTGTATTTGGTGCAGGGCTCAGGATCACCAAGCCAAGTAATTCCTTAAAAGACTCAAAACTCTAGTGAATTGAGTCCTTATACATGTCAAATTCACAAATCCACAGCAGGTGTATGCAATTATGCATCATACATTTTGTGCGGCCATAGTAATACAAATAGCAACATTGCTGCTACATGAGGCCATTTATCTTCATGCAGCTCACGAACCAGCATGAGAAATATATCAAGTTGCGAACAGCTTATTACATCTATAGATGACTTCTACTTTAGGGGACATTTTCAGAATGCTGAAATTCTCCTTGTCCAAATATCAACATAGTATTTAAGCTAATAATTCATGTCTTACAGATGGCTTAATTTCCGCTCAGGAAGTAGGAGACACTACGTAAGCTATTGCTCAAAAGAAGGTTTATAGTGTGATGGTTGAAGGATTTAACCTCCTAGAATTTGGAGGCTAGCTAACAGAATAGTTGTAGACTTTACAACATGACCTCCTAAGCCACGAGTTTCATTCCAGGCTAATATTCATCAGTGTTGCAAATAAAAAACTTTCATATAATTTAATAGTACTGTGATGGAACGGTAAGTCCCTCTGCATAAAATTTCAGCAGAAGATTCTCGTACATTCTAATATAAAAAAATTTCTGACAAACTTGATACATGAATGTTTCACAAAAAAATTGAGTGAACATGTATCTTTGCTAGAGGAACAATAGAGATAATTCAAACGATAGAGGTAAAGGTGCATTTTTCTGGTGCAACCGCGGCGAAACACATAAGCTGGAATAACTCCAGTGAATCCAAATGTACCATAACTATTCTAAAAAGTACTCCAAAAATTCAATGTGATATAACAAACAAGCATATTTTTAATTAAGCCCTTCCACTCAATACTGGATAAGGTGATTTTTTTTTCCTTCTAGCAATCATAAATAGAATTAATATACAAGATATTGTATAAAATTAGAAAGAAGACCTACTTCAAAAATTATGGTAACATATTCCAAAAAATCCGTACTAAGGAATCAACATGATCAAATTTCAAGACAATCCTTAATACCCTGCTCAAAACTGTTGAGGGAAGATATTGTGTCCATGAGTGCATCTGCCATCTTTTGTCTGCAGAAGAGGCAAGTAAACCAATCTTTAGAAAGAGTAAGACGTGGGTTCTCAGACAATCCCTTGCTTCAATGTAAGACAATTTTTTATATAGAGGTATAGTGTAGCTGTATGCCATAGTAGACCCCTCTTCGATATTTGATGAAACCTTCTGTTGAATTTAATAGTAGCAAAGAGAAACTAACAGGGGACATGTAAGATTGTTTTTGAGGAATTTAATCAAGTATCATTTTTATAGTAGCAAAGAGCCACAAGTCACTCTCAAACCTTTAATCCTCCAACATTTACTAGTTGAAACTTGAAAGTTTAAGTCTAGACACCTATATTTCCCAAGAAAACCATCAATGATACATCTATACTAAACTATAATAACCGGAATGGGGTATAATTTGTTGTTTGGTTAACCCCTCATTTTGGTTATCTCTTTTCATCTTAACCGTCGGATCTTCTTCATCAAATAATCAGAGTCGTTAGATCCAAATACTAAAAAAATACATTACACAAGTTCTCAGGTTCGAATCCCGTCAACAACAAACATTTATATTATTATTTATAAAGATACATATAAGTTCTCAGGTTCGAATCTCGTTAACAACAAATATTTATATTATTATTTATAAAGATATATATAAATTTTTAGGTTCGAATCTCACTAACAACAAAACCAAAGATTACTAAAGCGAATACAATCCTTATCATGATGTTTACCTGTTGGAGGCAAGCTGAATATCAGCAGCATTTGCCACGCCACTAAGTGAGGTGAAAGATCTGAAAATTTAGGGTAAATATTTAGACAACTAATATTTTCCACAAGAATAAGCCATTTAGAAACTTGCATCTACAACCCATCTATATCTGATATTAACCAGCGAGATAAATTAAAGTAAAAGCAAAAGCAACCAAGGGATGCCACATCAAATATGAACTTCATAATCATTGTACACGATGTTTGGCATCTTCACTCTAATCTTATATATTATAGTTACTTGTGAAAAGTAAAAAAAATAAAAAAAAATAGGAGATATTTCACACTACTTTACCTTACAAGGTCACTGAGTTTAGCTTCAGCTTCCAATTTTACTGGATCTTTATCATCGAGTAATGATGCTGCATTGTTCACAACCAGCTTAAATGTGCACACCTATAATTAAAAATAAATAAATTAATATTATATCGTCTTCCATTCCAAACGTAGTTCAGATTCGTTTAACATATTAAAATTAAACTAGCAACTCATTTATACCAATAGCTGTGTATATCCCAAATAAAGATCAGAAACTTCTATATTAGCAGCTCACATTCAAGGTAGTAAAGCAAAAAAACTCTGACCTACTTATATCCACGGAAGGCTGATTCGTCTAATATCTTACATATATCTTCGACAATTTTTTTTTAATTACTCAAGTCTTGTTTTTACACACCAAACTATCTATACTGAGTTACAGTATATGCAAACAAATGAAATGTTCAAGACTAAGCAAATATTAACATACTTCAACTCCAGTATTAGCTTGAAACGTAACCAACGAATCCCGGTCTTCGAGAATACAATCCCTAGCCGCTGATTTAAGCAGCTTCTGAACATCCTCCAAGTCCTTAGCAGTATAATCTAATTTGCCATTTGCTATCAAATTCAACAACACAAGAAGCAATTAAACACTTCAATTAACAGTACGTAATACTTATGCATATCACGATAGCAAATTACAAAGGAAAAGAGAGAGTGTTATAATTAACTGAGAGAAAGATAAGCAAACTGGAGACTATTGCGAGATGCATCAATAGGTGCTAATACGAATTTAGACGCCTTCTTCTTCTGCTCTCTTAGCCAATCTTTTGGTCCTGCTGCATTTTGATAATGTACTTACATTATTACCATAACAATAACGGTAAAAGTAAATTCTCCGTAGATTAATAGGCTCCTGATCGAAGAATTTATTCAGTAATCCAGATTCCAGAACGACAATGTTTATAATTCAATTGAGATTATTAATAAAGTATTAGGCACATTGAGAGAGAGAGAGAGAGCGCATATAGGAGTATTAGACTAGTAAGACTTTTGTGTGTGTGTGTGTGTGAGAGAGAGAGTATACATATTCGAAGTTATTAACTATGCACAGTGACACTTTTGAGAGAGAGAGAGAGATGAGAAACATATTTTTAATCAAAGTTATTAACTACTATTACAGTATTACTTGAGACTGAGAGAGAGAGAGAGAGAGATTAATGTATATAATTCAATAGATATTACTATTAAGTATTAGCAGAGAGATTGTGAGATAAGACATAAATTAAATCCAAGACATGAACTACAAAGTATTACTAGAGAGAGAGAGAGGGAGAGAGAGAGAGAGAGAGAGAGAGAGAGAGAGAGACGCACAAATGCCGAAGGAGAGAGCAGAGGCGTTGAGAGGATGATTGAGAGAAGGAAAGAGGGAGAAAATGGAGAGTAAAACGACGGCGTCTCGGCGACGGAGATGAAGTTGTTGAACGGGAGGTGGTGGTGAAGTGGTGGTGTGCAGTGGCGGAGATAAGGCGGGAAAAGTGGTGGAAGGGGGCGATTGGATAAGGGTGATTATTGGCGGGGTCATGGCGGAAGTGGACTTGAATTTGATGTGCTCTTCAAAATTGGTAAAAGATAGAGAAATATGATGAAAAAACATAAAAATATGGAGATGCGGGGGATCGAACCCCGTGCCTCTCGCATGCAAAGCGAGCGCTCTACCATTTGAGCTACATCCCCATGATTGGTAAGTTTCAATCTGAAGCTCTATATATCCAAAAATAATATGGAATAAACGAAAAATAAAAAATATCAGAGCCAGGTTTCGTTCCTGGGACCTGTGGGTTATGGGCCCACCACGCTTCCGCTGCGCCACTCTGATTGTCATTGATATAAAAGTGGACGTGAAAATTTTTAAACTATGAAAACAAAGAGAATAAAATAAGTGAAACTTTACATCCCTGATTTTTAGTTGGCTTTGATCAATTATGCATTCATGCTGAGGGGAAGGGAACTAAGGTAATGATGATTGATGAGCATGAGAAGAATCTGCAACTTCTACCGGTACACGTTGAGTGGCTCTCACCGGTGTAAGAACACATAATCAAATTCTGTCGAGGCGAAGGGAAGAGTTTCAAAATGTAGTACAGTATGGCAAGAGCTAGTGAATGTCATAACATCTCGTAATGGTCCCTAGGAAGATTGCATTACTAAGTAACCACGAGAGCAGTCTCGTAGCACGGTGGTACTAATCATCTGTAGTCTAGACTCTGTTCTGTGAATTCTGTCTCATAACTTCCTCACCAATCCACATTGATTTTAAAGTGAAATTGATGTCTTTATATTATTGTTGTTTCATGTAGTCATAATATTTCAATATCTTCAGTTACTACCTGGCCTTGTGTTGAAATATTCAGATTTTTTGTACCTTCTGCTTACATGATCATCAAGTGGATTTTTTTCTTAAAAATTATGTATTGCTAACTTTCTATGCCATTCAACAAATGTTTGCTAGTGTGCTGACAATGACAAAGTTAAACAAGAGAGAGGACACCAAGATCCTAGTTCAGGCAAAATCGATCATTTTTCTTCTGGAAAATAATTGTAAATGCCCCAAATATTCGAGTACCACATGTCAGCTGCCTGCTGCTTTTATATAGACGTAAATCTGACTTGAGCACAGGACCAATTCGCTATAACAACAAGAATACAGAAGCAAATGGAAGACATCAACTTGAATCACAAAGAATGAAATCATCTGAAAGACAACTGAATTTCTTCTAGGGTTTTCCCTTTGGTTTCAGGGACCAAAATGGCTGCAAATGCCAGTGTGAGAGCGCACATTAGCATGTAAATACTAAAGGTTCCTGTAAAACATGTAGAAAGCGCAAATAGTAAGAATAGTTGCAGTTAATCTAGCAGGTACTATAAAGACATTAGACAAAATGATTCAACATGACTTGAGCAATAGCCTGCTACATGTAAAATCAAACAACATCGCGCTTAATACATAGTTAGGTGTTGTGTACAAACTACAAACTGCACATTTGTACGTATATCATTAAAAAGATATTATATACGGAGAGGAGGAATAGGGGGAACCTCCGCTACTCCAAGACAACATCAAAGGTGCAGTCATTGTGACCAACCAGGCAATGAACTAGTTTGCAAGTGTTGCGACACTTCCAGCAAGGCCTATGATTTTGATGGGAAGAATCTGAAAATAAAATATAATCAAAAGAAAAAAGAAGAAGAATCAAGAAGACAATTACATAATTGTAGTGAAGTTTATGTATCGGGAACATACCTCTTAGCACAATTTCAATCTTCTACAGATACAACCACGTACTAAACAATTTTTTAACAAGTCGTATAAAATGATCAACAGACTGCATAGAAATATAGTAATGCAGTGTGGTTACCTCAGACATGATAATCCATGGAATAGGTCCCATTCCAAGAGAAAATGCAATGATCATTCCCTGAGAAGTAATGTATAAACAAACAATATAATGTACACAAGACCAAGATCACTAGTGTGGAAGATTCGGTAAACTTACCACAACCCCAACCAATGATAGGATGCCTAGGATGCTATAGACGGTAGAATTATGAGACACAAAACCCTGCAATTACTTGTAATTGTAAGATTTTTCTTTTGGTAGTGATCTGAGTAGCTAACAGGCAGACAAGTGAGTTAGCCTTGAACCTTGATAATAAGTTTTATACTGATTCTTAGTCTCAAGATTAATTAATTTCAAACTGAGAAATCATGGCAGCACTACCTTTTCAAAGAAAGAAACTGCAACAACAAAGAGACTGATAGTCATCCCTGAGGAGGAGACCTATAACAAACCGTTATTTCCCATCGGATCAACTGCTATAGTGACCTTATTTAGAATAGATGACTATTTAACTTACTATGAGTAAAATTCGTCTGCCTGTTTTGTCCACCAAACATGTAGAAACTGCAGTGTCTATCACCTAAATAGTAGAAAAGATCATTACAGATGGCCTGATGGTGTACCGAAGTGAATGTGAGATGAAAATATATATAAAAAATGAGAAACCATCTTTCAGGCTATCCAGCAGAATGTACCTGAACAGCCCCAAGTCCAAAAGTAGCAGCATTGCTTGATGAAATCCCTACTCAATAGAGTTTAATTCTGTAACTAACAGTTAATATACTATAAAATAATTTACCCCTTTCCTTGATAAGTTTAAGAACAGTTAACGAGGGAATTACACAAAGCAAAGCAGGCTAAGCTATGTACAACCGCATTTTTTTACTATATATAAACAAATTATACAGGTTTAAGCATCTGAAAGATTTAATATAAAAACATACATTTTGTCATGACATGTAACTTGCTGCAAGAATAAATTCTATAATCCATCCACCATTTACAAACTGATGTAAACATCAAACTTAAAGCAATATAAGCCAACTGATAAATTATGAAAAATGCTCCACAGTATAAATTACTCCACTAAGATAATTTATCAGCATCAACATAACAACTCGCCAGCAGATTCAAAAATGGTAGTTGAATAGAATAGAACACCATTAGTTCCAGATAGCTGTTGAAGGACAAGCAATCCAATTCCTATCTGCAGGTTACAAGTATGGAAAAGTACAGTGCATGTCTCTTCTATTAATACTTGGCATAAATATTCAAAATAAAGAGAAAAATGAAAAATACTAATTCCTAGCTTTGCAGCCCGGTAAATACCCCTATTTTCTTGGTAAGAAGAGGTTGACGGTTCGTGCCTCAGTGGAGGCATGTGGTGGGAGTATTTAAATTACTATAATTTACCTTTACTGAGAATAGAAGAGAAGGAAAACATTAGAATATCTGTAATCTTACCATCAGAGGAAACCAATATCTTCTTTGTTTGAGGTCCCCAAAATGGATTGCAGTTCTTCTACTTGTTGATGCCACAGACCTCTAAACAGTAATTAAGACAAGCAACGTGATTTAATGACAAAATGATGCAAGTTCTGAAGTTGAATTTGCTAATGTATAAGTTACTCCTCACGAATCAGAGTAATTGTGAAAACTATTTTAGGTATTGCTTAGTTATAACTACAACATGATTAGCAATCTAAGTTGGCGTAAAATGCAGTGCACCTTTATTTCATTCACTTCAAGGGAAATATCAGTGTCAAATCCGCGAAGAACTTGCAGGGAAATTTCAAAATCTTCGGTCATGCCCATTTTTGCCTAGGTTCAACCAAGACTTAACTCAAACAATGCGATCATGTATAACTAGCATGGAATAGAGACTCTTTTAACAAAACGTACCAACCAACGAGGAGATTCTGGGATGAAAAAGAGTCCAGGAATCAACACCAGACAAGGCAATGTTCCTATCAGCAGAGGAAAAAGTAAATAAACTGTTTGACACATTGACTGATAATTAGTAAACTACATGTACTTGTGTGCATGTAGAACACACTTAATGGGAAAACAGGAAAACATGAGACGGGTATAGCAAGTGAGATAACTAGTTGACCATCAATCCAAGTAGTTTAGTGGCTTTGTCGTGCAGAGGTCTTTATTCGATTTAGTCCTCTTTATTGGCCTAATAGAGGGGCCATGGACCTCTTTCCATTATTATCGATTCACTTTGATGCATCATATGTTTTCCAGTGTTTTCCATTACATATACCTGACCTCCCTATTTATACGGGCATCTACATACCGTGGCATCTAAAACTGCTAGTACTCTCCAATTAACAAACAGCCCCAGGAAATAGGCCAACATTATTCCAATGGTGACCCCGAGCTTAAATACCAAAATATAAAAAGAATAATTGTAATACAATTTCACAAGTAAAACCAAACACAGGTGAAGTGTAAGAATAAATAAATAATTTAGTTCAGGCTACCTGATTCATTGAACCTAATCCTCCTCGCATATTCTGGGGTGCTATCTCAGCTATATATACAGGAACCTATGTTCAAAACAAAAGTTAGAATTGTATTAAGCAGCCCCATCTGCTGCATAACAGGCTTGCATTATTACATAGAAGTACCGTGTAAGAAATAATTCCAACACCGAATCCTTCCATTATCCTACCCATGTATAAAAATGAAGAATCCTAAAGAAACAAGATTACAAAGATTAGATACTCTGCATAAAGACGCATTAGTTTAGAGTCCATGTTTGTTTTATGGGAATTATACCCTCGAGTAAGGCCACTTTCACAAATTTTACCATATCTTTTATGCCATGAAGTAAGTTTCAATATTTTTAATTGTCTTTCACACAAATTAACTACAAAATGCTGAACAACAATCAATGGGAATATTTTAAGGCATAACATGTCATAATAATCGGGGAATTATAATCGCCATCCAACAAACATAGCCAGACTGTGCTAGAGCGTGTCAGTGGAGAATCTCACTTTCGTGATTGATTTAAGAATCCAACCGATGATATTAGGGATCGCTGCTATCATCAAAGACTGCAGGTAAAAAGCTTAAACTTACTATTGACAAAGCAAGTATGAACCAAAACTATGCAGAAGGCAAAAAATTAAATAATAAATTGATAAACATGTTTATAAAGAAAGTAAAGAAAGTACCCCTTTCCGTCCGATCTACTCAGAAATCTGTCCTCTAGCTATTGCCCCAACCATAGCACCTACATTCGACAAAGAACCAAACAAAGAAAACTGACCAAATACTCGTAGTTAGTAATTTTTTTCCAAATAAATTAAGGAGAATTTTACAAGTTATCGAAAAAATATAAATTTAAACCTCGGACACAGCAAGTCTGAGGTCCCTGGAGAGTGTATCTTGAGTAGGAGAAGAATAGCCACACTGTAACAAGTACAAAAGAGTTACCAAAAGTCAGTGTCGGCCCCGAAATTCGAGTGGTCATAGTCCAAATCAGTTTATGGGACCCTAATATACATATATCATGTAATTCTTATATATTTAGTTAAAGAAGTTAGAAACTTTTGGGTGCCCACACTCGAGTTCCTGGGCGCAAGTCTTGCTGACCTATAACCAGGGTCACCCCTGCCAAAAGTATATTCAAGGAAAAATTAGTAATCCTACATTCTCATTTCAGGTAGTTAACAAAAAGCATATAGAATTTGGATAACAACATTAACTTCTAATCTACCCTTTTCTCTGGCTTTATGTTTTCGTTACTTTTTTTATTTATCTAAATTTTACGATGACTGAAAATTGACACATTTATCAACACAAACACAACCCGAAACCCAAAACTGGGAAAAAAACAACCAGATACACAAACAACTGCTGCACCGATAAAAATTAATCCCTCGCATGGGCTAGCTAATAATTCTCGAAAATCAAAGATGCATGCAAATAAATTAAAAACATAGTAAAATGTCCACAGAAAGTTGTTAAAAATCAACATACAGTGAAACCAAAGTGGATAGGACCAAGAGCAACGATCAAAACACATGCAAGAACAGAAATGGAGCTGTCGCGAATAGCCTGCGACGAACCTAACATGCTAGACTGCCTGGAACTCATTCGATACCAACTTCCGGTATGTAACAATGGCTTACGTAGATCTTTTGGAAACCCGTCTTCACTATCCTCACTGTAATTCATCTTCTTTATTGATATCGCGATGTTTATGTAAATGTTGCGTCTTGTTTGATCTGCCATGTTAATACTTAATGTGTGTAATTTGTATTAGGGAAATTGGTAATGGCAATGAACAGAAAGAATGATCTTCTGATATATGATAACTATGGTTTGTGTTTTTGGTTTTCAGAAGTGATCTTTGTTTTCTTTTCGGAAAATATTTTTTTAACTTTCTACCCAAACAAACAAAAAATTTTAGAGGTAAAAATGCACCAATACATTACAAACTAATGACTGGGATCCTTAAACTATAATAAGATGAAACCCAATTATAATAAGATGAAATTCCGCGGCCTTAAATATACACCCACAAATTAAAACAAGTTAAAAATCGTGTCACGTTATTCGCGAAAAATTCGGTTTGGTTGAAGTTTTAACAATAGAACAATCCTAGCATGTTGATTTGCTATGAAAATTTAAAAATTAAAAAACAAAAAAAATTCCGACCTGCCGGATTCGAACCAGCGACCTAAGGATGGCTATTGTACAACAACTACAGTCCTCCGCTCTACCAACTGAGCTAAGGTCGGATGGATGTTGGACTTTGGCTTATTTTATATATAATTATAACAAGTTTGGTAAAAATTGTAAACATTTAATATCGGGCTGGACCCCTGGACCCCTGGACCCAAATATCAAGGAGCAGGAGGGATTGTAATCTGGTCTGGCCCATGAACAATTATTAGCATTTTGTACAGTTTCTCTATTTTTAGTAGAATATTTATGTTAGTAAAATGCATGGTTACGGATTTCGAAGGTTGAGATTCTGGTTTGTGATTTATTGGGCAATTTTTATAAAAACGGGTGATTTCAAATTTTGAATAATTTATCGGCGATTTTTGAAAAATTAGCTAATTTTTATAACCATGATAAAATGTCAAAAATAGTTAACACTGCTTTTTGTATCGCAATTTTTCTCTCAAAATATGTAGCCATCCAAAGTACGTTCAGCGTTTTTATTAATAAACATGCATTTTCTGTTAACTAATCTATTTACTTCTTTACGTGGCAAAAAAAAATCTATTTACTTCTTTATAAGACGTACTAAAATACGAATAATAATTGAGTAAGTATGGATAAATTGTATATTTAAATAACTTTACATACAACATGGGGATGTAGCTCAGATGGTAGAGCGCTCGCTTAGCATGCGAGAGGTACGGGGATCGATACCCCGCATCTCCATATTTTTTTTTATCTTCTCTGGAACATTGATAAGTTCTCACAAATCCATGCTCAGTTATCAAGATTATGCATAACGTTTTCTTAGTGCAGCAAAGATATATATATCTATTAGGGGCGTACACGGTTTGGCCAACCCGACCAATCTAAACCGAACCGACCCTATTTCGGCCGAATCAAACCGATTTTTTTCAACCCGATATATAGTTGGGTTGAAAAAATGTCAACCCGATTTAATTGATTTGGATATGGTTTTCGATAATTTTAAACCAATCCAACCCAACTCGATTAAAATATATATGTACATGCTAATAAGTTAATCCAAAATTATGTTTAGGCCATTTACATAAATCCATATATCTCTAAATCTAAATGTAACTTATAACCTCCGTGTTCATAGTTCATTTCGTAACAACAATAGATGTTTGATTAGTGTTATATTTTTTGCATTTATGATTCATTCCAATATTTAAAGCGTAAACAATATTATTAGTACTTTTGATGTCGAAAATTAGATGCTTAAGACTATTTAATATGGAGGATTGTAATATTGTTTTGAACTATTTTCAAGTGTTTTAAACTTTGAAACCTTATGTTTTATTATAATTTTTTATATTAATTTTGTATATTTAATAAACCGATCAAACCGATCCAAACCGAACCAAATCGAACAATACAAATTGGTTTGGGTTACAAATTTAAACGGTTTGGGTTGGTTTGAAATTTTGAAAACCCGAACTAATTGGGTTGGGTTGCTAAATTCTCCCAACCCGCCCAACCCGATCCGTGTACACCCCTAATATCTATAATCCTTACAAATCTTATGTACATCTGTGGTAAATTTTGTTATGTTTCATTCTATCGGTGAATACCGTTATACCGGATATGTTTGGTTTTGGTTAAAACTTCGATAATTAATATAAGTTCATTTTCCCGGTAAACTAATTTTGACAAACTTTATAAACTTCTCGTCTTGCATCTCACGTCCAAGCACAATCGGTATAGTAAATACTGGATACGTTTGGTATGGTTAGTACTTACTACTCAGTACTTCGATAATTAAAATATCTTCGTTTTGTCTTGTTTCGTTCATTATAAAATCCTCGGAGCGTGCTTGTTTGCTGCTGGTTCTAGTACCTGATTGAAATAGGCTATTCATTTACTTGACTGAGAATTTGCAATTTTATTGCACACAAGATATTCGAAGATTTACAAACTAGAAAGTTACATTAAGATAGAAAACAGGCCACATGTATGTCTTATACAGTAGATCCTGGAACATGTTTGACACAAACACAACTGAATTAAGAACATGACATAAGTATAGGTAGTTTTGCTCCAAGCTTTTCGTTGTTCATGCGTGCATCAACTTCACTACAGCCTTAGGTTCTTGAAAAGCCTGTCACACAAGAACAAAGGGTTCAGAATGTTGCAGAAAGCATCGTAGTTTAGTTTCTGTATTTCTCGAATATAATGCATATTCGAATTTGCATTACCTAGCATTATCTGCAATATTTTAACCTCTTACATCTTCCTACAGTGCAAGAAGTGTAGGCTTATAATAGCTTTCGGTGTCTGTCATATGTAAGGAATGTGCATTCCCATTATTCTTAAAAGTTGAGGGCCTTTATGAAAACAATGTTAAAGAGTATAAGATCCTGTTCGGGTCTTCCTCTACCACCTTAAGATTTTAGATGGGCTGGTTACTTAACATGGTATCAGAGCTCGTTTTAGGGAGGGACTCATGTTCGAGTTCTTCACCTTAAGGTTTTAGATGATCTGGTTATTTAACAAACAAAACATATCCACAGACCTTTATAACTACTATGATGTAAACACTTTGTGATCCAACACTAGGGTTGTCGTGACTCGTGAGTTGGGATTAACGAAAGAAGTTCAAGGAATGCGAGAAGCTATATTAAATATGGGGAACTGCATGTGTTAGCCTTATCAGGACAAGTAGCACCGGCTAGAGTATTTTAACTTATGTGTGACGGTAGGATATTTGTTTTTTAATATCATGTGCATTTTATTGTTATCTGAAACTAGCAAGATTAGATTTCATGTGTGTCTTTTAGGTATCTGAAATGACCTGCATAATTATATAATCAGATTCACCATTTCTTCAAATAAACTTTGTTTCTATCTTAGGAAGGATCTGTAAATGGTAAGAATGCCTAAATTTTGACATATTAGACTATAGTAGTGTGATTTACAGTATATTCTGCAGAACTTGTGCAATGCACTTGTTCAAACTGAAATACCAGGCATTTCTAAATGAACTACGAGCTCTGTTAATAGGCCTAACTTAGCAAGTCATGCATGTCCTTGACATTGAGTGAGATCAGACAGTTCAGTTCGATCTGTAGATGCCTAGATGGTTAAATATATTTAGATAGTTACAGAAAAGAAAAAAGAGTACCTCTGTTCATTATTGAACCCCCTGCCGTTGTTTCCAGTGGTTTTGTAGTTGGGTAATGGCACCTGGTCAGATTCTATCTGCATGATGTCCCTGACAAGGATTTCATAATGCCTTTTCACTTCCTCTGTGGACTTCCCGCCCACTGCCCTGGCTATGTTATGCCATCGGTCAGGGGTGTCCCTATCATATGTTGCCAAAGCCTCTTCAAATTGCTTGTTTTGCCTTTGTGTCCAGGTAGAGCCACAGTTACGCGAAGAAGTGATAGAATTCGATGCCATTGCTGTGAGGTGAAAGAGATTTTAGAGAAGTTGGAGGTAATAGCAAGGTAGATATTAAGAGAGTAATGTAACTAGGGTCAATCGATGAATTAAGAAAAGAAAAGATGAAAGCTAAGGAATGCCTCAGTCAAGGGAGAAGACTCGAGTCAAGAGATGGTATGGACAACAGGTTGCCATGCTAGCTCCTTATAAACTGGAGGAAGAAGTGGTCGATTGAACAAGTTGGTGAATATTTTATCGCTATGGGAGGTGCTACAAGATGTGATTTGTTTTCTTGTGAGCCACTACATTATACAATTCTAAGGCACAAGAGGTGAAGTAGATTCTTTGAAGAGAGTCTCAAAGGACAAGCCCTTTATGAATTCTGCAGAAAGTCGTTTTCTTGTCTTTTATTAGATCATCAGCAAGTGGATTTATTTCCTAGAGAATTTACCCAGCTGGTGGGATTAGATTCTTAATTCAAAGCCTACTTATCAAGATAGATGCGCCAACAATTTGAATTCTTATGCCCACAGATATAACACACTTAGATATTCTGACAGCTTTTGGGGGATATTGTTGCTTCAATTTCACACCAACTTGTTGAAGTTTTGATCCACACCCTCTAATTTGCAATGAAGTGCTTCAGAATCATCAACCTGAAGTACGTTAATCCTCTATTCATGTTTCTTTGCTAATATTCAAGATGTTCAAACGACATCTAGCCTATAAATGCACTGTTAATACTTGTACACTGATGTTTAACTTCTCAGTTGCCAAAATATATAGTTGAGATCTCCAAATTCCCCAGCGCGTAAATGTCTAGTATCAATCATTAGCAATACTCAGTTTTTACACACCACAACGGAAAATTTACATGGTGAGATGCCAAGGCCAACATGTTTGGACAAAATTAGGTCACAGATATTCTCCCCCACTCTAATCTTCTTATTATCTACTTATATTATCCTATTTCTCAGTAGAATATATGCTTGAGGTATGCACTAATGCACGTCATTATACGTGGGAATGATGCCTTATTATGCTTCTATCTCTAAATAGCATTAGAAAAGGTTTATGTTGGCGGTTAAAGCAACTGTATGATCTGCTTGTTGGATCTTATTGTCTCTGATTCAGTACAGCCAACTTGTTTCCTAATTTTATGGAGATATTGAGTTAGTTCACTTGGTAGTTAAAGTAGCTGGGATTGCAATCCTTTTGAGTTATTCTGTAGCAACTTTTTACTTTGAAGTATTGGGTCCTTTTATGCAGACACACTATCCTTGGTTGACTTCACATCCTTTACACAGTTGAGACCTTTAAGTAATGCAGTCATCGACGTTTTTACTTTCTGATCAAAACATCAAACGTTGTTATTTTTCAGTGCTTAAAATATCAAGTAGATTGCAAATACCAGTATTTTCTGCCCAACTGTTTTAGCGGAGCTTCAATGCACTATATATCCCTGTCTTGTTAAAAAATTAATGCTGTTAGTGTATTCTGATAATGAAATGCCTCGAGTTCATTGAAACATCATGATCAAAATATTGAGGCCTTCATCCGAAATCTGGAAGATTGGCCGTGTAAAGTCTATTCAGTGTATCCAAATTTAGCTGATTCAGAAAGTATGTTAAAGAATACTATCATTGTACAACAGTCTGCATCATACGACGCAGCAATTTTATTATTACAGATCATCAAGAATACATTCAGCAATGTAATTACAGTTCTGTCAAGTAGACAACTTGCAGGGGTCCCTGGCTTTAAGAATTAAGATACCTGCAGCATTCAGTTGGAGGGCCATGCTTATAGGTGAGATACTGATATGCAGGTGATTGCTCTGGAGTCTGTACAGCAACATAGTCGTATCTCTTATACGTAGAGTCCTTCGGTGCATGGACCTCAGTATGAAACCGAAAAACACAGCCATCCTCTGCTCGTATAATCTGAAATTCGGAAACACAGATTTTTCTTGTTAGGTAGCACTTTGTTGAGTAACGTTTTGCTACGATTGACAACGACAAATACAACCAATACCAATATACATAGCTCTGATACCATGTTGAGTAATCAGCTCAGCAAAAACCTTAAGGTGGTAGAGGAATGCCTGAACAAGATCTTATACTCTTTAACACACTTATCTGTCTGTTAGATAACTAGATATCGGTTTTAAGCCCTGGCATGACCATGTCTCAGACAGTTTAGGACCTAAAGTAGTTAGGCTCTTCATTATGGTAGATAAGTGAACCTAAAAACTGACATTTAGCAACTTACAT
This sequence comes from Apium graveolens, assembly GCF_009905375.1. Lineage (NCBI taxonomy): Eukaryota > Viridiplantae > Streptophyta > Magnoliopsida > Apiales > Apiaceae > Apium > Apium graveolens. Next base: position 5,442,997 of record NC_133648.1, on the reverse strand, counting down.
GGTCCACTCCACTACTGGAATAAGCTTGAGAACCCTACATTTGAATAAAGTGAAGATTGAAATACTGTGAGGATCTCAAGTCTTTATATCTATATGCAAAAGTAGTAAAAGGTTCTCTTGGTGATGGATTCTTCCAGATGATAAGGGGATATTTGAGGGGAGGCATAAGTTACATGAACAACCAATAAGAATGGCATAATTTCAGTTGAGAATTATATTTTTAAAACAATGATCAGAGAGAACAATGTAGGCTAAAGCGGAATATAATCAGACATTTAGCTGTTAAGTAACCAGTACATCTAAAATATTCGTACGTGAGACCCTTCCTAAATTGAGACATGATACGCCCTAAAATTTTAAGATTTTATAGGAAGACTCCAACATGATCCTACGCTACGTCACGGGGATATAAATATAGCATCTCTAGCTACCACAGCATTGCATAAATGATTTGAGTACTATTTGTGGTATAAAAAGGAGTAGATATTTATGTTATTGCTGGTCCTGAGTGAAGAGATGAATAAAAGCTCAGGTCCCATGTAAACATATTCTCTTTACTAGATTAGACAGAGACTGTGTCTCCCAGTTATAATTATGATTTGATTGCATATTCAAATAGATTAGATTTGCTTAAGATTTTGTAGTCATATATAGACATGAAAGTTGGTTATCTTTTGTCAAGTAAATAGTAAGAACTGATTTTTCTTGGTTAGAGTTTGATTTCAAATATTTGCATGCTACAAGATATATCTCAGTTCTCAGGACTGTAGCAGCAAATTGAGCAACATCTGTGATCTGCTACTAGATCACCACTGTAGTAGATGAAAGACGCGGATGGATAGAGCGCGATAAGATAGCTTAGATAATAACGAATCATCATCTCATCTAGTCTTCGATTTTCGTTCATTCCAAGATTTGTTAAAACATGTGATCATTTAACAAATATATAAATCTAACTATTACTCCCTCCCATTAAATTCTCTACATCACTTTTTGACACGCTTTTCAGTACTCATTTAAAGTATAACTCCATTATATTTTTAAATTTTTTTTTTCTGTATAAAAGTTTTATGTTTAAACTTTTATTTAAAAAAAGAAAAATTTAAAAAAAACATCACGAAATTATATTTTATAGAGGTCTCGAAATGCGTGCAAATAGTAACCGTAGTGAAATCAACGGACGGAGGGAGTAAAAAGAAACGTGGATGGATCTCAATCCAATCTAATCCTAATAAAAGAAATTAAAAAAATATTTGGATCAACTCCAAATTGAATGACCTTCAACGAACCATGTATCATCATATATAGAAGTCGGTTTCAATCTAATCTCTGGTAAATGGTTTAAGATTTGAAAAAAAATCACATTCAGACCAATAATAACGTGAGAAGAAAATGTTAAAGGCCTCATATTATACTCAAAATGGTTTTAAATTCACGTGTCACTGTATAATTGGTTCAAAATAATTATAATAATGAACCCCTATATTCAAATAAACCTTATCCTTACAAATTGTCTAAGTCACTTTTTCACGTTATTTTAAATTTTGGTATACAGTTTGGTGCATGACTTTACTTAACATGATAATATCATCTAGCGAAAATTATTCATTTTGATCCCAAAAGAAATTGAAAGAATTTCTTATTAATTTTGAATAGAAATACGAAATTATATTTTTCACCACTTAACTTTGACTCGAAGTCAATATTTTATATCAAACAAATTATAGTTTGTATAGATGAATTATATTTTGCACCGCTTAATTTTAACTTGAAATCAATGTTATATACCTAACAAATTGTAGTTTGTAGTCTCTTATTTCAAATCATATACAAATAACGTTCTTTTTGCATTTTTTCGTTTATTTTGACCTTAACATTTGTCAACATGAGTTTTAGTTTTTGCAACGTTGAAGCACAATTTTGTACATGTATACGACACCGAAATTCATTCAGAATGAGAGGGAGATTAGTACCCTAAAATTCAAATGGATCGGTAACCTATCAAAATGAGAGGAAGATTAGTATACTGCAGGAAGCAAGTGATGAATCGACGATCAAGATTTTTATTGGATCAAGTTGTACTGCAGATTTGGATGGTCGATAAAAACGCATTCTTGAAAAATAATGAGATGAAATATAATGAAAAAGAGTATAATTTAGGTTTATCGGAACATATCCTGCATATTCACATCCTGATTCAGATCCTGATGCTGAGTAATCCTGATTCATATCCTGCACCTGATTCATATATTCAGATCATGATCCTAAGAAATCCTGATTCATATCCTGATCCTGATTCATATATTCATATCCTAATGTTGATTCATATCCTGATACTGAGAAATCCCGATGCTGAGCTCATCACGACATCACAGATTAGTGACAACTGTAGTCCAGCTGGATAATTACTTTTGTCGTATTTATTTAGAGATAAGTAGTGGTTCACAATAGAGTTAGTTAGTTAGAAGTTTATTTAAATTATATCTCTCTTTCTCTCTCTCCATCTCCAGTTTTGTTTCTTCGTCTACAATATATGTAAAATATTGTAATGATGATGATCAATGAAGTTCTTCACACTTTCTGTTATTGCTTCTCTATTACTACAATCTACAATTAGTTTTATAGTATCAGAGCTTGTTATTACGATCTGAATCCCGTACGATTGTTCTAATCTCGTTGTTCGTCGTCTTCGATAACTAATCTTAGGTATTTTCCCATCTAAACAACAAGATATTATTAAATTGTCAATTGATTTTGATTTGTTACTGCATCTAATTGTTTGTCTTGTTAAAATCTGTCAAATTTAAATAGTTTATATCAAAAATTGTTTGATCTGTTTCTAAAATTGTTAATTACAAATTAATAATGACTACACGAGTCACTCAAGATCCTTCAAACATCTATTTTGTACATCCATCTAATTCTAGTTCAAATCAACTTGTTTCAGTCAAATTCAATGGAGAGAACTTTAATAATTGGAAGATGAGCATCATATTATCTCTCTCTGCTAAAAACAAATTAGGATTTGTTAATGGAACAATTGATAGCTGATGCTTCTTCTACTGACAACAAACTTTGGGAACGTTGTAATGATCTTGTGATTTCATGGATTATGTATAATTTTGATGATAATTTTGCTACAAGTGTGCTATTTCTCAAAACTACGAGGGAGATTTGGAGAGATCTCGAAAATCGATTTGGATATACATATATTACTCAGGTTTTTACTTTAGAACAAAGGCTTTCTGAAATGAAACAAGGTCAGTTGTATGTGTCTAAGTTTTACACACAGAGCAAGCCTGCATGGGACTCATTGGATGATGCAGATCCCTTTCCAAATTGTACTTGCAATAAGTGTACTTGTGAACTTGCTGGAAATTATAAGAAATTACAACATAATCATAGAGTTTTGCAGTTTCTCATGAAGCTAAATGGTTAGTTTTCTATGATTTGGGAAAATATTCTGATGACGATGTCATTACCTGACCTAAATCAAGTCTACAGAATGGTTGCACAAGAGGAAAATTATAAGAATTTTTGTCACACAACAAACCAAAATGAGAATCTTGCATTTGTTGCAGATAAAAGAAGAGTTGATGGTGCTACATTTTTTCAATCTACTCGCAGACCTATAAATAACTTTCACAAGCAAAATCTAGCAAATGTTGTTGCACCCAAACGCTTTAATCAGAAACCTGGTAGCTCATACTATTGTTCTTACCGCAAAGTTGCAGGACATAGCCTTGAAAGGTGTTTTAAGGTATATGGATATCCGCTTGGATTCAAACTTAAGGACAAAAAATTTGCTGCAATTTCTCAAGCAAATGTTGAAGATAATCCACCAGCTTCTACTCATGTATCAATGTAACAATATATCAGTTACTTGAACTCATCAGCAAACAAAACTTACTTAATCCAACTCAATCAAAGAAAAATGACATTGTTGACCATGCCTTACTTGCAGGTAAAATCTATATAATGTCTGATTTTTACTAAATGGTTGTTGGATAGTGGTGCAACATATCACATCACTAATTCTCTATCAAATTTTGAGAAAGTTCAGATACTTAATGGTAGTGATAATCACATTACTATACCAGATGGAAGATAAATAAAAGTCACACACGCCGAAACTATGAAATTAAATGACAGGATAATCTTGCGCAGTGTCTTGCTTGTCCCAGACTTCAAGTATAAGTTGATTTCTGTTCATAAATTGTGCAAGGACATGAACTCTAATTTGTGTTTTTTCTGACACACAATGTTACCTTCGGGACCTTTTTCTGAAACAACAACCACTTCCTCTTGGTAATTTGCAGAATGGTTTATACACTATTTCTTCACAAAAGGAAATGATGCATCTCGATAGTGTTTTAACAACGAAAAATCTGTTTTACTAAGTGTTTCAACAGAAGCAAAATTATGGCATTCGAGACTTTAACATCTTCCATTCCAGAAAATTAAACTTTTGCAGCCACATTGTTTAGTCACAGATTGTATAAATGATTCCACTATCTGTCATATTTGTCCAAAAGTCAAACAATCTAGACAGTCATTTCCAACTAGTAGTATTAAAATTTATACAGTATTTCAGTTGATCCATCTGGATATTTGGGGTCCTTATAAGACCAATAATCACAATGGTTGTAATCAGTTTGTTACTATATATTGTTGATGACTTTAGTAGATATACATGGGAGTTCATTTGATTCAGTATAAGTCTGATCTTATTTCTGTTATTTCTCAGTTTCTTAAGTATGTTGAAATTCAATTCAAAATCGTTGTTACTTGCATTAGATCAGATAATGCAAAAGAGTTAGTTGAAGGACCATTGAAAGAACTCTGTCATTCTAACAGTATTTTGCATCCAGTTGTAGCTACACACCACAGCAGAATGGTGTGGTAGAAAGAAAACACATGCATCTTCTTGATACTACCAAGTCACTTTACTTTCAATCTAAATTACCTGATCATTACTAGGGAGAATGTATTCTTTTGTGCTTGTTATCTGATTAATAGAATGCCTCTTACCAGTATTAACAATTTGTCTCATTACCAAGTTCTTTATAAAAAAACCACTTGACTTAGATAATCTGAGAGTATTTGGTTATTTGTGTTATGTGTCAACCATTAAACCTCACAGAACTAAATTTGATCCCAGATCTTTTCCTTGTATTTTCATTGGATATCCACCCGATCAAAAGGCATATAAAGTTCTTGATTTGTCAACCAAGACAATTGTGATTTCCAGATATTGTTTTTCATGAGCATCATTTTCCATATCATATTTTATCTCATTCTTCACACACTAATCCATATCAATCTGTTATTTTCCTACCTAAAATGACTTCAAATACCCATATAACAGATGATATTTTTTCAGACACCATAACCATATATTTTACTTTTGAATCTCTTGTTCCTCATTTTTTTTCTAATTCTAATAAATATAATATTCTTACTGATTCATCACATTCATCATCTTCTAATACTACTGATACATCATTATTTAATGTTCATGTCAGACAATCCACCAGAGTTAGACAACCACATTCTTATCTTTCTTCCTCTAAGTATAATTTCACTCAACTAGAATCCTTACACAATCCTCTTCACTGGTTTAACATGGTCACATATATTTCCTTTTTTTCTCAACATAAAGCCTTTTTGTCTATCACTGATGTTGTTCATGAACCACAAAGCTATCAAGAGGCATCTCAACATCTTCTCTGGATAGAGGTAATGAATAAGGAACTCCAAGCATTTTTTGACAATTGTAAGTCATATGTCATAGCCTATTTGTATATTCGAGGATTCAACTCAACTCAAATAAGAATGTAATAAGTAAATAGTGGATCGACCGTCAGAGAGATCTCGCAAAGTAATATCTGTCAAAGGATTCAGAAACAAGGTTCATCTACAGACTTGAGGAGTTAATTCACTGGAAGAAGTTCAAGAAGTTGATCATGCCTCAGTGATATAAATCAAGATCGTGGATTTAATCAAGTGACAGAGATCTCGTCAGAGTATCAATTAATTACAAGGATTTAATCTGAAGAAAATCAAAGTGTCAAAGTCAAGACATGAAGAAACGTCACGGAAGTTAGTCACTCGTGAACCAGACAGTACATCGAGTGTCAACATTGAAGTGGTGGAATTGATTCATAATTTCAATGATTTTCAGAAGATATTCAGAAGATTGGTTGCTGCTCAGGATTAGTATTAATTCTCTATTAATTAATTAAGTCATATAATTTAATTAAGAAAATAAATTATATCTGCAAAGATTAATTTATTGATTAATTAAATTAATTGATTAATTAATTCTGAATTAATATTTAGAATTTTCAGAATTTTTAATCGGTTAAAATCTGTTTTAATTCCAAAAAGACAACTGATTGTATTAGTATGACAATCGGTATGACAATCAATAGTCATACCGAAAGTCATGCTAATTCAGTTGATTGTCTTACCAGAATTATTATTAGAGTAAAATCACTTATTAATTCAGCAAAAACAATCTTCTTGAACTACTATGACAATCGGTATGACAATTGATTGTCATACCGAAAGTCTTGCTAGTTCATTCTGATTGTCTTGCTAGTTCTAAGGATAGTCCTACCGATTGTCTTGCTGAGCTCAGGATTGTCTTGCCAGGTCAATTCTCTTTTGTTGATTAAAAAGGAAGCAGACAAGCAGCAGAAAAAAAAACATAACTCAATCATCCAACATACAGAACCCGAGAACAAAAGAAAAAGAAGCAGAACAATATTACATTCTTCTCTGCAAACTTCAAGATCAATTTCTAGATTGTAAAGTTAAATCCAATCAACTAGAAATCTTTATCTTGTTCTTGTGTAACAATCTAGCGGATCAAAATCCCTAGAACTTAATCTCAAATCGCGTTTAGCATTTGATTCTAATTATTGCAAAAATAGAAAAAGTTCATGTCGAATTTATTCTAGATTTGTGATAATTGATTTGAGATTAATACCTTGTAATCGATACAGTTGTTGTAACACCTTTCAAGTTTAATAATATTTTTATTTAACTTGAATTTTGTTTCACATTTTTTATTCCGCATTTAATTCGATTATTCGGTGCTGTTTGTATTCAACCCCCCCTTCTACAAACACATTGGGACCCAACAATTGGTATCAGAGCCTTCTGATTAACGAACAAATCAAGATCCTAGACTTTTGTGATTTTTCAACTCCTTGAATTTTTATTTATTCAAAAATTCATAATGACTTCACATAAAGTTGGAACCGTTAAAATTCCACAATTTAATAAAGAGAATTATATCATGTGGAAGAAGAAGATGCTATTATTTTTACAAGTTGCAAATCCCAAATATTCAAACTTGTTAAAGAAGGGTATAAAAACTCCGATGGTTATTGAACCGGAGGTAATAATAGATGGTGTGGTGACTACTGAAGCTAGAACCTATCCAAAAGAGCCTGAAGATTTTACTCCTGCTGAGAAGGAAGAAGCCTCCTTGGATGTCAGCCTTCAATTAATATTAATTGATTCCCTTGATCCCTTGATGAACAGACATGTGATGAACTGTAAAAATTCCAAACACATGTGGGAAACTATTGAGGTGATTAATGAAGGCACAGAGGAAGTTAGGGAGAACAAGTTGGAAATCCTAACCTCTGAATATGAACATTTCAAATCAAATCCAGGAGAAGGAATTACTGAAGTGTTTGAGAGGTACAATGCGTTGATCAACAACCTGAACATCAATGGAAAGTATTATTCAATCAGGGAGGTCAACAAAAAGTTCCTTTTAACACTGCCAGCTCATCTTGAACATAGAATCACTGCCATTAGAGAAGCTAGAGATCTGAGTGAGATTTCTTTGGACAGGCTCTATGGAGTGTTAAAAACTTATGAGTTGGAGCAGATTCAACAGAAGGAAGTCTACGGGAAGGATAGAATGGTCAGCACATCTAATGCACTTGTAGCTGAAGGTCAACAACAACAACAATCTCAACAGTTAGAAAGAATGGTACAGTTTTCCAAGGGTGAGGAAAATGAGTTAGTAGCAGAATATGATCCTCCTACTACAAATCAATCAAGTGATGATTTTTATTCCCTGGAAGAGCTGGAGCAATTGGAAGACGAGTCAATGGCCCAAATTGTCAAGAGATTCTCCCATGTCAGATTCAAGAGGAATCCCAAGCTTAAGTACAAGTCCAACTACAACAAATTCCAGAAAGGTGGATCTTCATCCTCTAACACCAGCAGTGGTGGATACAAAACAGGGATGGTTGATCGGAGCACCACTAGATGCTATAACTGCAATGAGTTGGGACACTTTGCCACAGAATGTAGGAAGCCAAAGCAAGTAAGAAAGAACTCTGAAAGGGCTTATCTGGCAAAGGGAAGAAGCTGGGATGATACTGACAGTGAAGATGAAGAAGAAGGAAATCTTGCTCTTATGGCTGTTGATGGAAAAGCTTCATCGTCAAGAATAGAGGTAAAACTTTCTGATGCTGAAATGGTTTATCATCTAAGAGGTAATGTGCATGTCGTGATAATGAACTGTTAAGTTTACAGATCACAGACCTTGAGAAAGAGGTCAATGAATTAAGACTTGTGCACATTAATCAAGACAAATTAAAAGAACAGGTATCTTTTCTAGAGAATAGAGTTGACTGTTATAGAAAACTCGAAACTATTCTCAAAGACAAGATCACCAGTCTTGAGACTAAGGTTAGAGCCTACTTCAATTCTTGTTCGAAGGCTAAAGAGTTCTACAGTAAGCAAGCTGTTAATCAAACATCTGGAATAGGTTATGATTACAATGCTGCTATTGGAGAATTAGGCATAAACTCCCCTCCTCATGTCTGTGCTAAAGGGAGGGAAGTACCACATGTGCTTAAGGGTGTTGATGCCCCTCTATAAAGCATCAATTGCTGAACCATTTGATGCGACCTCTTCTGTTATTCAAGAAGAAATACGTGCTGAGGATCATGCTAATGAGAAGATTATTTCCAAGTCAAGTGAGTCGAAAGTTCCAGTCAAAGTTGTGAAAGCAACTGAGACTAACTCAGACACACATGAGTTGGATAACAATAATGCCATGTCTACCATGCATAAATTGCCTGCTGTTAATCACTCTCATAAAGCATGTGGTGTTTCTAATTGTATGTCTTGTGCTTTTAATATGATGTATGCTTATTTTAATGGTAAGCATGTGTCTAATGATAAGACTACTCCTCGTCAGCATGTGAATAACAAGAAGCATGATAGGTCTAAGACTGCTAGTCCTTCTAAGGCTAGAAAGGAGACATTTGTGCCTAAGCTTAAACAGGAATTTGTTAAGGCTGTTTACAAGGTCAAATGTTCAGTCATTGAGAAAGTTGAGACAATTAAAATTAAAAATGTTGTTTTGCCTGACAAAGGACAGTTCTACAAGTATGCCGGACCCAACCAAGTTTGGGTTCCGAAGAAGGTCTAATCCATTTGAAGTGCAGGGCATTAAACAGGTGTAACCGGTAGTGTGGATTCTTGACAGTGGATCATCAAGACATATGACCGGAGATAGAGCCCTGCTATCAAATGTGGATTGAGAAAGCTGGCCCCCTGGTTACCTTTGGAGATAACAACAAAGGTTTATCTGAGGGATATGGCTGTTTGCAAGCTGGGAATGTTATCATTGTAATTTTGTATATTGTGCTAGGTTATTATCAGGAAGCAGTATCTAACATATAGCACCAGTGACGAGACTTGAGAATATTACGACATATCAGACACCTGCTGCACATTACACTTGGAATTGTACTCTAGTAAGATGTGTACAAGTGTACTCCTGGTTGGTGAGTTAAAAGAGGAAGTCAGTGCACCACAGTTCATGGACTTTGCAGTAGCAGATCTATTGGACTATGCAATCTCTTCTTCACAATCTCACTTCAGGTTGGTATGAACTAGTATACTGCTCAAGCAATCGTCAACGACATGGTATGGCACTCTAACTGCAGCTACAGTTTTATATGAATAAGTAGAGTCGTCATATTAATAACTATCTTATCACTAGGCACAATCATATTGTTTTATATGTGCAGTGGTATATTTTTTTATTATGCAACATAACAATTAGTATCTAAAGTACTTGACAAGTATCGGTCAATGATATCTTGTTAACATTATGTTGCAGATATTTGTAAGCTTTTGATATGAATGAGAATTACTTAGACTTTACCCTAAGTGATCAATGTTTTATCAAAAACTCATTCATATTGAAAAACAAAATCAAACTTCTTTCTACATTAGTGATTTCTTATTTCATGTAAAATCTTTTGAAATCACTATTGTAAATCATTTTCTCTCTATTACCATATGTTCTGTGTTACAGGTTCAGTCTCCAATGACTTTCTTTCATTGACAGTCATGAGGTTGAAAACCCACAACGTCTATCCCAGACTGTAAAGACAAACACAAAAACAGAACCAACCAACACTCTCTTACCACTAAATATAGTATGAATGAGCGTGAGGGAGATAGTGCCTAGTGCACGACATAAGGAAGGTTCTGTAGTCAACCCAGTGGCTCTGTCTCATACATAGATGAGTAGTATTTAAACCGAGACAACTGCTAGCCCCCATACATCTTCTCAAAAAGATGTAATGGCTGAAAAGGCACAAAAACAGTTACTAGATTCATTCTCTCAACAGGGTGAGTCTATTGAATTTTGCCTGTCGGCCAAGGTATCCGATGTAGTGTCACCACTTCAAACATAATCAATTCTTGATGCACAAGGAGAGGTTACACACACAAAGGATGAGTTGACGGAAACAAGAGTTTCGACCATTTTAAGGTCAGATTCGATTGTTCAAGGTTCGTTAGTGGACCAATTGCCTTTACAGGTGTTAGGAGAGGATACTGATCCAAAAGCCATATGTCAGTGGTCAGTGTCTACCTCCCCAGGCTTAAATCCCCTGGATGCATCTGCGGATAGTGGATCTGACATAGGTGCAGATCGGCAACTTGTTGACAATGATTCAGATATTACCTGATGAGTCACAAGGAAATGTCTTCACAGACATTAGAAGGGAACTTTGATCTTTATGCTAAATTCGTTGGATCATTGTTTACCTTCCCAGAATTCAAATCTGGAACCCTAAAAGGGAAACTAGCAACTTGTAGATTATGACTCAGATTCATCTGACGAGTTTAACAAGGATGGGGATTTGCGAACTCCCATTGCACCACCTGTGACCTCCTTAAGGATGGCTAAGGTGATTTTCCTTGCAGGTACAGCTGGATTATGGAGCTATGAGAGAAGAGTGATACACTTGTGAGAATGAGTGTAAACACGAGTGGAGAGAAGAGTGAAACACATGTGAGGTACACTAAACAGAATCACACACTCACAGTGAGGAAGAAAGAGAAACTTCTTGTTATTTCTTTTCCAACCAAGTGATATATGAGAACTCCTTCAGACGACGGCATACATTCCTTCTTTAAGGGGGAGATAAAAACTTAAGTAATAGTTTGGAGGATTCCTCAACTAAGGGGGAGAAATAGCAGGGAGGAAGAAAAAGATCATATGTACACTACACCACACCATTGTTGTTTGTAACTACGGATCCTATTGTACGGGAGAGGTGGTAAACACAAGGTGATTTCCTAGTAAGGGAAGAAGCTGTTAGGGGAGTACCATTGGTTTTTATCTGCGGATCCTATTGTACGGGAGAGGTGGTAAAACGAAGGTGATCTTCTTTAATCAGTTGATTCTCATAGGGGGAGAAGCAAGAGATATGGGCTTCTTAACAGGAAATGTGGTTGTACAAATGAAGATGGAACTACTTGAAGATATGTTCAGTCTAGAGGAACATCTACTTGGAATCTGGAAAATGTTAAATCTAGTCCAGAACTTTTCTACTATTTACTTTGCATGTATGTTTATATCTTTTTCTTATTTGTTAGTTGAGTTATCCTCTAGGTATTTGTGTGTTATTGCCTAACAAACAAATAGGGGAGATTGTAAGTCATATGTCATAGCCTATTTGTATATTCGAGGATTCAACTCAACTCAAATAAGAATGTAATAAGTAAATAGTGGATCGACCGTCAGAGAGATCTCGCAAAGTAATATCTGTCAAAGGATTCAGAAACAAGGTTCATCTACAGACTTGAGGAGTTAATTCACTGGAAGAAGTTCAAGAAGTTGATCATGCCTCAGTGATATAAATCAAGATCATGGATTTAATCAAATGACAGAGATCTCGTCAGAGTATCAATTAATTACAAGGATTTAATCTGAAGAAAATCAAAGTGTCAAAGTCAAGACATGAAGAAACGTCACGGAAGTTAGTCACTCATGAACCAGACAGTACATCGAGTGTCAACATTGAAGTGGTGGAATTGATTCATAATTTCAATGATTTTCAGAAGATATTCAGAAGATTGGTTGCTGCTCAGGATTAATATTAATTCTCTATTAATTAATTAAGTCATATAATTTAATTAAGAAAATAAATTATATCTGCAAAGATTAATTTATTGATTAATTAAATTAATTGATTAATTAATTCTGAATTAATATTTAGAATTTTCAGAATTTTTAATTGGTTAAAATCTGTTTTAATTCCAAAAAGACAACTGATTGTATTAGTATGACAATCGGTATGACAATCAATAGTCATACCGAAAGTCATGCTAATTCAGTTGATTGTCTTACCAGAATTATTATTAGAGTAAAATCACTTATTAATTCAGCAAAAACAATCTTCTTGAACTACTATGACAATCGGTATGACAATTGATTGTCATACCGAAAGTCTTGCTAGTTCATTCTGATTGTCTTGCTAGTTCTAAGGATAGTCCTACCGATTGTCTTGCTGAGCTCAGGATTGTCTTGCCAGGTCAATTCTCTTTTGTTGATTAAAAAGGAAGCAGACAAGCAGCAGAAAAAAAAACATAACTCAATCATCCAACATACAGAACCCGAGAACAAAAGAAAAAGAAGCAGAACAATATTACATTCTTCTCTGCAAACTTCAAGATCAATTTCTAGATTGTAAAGTTAAATCCAATCAACTAGAAATCTTTATCTTGTTCTTGTGTAACAATCTAGCGGATCAAAATCCCTAGAACTTAATCTCAAATCGCGTTTAGCATTTGATTCTAATTATTGCAAAAATAGAAAAAGTTCATGTCGAATTTATTCTAGATTTGTGATAATTGATTTGAGATTAATACCTTGTAATCGATACAGTTGTTGTAACACCTTTCAAGTTTAATAATATTTTTATTTAACTTGAATTTTGTTTCACATTTTTTATTCCGCATTTAATTCGATTATTCGGTGCTGTTTGTATTCAACCCCCCCTTTACAAACACATTGGGACCCAACAACAATAATACATGGGATTTGGTTGATTTACCCCTGGTAAGAAGGACATAGGAAACAAATGGGTATATAAAGTTAAATTGAAGGTTGATGGTACCTTAGAGAGTTGTAAAGCCAGACCGGTATCAAAGGGATTTAATAAAAAATATGGTATAGACTATCAATAGACCTTCTCTCCAGTAGTGAAAATGACCACAGTTAGATGTCTTATTGCTTTAGCAGCTAGCAGAAATTGGAAATTGTTCTAACTTGATGTGAATAATGCTTTCTTGCATGGTGATTTAAAAGAAGAAGTTTATATGAAGGTACCAGAGGGAGTTCCACATAAATCAGGCAAAATATGCAGATTAAAGAAATCAATATATGGACTTAAACAGGCTTCGAGAGAATGGTTTGCTAAGTTGCCGCAGGAACTCATCTTTCAAGAACATACTCAGTCGAAAAAATTATTATAGTATTTTCATCAAAAATGAAGACTCACATTCTACTATTGTGGCTGTTTATGTAGATGACATTATAGTCACTGGTAATAACCAAGCTGAGATTGATTCTTTGAAAGCACATTTGCATAGAGTTTTCAGTATCAAAGATTTGGGTGTTTTGCATTATTTTCTAGGCATTGAGGTTGGTTATGTTCAGGAAGGTATTCTTCTAACTCATAAGAAGTTTACCAAGGAATTACTTAACAAGTCTTCTTTAGATATTTACAAACCAGTTGTCACCCTTTTCCTATGCACATGGAGCTAAATTTATCTGATGATGATCTGTTAGAAGATGTTGAGATCTTTAGATCTCTGGTTGGTAAATTGAACTATCTTACTAATACTAGGCCAGATCTTTCTTATATTTTCAGACTTTGAGTCAGTTTTTGCAAGCTCCTCGTTCACCATATTTATAGGCACTCACCCATACTTTAAGATATGTTTCTCAATCCACAGGTCAAGGAATTTTATTAAAAGCTTCAGATTCTCTTATTGTGCAAGCTTTCTCATATTCTGATTGGGCTTCCTGTCCCGATACTCGTCGTTCACTTACTGGTTATGTTATTCTGTTTGGTAATTCACCTGTTTCATGGACATCCAAAAAGCAAAGCACTGTCTCTCGATTCTCCCCGGAAGCAGAATATCGAGCTATGGCTTCCACTACTTCTGAAGTTACATGGTTAGTTCGTTTATTACAAGAATTTGATGCTCAGAATCTTACACCAGTCACTTTACATTACGATAATCAATCAGCTTTGCACATTGCTCATAATCCTGTGTTTCATGGACGAACAAAACATATCGAATTGGATTGTCACTTTACTCGTGATAAAATGCTTGAAGGCTTATTACAACTTTCTTACTTGCCAACTCAACACCAGTTTGCTGATGTTTTGACAAAAATTGTCCCATCTTCTCACTTCAAGGATTTGCTCTTTGTTATGAATATATGTGTATTAGTTTGATGATAAGTTAAACAAAACACTTAAGTAGAAAACTAGTGTTTGTAACCTCAACGGATAAGACCACTTTGGTTCTCCGTTGATGGATTAGTTTTACTTAGAAATAAGTTTAGTATTGTAGCACATTTCAGTCTTTGTAAATGAGTTATAATTCTTAGAAGTTGTAGGAAATTATAAGTCATGTTGACTACTAGTGGATATGCAAATAGGAGGGCTAATTGTAAATATTTCATGCCTTGTAATTTTGTATAAATGAAGTAGTATCAACTGCTAAATTAAAGGCCTTCAACGGATGAGAAACAAAGCCTCAACGGATGTCTCTAAAGCTTCAACGGATAACATCCATCAACGGATGAGTGCATCAACAGATAAAGCTTCAACTGCTAAAGCATCAACGGATAAGAGCATCAACGGATAAAGCCACCAACGAATGAAAGATTCAATGGATGCTCAGTTCCATAGCAGTTGATAGTGACAATTCATAAGCTGACAGAGGCACATGGGTTGATAGAGACAATTGGAATGTGGTAGCCTCTTGGAGGAATCAAGAAAAAGCAGCATTTCCATTCTGGTGCAAACAAGGAAAGATTCACAGATTATCTTAGATTGCATTGGATAGAGAAATGAAGAAGAAACATGTGAAGGACTATTTTATAATTGTATTTTATCTTTGTCTTCACTTGTAAAACTTGGTGATATATAAACCAAGTTGCAGCTAGTAATTAGGTGTGAACTTTCAAAAGCTATTTAGAAAAATTAAGAGAGAAAATCATCTAGTTTGTACTAGGAAGCAGCTGTGAACAATTCTTTGTATCACAGATTTTCTGAAATACACATCTCTGGTGGAACAACAAATCCACCAGAAAAATTTTAAAAGCTTCTATGTTCTTTACATTTGTGTTTTGAATATACACATGTCTGCACTTGCTTAAAGCAATTCACACACATCTGTTCATTATACACCTAGCCTTTGAAACTGCTCAAAACTTTAAAAAGTTTTGAGATTTACATTCAACCCCCCTTCTGTAAATCTCATTGTTAGTTCCTTGGGAATAACACTCTTCAAGTTGGGAATGAAAGTTTCATAAGAATCTTTGATTCGTTCTTCTGCATCCTCCAACTTGAGGGGGCTATTGGAACATACCCTGCATATTGACATCCTGATTTAGATCCTGATGCTGAGGAATCCTGATTCATATCATGATCCTGATTCGTATATTCAGATCCTGATGTTGAGGAATCCTGATTCATATTCTGATCCTGATTCATATATTCATATCCTGATGCTGAGCTCATCACATCACAAATTATTGACAACTGTATTTCGGATGGACAACTGCTTTTGTCGTATTCATTTAGAGATAAGTAGTGGTTCACAACAGAGTTAGTTAGTTAGAAGTTTATTTCTACTCTCTCTCCCCCCCTCCCTCTCTTCCCATCTCTAGTTTTATTTTTTCGTCTACAAGATATGTAAAATATTGTAATGATGATGATTTGAGTAAAAAGATGATGATCAATGAAGTTCTTCACACTTTCTGTTATTACTTCTCTATTACTGCAATGTGCAACTAGTTTTAAGGTTAAATTATGGTTTGATGTAAATAATACTTTTACCATTGAAAAGGTTTATACCAATATTATTCTTAGTACAATTAATGTTAACATGCATAAATATTTGAACAAAAAAAGTGTTAGTTTTATCGAGTTTGAAACAACAAAAATCTAATTGCAATTTTTGAAAGTGAGTATATAGTAGTGATTTTGGGTCAAATTCAAAATGCAAAATATAATTAACTCGTATACGGCATTATACGTAAAACTCGCGTTCTATCCAAATTCCAAAATTTGGGGAAAACTTCTGAATATTTCAAAATCAGATAAATATTAAAAATATTTTTAAAGGATTAAGCCGGATTAAAATATCTATTAAGCACATTTTTTTTGAGATAATATCTATTTTTTTCTTTAAAAAAAGTAAGATCCAAAATTTGTATGAAGTATTCAAAAAGTTTAGGGTTAAATGCATTTTACACCCTCTTATTTTATTTCAAAAATAAATGTGTATCAAGAGTATTGAAAACTCAGTTTGCACCCCTCAACTTCAACTCACCAATTCAGAAAACACCTCTTCGATGGTTATTATTAAAAAAGTAAGGGGTAGAATGAGAATTTCAGTAAAATATTAACTAAACTATTTTTTTTTATTTTTCAGATTATATTAAAAACTGAATTTATTATTATAGCTATAAAATAATAACTTTAAATTTATTGAATAATATTATACAGTTGAGTTTTGAATTTTAGTTATATTATTACTGCCAGAAATTATATAATTCTACCAAAATTAATTTTAAAAAATATATATATATTTTTTAATTATATATTTAATTTAATGTAATTATTTCATTTTAAATTATTTGACGTCGTTATGATTTTAAAGTGCATTTAATGAAAATATTATGATTAATATTAATATTTAGTATACAAGAAATCATTTTTATAAATATTTTAACTTATTTTTGAAATTCTAACTAAAATTTATTTACATTTTAAAATAAAGTTCATGTTTTACCCCTTATTATTTTAATTATAATCTGTAAAAGGGTGCATACTAAATTAGTAAGTTGAAGTTGAGGGGTGCAAGTTGTATTTCCGAAAGTTCTGGTACAAAATTATTTTTTCAACTTTATCTGAGGGTGCAAAGTGCATTTTACTCAAAAGTTTATCATTTAAACTTTTAAAGGCTGATAGAACCTCGATCCAACTCATTTGGTTTGGTCCAGTTTTCCAGTTCCCCGAGTTGTCTGTACTCTGTACCCATTTTGTAGTTCAAGAAAAACACTAGAACCACTAAGCCAAACAAGAACATGGTGGACAAGTCTAAGTTCAAGTGTTATAACTGTGGCACAAGTGGACACTTTGCAAGTGAGTGCAGAAAGCCAACTTCTGAAAAGAAGAAATTTGAGCAAGTGGATTACAAAAAGAAATATTTTGAATTTCTCAAACAAAAGGAAAATGCTTTTCTGACTCAGGAAAATGACTGGGCAGCTGATGGAGCCAATGAAGATGATGATATGGAGTATGTCAACTTAGCCTTGATGGCTAATTCTGAAGAGAATGAAACTAGTTCATCAAGCAACCAGGTAATCACTACTGACCTCTCTCAACTTTCTAAAGATGAGTGCAATGAAGTTATAAATGATATGTCTACTGAATTGTATCATTTACGTGTTTCCCTTAAATCACTAACTAAAGAGAACATGAGAATTAAAGAGAATAATCTGTTTAAGTGATAGGAATGCTATGTTAGAGGGTAAGGTAATTGAGCTTGAAAAGATTAAAATCAAATGTTTATCTGTTGAGAGTGAACTAGAAGAGTCTGTTAAGAAAGTAGAAATTCTTTCTAAACAACTAGAACGTGAGCAAGAGGTAATCAAGGCCTGGAAAATATCTAGGGATGTTAGTGATCAAATTGTCAAAGTTCAAGGAATTGAATCATTCTGTGAGAATGCCTGGAAGAAAAACAAAAAGGAAATGGAATTGGTTGATGGAATGTCAACAGATGTGGAATCAACGGATGATGAAAGTCATCCGTTGAAGGAAGAAAAGGAGCATCCGTTGAAGGCTCATCAGTTGAAACATGCAAATGATTCTAAAAAGGATAATTTGAAAAATCTCAGTAAGAAGTTTGGTTCAACTTCCAAGAACTTTGTCAAAGAAGAAGCTAGCACATCCAAAGATGCTAGTAAGGTGAATATAAGACACATGACTTTAGATCAGTTGAAGAATATGCTTAAGTTGGTTGAGGATAAAAAGGAAACCAAAAAAAAAATCCAATAGAAATGGGAAGGTAGGGATTAACAAACATAACAATTACACACCTGATAAGTATGCCCCTAGGAAAAGTTGTGTGCATTGTAGTAGTGTTAATCATCTATCTGCTAACTGCAAATCTGTTAAGAATGCTCTCATGCCTTTAACTTCTTCCATGCCTAACATGTCTATGTCACCATTGCATGCCATGCCTGTTCTGTCTCAACAGAATCCTCATGCACATTTTGCAAACATGTCATATGTTAATAATCCTTATTTTGCTGCATTTAGTATGCCTCAAATGCCATACAACATGCCTATGTGGAATAACATGTTTGCACAATCCATGCCTTATCAAATTCAACCAAATGTGCTAAATAATTCTGTGACTAACCCTACACTTCAACCATCTACATCTGAGACCAAGGTTGACTCAAAGTTACCTAAGTCAAAAGGTGCAAGAAGTGTGAAGTCTAGGAAAAAGACTAACAAGGCTGGACCCAAAGAAACTTGGGTACCAAAATCAACTTGATTTGATTTTGTTGTGTGCAGGGAAAAAGAAGGAATCTATGGTACTTGGACAGTGGTTGTTCAAGGCACATGACAGGAGATTTCACCCTGCTCACAGAGTTCAAGGAAAGGCTGGCCCTAGCATAACCTTTGGAGATGACAACAAATGGTTCACTATGGGATATGGCTTGATTTCAAAGGAAAATGTCATCATTGATGAAGTTGCACTAGTTGATGGTCTCAAACACAATCTATTGAGCATCAATCAACTATGTGACAGAGGGAATACTGTTTCCTTCAATTCTGAAGCTTGTGTTGTTACCAGCAAGAAGGACAACAAAGTGGTTCTAACTGGAGTTAGAAAAGGAAATGTGTACTTGGATGACTTCAACTCTATAGATGCAGAATCAATCACTTGTCTTTTCAGCAAAGCAAGTCAAGATGAAAGTTGGTTATGGCACAAGAAGCTGTCCCATTTGAATTTCAAGATAATGAATGATCTAGTCAAAAAAGACTTAGTTATAGGAATGTATCTAGTGGAATTCTCAAGGGATGGACTGTGTGATGCTTGTCAGAAAGGAAAGCAAAAGAGAGCATCATTCAATAAGAAGCTTGAATCAGCAATTGATGAACCATTACAACTGCTACACATGGATCTTTTTGGACCAGTCAATGTATTGTCAATTTCAAGGAAAAGATATTGCCTAGTGATTGTAGATGATTTCTCAAAGTTTTCATGGACTTATTTTCTTAGTTCAAAGGATGAAGCTAGTGAAATCATTATCAATCATATCAAGCAAGTCAACAATCATCCAGATTTCAAAGTAAGGAATATCAAGAGTGACAATGAAACTGAGTTCAGGAATTCTACCATGAGGTTGTTCTGTGAAGAAAATGGGATCATGCATGAGTTCTCAGCTCCAAGGACTCCACAACAAAATGGTGTGGTGGAAAGGAAGAACAGATCACTAATTGAAGCTACAAGAACAATGTTTGAAGAGTCAAAACTCCCAACATATTTTTGGGTTGAGGCTGTTAACTGTGCATGTTACACTCAGAATATTCCTCTAATTAATCAGGCAAAAGGCATGACTCCCTATCAATTGTTCAAGAGAAGAAAACCAACCTTAAACTTCCTTCATATCTTTAGTTGCAAATGCTACATTCTAAGGAACCAGCCTGATCACAAAGGCAAGTTTGATGCAAAGGCTGATGAAGGGATATTTGTTGGTTATTCTGCTGGAAAATCATATAGGGTCTACAATCTAAGAACCAACATTGTTATGGAATCTGTGCATGTTGTGTTTGATGATAAAAAGATTGATGGACTAACAGATGAGGGACACCGTGAAGGACTCAAATTTGACAACATTGAGATATATTGTGATGATAGTGAAGATGAGAATGATGGAGAAGACACTTCAAAAAGGATTCAAAATTTGCCTTTGGATAATGCACAAAATGTTGCATCAGTTGAAAGTCATAACTCAGCATCCGTTGACAGAAGTAATGCAGCATCCGTTGAAAGACAAAGTGCATCATCCGTTGAAGTACATAATGGAACATCCATTGATCATAGTTCATCAACGGATAATCAAATTATATCATCAGTTGATAGAACTCCTAGTTCCCTGCAAAGGACCAACAACACAGGGGGAGTTTCAACTAATCAACACTCTATCTCACATCATGACAACACTGAGGCCACCTCATCTAGAGCTAATCTACCACCTCAAAGGAAATGGACCAAGAATCATACCTTTGAACTAATCATTGGTGATGCAACATCTAAGGTGCAAACTAGAAGGGCTACTCAAGATGAATGTCTATACAGTAGTTTTCTATCATAGGAGGAACCTAAGAGAGTGGAAGAAGCTCTATTGGATCCAGATTGGATTGTAGCTATGTAAGATGAGCTAAATCAATTTGAGAGGAACAAAGTATGGAAGCTGGTACCCAAGCCAAAGAACAAGAGTTCTATTGACACAAAATGGGTGTTCAGAAACAAAGTGGATGAAAATGGCATTGTCACAAGGAATAAAGCTAGATTGGTTGCCAAGGGCTACTCTCAACAAGAGGGAATAGATTTTGATGAGACATTTGCTCCTGTTGCAAGACTTGAAGCCATCAGAATTTTTCTAGCCTATGCAGCCCATGCCAATTTCAAAGTCTATCAAATGGATGTCAAGAGTGCATTTCTGAATGGAGAATTGGAGGAAGAAGTCTATGTGAGTCAACCTCCAGGGTTTGAAGATCCAAATTTTCCAGACCATGTGTATTATCTGTTAGAAGCACTTTATGGACTAAAGCAAGCACCTAGAGCCTGGTATGAGACTTTATCAAAATTTCTTCTAGATAATCACTTCACTAGAGGTACTATTGACAAAACTCTTTTCTTTAGAAATGTTAATGGCTCTACAATACTTGTTTAAATTTATGTAGATGATATTATATTTGGTTCTACAGATGATAAACTTTGTAAAAAGTTTGCTAATTTAATGCAAAGTAAATATGAAATGAGCATGATGGGAGAGCTAACTTATTTTCTTGGTTTACAAGTTAAACAAGTTAGTGGTGGAATTTTCATTAGTCAAACTAAATATATTTATGATCTTTTAAAGAAGTTTGACTTAATGGAATGTTCATCTGCAAAAACTCTCATGGCTACTGCCACTAAGCTTGAATTAAACAAGGTTGAAAAGTCTGTGGACATTACAAGCTATAGAGGCATGGTCGGTTCACTTCTATATTTAACTGCTAGTAGACCTGATATAATGTTTGCTACATGTCTTTGTGCTAGATTTCAAGCTGATCCTAGAGAATCTCACTTAGTTGCTATTAAAAGAATTTCCAGATATCTCAAAGGGACTCCAAATCTAGGAATTTGGTACCCTAGAGAGTCTGGTTTTGATCTAATTGGCTACTCAGATGCAGATTATGCGGGTTGCAAACTAGACAGGAAAAGTACAACTGGCACCTGTCAATTTCTGGGGAATAAGCTTGTGTCATGGTTCATTAAGAAGCAAAATTATGTTTCTACATCAATAACTGAGACTGAGTACATTGCTGCTGGTAGTTGTTGTGCACATATATTATGGATGAGGAATCAACTATTTGACTATGGGCTAAATGTTGACAAAATTCCAATATTCTGTGACAACACAAGTGCCATTGCCATTACTGAAAATCCAGTGCAACATTCAAGAACCAAGCACATTGACATCAAGTACCACTTCATAAGGGAACATGTGATGAATGGTACAGTGGAACTTCATTTTGTTCCAAGTGAAAAACAAATTGCAGACATCTTTACCAAGCCACTTGATGAATCAACATTCACAAGATTGGTAAGTGAGCTAGGTATGCTTAATTTTTCTTAAATTCATGTCCAAATTGTAATTTGGAATGCAGCCTGAAATGAATTTGTTGCAAGAGCAAAGTTGGCTTTAAGTAAAGTTTATTCTATCAATGGATATTTTCTATCCGTTGAAAGCCAAAGTTGTTCTATCAACGGATGTTCATTATCCGTTGAAAGACAAATACATTTCTGGAAATTTTATCCTTCAACGGATAAAACTGTGTTAATCTTCAACGGATGAGCGTTTACCTCATCCGTTGAACTGTCACATCAGTCGATTCAAGTGGATCACAGACGTTGATTCTATTATCTTAACCGTTGATACATATATATACAGTTGTATGCATTTGTATTAAATGCAGTTTTTAGAATACATACAGTTTTTCTTTTATTCTTAAACGGCTGTAATTTACTTAAAAATATTGTTTAATCATTCTCTTTATGTTTTAATTTGAGAAAGTATAAAAGTCCCTTTGAATTCTTATTTTCACTTTACGCTTTCTTGAAATTTCAAAAGCTTTTACTCTCTTTCTCTCCCAAAACTCTCAACTTTTCTCTGCAACTTCTACCCACAACAATGACACCAGTAGTAAAGATAATGTTCCAATCTGGGTTTGTCTATGAGAAGAACAATTTCATAACTTTGGTGGAAAAGAATGAAGCCCACTCAGATTATCATAAGATGATGGATTTCATCTAGAACTGCAAACTGAGCTATGCAATGCTGGAGGCCCCAATGATTTACTGTGAGGTAGTTGAGGAGATTTGGACAACTGCTGAGTTCAACTCCACTGATATGACCATCTCCTTCTCTCTCAAAGGTAAGGATTACTGTATTAACTCTGATGATATACAGTCATGTCTTAAATTACCTGAAAACAATGCCATGACACCACACACTGATAATGATGTATCTAGCATGTTAGATTTCATAGGCTATTCCCTTGATTCTACTAGTTTAGGTAGTATTAAGAGAAAAGGCCTTAGAAAATAGTGGAGTTTTCTCAGTGATGCCTTTATCAAGGTTTTCTCTGGAAAAATTAGTAATTTTGATGCAATAACTTCAGCTCTTGTTAATATGCTCTATATGCTGGTTTCTGATAGGTACTATAATTTTAGCAACTATGCTATGCTAGAATTGGGTACTAGGTTAGGTAACAAGGCTAATAGAACTCATAACATCTATTATGCCAGATTCTTTATGTTATTGACTAACCATGTTGCTGAAGGTTTGGTCAGAAATAATGAGAGTAATAAGCTCAAGTACTGGGTACAAGAGAAGAGGGTCCTTGTAGACCTTTTAAGGATTGACCTCAACAGTAAGGTGCCATTGGTATACTTACCAATAATGGTTGCACCTCAGGTAAGTAAGGTAAATACTTCTTCAACTCCTACTACTTCCAACCCCAACATTTCTTTGCCTTCAAGTGTGGCCATGGGATCTGTGTCAATGCCCCAACAGATTTCTAACAAGGCCACCAAACCTAAAATTTCAAAATCCAAGTCAAAGAAAGCCACCTCTGTTGTCTCTCAAAAGACAACAGTTGTAACAACTACCATAAACCCTGAGGGGAGTGAACATGGTGTTAGTGGTGAGAGGAGGGGTGAACATAAAGAAAACCCCCAGAATAAGGTAGGAGAGGTGAGTGGTACCCAAGCTAGCCAAGCCACAGTTTCTCAAAAGACAGTGGTGGTTGAAAAGGATTCAAACTCATCCCTAGTTGAACCCTCCCAAAAGGGTGTAGCTATTGAAAATAGTCCCCAACCAGGGATACAGAACAAAAGAGGGAGGGACACTGAAGCCACACACTCACCTGTAAAAGCCTTCACAAGAAGAAAGAAGGTCAAAACCCTAGTTTCAACACTGGGTGCACACTGCACAGATACAATCACTTGTATCTATGCCTTCACAAATTCAGCTTGATGTGACTCCAATAAATGTGGAGTTACAGCCCCATTCTCTCAAAATTGACACGCACCAACCACCAAATTCTCCATCACCATCTCTGGATGTGGACATGATTTTCACATCAATTCCTGATTCTCCCTCTTTATAACTCAGGGAGGAGCCCCACTCAAGTACTAGTGATCATCATCTTTTAGATGATTTGTTGGATCATCAGCCAATTCTTTCAGACTTAGTTGAAGAATCTGTGTCACTTAATTTAAAATCAATCCACACAGATTCAACAATTATGTCACTTTCAATTTCTACTTCTTTTCCTTTTTTAACGGATATCCCTCATCCGTTGACAAGTGGTTGTTCTTCAACGGATAAGCTTAACAGCAGTTATTCGTTGATACCATCAGTTTCAACTTCAATGGATATTCTTTATCTGTTAGGTCACACACACTGTAGAGGGGGTGAATACAGTGTATAGTACACTCAAATCGAACTTTAAGAACTTAAGTAACAGAAAACAAACTTTATTGAAACAATAAACTCTGTTACAGTATGGAACTGTTACCTCTCAGTGATGAACAAATATCACGAGAGATGCTAGGGTTACAATGAATAATCTTGTCTAATAATGATAACACTTATAGTGTAAACCCTATGTCTGTGTTTATATACTACACAGTTACAAGATAATTGCTAATTGATATGGAATATAATTCTGCTTCCTAAAATATATCAATCAGATATCTTTTCTTCCAAGTATTCCATTCTTTACGGAATTCCTTCTTCATGCATATCTCTTCTTATGTTTATCTTGATCTTCTTTCCTTTAATCAGCTACTGTCCTTATCTGATTGTCCTTCAGCACCTAAGTTCTGATATCTATCTTCTGATGATTATCTCCTGATAACATAAGTACTGATATCCTTAAGTCCTGACTTCCAGTATAAGTACTGATCAACAGTTAAGTACTGATTTATCCTGTTCAAATAAGATCTGAAAGCTAAACATAAAACATATTAGCCATGACATTATCAAATATATCTAACAATCTCCCCCAACTTGTAAATTAACATAATATACAAGTTTAACAGATATTTGATGATGTCAAAAACATTAAGTACAAATGCATGAGAATTAGACTAGATAACTACAACTTACAGTCCTTAAAGCTTTTACCAATTTCAACTTCTGATAACAACTTCAGTCTGTATAAATATCAGTATTTAAGCAGTTGTAGATCTTCGACTTGGCTTCATCATTTTCTGATCTCTCTGATGTCAGGAGTTGTTCTGAGATAGTTCTTCAACAAATATTTCTCAGCATATCTTAGTTCATCAATCATTCTCCTTTTAACATCTTTAAGCTCTGCAGTATCTTCACCAGTTTGAAAGATTACAGCTCTGAGATCATTGATCTTTGCTTTTCTCAACTCCTGATCTAGTCTTATGACATAAGCTTTGTCAGACTCCAGATTGAATTCAAGTCCCTTAATACCAAGATATGTTCTGATCTGTGCAGTATTAGGCTTCATATCAACAATATCACCATTGTGATCTCTGTACTTTGGAGCATATATGCTGTCAGACTTAACAGAATAAAGCCTTTTCTGTCTCTGAATCTGTTCTTTTAAGTAGTTTGCAGCAGTCTCTGTTATTCTGTCATCCACTTGAAGTAAGAAAAGTACATGCTCCAATTCTTCAAAATACTTCAATGGAATGGCATTTTGTCTTATATGATAAACCCTACCATCTGTCATGAAATACAACATGATGTATTCTTTCAAGTAGGTATGGTAAACCATCTGTACAGATTCCAGTTGATTCAATCTCTCAGGAGTTGCTCCAATACCTGGTTCACTCAAGGAAGTTGGATCATTGGTAGTGTTGTGTACTCTTCTTTCATCAGCACTTCCCAATCCAGTTTTATCTCTAGCTTCCTTTCCAGTAACTACTCTTGCTTCAAAACCACTTGCAGTAGTCTTCAAAGATTGAGTCTGTTTTGCTTTAGTGAATCCTGGTAGGAGTGTCTTTGATCTATTTTCTGATATCAAGTTAACTTGAGCTCTGTCAGAGGTTACTTGCTTCTTCTGAATATCAGAACTTATAATTTCTTGACTCTGAACAACTTGAGCCATGTCAGAGGTTGTTTTAAGAACTTTTCTTGAAGTCAGAGAAAGATCATCCTTTTCATCAGTAATTTCTTCTTCCTCATGAGGTACATAAACCTTGATAGGTTCACCAACCTTTTCTTTACCCTTGGATCTTGGATCTATCTGTGGTTGTGATCTAGCCAACGTTGCTTCAGTATGTGTCCTTTCTTTGATCACAATGCCTTTGAGTTTTGGAAGTGATTTTTTACCAGAAGCTTCATATTTAGATGTGACTTTCTCTGATTTGAGTCTAGCTTCTTCTTTCTTTAAACTTTCCAAGTCCATTCCTGGATTTTCTTGAAGAAATAACTGTCTTGACATTTCCTCATCAAGATCTAGAAGTTCATCAGAACTTATCCTTTTACCAGCAGCAGAACTTATTCTTTTCCCAGTATCAGAACTTGTCCTGTAACTAGCTTGTCTTGATGTAAACCTTCTACCTTGACTATGACCGCTACCCATTCCAGAGTATCCTTGATCATCATTTCCATCATCCTTTCCTTGCAGTGTCTTGTTAGTGTTGCATTTGGACTTAATTACCTTCTCCCCCTTTTTGGCATCAACAGGTAGTAAAAGAGAGATAAGTAATTCCACTGAGGATTGGATTTCAGTAAGTTGCGATTGCTGAGAAGCTTGATTTGTAAGAATGTCATCAATCTGAGCTTGTTGTTTCTCTTGAGTTTTCTCAATATAAGCAATCCTGTCAATGGTAGGTTGAAAGAACTTTTTCTTATCAATTTTTCAAACTTGTTCTTGTTTGAGAAAATTCTCCTGAATCTTGTGTAGCTCTGCATGAGTAGTTGAATGAAGACCTTGTAGATGTTTAAAACTCAATGCAGTGACTCTAAGCTGGGTTTTTAAATCATCAGAATTTAACATTTCATCAGCTTTAGTCAAGTGCTCAGCAAGATGTATTGCAGTTGGAACACATGAAACTGAGTTCCATTCCTTAGTCCACTCCTGACCTGCAGGAGTTTCACTCCAAGGTACTGGTGCAGCCCCGGTAACAAACTTCTTTACCAGTTCAGACTTAGGAAGAGCCTGTTGAGAAGTATGTCATGAAGGACCTGCTTCATCATCATCTACAGTTGGAGCAGCATCACCAGTATCTCCAACATTTGCAGCATCAGAACTTAAAGAATCAGTATCTTCTGATAAGACAACAGTGTGAGTAGCAATGGAGGCTTCAGCATCCTCTAATTGCTGATCTGATACTAGGTTCTGATCAACAACCATATCCTGATGCTCACCTAAAGTCTGATCATCAGCATCTTGATGCAGAGAAGGTGTTGTTAATAACTCTGGAGTTTGAACAGCATTAGTAACAGGTGTTGTGGAAGGATTATTTGATGTTGGAGCTTCTAAGAGAAATACTTCAGACACAACCAAGTATTGAACATCAATATCAGCACTTGTGCCTGGATCAACAAGAGACACAGATGGTGAGTTAGCCTTGTCAGATACAGCTTCCTGAGATGGAGTTGATGGAGAAGAAGTGACTGAAGCAAATTCCTTGTCTTGTGAGATCAGAGATTCCTGATCCCCTTCCTTAGCTGCTTCCTCTTCATCATCTGAAACTGGCCTTTGTGCCCTCTGTTTCTTGTACTTCCTTGTTGATTTGGATTCCTTGGGAGTTTCAGGAACCGTCATTCATCTAAGCCTCTTGAGAAGCCTAGAACCCCCAATTTCAGAATCCTTCTGAGAAATCTCTTTCTCAGCTTCAGTTACAACAGGTTCTCTAGAAGAAACCTGTTCCTCAGAATCAGATTCATCTCTCAATGCAATCCTCCTTCTCTTTTGAGATGTTTGAGGAACATTCTTTGTCCTCTTTGGCTTGGAAGATGAAGGCTTCACAGTAGGTGTTGAAGATGAAGGTTGAGCAGTCTGTGAAGTGGAGAGATAGGATTTGAGATATGTTCTGAGGGTAGGTTGAGTAGAATGAGAGGTGGGTACTGAGGTTGATGGATTTTGGGTGTTTGGAGTTGGTTGGACATCAGAGTAAACAGATCTATAAGTATCAGGATTAGCATTTATCAGGATCTATTTTACAGACTTAGGAATCTGTAATGGTCTAACCACTTTTTTCTTAGTATCAGCATTTACCAGGTCATTAAAGTATCGTTTTACAACCTTAAAAGGTGGGGTTTGAGTGCTGACTAAATGAGGTTCATCAATACAATAAGTGTAAATAAGTTGACAGAATCTAGCAAAATAAACAACATCTCGATCTTCTGTCATCCTATCCCCAATAAAACCAATTAAAGCAGTTGCAAAATCAAAATGAGTTTGATGGATAATTGCATACCCGATGTGCTGACTTAGAATTGGGATAGCATCAAAATTTGAACATTTGTTCCTAAAAGCTTTGGTGATGCAATCAAAGAAGAAACTCCATTCTCTTCTGATATTAGCCCGTTTCAACTGTCCAAGTTTCGACAGACTCTTTTCATATCCCAATTCAGCCATTAACTCCCGAAGGGCTGAGTCCTCTGGAATTGAGAAAGTACAATCTTCTGGAAGATGTAAAGCCCTGCGTACTGTACCAGGAGTGACTACAAAGGATGAATCACCCACTTGGAAGATAATACTGGGAGTTCCACGTTCACCACCATCATCAAAAAGTTCAGTCCTCCAAAGCCTCAGAACTTGTTGGCTTGAAAAGAATTCAGGCTGTGTTAATGCATACCCAACCTCACTATGTGCAAGAAGATCTTGCACAAAGTGCAATTCAGATGGAGCTTCAGTGTGATCAAGAACTGCAGCATAGTTGTTGGGGACAAACTTAGCTCCATCAATGATTAAATCCCATTTGCCTAGTTTCAAGGAAAAACCGTTCCATTTATCAAGAGAAACAGTTTTAATTCAAAATTTAAACCGTTATCACTGATTGAATTATTTTTCACTGCATCATTGATATTCTAAAAATACATCACATGAAAATGACCAAGAAAAATTAGATAAGTAAGTGCTGAAAATGAATCAGAACTTAATATAAAACAAAATTTATATGGTCATCAGAATATCAATCAGGATTTATCAATACAAGATAAAATAACTCAGAGACAAAATCTTGAAGAAAAAAAACTTTCATTAATATATCAAGACAATACATTTATGAAATGGAAAGTACATCAATACTTATACAAGATTTTCCCTAAGCTTCTAAACCTAACATCAACAGCCTTAGTCCTAGCTAAGAAGCCTGACAAAGCTGATGATGAAGAAAAACAGGAAGAAGACGAGATTAAGTCATCTTCTTCTTCCTACTCTCGACAAACCGAATGGCGAGTCGGATGATTCGCTCTTGCTGGCGGAGACGATGAAGATGAAGTTCTCTTCGAACGGCCACCAGATCACGTTTGATAACCTCTGGAAATTGAATCCAGAGATTGTGAGGAATGTTGGTGATAGGGTATGGAGTTGGAATTCCATTCAAAAAGACATGAACAGTCTCATCACCATAATTGTAGAACCAGCCAAATTCAGCCATTTGTGATGATAAGTGAAAAACGAGAGTGAGTTTGTGATAAAAGTGTGATGGGAAGGCTGATGTGAAGTGGTTGCTTATATAGGCAAGAGAATGCCAGGAGACGCAAAGAAATTGAATGCTGACAGGTAGAATTAATTCTACCTCGTCTCCCTAGACTTTGAAAAAGAATAACAT
Organism: Apium graveolens; assembly: GCF_009905375.1. Classification (NCBI taxonomy): domain Eukaryota; kingdom Viridiplantae; phylum Streptophyta; class Magnoliopsida; order Apiales; family Apiaceae; genus Apium; species Apium graveolens. Next base: position 5,412,793 of record NC_133648.1, on the reverse strand, counting down.
TCATTGGAAAGAGGAATCATGGTTTAAACCGCACAAGAAACAAGAAACAGTGGACTGTTCAAGTACGAAAACCATTAATCCTAATCATAGTGACTATTAATCTTCCACTTCAACATATTCTAGTTCGAACTGAGACTGGTACCAAATTTTATTCACAGATAAGCCAAGTAAAGGATTAGACTGAGAAATCAGAACTTAGACCTATACCAGAACTTAACAGTCATCAGAACATAATTTCTTAACTCGAAAAAGGAATGCCCATCTTAGTAAATTCTCATACAAGTTCTGAGTTATAGACTTCAGAACTTAATCATCAGAACGTGTAACTAGAACTTGTCCTCAGAACTTGTGCAACAATGACACAATGACTGTTTATCTACAATAACATAGACCACCACAGAAATTTTCATCATTCAGATGGAGTGATTAGTATGTGCATTAAGCTAAATAACAGACAAAGGGTAAAGTCTGATTCACGTCAGTACATCTTAGAAATAAGGCATAACTAAAATTTTGCTAAAGAGTTGTCATTGTCCTAAAACCTACTGATGAATGAGTTCATGCTTGAGTCCACCTCAACTGTTTTGTGCTAATTTTATGCATCTTTTGAAATTCTATTTTACAGTGGCTTCTCAGTGTAAGTGAGTCACGACTGTTTATCAGAATTTATGCTATTATCAGAGTATTTCTCCAGTAATCATAGAGTATGAAAAGTCACCAAGAAAATATTTTGCTTTTCTAATGCATATCTACTTAATACCAGCAATGCACTTGGGTCGTCCCTTCCACATTTTTACTCTAGATCTCAAAGGAGTACCTGATTTTATTCTTTGATCTTTTTGCTTTTTCTTTTGATAAGTGAGGTTTATCAGCACTTAGTACATTCAGCAGTTTTACTAGTATCAGAACTTAACAGATGAGTAGCATTGTTCTAATTTGTGACTTAGTAATAAGATATACAAAGTAAACTTAACTAAGCTCAATTATCAGAATTTGCTTGTGTCATAGGGTTTCCATTGAAATAATTACTTCTTACATGGAATCATTTGTTTATTGAAGACTACTAGGTCAGTATCTAGCACAGTTATCCTCATAGGATTGAATAGGTACTTGAACATACATATCACTTATTAGAGTTTAGAAATATATATCAGACAACAGTCAGTACTTAAAGACATTTATCAATTAAGCACAGAATACACAATGAGATTAATTCTGTAAATACTGAGCATAAAGTCTGATAACACAGAACAAGACTAAGCAGATTTAGAGAAAGAACCTGAAACCATTCCAAGTTCATTTACCAATCTTGTAAAAGTAGCTTCACACAGTGGTTTTGTGAAGATATCTGCTAGTTGTTGATCTGTGGGAACAAAATGCAATTCCACTGTACCTTCATCCACATGTTCCCTGATGAAGTGGTACCTGATGCTGATGTGCTTTGTCATTGAGTGTTGAACTGGATTACCTGTCATAGCAATAGCACTTTGATTATCACAGTAAATAGGGATTTTGAAATATGTTAACCCATAATCCAGTAACTGATTCTTCATCCAAAGAATCTGTGCACAACAGCTTCCTGGAGCAATATACTCTGCTTCTGCAGTTGATGTGGAAATTGACTTTTGTTTCTTGTTGTACCAAGAAACCAATCTGCCTCCAAGAAATTGGCAGCTTCCACTTGTGTTTTTCCTGTCAATTTTGCAACCTGCAAAATCTGCATCTGAGTAACCTATTAGTTTAAAATCTGATTCTCTAGGATACCATAATCCCAGAGCAGCTGTTCCTTTAAGATACTTAAAGATTCTTTTTACAGCTGTTAAGTGAGGTTCTCTTGGATCTGCTTGAAATCTTGCACAAAGACAGGTAGCATACATGATATCAGGTCTACTAGCAGTTAGATAGAGTAGAGAGCCAATCATACCTCTGTAGTCAGTAATATCTACTGATTTATCGGTATCCTTATCCAGTTTTGTCGCAGTGGCCATTGGAGTGGATGCACTTGAACAATCTTGTATTCCAAATTTCTTCAGCAAGTTTCTGGTGTACTTGGTTTGACAAATAAAAGTGCCTTCCTCATTCTGCTTGACTTGAAGGCCCAGAAAATAGCTAAGTTCCCCCATCATACTCATCTGATATCTTGACTGCATTAGCTTGGCAAACTTTTTGCAAAGTTTGTCATTTGTAGATCCAAAAATGATATCATCAACATAAATCTGGACCAGAAGTAAGTCCTTTCCATGGTTGAGGTAGAACAGTGTTTTGTCTATTGTCCCTCTGTTGAATCCACTTTCCAGAAGAAACTGAACTAAAGTCTCATACCATGCTCTAGGAGCTTGCTTAAGTCCATAAAGTGCTTTATCAAGCCTGTAGACATAATCTGGATGTTTGGTATCTACAAAACCTGGAGGTTGTTCAACATATACCTCCTCCTCCAATTCTCCATTAAGAAAATGTTATTCCCAGTGGACTAACAATGAGATTTACAGAAGGGGGGTTGAATGTAAATCTCAAAACTTTTTTAAGTTTTGAGCAGTTTCTAAGGCTAAGTGTTTGAGTGATCAAATGTGTGTGAATTGCTTGAAGCTGATGCAGACAGATATATATTCAAACACAAATATAATGAACACAAAGAACTTAAAAAACTTTTCTGGTGGATTTGTTGTTCCACCAGAGATGTGTTATTTCAGAAAATCTGTGATTTTAAAGAATTAAATCACAACTGCTTCCTAGTACAAACTAGATGATTTTCTCTTTTGATATTTCTAAATAGCTCAAGGAAAATTCATATCTAATTACTAGCTGCTACTTGGTTTATATATCACCAAGTTTACAAGTGAAGACAAACTGTCAAATACAATTGAAAAGATTCTTCACATGTTTCTTCTTCATTTCTCTATCCAATGCAATCTAGGATAATCTGTAAATCTTTGAATACTTCCTTGTTTGCATCAGAATGGAAATGCTGCATTTTCTTGATTCCTCCTAGAGGCTTCCACATTCCAGTATGTCTCTGTCAATCCATGTGCCTCTGTCAGCTTGTGAATTGTCACTATCAACTGCTAATGAACTAAGCATCCGTTGAAGCTTTCATCCGTTGATGCCTTATCTGTTGAGGCTTTATCCGTTAAAGCTTTATCCGTTGATGCATTATCAGTTGAAGTCTTTATCCGTTGAAGCACTTATCCGTTGATGGATATTATCCGTTGAAGCATTTATCCGTTGATGGATATTATCCGTTGAAGCATTTATCCGTTGATGGATATTATCCGTTGAAGCATTAGTGACATCCGTTGAGGCTTTGTTTCTTATCCGTTGAAGGTCTTCAATATCCGTTGACACTTCTTCACTTATACAAAATTATAAGGCATGAAATATTTACAATTAGCCCTCCTATTTGTACATCCACTAGTAGTCAACATGACTGATTATTTCCTAACAACATCTAAGAATTACAGCTTGATACCAGAGAGTGAAATGTGCTATAATACTAAACTTATTGCTAAGTAAAGCTACTCCTTCAACGGATAGCCAAGATGGTCTTATCCGTTGAGGCTACAAACACTAGATTTCTACTTAAGTGTTTTACTTAACTTATCATCAAACTAATACACATATTCCTAACAATCTCCCCCTATTTATGTCTACTAGAACTGTAGGCATAAATTTGGGTTTAGCTTGATGATAACAAAACACTTAACAAATATATGAACTGTAACAAAGTAGAAATTCAAAAGTGCTACAAAAATGTATATGCTGAGATGGAATTGAAGAATTACATTGTTTCCAAGGGTGCTCCTTTAGCCTGAGCAAATTACTTTCTTTTCCTTTGATCCCTGGTTTTCTTTCCTAGCCTCCTGTCATTCTCCTCTATTTGAAGTTGAAGTTGTCTGTAGAATTCAGCTTCATCTTCTTTATTGATATCTAACTTAGATTGCATATCCTTGAGAGTTTCATTACTGGCAATCTTTAGCTGATCTTCAATTCTGAAAAATCTTTTGACTCCTTTGTTGTCTCTGAACTCCATCAACCAATGAGGTGATTTGTGAATTATAATTCCTCTTTCTTGAATGAGTAAAGTTCTAGGCAAGGCATTGGGCTCCCTCCAAGTTTTCCTTATGTTGGCAATCTTGTTGAGAATCTCAGTCTTGGCAGTCCTGGTAAAGCCAGAATCCTTTTGTATGGCTGAGTAGACTCTAATCAAGGTAGAGTAGCCTTCATTCAGAATTCTGTGAAGAGGCCATGTTCTTTCCCCAGCTCCTTTGTATTTGAACACTAGTCTTTCTGGTAGCTGTCTATAGGCAGCTATTCCCCTTACATCCTCCAACTCATCCAGATAGAGTTCAATGTCTGAAAATTCTTTTATGTCACAGATGTGAACATAATCATCTTTAGAGGTTTGAGGTTTAGGCTTAGGATTCTGTGTGAATTTGATTGAGGCTTTAGAGGGTGTTGATTTGACTCTTCTTTTCTGCTTCTTTGATGGTGGAGAAGAGGTTAGGAAGGTGGGCAATTTGACGGTGTCCCAATCAATTGGTTCCTCCTTGGGAATGATTGTTTCACCATGAATATTCATGAAGGGGTCAGGTACAATTGGTTCAGGAATAGAGGGTAGTGGTTTGGATATTGATTGGGTTTCTTCAGTCTTATCTACCTTCTTTCTCTTTGCATTGACCTTCTTTCTTTTCCCTTTCTGCCATTCTTCCTTACTTCTTTCCTCCATCTCAGTACCAACCATGTCCCCCATAGCTTCATCTTCACCTTTGTCTTCAATTTCTTTTTGTTCTTCAGCCTGACTTGACTTTAGCTGTTTTTCAAGCTTTGCTTGTGCTCTTTTGTCAGCCTTTAGCTGTTTGGCTTCTTCCTTCAACCTTTTGGTTTCTTCCCTCTTGGCTATTGAGAATTTGGGATGTCCTTGCATCACACATATGCTCTTTCCCTCTCTGAAGATAATAGCCATGTTTCTCCTTACAGCCTCATCCATGGTCTCTTTGAGATATGCAATACTTCTACCTAAAAGCTTGTCCTCATCAGCTTTTGGAAGAGGAAAATCCACCTCTTTTAGAGGATTCTTTGTAGAGTCCTTATTGGATCTGTTGTTGGGCTTGAGAACCATAGGTTGCAGATCTTTGGAAGAAGTTTCTCCATCCTTATGCCTCCCTACTGGCTTGAGTTCCATAATAATTGATTCCACTTTTGTGCTATGCTTCACAGATTGTGATTGAGAAGTTGTAGAACCAAATATTAGTTGCATCTTTTCATCAATCTTCTTCCTTTGCTCTTTGACTTGCAATTCAGCTGCTGCTATCTGGATTAGATCAATTCCATCTAGCTTTCCTTTGACTTGAATAGTTGGAGAAGTTGTGATGACAGGAACTAGCACTTGAGAAATCTGAACTGTTGTAGATGGCTCTCCTTCCCCTTCCCTTTTATTCTCCCCCTTTTTGTTATCATCAAGGGTAGGGGTCAAGCCTTGTGCTTGTGCCAGCTGCATGAGTAGATTTGTTTGAGTTTGTTGATTCTGAAGAATGGTGACCATAGAGTCTTCAATGATTTGAACCCTATCTTCCAATCTGGCCAGCCTCTTGTCAGCATCAGATGCTTTCCTCAGTCTCCCCAACAAATCTTGCATAGTACCATAGGGCATAAGTGAATCCAATTTCTCAGCATTGTAGGATTTCAGATCAGCAATGTCCCGCTTGAGCTCATCCACACTTAGATTTTGCTGGTAATGCTGCAACTGCAAGAGATGCAGAGATTCCAGATGAGCTTGAAGAATTGCCTTAGTACCAGCATCTTGAGTCTCCTGAAGGGCCTGCTTAATTTTCATGACTTGTCTGACCAAAGTGACACCAAACTCTCCTGGTGTTGATGGTTTTGCCCATGCCCATGCAGGAAGATCAGGAACAGAACTTGGGCCTGCTACTCCCCCTAAGTTCATGCTCTCATTCAAAGAATTAGAGTCATCATCATTAGAATTTACTCCAAATTCTTCAGATGGCTCACCAGCTTGAGAAGGCAGCCTGTTGACAGTAGCTTTGTCTCTGAGAAGAGATTCTGAAGTATGTACAATGTGTAGTGTTTGTTCTGCCTCCACATTGCCCTGTGCAGCCAATAATTGATAGGCTGAAACAGGGTGAGTAAAAGTGTCAGCATCCAAGGAAATGTTATCAATGACGGCTTGTAATGTTGCTGAAATTGTCTTTCCTTATCTGCATCATCCACTTTCATTAACTCACTAGCAATGGCTGGATCCACCCTTATAGCTTCTGTACCTGCCTTTCTCTCAATTTCTCTCTGTTCTTGCATCAGGGGCTCCCCCTGGCTCACACACACCCTCACACCCTCACCTTCACCTGCTAAGGTGGCACTCCTCTCACTCACTTTTGCCATGCTGGAAGAAATAGCATGCATTTGGTGACTCTCAACCTCTCCTTTTGCCTGGGAGCAACCCAGCCTCTCACTCAAAAGATCACTCCCTTCCCTCAAACCTAAAAGTGATTGTACAGTTGCCATGTCCTCTACAGTTGGAATTGTGTCTGTTAAGTGTGTAGAGACCATCAACGGATAGGGAGTATCCGTTGAAGTAGAAACTGATGGTATCAACAGATAACTGTTGTTAAGCGTATCCGTTGAAGAACAACCACTTGTCAACGGATGAGAGATATCCGTTGAGGAAGGAAAAGATGTAGATATAGAAAGTGACATAATTGTCGAATCTGTGTGGATTGATTTTAAGTGAGGTAACACAGATTCTTCAACTACATCTGAAAGAATTGGCTGATGATCCAACAAATCATCTAAAAGATGATGATCATCAGGTTTGGAGTGGGGCTCCTCCCTGAGTTTTAATGAGGGAGAATCAGGAATTGATGTGAATATCATATCCACATCCAGAGAGGGTGTTGGAGAGTTTGATGAATGGTGTGTTTCTATATTGAGAGAATGGGGTTGTGATTCCACATTTGCTGGAATCACATGAAGCTGAATTCGAGAAGGCACAGATACTGGTGGATGTATCTGTGTTGTGTATGTCCCTTGTGTGGAAACTAGGGTTTTGGCCTTCTTCTTCCTTGAAAAGACTTTAAATGGTGAATGTGTGGCTTCAGTATCCCTCCCTTTTTTGTTCTGTGTCCCTGGTTGGGGACTATTTTCAATAGTTACATCCTTTTGGGAGGATGCAACTAGGATGTGCTGGACTCCTTTTGAACCACCACAATCTTTTGAGAGACTGTGGCTTGGCTGGTTTGGGTACCACTTACCTCTCCCACCTTATCCTGGGGGGCTTTTTGATGTTCACCCCTCCCCTCACCACTCACACCCTGTTCACTCCCTTCAGGGTTTATGGTAGTTGTTACAACTGTTGTCTTTTGAGAAACAACAGAGGTAGGTTTCTTTGACTTGACTTTGGAAACTTTAGATTTGGTGGCTTTGGTAGGAGCCTGTTTTGACAAAGACACAGGTTCCATAGCCACACTAGAAGGCAAAGAAACATTGGGGTTGGAAATAGTAGGAGTTATAGAAGTATTTACCTCACTTACTTGTGGTGCATTCATGATTGGCAAGTATACCAATGGCACCTGGCTGTTGAGGTTCATTCTCAAAAGGTCTGCAAGGACCCTTTTTTCTTGTGCCCAGCATTTGAGTTTATTATTCTCATTGGATATAACCAAACCTTCAGCAACATGGTTAGCCAATAACATAAAGAATCTAGCATAGTAGATGTTATGTGGTCTATTAGCTTTGTTACCTAATCTGGAACCTAATTCTAGCATAACACAGTTGCTAAAATTAAAGTACCTATCAGAAACTAGCATATAGAGCATATTAACAAGAGATGAAGTGATAGCATCAAAATTGCTAATCTTCCCAGAGAAAACCTTAATAAAGGCATCTCCAAGAAAACTCCATTCTTTCCTAAGGCCTTTCCTTATAATACTACCCAAACTAGCAGAATCAAAAGCATAGTCTATGGAATCTAGTATAGCAGAGACATCTTTATCAGTGTGTGGTGTCATGGCATTATTCTCAGGCAACTTAAAGCAAGATTGTAAATCATCACAATTAATGCAATAGTCCTTACCTTTGAGAGAGAAGGCAATAGTCATATATGTGGAGTTGAACTCTGCAGTTGTCCAAATCTCCTCAATCACCTCACAGTAGATGGTTGGGGCTTCCAGCATTGCATAGCTTAGTTTGCAGTTTTTGATGAAGTCCATCATCTTGTGATAATCAGAATGGGCTTCATTCTTTTCAACCAAGGCTATGAAATTATTCTTTTCATAAACAAATCCTGTTTGAGACATAATTTTGACTACTGGTGCCATTGTTGTGAGTAGAGGTTGCAGAGAAAAACTTGAGAATTTAGAGAGAAGGAGAATAAGAATTGCAAGAAAGCGTAAAGTGAGAATAAGAGTTCAATTGGGCTTTTATACTTTCTTGAATTAAAGCGTAAATAAAATGATTAAATGATACTTTTAGGTAAGTTACAGCCGTTCAAGAACAAAGAAAACTGTAGAAATTCTGAAAACTACCTTAAATACAATTACATACAACACTGTATATCTGTATCAACGGTTGAGTAAAAGAATCAACGGCTGTGACTCACTTATAGTAACTGACGTGACACTTCAACGGATAAGGGAAATAGTTATCCGTTGATGAACAACGCCATTTTATCCGTTGAAGGATAAAATTACCAGAAATGTATTTGTCTTTCAACGGATAATGAATATCCGTTGATAGAACAAATTTGGCTTTCAACGGATAGAGAATATCCGTTGATAGGATAAGTCTGAATTAAAGCCAACTTTGTTCTTGCAGCAAATTTCATTTCAGGCTTCAAGACAGATTATATAGATGATATAGATTATGAATAATTAAGCATACCTAACTCACTTACTAATCTTGTGAATGTTGATTCATCAAGTGGCTTGGTAAATATGTCTGCAATCTGCTTTTCACTTGGAACAAAATGAAGTTCCACTGTACCTTTCATCACATGTTCCCTAATGAAGTGGTACTTGATATCAATGTGCTTGGTTCTTGAGTGCTGCACTGGATTTTCAGTAATGGCAATGGCACTTGTGTTGTCACAAAATATTGGAATTTTGTCAACAGTCAGACCATAGTCAAATAGTTGATTCCTCATCCATAGTATCTGTGCACAGCAACTACCAGCAGCAATGTACTCAGCTTCAGCTGTTGATGTGGAAACAGAATTCTGCTTCTTGCTGAACCATGATACAAGCTTGTTCCCTAGAAATTGACAAGTGTCTGTTGTGCTATTCCTATCTATTTTGCAACCTGCATAATCTGCATCTGAGTAGCCAATTAGATCAAAACCAGAATCTCTAGGGTACCAAATTCCTAGATTTGGAGTCCCCTTGAGATATCTGAAAATTCTTTTAATAGCCACTAAGTGAGATTCTTTAGGGTCAGCTTGAAATCTAGCACAGAGACAAGTAGAAAACATTATATCAGGTCTACTAGCAGTTAAATATAAAAGTGAGCCAACCATGCCTCTATAACTTGTAATATCCACAGACTTTTCAGCCTTGTTTAATTCAAGCTTAGTGGCAGTGGCCATGGGAGTTTTTGCAGGTGAACAATCCATTAAGTCAAACTTCTTTAAAAGATCATAAATATATTTAGTTTGACTAATGAAAATTCCACCACTAACTTGTTTAACTTGTAAACCAAGAAAGTAAGTTAGCTCTCCCATCATGCTCATTTCATATTTACTTTGCATTAATTTAGCAAACTTTTTACAAAGCTTATCATCTGTAGATCCAAATATAATATCATCTACATAAATTTGTACAAGTATCTTAGAGCCATTAACATTTCTAAAGAAGAGAGTTTTATCAACAGTACCTCTTGTGAAGTGATTATCTAGAAGGAACTTTGACAAAGTCTCATACCAGGCTCTAGGTGCTTGCTTTAGTCCATAGAGTGCTTTCAACAGATAATACACATGGTCTGGAAAATTTTGATCTTCAAAACCTGGAGGTTGGCTTACATAAACTTCTTCCTCCAATTCCCCATTTAGAAATGCACTCTTGACATCCATCTGATAGACTTTGAAATTGGCATTAGCTGCATAGGCTAGAAAGATTCTGATGGCTTCAAGTCTGGCAACTGGAGCAAATGTTTCATCAAAATCTATTCCCTCTTATTGAGAATAGCCTTTAGCAACCAATCTGGCTTTATTCCTTATGACAATGCCATTTTCATCCATCTTGTTTCTGAATACCCATTTTGTGTCAATAGAACTCTTGTTCTTTGGCTTGGGTACCAGCTTCCATACTTTGTTCCTCTCAAATTGGTTTAGCTCCTCTTGCATTGCTAAAATCCAATCTGGATCCAATAGAGCTTCTTCCACTCTCTTAGGTTCCTCATGTGATAGAAAGCTACTATACAGACATTCATCTTGAGTAGCCCTTCTAGTTTGTACTTTTGATGTAGCATCACCAATGATCAGTTCAAAAGGGTGATTCTTGGTCCATTTCCTTTGAGGTGGTAGATTATCCCTAGATGAGGTTGCCTCAGTATTGTCATGATGTGAGATAGAATGTTGATTTGTTGAAACTCCCCCTGAGTTGCTGATCCTTTGAAAGGAATTGGGAGCTCTATCAACTGATGGAGTGAATTGATTATCCGTTGACAGACTGTAATCAATGGATGCTTCATTATGAACTTCAACGGATGATGCACTTTGTCTTTCAACGGATGCTGCATTGCTTCTTTCAACGGAAACTGAATTATGACTTTCAACGGATGCAACATTCTGTGCATTATCCAAAGGCAGATTCCGAGTTCTTCTTGAGATGCCTTTTTCATCATTCTCATTTTCACTATCTTCACAGTATATCTCAATGTTGTCAAATTTGAGTCCTTCATGATGTCCCTCATCTGTTAGTCCATCAATCTTTTTATCATCAAACACAACATGTACAGATTCCATGACAATGTTGGTTCTTAGATTGTAGACCCTATATGATTTTCCAGCAGAATAACCAACAAATATTCCTTCATCAGCCTTTGCATCAAACTTCCCTTTGTGATCAGATTGATTCCTTAAGATGTAGCATTTGCAACCAAAGACATGTAGAAAGTTTAAAGTTGGTTTTCTTCTCTTGAATAATTGATAGGGAGTCATGCATTTTGCCTGATTGATTAGAGAAATATTCTGAGTGTAACATGCACAGTTAACAGCCTCAGCCCAAAAATAAGTTGGGAGTTTTGACTCTTCAAGCATTGTCCTTGCAGCTTCAATTAGTGATCTGTTCTTCCTTTCCACCACACCATTTTGTTGTGGAGTTCTTGGAGCTGAGAACTCATGCATGATCCCACTTTCTTCACAGAATAACTTCATGGTTGAATTCTTGAACTCAGTTCCATTGTCACTCCTAATATTCCTTACTTTGAAATCAGGATGATTGTTGACTTGCTTGATATGATTGATGATGATTTCACTAGCTTCATCCTTTGATCCAAGAAAATAAACCCATGAAAACTTTGAGAAATCATCTACAATCACTAGGCAGTATCTTTTCCTTGAAATTGATAATACATTGACTGGTCCAAAAAGATTCATGTGTAGAAGTTGTAGTGGTTCATCAATTGCAGATTCAAGCTTCTTACTGAATGATACTTTCTTTTGCTTTCCTTTCTGACAAGCATCACACAGCCCATCCCTTGTGAATTCCACTAGAGGCATTCCTCTAACTAAGTCATTTTTGACTAGATCATTCATTGTCTTGAAATTCAAATGGGACAGCTTCTTGTGCCATACCCAACTTTCAACTGGACTTGCTTTGCTGAGAAGACAAGTTATGGATTCTGCATCTGTAGAGTTGAAATCAGCTAAGTACACATTCCCTTTTCTAACTCCAGTTAGAACCACTTTATTGTCCTTTTTACTTGTGACAATACAGGCTTCAGAATTGAAGGAAACAGTATTCCCTCTGTCACATAGTTGACTGATGCTCAATAAATTGTGTTTGAGACCATCAACCAATGCAACTTCATCAATGATGACATTTTCTTTTGAAATCAAGCCATATCCCATAGTGAATCCTTTGCTGTCATCTCCAAAGGTTATGCTAGGGTCAGCTCTCTCCTTAAACTCTGTGAGCAGGGTGAAATCTCTTGTCATGTGTCTTGAATAACCACTGTCCAAGTACCATAGATTCCTTCTTTGTCCCTGCACACAACAAAATCAATCAAGTTTATTTTGGTACCCAAGTTTCCTTGGGTCCAGCCTTGTTAGTCTTTTTCCTAGACTTCATTCCTCCTGCATCTTTTGACTTAGGTAACTTTGGGTCACCCTTGGTCTCAGATGTGGTTGGTTGAAGTGTAGGGTTAGTCACAGAATCATTTAACACATTTGTTTGAATTTGATAAGGCATAGGTTGTGCAAACATGTTATTCCATATAGGCATATTTTATGGCATTTGAGGCATACTAAATGCAGTAAAATAAGGATTGTTAACATATGGCATGTTTGCAAAATGTGCATGGGGATTCTGGTGAGACATAACAGGCATAGCATGCAGAGGTGACATAGACATTTTAGGCATGGAGGGATTTGAAGGCATGGGAACATTTTTAACAGATTTGCAATTATCAGATAGGTGATTAACACTTTTACAATGCACACAGCTTTTTCTAGGAGCATACCTGTCAGGTGTGTAATTGTTATGTTTATTAATCCCTACCTTCCCATTTCTTTTAGATTTTCTTTTAATTTCCTTCTTATCCTCAACTAACTTAAGCCTATCTTTTAGCTGATCTAAAGTCATGTGTCCTATATTCACCTTACTGACATCTCTGGATGTGCTAGCTCCTTCTTTGACAAAGTTCTTGAGAGTTGAATCATTCTTTTTATTGAGACTTTTATTTTTAAAAGAACTCGCCTGTTTTAATTGATGAGCCTTCAACGGATGCTCCTTTTCTTCCTTCAACGGATAACTTTCATCATCCGTTGATTCCACATCCGTTGACAATCCATCAATTAATTATAACTCCTTTTTGTTTTTCTTCCAGGCATCCTCACAGAATGATTCAATTCCCTGAACCTTTGCAATCTGAACACTAACATCCCTAGATGTTTTCCAGGCCTTGATTACCTCTTGCTCACTTTCTAACTGTGTAGAAAGAATTTCAACTTTCTTAACAGCTTCTGCTAGTTCACTCTCAACAGTCAAGCATTTAAGTTTCATCTTTTCAAGCTCAATTACCTGATCCTCTAACACAGCATTCCTATCACTTAAAAACACATTATTCTCCTTGATCCTAGTGTTTTCTTTTGCTAGTGATTTAAGGGAAACACGCAAATGATATAATTCATTGGTCATATCATTTATGGCTTCATTGCATTCATGTTTAGAAAGCTGAGAGAGATCAGTAGTAATTACCTGGTTGCTTGATGAACTAGTTTCATTTTCATCAGAATTAGCCATCAGGGCTAGGTTGACATATTCCACATCATCATCTTCATTTACCCCATCTGTTGCCCAATCATCTTGAGTGAGAAAAGCTCTTTCCTTTTGTTTGAGCAAATCAAAATACTTCTTTTTGTAATCAACTTGCTCAAATTTCTTTTTCTCAGAATTTGGCTTCCTACACTCACTTGCAAAGTGTCCACTAATGCCACAGTTGTAACATTTGAACTTTGATTTGTCCACCATGTTTTTGTTTGGCTTAGTGAACTTTGTGTTTTTCCTGAACTTCATTTTTACAAACCTCCTGGACAGAAAGGCCAAATGTTCTTCAATATCATCAGATTCATCCTGACTGGAATTGTCTTCATCCTCAGCAACTTGCTCTTTACCCTTGCTTGATTCTGATTTGCTTGTGCCAATTTTGAGACTTGGCATTGTCTTCTCCTCAATCCTGGCATCCATCTTCTCACTGTCAGCTACAAGAGCAACTGTTCCTCCTTTTCTCTTTCCCTTTTCCAACAGCTCATCCTGCTCCATTTCAAGTTCATAAGTCTTCAGAATTCCATATAATCTTTCAAGTGTGAAGTTCTTATAATCTTGAGAATTTCTCAAAGAGACAGTCATGGGCTTCCACTCCTTTGGCAGAGACCTAAAAAATTTTAAGTTAGAATCCTTGACTTGGTACACTCTACCATACAGCTTCAATCCATTCAACAGTTTCTGAAACCTGTTGAAGGTATCATTTAGTGATTCACCTTCTTCAAAGTGAAAATATTCATACTGTTGAATAAGAAGCTGCATTTTGTTTTCTCTGACCTGCTCAGTACCTTCACAGATGATTTGTACAATATCCCAAACTTCCTTTGCAGTTTGGCTATTGATGACATTGTCAAACATATCTTGATCTAAGCCATTAAATAAAATGTTCATGTCTCTCTTATCCTTGCGGATTTCTTCCATGTCTTCAATAGTCCATTCTGCTTTTGGCTTGGGAATGGACTGTCCAACAGCAACTGTTGCAGTAGCAGCTGTGGCTACTTTGTGAGGGATGTGAGGACCATTTTCAATACAGTTGATGTAGCTTTCATCTTGAGAAAGAAGATGTAAATGCATCTTCACTTTCCAGTGATGATAATTATCTTTTTCCAGGACTGGGATCTTTACACCAATATCCTTCCTATTCATGATGTTAGCAGGAGGATTCTTCTGTGCACTCATGATGTTAGCAGAATAGATCTTTAAACTCTTTGTATGTTAAGAGCTTGCTCTGATACCAATTTTTATTCCCAGTGGACTAACAATGAGATTTACAGAAGGGGGGTTGAATGTAAATCTCAAAACTTTTTTAAGTTTTGAGCAGTTTCTAAGGCTAAGTGTTTGAGTGATCAAATGTGTGTGAATTGCTTGAAGCTGATGCAGACAGATATATATTCAAACACAAATGTAATGAACACAAAGAACTTAAAAAACTTTTCTGGTGGATTTGTTGTTCCACCAAAGATGTGTTATTTCAGAAAATCTATGATTTTAAAGAATTAAATCACAGCTGTTTCCTAGTACAAACTAGATGATTTTCTCTTTTGATATTTCTAAATAGCTCAAGGAAAATTCATATCTAATTACTAGCTGCTACTTGGTTTATATATCACCAAGTTTACAAGTGAAGACAAACTGTCAAATATAATTGAAAAGATTCTTCACATGTTTCTTCTTCATTTCTCTATCCAATGCAATCTAGGATAATCTGTAAATCTTTGAATACTTCCTTGTTTGCATCAGAATGGAAATGCTGCATTTTCTTGATTCCTCCTAGAGGCTTCCACATTCCAGTATGTCTCTATCAATCCATGTGCCTCTGTCAGCTTGTGAATTGTCACTATCAACTGCTAATGAACTAAGCATTCGTTGAAGCTTTCATCCGTTGATGCCTTATCCGTTGAGGCTTTATCCGTTGAAGCTTTATCCGTTGATGCATTATCAGTTGAAGTCTTTATCCGTTGAAGCACTTATCCGTTGATGGATATTATCCGTTGAAGCATTTATCCATTGATGGATATTATCCGTTGAAGCATTTATCCGTTGATGGATATTATCCGTTGAAGCATTAGTGACATCCGTTGAGGCTTTGTTTCTTATCCGTTGAAGGTCTTCAATATTCGTTGACACTTCTTCACTTATATAAAATTACAAGGCATGAAATATTTACAATTAGCCCTCCTATTTGTACATCCACTAGTAGTCAACATGACTGATTATTTCCTAACAACATCTAAGAATTACAGCTTGATACCAGAGAGTGAAATGTGCTACAATACTAAACTTATTGCTAAGTAAAGCTACTCCTTCAACGGATAGCCAAGATGGTCTTATCCGTTGAGGCTACAAACACTAGATTTCTACTTAAGTGTTTTACTTAACTTATCATCAAACTAATACACATATTCCTAACAGAAAAGCACTTTTCACATCCATTTGAAAGACAGTAAACTTTTTGTGAGCAGCATAAGCCAAGAATATCCTTATGGCTTCTAACCTAGCAACTGGTGTAAATGTTTCATCATAATTAATTCCCTCATGTTGAGAATATCCTTTTGTAACCAGCCTTGCCTTATTCCTTGTAATTATGTCATCACTGTCAGTTTTGTTTCTGAATACCCACTTTGTACCAACAACAGATCTATTTTTTGGTCTTGGCACTAGGGTCCAGACTTTGTTTCTTTCAAATTCATTCAACTCTTCCTGCATTGCTTGCACCCAATCAGCATCTTGAAGAGCTTCTTCCACTTTCTTTGGCTCAGTCTGAGAGAGAAAAGAATTGTAAAGACATTCATTTGAAGTACCTGTTCTAGTTCTGACACCTGCATCAGGATTTCCAATTATCAAATCAGGTGTATGTGATTTTGTCCCCTTCCTTGCAGATGGAAGGTTTTCTCTAGAACTGGATGCTCCCCCATGATCCATGCTATTTTCATTTTCATTTTCTGATGCTCCCCCTGAAACTATGCTCTCTGAGTTGGATTCTTCAGTATTTAGATTTTTAGCACTATCAGAACTTGGCTTATCAGAACTTGACGAATCAGAACTTGAAGAGCCAGATGCATGTTCTGATGTTTCTTGAGATGTGGTAGGATCTTGAGTATTCTCCCCCTGCATAGGTGCATCTTCCTTTGACGTAGTCTCCACAGTTTCAATAACATCAGAGTTTAATCCATCAGAGTTTACAGTATCAGGACTTAGACTATCAGGATTTTCTGTATCAGAATTTGAGTCTTCATTTTCAAATCTCAGCTGATCATGGTCAATGAAATCTTCAAGACCAGTAATCTTTTTGTCATCAAAAGAGACATTGATAGATTCCATGACCACTTTTGTTCTCAAATTATAGACTCTAAAGGCTTTTATGGAAAGTGGATATCCAACAAAGATTCCTTCATTAGCTTTTAGATCAAACTTTGATAGCTGTTCAGGATGAGTCTTGAGAACAAAACACTTGCATCCAAATATATGAAAATATTTCAGATTTGGCTTCTTTTTCTTCACCATCTCATATGGTGTTTTTCCATGCTTGTTAATGAGTGTTGCATTTTGAGTAAAACAAGCAGTCTGCACAGATTCAGCCCAGAAATAGGTTGGAAGCTTTGCTTCTTCAAGCATTGTACGTGCAGCTTCAATGAGAGTTCTATTCTTCCTTTCAACAACTCCATTTTGCTGTGGAGTTCCAGGAGCAGAAAATTCCTGCTTTATTCCATGGCTTTTGCAGAACTCTTCCATTATCAAATTCTTGAACTCAGTGCCATTATCACTCCTTAAAACTTTCACAGAATCTTTGACCATTTTATCCAGATGTTTGATATGATCAATCAAGGTTGATGCAGTTTCACTTTTTGTATGCAAGAAATACACCCATGTGTATCTGGTGAACTCATCCACTATGACCAACGCATACTTCTTCTTTGCAATAGACATGCCATTTACTGGACCAAATAGATCAACATGTAGTAGATGATAAGGCTCAAGAATTGATGATTCAGTCTTGCTCTTGAATGAAGATTTTCTTTGTTTGGCTTTCTGACATGAATCACAAAGACCATCAGGAGCAAATACTGTGTTTGGCAATCCTCTCACAAGATCTTTCTTGACCAGTTCATTTATATTGTTGAAATTTAAATGAGAGAGTTTCTTATGCCAATTCCAGCTTTCTTCAATTGATGCTCTACTCATCAGACAGATTGCAGAACCATCAGTACTTGTTGAAAGCTTAGCTTCATAAATGTTACCACGCCTGTATCCTTTCAGAACAACTTTGCCTTTAGATTTACTCACAATTTCACAGTGTTCTTCAAAGAAATCAACATGATAACCTCTGTCACAGATTTGACTTATACTCAGTAGGTTGTGTTTAAGTCCTGAGACTAGAGCTACTTGTTTAATTATGACACTTCCAAGATTGATATGCCATATCCCAATATTTTTCCAATGTTGCCATCTCCATAAGAAACACTTGGGCCAGCTTTCTCCACAAAGTCTGATAGCAGGGCCTTATTTCCAGTCATATGTCCTGAACATCCACTGTCCAGAACTAGAATATTTTTCCTGTTGCCCTGCAATCACAAAGACCACTAATTAGTAATTTTAAGGACCCAGACTTGCTTGGATCCTTTGGCCTTATTAAGTTTATTAACATTTGCAGCGGATTTAGCATCAGAGTTTATGTTAACAATTTTCTTATCAGAACTTACATTATCAGACTTTGAATCAGAATTTACACTAGAAGGAACAATGGAAACTTTCTTCAAAGAAGGTTTTATTTGAAAATAATCATAGTACAAACTATGATATTCCTTACAAGTATAAATGGAATGCCATAAACTACCACAATGAAAATAAGGATTTTGTGGTTTGTATCTAACAAACTGACTCTTAACTCCTGATTTTGAAGGTAAGGAGTTAATATTCTTATTCTTCCTGCAAAAAGAAGCCAGATGGTTAGAACTTCCACAGTTATGACATGTTTTCCTAGGAGCATCAGGAACAGGTTTATAATCATTGCTTTTATTCACACCTTCCTTTCCATTCCTATTTTTCCTAGGTGATTTTACCTTATTTGCATTCTTAACATCTTTCAGCTTATGCTTAAGCTGCTTCTTTGTCATTAAGCCTATGTTCACTTCAGCTGTCTTTTCCTGTTTTAGTTTGTCAGAAGTTAATTTCTTTGTAACTTCTGATTTTTCATTTTCAAACTTTACAGTTACAAACTTAACAGGTTTTAACTTTGGCTTTTGCTTATCAACAGACTTAATTTCTTCAGTTCCTTTATCTTTCTTATCTTCTCCATAACCTAAGCCCTCTTTCCAGTTTCCACTACTTAGCAAATTTTGAGTTGTTTTGCCAGAGTTAGTCCAAGTCCTGATAATCTCTCTTTCCTTTTCTAACTCAGTTTTTAGAGATTCATTTAATTTTAGCACTTCATTCCTAACATAAAAAGCATCATCTCTATCCTTCTGAGTTTGATGGAACATGACTAACTCTTTTTCTAAGAAATCATTTCTTTTCTTAAATGCAAGATTTTCAGAAGTTAATCTTTCACATGTTAAAGTTTGATCTCTATAACTAACAAACATGGTTTTAAGATATCTTCTCAACTCATTAATATCATCAGTATGAAAAGCATAAGTAGTCTGAGGTACCTTTGTTTCAGCAGCTTCAGAACTGCTCTCAGCACTTTCTTTATCAGCATTTGCCATCAATGCATAGTTTTTCTCACTTTCAGAGTCTGAGGTGTCTGTCCATCTTTTCTGCTTTGTGACAAGAGCCTTGCCTTTGTCACCCTTTACCTTCTTGCAGTCAGGAGATATGTGGCCTTTCTCACCACAGTTATAGCATTTAACATTGGTGTAATCTCCTCTGTCAGACTTTCCTCCTCTGTCTTCAGATCTTCTGAAATTCTTCTTATCAGAACTTATGCCTTTCCTGGAAAACTTTTTTCCCTTCCTGAACTTCCTGTATGCAATCTTTGTGATTCCTTTCACCATAAGAGCACACAGCTTCATCATCTCCTCATCAGCATCAGTCTCAGGCAAGCTTTCAGAATCTGAGTCATCATCACTCTCAGAACTTGATGACTCAGTATCAGACTTTATGAAAAGAGTTTTTATCTTGTCTTTCTTTGAGGAAGCTGCTTTGGGGAATTCTTCTTCAGCCTTAAGAGCAACTGTCCTTGACTTTCCTCCTTTCCTCTTGCTTCTTTGTTCCATCTCCAGCTCATGAGCCTTGAGCATTCCATAGATTTCGTCAAGAGTTGTTTCATCAAGATTGTAGTTGTCTCTTATTGTCGTTACCTTCAAATCCCAGCATTCAGGAAGAGCTAACAGGAACTTAAGGTTTGAATCTTCAAGATAATACTCTTTATCAACCAATGACAAATCATTCAAAAGTTTGACAAATCTATCATATAAATCATTCAATGACTCATTAGTCTTTGAGTCAAAGTGTTCATACTCTTGAGTGAGTATTGTCTTCCTGTTCTTCTTAATTGTGTCAGTTCCCTGACACCTTGTTTCCAGAGCATCTCATATTTCCTTAGCAGTCTTGCAGTTGATTACCCTGTTTGACATTACATTATCAATGGCACTATGCAGTAAGTGTCGTACCTTAGCATCCTTAGCAATTGATGTTATGTCTTCAGCAGTATAATCACTCTTATCTTTTGGTACGGTCTTTGCTGCTTCACCTGCAACTGCAACAGCAAGCTTGGATGGTTTGTGAGGGCCTTCCTTGATTCTATCAAGGTATTTTGGATCTGTTGCTTCCAGGAACATGGTCATCCTTACCTTCCATATGGGATATTTAGATGGTCTCAGTATGGGAACTCTGATGGTCTCATACCGACTCTGAATTTGTGTCTTTGGTGATTCCTCAGTTTTGGTAGGCTTAGTTGGAGTTTCTGTGTCCGACATGATTGTGTTTGGATCTTTAACTGTATGTATGTTAACAGATAGGCTCTGATACCAATTGTTAGGTCACACACACACTGTAGAGGGGGTGAATACAGTGTATAGTACACTCAAATCGAACTTTAAGAACTTAAGTAACAGAAAACAAACTTTATTGAAACAATAAACTCTGTTACAGTATGGAACTGTTACCTCTCAGTGATGAACAAATATCACGAGAGCTGCTAGGGTTACAATGAATAATCTTGTCTAATAATGATAACACTTATAGTGTAAACCCTATGTCTATGTTTATATACTACACAGTTACAAGATAATCGCTAATTGATTTGGAATATAATTCTGCTTCCTAAAATATATCAATCAGATATCTTTTCTTCCAAGTATTCCATTCTTTACGGAATTCCTTCTTCATGCATATCTCTTCTTATGTTTATCTTGATCTTCTTTTCTTTAATCAGCTACTGTCCTTATCTGATTGTCCTTCAGCACCTAAGTTCTGATATCTATCTTCTGATGATTATCTCCTGATAACATAAGTACTGATATCCTTAAGTCCTGACTTCCAGTATAAGTACTGATCAACAGTTAAGTACTGATTTATCCTGTTCAAATAAGATCTGAAAGCTAAACATAAAACATATTAGCCATGACATTATCAAATATATCTAACATTATCCGTTGATGGTCTCTACACAAACAACTGAATTAACTCCAAGTGTAAAAGACATGGTTACTGTACAATCACTTCTAGGACTGAGGGAAGGGAGTGAAAACTTGAGTGAGAGGCTGGGTTGCTCCTAGGAAAAAAAAGAGCTTGAGAATATAAATATGCATGCTATTTCTTCTAGCATGGCAAAAGAAAGTGAGAAGAGTACCACCTTAGTAGGTGAAGGTGAGGGTGTGAGGAGTGTGAGCCGGGGGAGCCCCTGATGCAAGAAAAGAGAGAAATTGAGAGAAAAGCAGGTACAAGAGATATAAGGGTGGATCCAACCATTGCTAGTGAGTCAATGATTGTGGATGATGCTAACAAGGGAAGACAATTTCAGCAACATTACAGAGCTGAAATTGATAACATTTCCTTGAATGCTGACACTTTTACTCATCATGTGTCAGCCTATCAACTGTTGGCTACTCAGGGCAATGAGGAGGCAGCAAAGACTCTAAACCTAGTACATACTTCAGAATCTCTATAAAGGGATAAAGCTGCTGCCAATATGATGCCTTCTACAGCTGGAGAGCCATCTGAAGAATTTGGAGTAAATTCTAATGATGATGAATTTGGTTATTTTGATGGAAGCATGAGCTTAGGGGGAGATGAAGACCCAAGCTCTATTCCAGAGTTACCTGAATGGGCATTGACAAAGGATTCTACCCCAGGGCATTTCAATGTATCTTTAATCAAACAAGTCATGGTTATCCAAAAGGCAATTCAGGAAACTTCCAATGCTAGTACCAAGGCCATTCTCCAAGCACACTTAGATTCTTTACACCTCATGAAGCTACAACAATTAGGACAAAATCTAAGTATGGATGAACTCAAAAGGGATATAGCTGACTTAAAGTCCTATACTACTGAGAAATTGGATGCAGTTATGCCCTTTGGTACTATGCAATAACTGTTACTGAGACTGAGAAGAGAATCAAATGCTGAAAAGAAGATGGCCAAATTGGAGGAAAAGAGTTCAAATTATTGAGAACTCTATGGTGACCATTCTTCAAAATCAACAGTCGCAGACAAGTCTTCTAATGCAACTGGCTAAAGCACAGGGTTGACCCGTCTCCTTGATGATAAAAAAGGGGGAGAATAAAGGGGAAGGGGAGTCATCTATACAAATTCAAATATCCAAAGTGCTAGTTCCTGCCATCACTACTTCTCCAACACTTCAAATCAAAGGAAAGCTTGATGGAATTGATCTAATCCAGCTAGCAGCAGCTGAGATGAAGGTGAAAGAGCAAAGGAGGAAAATTGATGAAAGGATGTAACAAATGTTTGGTTCTACAACTGCAAAATCTCTATCTGTGAAATATAACACAAAAGCTGAGCCAATCATTATGGAGCACAAGCCAGCAAGGAGGAATAAGGTTGAAGAAACCTCTTCAAGGAACCTGAAGCCCATGGTACTCAGGCCAATCACTAGATTCAACAAGGCCTCTACAAAGAACCCTCTAACTCCTGCTCAGCTAAAAGAAGTGGATTTTCCTCTTCCAAAGCCTGATGAAGACAAAGTTTTGGGTGGTAATATCATAAAGCACAAAGAGACCAAGGATGTAGTGGAAAGAATGAATATGGCTATCATCCATAGAGAGGGAAATAGTATATGTGTTATTCAAGGACATCCCAAATTCTCAATAGCCAAGAGGGAAGAGACCATGAGGCTTAAGGAAGAAGCTAAAAAGCTGAAGGCTGACAAAAGAGCACAAGCAAAGCTTGAAAAATAGCTAAAGTCAAGTCAACTTGAAGATAAGAAGAAGATTGAAGACAAGAGTGAAGGAAACAAGACTGAAAACATAAATATGGATATGGGGAATGTGGTTGGTGAAAGTGTGGAAGAAAAAAGTGAGGAAAGAAAGAAATGGCAGAAGGGTAACAGAATGAAGGTTAAGGCAAAAAGGAAGAGTGAAGATGACACTGAAGTAATCCAATCAAAATCCAAACTACTACCTTCCATTCCTGAACCTTTTGTTGTTGATCCCAGTATCAATATCCATGGTGAACCAATCATCCCTAAAGAGGAACCTATTGATTGGAACACCATCAAATTGCCTACCTTCTTAACTACTTCTCCACCACCAAAGGAACTGAAAAGAAAATCCAAATTCACACCTCCCCCAACCTCAAGGAAATTCACTCAGAAACATAAACCTAAGCCTAAGCCACAAGCCTCAAAGGATGATTATGTTCACATTTGTGAAATAAAAGAATATACACATATTGAACTCTACCTGGATGAGCTGGAGGAAGTAAGGGGAATAAATGCCTATGGACAGCTACCAGATAGGCTAGTGTTCAAGTATAAAGGAAGTGTGGAAAGGACCTGGCCTCTTCAAAGAATTCTAAATGAGGGCTATTTTACCTTGATTAGAGTCTACTCAGCTATAAAAAGGGACACTGGTTTTACCAGGACTGCCAAGACTGAGATTCTCAACAAGATTGCCATCATAAGGAAGACTTGGTGGGAGTCAAATTCCTTGCCTAGAACATTACTCATCCCAGAGCATGGAACTACAATACATAAATCACCTCATTGGTTGATGGAGTTCAGAGACAATAAAGGAGTCATAAGATTTTTCAGACTTGAAGACCAGCTTAAGATTGCCAGTAATGAAACTCTCAAGGACATGCAATCTAAGTTGGATATCAGTGATGAAGATGAAGCTGAATTCTACAGACAACTCCAACTCCAAGTAGAGGAAAATGACAGGAGGCTAGGGAAGAAAACAAGGGAACAAAGGAAAAGAAAATGATTTGCTCAGGCTAAAGGAGCACCCTTGGAAACACTGTAAATCTTCAACTCTATCTCAGTACATACACTTTTGCAGCCTTTTGAATTTCTACTTAGTTTCAACTCATATATTTGTTAAGTGTTTTGTTATCATCAAGTTAACCTTGAATTTATGCCTACAATTCTAGTAGACATAAATAGGGGGAGATTGTTAGGAATATATGTGTATTAGTTTGATGATAAGTTAAACAAAACACTTAAGTAGAAAACTAGTGTTTGTAGCCTCAACGGATAAGACCACTTTGGCTATCCGTTAATGGAGTAGTTTTACTTAGAAATAAGTTTAGTATTGTAGCACATTTCAGTCTTTGTAAATGAGTTATAATTCTTAGAAGTTGTAGGAAATTATAAGTCATGTTGACTACTAGTGGATATGCAAATAGGAGGGCTAATTGTAAATATTTCATGCCTTGTAATTTTGTATAAATGAAGTAGTATCAACTGGTAAATTAAAGGCCTTCAACAGATGAGAAACAAAGCCTCAACGGATGTCTCTAAAGCTTCAACGGATAACCTCCATCAACGGATGAGTGCATCAACGGATAAAACTTTAACTGCTAAAGTATCAACGGATAAGAGCATCAACGGATAAAGCCACCAACGGATGAAAGATTCAATGGATGCTCAGTTCCATAGCAGTTGATAGTGACAATTCATAAGCTGACAGAGGCACATGGGTTGACAGAGATAATTGGAATGTGGTAGCCTCTTGGAGGAATAAAAAAAAAGTATCATTTCCATTTTGGTGCAAACAAGAAAGTATTCAAAGATTCACATATTATTTTAGATTGCATTGGATAGAGAAATGAAGAAGAAATATGTGAAGGACTATTTTATAATTGTATTTTATCTTTGTCTTCACTTGTAAAACTTGGTGATATATAAACCAAGTTGCAGCTAGTAATTAGGTGTGAATTTTCAAGAGCTATTTAGAAAAATTAAGATAGAAAATCATCTAGTTTGTACTAGGAAGCAGCTGTGAACAATTCTTTGTATCACGGATTTTCTGAAATACACATCTCTGGTGGAACAACAAATCCACTAGAAAAATTTTAAAAGCTTCTGTGTTCTTTACATTTGTGTTTTGAATATACACCTGTCTGCACTTGCTTAAAGCAATTCACACACATCTGTTCATTATACACCTAGCCTTTGAAACTGCTCAAAACTTTAAAAAGTTTTGAGATTTACATTCAACCCCCCTTCTATAAATCTCATTGTTAGTTCCTTGGGAATAACACTCTTCAAGTTGGGAATGACAGTTTCATAAGAATCTTTGATTCGTTCTTCTGCATCCTCCAACTTGAGGGGGCTATTGGAACATACCCTGCATATTGACATCCTGATTTAGATCCTGATGCTGAGGAATCCTGATTCATATCATGATCCTGATTCATATATTCAGATCCTGATGTTGAGGAATCCTGATTCATATTCTGATCCTGATTCATATATTCATATCCTGATGTTGAGCTCATCACATCACAAATTATTGACAACTGTATTCCGGATGGATAACTGCTTTTGTCGTATTCATTTAGAGATAAGTAGTGGTTCACAACAGAGTTAGTTAGTTAGAAGTTTAATTCTACTCTCTCTCTCTCCCCCCCTCCCTCTCTCCCCATCTCTAGTTTTATTTTTTCATCTACAAGATATGTAAAATATTGTAATGATGATGATTTGAGTAAAAAGATGATGATCAATGAAGTTCTTCACACTTTCTGTTATTACTTCTCTATTACTGCAATGTGCAACTAGTTTTAAGGTTAAATTCTGGTTTGATGTAAATAATACTTTTACCATTGAAAAGGTTTATACCAATATTATTCTTAGTACAATTAATATTAACATGCATAAATATTTGGACAAAAAAGGTGTTAGTTTTATCGAGTTTGAAACAACACAAATATAATTGCAATTTTTTAAAGTGAGTATATAGTAGTGATTTTGGGTCAAATTCAAAATGCAAAATATAATTAACTCGTATACGGCATTATGCGTAAAACTCGCGTTCTATCCAAATTCCAAAATTTGGGGAAAACTTCTGAATATTTCAAAATCAGATAAATTTTAAAAATATTTTTAAAGGATTAAGCCGGATCAAAATATCTATTAAGCACGTTTTTTTTAGATAATATCTATTTTTTTCTTTAAAAAAAGTTAGATCCAAAATTTGTATGAAGTATCTAAAGAGTTTAGGGTTAAATGCACTATATACCCTCTTATTTTGTTTCAAAAACAAATGTGTATCAAGAGTATTGGAAACTCAGTTTGCATCCCTCAACTTCAACCCACCAATTCAGAAAACACCATTTCGACGGTTATTATTTAAAAAGTAAGGGGTAGAATGGGAATTTCAGTAAAATATTAACTAAACTATTTTTTTTATTTTTCAGATTATATTAAAAACTGAATTTATTATTATAGCTATAAAATAATAACTTTAAATTTATTGAATAATATTATACAATTGAGTTTTGAATTTTAGTTATATTATTACTGCCAGAAATTATATAATTTTACCAAAATTAATTTCAAAATAATTATATATATTAATAATATATCTAATTTAATTTAATTATTTCATTTTAAATTATTTGACGTCATTATGATTTTAAAGTGCATTTAATGAAAATATTATGATTAATATTAATATTTAGTATACAAGAAATCATTTTTATAAATATTTTAACTTATTTTTGAAATTTTAACTAAAATTTATTTACATTTTAAAATAAAGTTCATGTTTACCCCTTATTATTTTAATTATAATCTGTAAAAGGGTGCATAATGAATTAGTAAATTAAAATTGAGAGGTACAAATTATATTTCCGAAAGTTCTGGTACAAAATTATTTTTTAAACTTTATCTGAGGGTGCAAAGTACATTTTACTCGAAAGTTTATCATTTAAACTTTTAAAGGCCGATAGAACCTCGATCCAACTCATTTGGTTTGGTCCAGTACTCCAGTTCCCCTAGTTGTCTGTACTCTTACCTATTTTGTAGTTCGCATAATTGGTTATTCTTTTAATCCTTAATTTATTTTTAATATATAGATTGTTCAATTTAAATATAAAATAATTAATTATTTGGCCAGAAAAATAAAATTGCAAACCATCAATCGTCGACTAAAAAGTTCAAATTTAAATTTAAAATTAATATATCGTTTATATAATTGACCAATTAAAAATATTGTTACATATTTTGAAAATTAGAAATATTTGGTTAGGTAGAAAGTACCGATTTATAATTTATCGGATGTCTTTTCGAAAATCAAATAATTTATCGGCGATTTTATCAGATTTCAATCAAATCAGACAAATACTTTTTATCAATTTTTGAGCGATTTTACAGTAATTTCTAAAAAATGAGCCGATTTTTATGAACCTGATTAAAAAAGACCATTTTTTTTTAATTTTATCAATAAATCAGTAAAAATAAATAAATAAAATGTGAAGTGTAAACCCTACTTCTCTTCTCCCAGCTCTCTCCACTTGCCACTCCCCTCTTCTGGGCTGTTAAACAAAAACCCTAATTTATTTTCTTGATTTTCAGGTAAAGATTCGATCTTTATTTTCTGGGTCTTTTAAAGTTTCGATTTTTATATCTTAATCTTGTTCTTTTCTTGTTTTCTTGATTTTATATTGTCATGAATATTTATAGATTGTGTTCTAGGCAAACTGTTAGCAATTTATCAAGATTGAGTAGTAGAATTGTATCTAACAGTGCCCATTTATATATTAATGCTTCCCCTTTAAGTACTTTGTTAGATTATGGTAATGGGGGGTTTTCTGTTTTCGAAAATCGAAAAGGGGTAAAAGGGGAAAAACCCTTTTGGGGTTTTAGTTCTAGGAGGTTTTATCAGTCTGTTCAAGAATTGGGTGTGGAGAGTGATGTTGAGGATGTCGATGATGATGGGAGTATGAATGAGTTTTTGTCGAGATTGGTTTGGATAATGAGGGGGAAGTTATCGGCGGTTTATACTAATTCGGATAAGCAGACGATTGATGCAATGTTGTTGATTATTGTTTCGAAGGTTGTGGCGGAGATTGATAAGAGTGGTCTTGAGAGTATGTTGAGTTCGTTGGTTAATGTGCGGGGGGATGATTTTAGTGAGGATTTGTGGAGGACGGTTTGGGAGGTTAGTACTACGGTTTTGGAAGATATGGAGAGGGCGAGGAAGAAGGAGAAGATGAAGACTTTTTTGCAAGATGATGAGGTTAGGGAGATGTATAAGTTTGCTGGCGAGATTGGTGTTCGAGGGGAAATGTTGAGAGAGTTGAGGTTTAAGTGGGCTCGGGAGAAGCTTGAGGAGAGTGAGTTTTATGAGAGTTTGAAATGTCTTCGAGAGGAGGAAGTGAAAGCCCAAGAAGCGGACGAATCTGGAATTGTGAGGGAAGGCGAGACTATTGAAAGTGGTCCTCTTCCGAGCGGTCCTTTTTCGTTAGGTGAGAATCAAAAGGTTTTTACTCTTCCCAAAAGACATGGGAAGATAAAATACAAGATTTATGGTCTTGATCTCTCTGATCCTAAATGGGCTGAAGTGGCAAACAAAATTCACCAGACTGGAGAAATCCTTTGGCCTCAGGATGCAAAGCCGATATCAGGGAAATGCAAACTTGTTACTGAGAAAATTCTTTCATTACAAGCTGATGATGACGTGTCTCCACTATTAGCTGAATGGGTGGAACTTCTCAGTCCCCGCAGGATTGACTGGATTGCTTTGCTTGATACGTTAAAAGAACAGAATGACCCCATATACTATAAGGTACTACATGAACTATTTCCTTTATTATTACAGTCTCATTTATGCAACTCAATATAATTTATTCTGCAGTGTTTATTTTTGCTCTCAAAGGTCTGGATTGTATTATCTCATCTCGAGAAGTTCATGGCATGGTACCAAATGATAACGTATTGTCATGTGCATAAATTTTCATTTGGTTAATAGTAACTGTTACAAGTTACAACTTTATTCTATTGAAAAGTTAAATCAATTAACTAGTGAATATCAGTTCAGAACTGTCTATACCTAAATGTATTACGGGTTTTTAATATGTGAATCTAGGTCAGCAGTTTTATATGTGTGTTAATATACTGTTCATATAAGTGTAACTTTGCAGGTTTAGAAAGTAGCTTTATGAATGTTTTATATCTTCTCTGTAAATAATTTTTTATGGAAAATATTACATTGTTTAAAGGAGTGGTATTATGCCTGTATGACTTTCAGATGCAATACAGAACAATGACTATTGAACTAAAAATAAGCATAAGATAAGTTTGGGTCATGACTTTGCAGGAAAGAATTAATTAACAATGATTCTTGAAAAATAAGAATAAGAAAAGATTGGGTGGATAAACCGCAAAAAAATCCACTACTCCAACCCCAAGGGATTTCCAACTACGGAAGGGAGAATAGCTATGGATCAAAACCCATGAAAGAGAATCAATTCAATATTTGCTAATATTTCAATAATTAAGTTGAAGACAATGGGTGGATTATGATACTTATCTAGGGAATATAAACTCCACTAACATAACCTAATTGACCAACTAAGGCCCGTAAAGCATTGGGCTTATATGAATAACCTACTACATATTCACCGAACTACTATCCCCACGGATAAACATATAAATACATATGCTAATTAAAATACGTAAAATATGATTAAACTATTTACTAATAAAATTGAAAGACTTTTTATTTGTACTTCCATTCCTCGTCACTTTCTAAACCTTTGCTTATGTCACAACTGATACATTTATAGATAATGTTTGATACTGGTAATGTTCAAACTCCGGTAAATTCGGATGACAATCCTTTGACAAGTTCGATTTTTACATTACAAACATAATAGATTTACTTTTTGGGACTTATGGGAGGTTTAGTGTCTGTTGATTACTTTCTGGAATCTTTCAGAACTTCCATTGTTTTTTTGTGGTGTCAAATGTTTGTGGTTTTGCACTATGAATCTATTCAGCTATATATCTGTTTGAATCTATTCAGCAATGTTCCTTGCATACAATTTTATGAACTTAAGTGTTGATACTATTTTTACTTATTTATTAGTTCTTCAGACATTATTTCCTTTCATCTGTGTTTACATTCTGAATGGGAACAAGTATCTATGACTTGATCTTTGGGCTTGAAAAAAATTGCTGGCATTACTTTGTCTAGTGAAACAAGTAAAACAAAAACAGGGGAAAAATTGCAGCATATTAAAATATAGGGAAATATTTGAGATCATGCATACATATGTAAAAGTCTATATACATGAATCAATGGTTTTTCATAAAATAACACTGAAATTTCAATTATCCTTTTCATCATAATCCTGTATTTTATAAGTTCACGTCCTAAATTTGACTTGACGTGCACTTTGGAATGCCGGGTTGTGGACGAGACTTGAATGTATGTTGATTGTTTACTAGGTGAATTTTAGATGGACTTTACACAACATTGTCTTCAATTTGGCTTATTTTAAGTACATGAGGATTACATTGAAATCATTAAAAAAAATTGATCATCAGGAATGTAATAAAAGTTTGGTAGTGAAATTTTTATTTGAAGACAGACAATAGTACACCCTAATTATGCTCTTTGCTCAGTTTAAAATTTTACATGATAGCTTCGAGGCAGCTAGGAAAGAATTAATGCAGTGAGGCGTGTCATTGTTTTGCAACACCAGGAAAGTTATCCTCCCATGTGTTTGTCTACAAACAAATAGTACACCCTGATTGCTCTTCTCTATATATGCAAAAATTAGGTTTTTAAGTTTGATATGCTCAAACACTTTAATATATGTAAATGTGCTTGCTGTCCTTCATTTTCGTGTTACTTTTATTCGTTTCGTTTTGTCATGATACACGATCTGCTTCGTTAATTCTTAAATATGTACTAAATGTAGATTTTGTTTTGCTTATGTTATTATATGTGTCCAGTGTCCACTAGTGTTGTGTAGTTTGGAAAAAATGATTTTTATAATATTGAAACAGCCTCCTAAAGATTAGGCAATGGCGAGATTGTATAAGGTGCTGTAGAAGTGCTCTAAAAGGCTAAAACTTGCTGGTGGATGTGTGAAGATGCTGTTATAGATGAACTTCTTTGAAGTCCTAAATATTTAGCATTTTTTTGCTTGTCCTTTTCTTATCTTGGGGTCATTTGCAGATAATGACAAGATTGTTAATTACAGCTTTCCGAAACTCTCGGGGCTGCTACTGTCACTTATAATTCCCATATGCTGTAAATTTTATTCGGTTATTTCTTTCCTAGGTGGCGGAGCTTCTACTCGAAGAAGAATCTTTCCAAACTAATATTCGTGATTACTCAAAGCTTATTGATGCTCATGCAAAAGAGAACAGATTAGATGATGCGGAGAGAATTCTGAAAAAAATGAATGAAGCTGGAATCATACCAGATATTTTGACATTAAATGTGCTGGTTCACATGTACAGCAAAGCAGGCAACCTTGATCGAACAAAAGAGGCATTTGATAGCTTAAGGAGCCAAGGTTTTGTCCCCGATGTGAAAGTCTACAATGCCTATATCATGGCCTGTGTAAATGCTGGGAAACCGAAATTGGCTGAGTCAATTGTGACTGAGATGGAGACTAGGGATATCAAACCCACGGAGGAAATATATATGGATTTACTTCGGTCATTTGTTCGGGCTTGTGACATTATCGGAACACAAAGAATTGCTACTACTATGCAGTTTGCAGGGTTCCATCCGACCAAGGAATTCTGTCGGTTGCTTGTTGAGGCATATGGGCAAACCGGAGATCCAGATCAAGCAAGGCACCAATTTGACCACATGCTTAGTATGGGTCACAAGGCGGATGACAGGTCTACTGCTAGCATGATTGCGGCTTACGAGACTAAAAATCTATTGGACAAGGCCTTGGATCTTTTGCTGCAGCTTGAGAAGGATGGCTTTGAGCCTGGTGTTGCTACCTACAGTGTCCTGGTGGACTGGTTTGGCCAATTACAGTTGGTTGAGGAAGCCGAAGATTTGTTGAGTAAGATTACTGAGCTGGG
Organism: Apium graveolens; assembly: GCF_009905375.1. Lineage (NCBI taxonomy): Eukaryota > Viridiplantae > Streptophyta > Magnoliopsida > Apiales > Apiaceae > Apium > Apium graveolens. Next base: position 5,380,849 of record NC_133648.1, on the reverse strand, counting down.
TGAGGCTCCTCCTTTAAAGCTTCATATAAGCCTTTGTGATATGTATTTGAAGGCTGGGATTGAGAAGAAAGCTCTTCAAGTGTTGGGAGTCATAGAGAGTAAGAAGGACCAACTGACTCATGAAGAGTTTGAGAGGGTTATCAGATCACTTATAAATGGCAGATTTGCCCAAGATGCTAAGAGAGTACAAGGATTGATGGAAACCAGAGGTTTTACTGCATCAGATCATCTTAAAGTGCACCTGATGGCAATTGAGACTTTAAAAAACACCAAGAGACCAACTTGGTCTAAACCAATGTCGCAGGTAAAGCGGTAAATGGACTTAGATTGAGCTCTTCAAATTATAATATGTGGAGTAAGTTACAGTGGTTCACGGTTATCTTGATGTTATGTAATGCACGTCTCCTGTTTTGTGAACAGCCAATGAAAAGTAGTTGTGAACTGTAGCTGTAACTAGTAAGTGATCTTTCCAGGATGAAAGTTTACCAGTGCATTGCAAAATAATGTAAAAGATGTTCAACTTATTATGCTTTTTGCAGGAAGCTGTGAGCAGTCTCATACTCTTTTGAAAATTAATGACGCTGATTCGAGATATGAACAAATTTTATATCTCGAGACCTCGAGCATTGTAATCCAGTGGATATCCCTCTTTAGGGTGTGCTTATGACACATAATGCTTGCAGATTGCATGTGTGTGTGTGTTCAAAATACGTATTCTGCATTTACAATGTATCATGTTCGATAAGAATTTAATCTGCTACGAGCCTATGAGCTCTTTTTGCTTGGCCAATCTGTACTTTTCTTAAGAATACTTCAAGTTGTGCTTGTGGTTTACCTCTTTGGTGAAAATTTTCTATCAGGCAGGGTAATGTATGAAGGAGTTAAGCCAAGGCAGAATAAACTGAAACGTGAAAAGGTAATGAAGTGATTCTGGACATCCAGGGTGCTAAACTACAACAGAATTTGTGCTTCTCAAAGACAAGATTTCACTCAAAGAAAATAAACATCAAGTGCAAAAGCTAGGTATCAAAACCAATCATATTTATTAGCCATTCGGTTTAAAATGGTGCACATCAACATCATCATATTCAGTCTAATTTGGTTTTGTATCAACACCATCAAAGTCTTTCTGTTATCACATAAATTAAGCAAATGGCGGAACAAAGGCCAATGTTTCGTTTTCGTCTACCTTGGATGATTTCATCTGCACCAGCACCTCCTCCTCCGGTTGCAGCTCAAAGACCTCAGCAAGCCCCCTTGACTCCGTCTCAACCTCAAACAAAAGTTGAGCCAAGTGTGAACCCCATGACGCCTGCTCGAAGGCCATTTAGGCTTACGAGCATAGCCCCAGCACAACCACCTCCTCCCATTCAACCTACTGTTGAAAGCCAAAGTGAGCCAATTACAATTACTTCTACCCCCAGAATTTTACCTCAGGCGTCGCAGATATGGTCTCCAAAGTTATCCGCGAAACAAGAACCTCGTCCCCAAGCTGAAGTACCACCAGAAACTAAGTCCCAGTCTGAAAATTCTTTTCGGTCAGCATCACCATCACCGTCACCATCCAGAACTCATTCCCCACCTACTCAGCTCCCATCACCATCTCCACCATCACCTCAACTCATGGCCGCTTCTCAGCCCCCATCACCTCAACTCAGTGCCACGTCTAATCCCCCATCTCCATGGAAAATACCTTCTCAAGAACGAGATACTTCTCAGCTCCCATCACCTAAATCTGGCCATCAGCCCTCATCACCAAGGCCTGCATCTTCTAAAGCAAGCGATGCCTCTCAAACCTCCTCACCGTCACACACATCTTCTAAAGTACGAGATGCCTCTCAACCCTCATCCCCAGATCGCACTCACTTTCAAAAATCACCACAAGTTGAAACATTCCAACAGCCTCAATCTCCACCTGAATTTCAGTCTTCTAACAAATCTCCAATCAAATCCTCTCCGTCCCTCACAGCTACAAATGCACAACAAAAAACAACTCAAAGCCCTCCCCGTGCTGAATCCCCTTTAAGTACATTTCAGCCTCAAACAAACATTGAGCCAAATGTCAACCCCACGACGCCTGTTCAAAGACCATTCAGGTTTTCGGGTATAGCCCCAGCGCAAACACCTCCTCCCATTCAACCTACTGTTCAAAACCAACGCCAAAGTGAGTCCATCACCGTTACTTCTGGCCTCACATTTCCACCCCAGGCGCCACCATTGTGGTCTCCAAAGAAATCTGCAGCAATTGATCCTCTTTCCCGACCTGAAGCGTCACTAGGAACCAAGTCCCAATCCCAAAAATCTTCTCAGCCAACATCACCTTCTGAAACTCGTTCCAAAGCGACATCTCAGCTCCCATCACCATCCTCAACCTTAGCTCAGTCTAGTGCCACTTCTCAGCTACCATTTCAACTCAGTGCCGCTCCTCAATCCCCATCACCATGGCGAATACGTTCTCAAGAACGAGACACTACTGAACTCCCATCATCTAAATCCAGCCCTCAGCCTTCATCTTCATGGCATGAATCCTCTAAAGCACGAGATGGCTCTCAGTCCTCATCACCAGATCATAACCAGGTTCAAAAATCATCGCAACTTAAAACAATCCAACAACCCCAATCTCCATCACAGTTAGACTTTCAGCCTCCGAAGAAAGACTCTCCAGTTACCTCCTCACCATCCCTCACAGCCACTAATGCACAACAAACAGAAAGAACAGTAACACGACTCCCTTCTCCATTAATAATGTCAACTCAAACAAAGAGCCCACAGCCTTCTGCTAGTTACGATAAGCCTCTATCACCAGTATCCGTAAAACCAAGTGTAGCTGTCTCTCAATCACAACCACTGGAGGATCAGTCCGAGCCAAAGTTTATACCCCGAGAAGAGCCCAACACCTCTTTTGTGGCACAAGAAGAGCCCAAGCAGAGGACAATGGCTGTGCATTTCACCGAGACATCAGAATTAGCATCACCTAACAAAGAGAAGCTAAAGATTGCATCTCAGGCAGAACATAACCAGCTGAAGAATCAACATCTGGTTTATGGAAACGAGACGAAAGTTCCAAAAGCCTCCAGCCTTGATCAAAAAAAATATGAAACCAAGTCTTCACAACACACAGACAACAAAAGTATTGTCAGTAAATCTCGTAAAAACCTCGTGATACAAAATGAAGATCGAGTCTCCTTCCAAGAAGAGCTCAGAAATAACATTTCTACGTTTGCTAGTAAGCTGGCCATTGCACATACAGAGAATTCCAAGAATGAAGAGCTAGCAAGTGTTATAGCTTTGGCAGGAAAAAACAAAGGAGCTGTCATGAAACTAGCTTCTGAATCAGCAAAAGGAGAAGGATCATTCAAAAAACACGAAGCCAACGAAACTGAACCTGTTGAAGGTCCTAAGGAGAACGAAACAAACGAAAGTGCCAAGCGCAGGAGTTCAAACAACAAAACTGACCAAGGAAACCACATGCAAAAAACATTTGTAAACAACAATGTTCAGGACATCAATAACTCCATTCTGATGAACAGCTCCATTACTGAAAGGAATCCTGGTGTTCACCTAGCTATCTACATATGATCCCCCCATCCGAGGAGATACCGAAGAGGCCCCTTCCTGAAACCAAGCGATTCTGATCCAGATCATCCTAAAAAATTCAGTATCATAGATATGGATGATAGCTACATTGATGGGAATACAAATAACAAGCCCTTTACGAGTAGCAGAGTTCAATGCGTTAACAAAGAGGAAGAATAAGGATGCTGCATCATCCCATAAAAATGCAATTTTATTTTATTTTGGAGTTGCAAATGCTACACATTTGCTAATTGGTAAATATGAATAACAATGTCATGTAATGTAAATTTATTTAAGTTTGATGTTTACAAAAAGTGCATATTACAACTAACAAGAAATCTACACTAATACAACTTTCAAAGATGAGAAATACAACTGGCATCACAACAATTCTGATTCTGTGATCATACACATTCTGGAAGTTAGATATGATCTCCGAAAATAACATCACATAGGCCAAGAGATGCTCTTCAAAGGTTCACAATGTTGAAAGGATAATGTCTGAAGAACTTCTTAGGATAATATCTACAATTAATTCCTAGAAACATAGATAAAATGGTTATTCGCAGGCAGGTTTCGTATCAAAACTGCTTAAGCATATAGCGAAGGCCTGGAAGGCAGACAGAGGGTAGCGATAATCCATAGTAAAAATGTCCTTCCCAATCTTTCCAAATTGTAGTATCACCTTCTCTTGTTCTGCAGGTGGAACATTCTGTGATATATCAACAGCTGCCACGAGCTGGAAGTTCTTGACTGAAGCAACAGTGACACGGCCTTTGAAATTCAGACACCAGCACTGTAATTGCTCATGCCATCTAGGAGACTTATTTTTCAAAATCAATGGAACTCTTGTACTCTGGGCCAATTCTGATTTTTTAGAGGGGTCTGCAGTGCTAGTCTCTTGGTAATTTTCTTGCGTGACTGTACAGGGATGACATTGTTCATCAATGCTATTTCCAAATGTCGATGGAGTAGGAGCAGTCCCGCCTTCCTGAATTGAAGCAAACGGTATGGCATGCATGGTACATTGCATTCTTCTTGGCCCTCTTGTGCGCAGAACATTAAGCTCGTATTTTATGGTGGCTGGTTTATAATTGCCAACAGCTACACTTGGAGAAACCTTCCTTTTGTATTCTTTCTGATATGAACGGAGATCAGGTTCAGCTGGATTTTCACTTGCCGGCTGACTGTTGTACACCCCAAATTTGGTTCCAAGAAAATTGGATCTGTTCCAAAAAATTCAATATAGGTTAATTACTGCTGTTATTTGATTGAACTTATAACTTCTTTCATGAATGAAGAGCTAAGATGAACAGAAGAAGCTAACCTCAACTTCCCAACATAGGCCTCACTGGCTTGAGAAAAATCATTAGCAAGCAAGGATATTACAAAATCGGTTTTTGTGGCCCTTCTGATCTTTTTGGCTGTCAACAACAGTTTACTAGCTTCCCCTGCCAGAGCTGTAGTTCAACACAGAAGTATTAGCATTTACAGAAGCTAAACTATGTAAAATCCGTGTTGCAGACACAACTGCTCGTTACCTGGACTAAGCCCGAGATATAACCGATATGTTGATGTGCCCCTTTCCCTCTTTATATAGCATTGAAGTGGCGAATCTCTTGGTCCAGGCTAATAACGAAAAAGAAAAACAAAATCAACCACCATAGAGAGTATAGATAAGCAAGAACAAAATACTAAAACTTCACATGTGAAGCAGGAATAAAGATGGCAAAAGGATGAAGGTACCTGCTTCAATGACACGGGGAATGTGAGCAAACCACATTGTTCTGGAGTTCTAATAATCTCTTTAGTCATATCCCTCCACGACTTACAAACTGCAGCACAACAGACCACATCTCTACGTGCAGGCCATTTCTCGTGAGCTTCAATTTTGCGTATTATGTCAAGAAGCAGCTCAGGAGGCAAATTTGCCCACCTGCTCTGCTGAACCGTTGTTGATGGAAATGAAAACCTTTCAGGGGCTACATAAGACCTCCCACGACCAGTCCCACACTTCCGGTCAGCTGTCCTATTCGATGTTATATCTAAACCCCTTCGAGATTTTCCCAGAAAGCATCTAAAAGGCATTTTCCAGAAATATTCCTTATCTCAACCTAAAACCAAAACTAGAATGTCTTAACACATAGTCCTCACAATTGCATGACTCTATCAAAGATCAAATTCACACATATGAATTACTAAGATGTAAGAACAAAAAACACAAACAGAATCTTGATTTATTTTTGTATTAATTCTCATAGTATAATCATTAAAAAACACACACAACCAGTTCAGAATTTCTAATTAAGAGGACTTTCTTGTTGAATACAAGACGGGGAGAACCAAGGAGGCTAACCTTCGAATTTCACAGACACAAAGAACGAAATTTTCATAAATCTCGATATCAATACTAAAGATTTCTGGTGTATAGTAATAGAAAAAGAAGCAAAAACCTGGTATTTGCAACTAAGAGAAACTTGATGAGATCCAGAACAGCAGACAAGAAGCAAAGCTTCAACGCATTTCGATGTCCTCGAGAAATCAAAGTTTAAGCTGCAACTACAATATCAGATTGGAAAATGCACCCCAACTCACTTGGACAAGTTCAAAGCATAGTATAAAAACTATGCAAATGTATGTTCATGTAATGAATAAATCTGTTCCACTGTCTTGGATAAAAACAAAACTAAAATGTCAAGTGTCTCTTCCCTCAACACTTAACAGCTTGTTTTCTTTTGACTAATGCTAAACACTAGGTGAACATGTTGTCTGTCTCAACTCTACCACCGTCAAGCACCACCGTGCCTTGGCCTCGACGGGAAATTTTTTTCGAGAAACTTTTCATGTGGAATTAAATTTAAGTATACGGTTTGTGAATTTTTTGGTAGTTTTAATGAGGTGAGTGGAGGGTGCAATGCAGTGTGAGAATGAGAGCTCAAACCTTTATGCATGATCTTGGTGACACGTGGAGGTGTATGAGTGGTTGGTGCAAAGGCCAAATGGCTAGTTAACTGCAGATTGGGGTAACGTTAGATCGACTCAAACCTTTTTTACTCAAGTATGGGTCCCCAGGCATGCAACCGAAAGGTAGACGCTGATCTTCTATGTTAATACCCGTCCCCCTTATTTCTTTACCGTTTTTTTTCACACGACAGCAATATAAAATATATTTTTGTAATTTATTTTTAAAATTTTGTTTTCAATAAAAATTTTAACTTTATATTTTTATTTAGAAAAAAATAAAAAAAATTATGCAACTACATTTAATAATAAAAACATTAAAGTGCGTGCCGAACTCCTGTTATAGATTGGTGAACTTTTATTTTCGATTTGAATACAAAATTTCATATATGAGTTGGGAGTTAAATGAAATAAATAATAATAATATTTTTAATTACAGATAATGACTGAGGGGCTTGGTAAAAAGATTATTTTCACTATTTTCATCATACAATTGGAATAAAATACATGTGTTAGATATTGTTTTAAAGCTCCATGCAATTATTTGATTGCAAACATTTTACGTTTTTTGTCATTAAAACATTGGTTTCATGTGGGCGAAAAGAACCGTTGGTGACTTGGAGGGTAGTAAAATAAAGTGTAAGGATTTTTTTTTTCTTATTTGTATTTTTTTGCATGTAAATTATGCTTCTTAACTATTTATAGCAATTAGTATATTCTATGGGTGTAAACGAGTCAAATTGTTCGTGAGTTATTCGAGCTCGACTCACAAAAAATTTGAATTCGGCGAGCTCGGCTCATAAAAAATTCGAATTTGACTCGGAAATAATTGAGCCAAGCTCGAACTTTTCATTTTTTTGACCGAGCCGAGCTCCAGTTTCAAATTACCCGGCTTATAAGGTTCGCGAGCCTTATCGAGCCTCTATTATTTTTAAATTTTTTATTATAAATATATTTTTATATAAATATTCATATTTTTTTAATATTTTTTATTTATTATCGATCATATTTCAAGTTTTTATTAATATTTAGTGAAATTAATTCGAGTTGTCAAGCCGAACTTAAGCCTACCGAACTTTTTACAAACCGAGTTTCGAACTTGAAATTAAAGGCTTAGTCAAGTTTGAACTCGAATATCAGTCAAAAAAATAAAGTTTGAGCTCGAATACGAACTATTTTAATCAAGTTCGAGTCAAACCTGACAGTTCAACTCGTCTCGGCTCGATTACACCCGACTATATTCCAAATGCGTGAGCTAGAAGCCTGTTTTGTTATATAATGCAAAATAATGAAACAAGATGCATGCTTTTTGGGGTTATAATTACCGTCCTAGAATGCGCTTTCATATTATCCTCCATTCCGAGCATCTTGTCTTTTTTTTATTATTCCTTCCCTGAGTTCCCTCCTCTTTTTAAAATTAAATTTCTAAAACTGTTTTTTTAATCGGAGGCACACCCTAAACTCTTAGTTTGAGTATTTCTTTTTTAGTTATAGACCCCTTTATGTATAAATTTTTTCAGCAATAAAAATAAGACAACTCATCAAAAGTGCATAAAATTTAATGTTATAGTAACCATGAACACATAAAAAAAACTCCTTTTAAAAAGGGTCCGCATCCTGATAAACAATTGTGTAAATTTATATGTTATATAATAATTTTTGCAAATAGATTTCACACTTTATTTTTATTGTAAATTGAGGGAGTCACGATGCCGCTTTCTTAATTCCCCTTTCTAAATTTTTTACTTGTCACTTCTATAGATAATAGCTCAACATGTCTATAAAATTAGTGAGGCATTTTATTCTCGTGAAATGATAGATTCGCCTGTGTATTTATTATATATTTTTAAAAAATGTTGTCAGCGGGAATAGAACCTAAGTCAATACATTAGTTCTCTCCTTCAATACCACTAGGGGTGCAAATGGGTTGACGAAACCGATTAAATCGACCCAAACCGACCCTATTTTCTGCCGATTAAACCGATGACGAAACCGATTAAATCGACCCAAATCGACCCTATTTTCTACCGATTAAACCGAACCGTTACAATCCGATATTAAGTGGGGTTAAATATATATATATATATATATATACTCAATTAGATAATTTATTTTTCATACACCATTGGAGGTCCTTTGTACTTTTTTTGTATATAAAACATATTTTACTACGAATAAGCCTAATAGTGTAACGTAGAGTAATGATATGTATTCCGAAAGATATCTAAACAAATATTCTCGAATGACACAACATGATCTTATTTGCATTCGTATGTCCCAACAAGTAGTCTCATATCATAAATATATTTTCTATCGATTATTTATTTTAAATGACTTTTAACAAACCGTTCAACTCAACCCAAACCGAACCAAACCGATGAATAAAGGGTAGGGTTGGTGTGACGGCCTCAACCCCGGAGTCAGGATTTGACGTCACTAAACACAACAAATCACAATATAAAATACAAGATTATTATTAATATTATGCTAACACGACCCCAAACCAAGATCCGATACAGGTTCAAGTATGATTCAAGTTACCCATTATTACAAACCATTCATTCAAAAGTCTGACACACTAAACTTATTCAGCAACTCATCAGACCACACATGGTCTGATACAAACTACCTCAGAGGAACCAGGTCCTAAAGGGGCTGAGACTCTGTTCTACCAAGGTCGGACAGGTCTTCTAAGCATCTGTGATATATATATAACAGGTCGCAAGAGTGAGCATATAATCGCTCAGCAGCACCAACATATGAATATCAAGACAAAAACAGTAAAGTAAACAGTTATAGGAACATAACTATAAATTAAAAAGAAATCTGTAATCTGTAAGTCATTTCGAACAACAGTAAATACAAAAAAACTAGATATCACTGACTAACATGCTCGTTATAAAACAAACGTAGTTGTGTGCTGTGTAAGTACCAGAGTCCAATTTTAGCATACTATTCACATTTGTTATTCAAATGTATCAATCATTTATTCCCTTACGGGAATCACAAAGCCAAATCATATACGTAACGGATATGTGAAGACAGTTGATCAGGCTATCAACACCAGATGGCTCCAACTGACATCCCATACACCTGTTCCGGAACTCAGAGACTAGCTAGGTCTCTGATCTGCTGGACTAATCTGTTATGTAATGCACGCAACCGAATTAGCCTCTTACGCAACCTCACTAGGCCACTCTGACCCCTGTGTATCCCATATATGATCGTTTTATCCAGTTTTCAAAACACTTATACCTATCTCATTTTAAAACCATTCATTTAACAACACACGTAAAACTGGTTCACAAATCATTTTCATTCGAGATAGGTACCTTTCGAAGTTACTTTTTCCCGAAATAGGTTTGAAAACAATTATTTATAACTACAGGGGATACGTAACTTAAAACGTTTTTGTTCCTTTACGAGAATAAAACAACAGTCTATCCATACGTACTGAACCATAAAAGAATGGTCAGGGGTACTTGTCTTGCAACGCTTTCGGAAACCCTAAGTAGCTTCTAAGCTGACTTCGGTCCTTGCGAGACTCGATTGGGATATACAGAAGCAGAATAACCTAATTAATTATACCGACATGTTTGATATCCTCGACCTAACAACCCAGATAACCCGACTCGTATACCTTATATACACATAATCACGTATTCAACATTCATATAAGGGTAACACGTTTTATATCGTAAAGTACGTTTCTCGCATTTAAAAATAATTTTTTTAGAAAAAAATTTGACAGCGACTCCTCTATTTATAAGCCTACCCGTCGAAACATAATCGACGTCCAAATCTCAACAAAAGACAATTCACAATTCGTATTTCGATACGACTCGTAACACAAACATTTATTTAGTTTCGAAAATAGTTTATACGAATCGTCTTATTTATTTATTTTATATATTTAGGACTCAGATGAAAATAATCACCGCCGACTCGCCGAGGCTCAGCGTCGATGGCGGCAAAATTTATTGGTGCCCGATAATTCTTCGGACTTCCAAATAAACTTCGCCGATTAATATTATTTCCCGCACGAATTATAGTTTAATATCATAAATTTTTAATCAATAAATCCCTGCAGAAAAAGGAAATCAAAGTTAAATCCAACTGCAAAAACTCAGTCCAACAGGAGCCCAAAACAAAGTCCAAAAAGAAGCTCAACACGACCCAACTGAAACACACAACCACCGCACAAACGGTCACGCGCCGCACACACAACACACACACTAACACTCGCGCGCGCGCACACACACACTATACACACAATAGAGAAGAGAGACTAAGAAATTGGTTAGAAATTGTGATTATCCATTCTGCTGTTGACACGTATCGAATTAAATGGATACGTGTCAATTTCTTTTATAAGATTTTGATACGTATCCCCGACACATCCGGGAACCAAAATTGCCTCGAATTTCGAAATTAACGAACTGAGTCACGTTTAAAACAAATTTGAAAAATCACCAAAATATTCCTAAAATGTTATAAATATCCCGAAGTTAATAAAACGTAAATTTAATAATTTTAAAGCCATTTCCGAAACACAATTTATACTTGCATTAAACAATTAAACGAATCAACGCGCGGGTGAAACAAAATCCAAAAATTTTCAAAATAATTTTAAATTTCTCAGAATATCGTAAACTTAATAAAATATGTGTCTCGTATTTTTTGAAGAATTCTGGAAATAAATACTGATTTTATAAATAAATGAAACTAGACAATTATTTAAAGATAAATAATCAATAAAATATTGATTTCTAAATTTTATAAAATCCCAAAAATAATTATTGAAATTATGAAATCATAAAAACAATTTTAAAGACAATCCAATTATTTATGAAAATAAAACTGCAATAAAATCACTTTTAAAAGTGAAACAAACAGTATAACTCAATAATTAATTATACAATTCAACCCTATACACCAATAGATCACACCTATATAATAGAGAACAACACACAGCTGTCAAAACCAGTACACATATTTTTATTTAATTAATTATTCAACAATTACACTATTAAAATAATACAAAATATATGAGTCATAATATCCTTCCCCCCTTAAATAATTCTGTCCCCAGAATCTGACTCAACTAAACAATTGAGGATATTTATCAAGTATGTCTGACTCTAACTCTCATGTAGACTCTTCTACTCGAGGATTTCTCCAAAGTACTTTCACTACGGGGATTGACCGGAACGTTATTTTAATAAGAGAATTTTTAAAAAGTTTGTTTATTAGATCGACGAGGACATTATACCAATGAAATAAGATGTTTGTGTCCTCCTACATTCACATGAATTAATGTGTTGGAGACCTTTATAAGGCAAATCGCAGATTCAATAAATAATGGATATCAAAATTACTAACTTGGTTTATTTTTTGACCCGGTTTTAAAAAGTACTCAATATTTGGTCCAGATTATATCACACGATCGGGTAAAGTTACATGTGTTGTACCCAACAAACCTTTTTTTCCATATTCTATATTGGTAAAACAAAATATATATGGGTATTAAAATTTAAACTACGTGTATATGTATTTTTATAATGGTAAATTTTTAAATAGCAAATTTTAAATTATGACTTATATTTTATATACAATTACTCTATAAATATATATATATATATATGATTACTAAAATTTTGAGTACTGATATCTATGCAATTTTATCGAATTTATAAAAGTTTGGCATGAAAAGTCAGTATATATGATTATTGAATCTGTATATAAAAAAATGTTGAAATAATTAATGAACAAAATGGATAACGATTAAAATTACGCTACATTAGTCTCTATACCATAAAATATATGTGATATGATATCAACCCTACCACACGCAATGACATATTCTAAAGTACATATCTCGTGCATAAAATAGCAGATATGTATATATTTGCAAATTAAACACTGTCGCATATAATCTAATAACATTATACAGACATTTAACACGATAAATTTGAGATTGGAGTCATTGGACGGAGATATCTTCTACTTTATTTGAAACAAGTTTTCATCATCTTACGCTCATATATATTAGAATTACACAAATTATAAACAAAATCATATTTAATTCATATATCTAGTACAATCAAAATATTTATTATCACCAGAATCGTCAAAACCTGAAAAATAGAAGAAATAGAATAAATGTAACACAATATATAAATCATCATTTAAATGTCTAAGTCATTATCGAGCATAAATTACTTTCAGTGCTATTTTCTGTACACTTTAATTAAATTATTAGGAATTGTATATTTTATTTTTTAATCACAAAAAATTTAAATTTTAAAAATTATACATTCATTCTGATATATTGCTGGAAACGGCATGTGACTTGAGATATTATGCTAGTTGCAATAATCGCTTAACTGATGATAACTTTTTATACATAAATAAATCAACGTAAGTTCATGAACATGAAACATATACGAAGGCTGGCCCCCAGACCAGAACCAGAGAGCATAAATCTGGATTGTAATGACTGTAAAATATTTTTTATAATAATAAATTAGTCCAATAATTTGTTCAATTACAAATACGGTATAGTTGTTGGGCCGTTTTTGACATGTGCGAAGGCTGACATTAAGCCGGGCCTGTTTGCTATTCATGTCCCCGGACCATCTCACACTCGCACGTGTGCAACCTCGCTCTCCCCCTTTGATCTCTTTGTTTTGTAGGGAACAATTTCGGCCGGGTCAGTTTACGTGCACCTCGATTAATCTAAAAAAATATTAATATAATATTTCATCATTATAACTCCTACTTAAATTCATACTCCGTTCGTTCTATTTAATTTTTTACATGTTTTTAAATTTTTATATTGAATTTTAGATATTAAATTTTTATCCAAAAGAAAAAATTTCAAAATAATTAATGTTATACTCCCTCCGTCTCAATTTATATGTCTTGTTTGACTTTTGAAGATCAAATTGTCTCAAAATTGACCGTAAATAAAAACTCATTTTTCATTATTTTAAAAAACTGAATAATAGGTATTAAAGTATATTAATCATACATTCTAATGATTTAATTTTTATAAATATTTTCGATAATGTACTAAATAAATTTTTTGATCAAAGTTGGGTCAATTTGACCGTAAAAAATCAAACATGATAGATAAATTGGGATATGGAGAATTACTGAAAAAATGCTATTAATATTATCTTCGAATAAAATTAGTATTATCATGGAGCATAGTTAGTATATATCAAAATCAAGACACTAACCGATGACAGGATATAAATTATAAGTTGCATTCATATTAATAATTTCGAGCACTTTTGATAGTGATAGAAAGTTGTGTGCTCAAGGATTACCATTGAATGTGCTAGACAAGGAGATAATAGATGGGGACTTGCAAATTAGATAAGAAATTGATCAGCATCTTCCTCCTCTACTTCGATATATATAGGAGTTAGAGTATCTCGAACCACGTTAGCTAAAATGATTAACCAAATTATCATTATCTATAATTTTGTTGAACCTTCAAGCAAATGGTATTAGTTATAATGATTAGCTATATTCAAAAATATTATTTTTACCTATTTTTCAGATACTCAAATACATATTTTAAATGATAAAATAAATTTATTTAATACTTAATCTAATAAAAGTGTAAATAAAATATAAATGTAATGAAAAATATTGAATATAATTGCAATTTAATAAATATTAAAACTCAAAATATATAACACATTTAAATATAAAAAAATAATAATGAATAAAATCTATTATATATTATAAAATGTATAGTTCTATCATATTTTATCATATTGGATTTATTACTATTTTTATAAATATGCAATTGTATGTCAAAATAATTAATAAATCTGGTTAATAAGAAAATAATATTTTTATATTTAATATTATATAAGCTAAAAATATTAAATATAAAATACGAATATTTATCCATATATATTAAATGTAATATAAATATAAATATATATGTATGTATAGTTATATGTTTAAATATGTAAAGCCGACGTCGATGTGATCTGAATAATTTAACTAATGACTACAAGATCAATAAATATAGAGAATGTGATATATGATATCTATAATTATTGCTAACAGGTCTCATGGTTGGAGTGATATTATTTTTACCTAATAGGTATATTAGGGTGACACCTAGACATTTTAACTAATAGGTGAACACTTGCTCTTATAGAATGAAAAGATGGTTAGTTTAGTTACGACCAATGTCCATATTTTTATATTGTGAGAACTTGATAGACAAGATTAATATTCCCTCTGTTTTCTTTTATATGTCGTTTAACTTTCTTGCACATAATTCTAAGTACTTTGACCGCATAGATTAAATAATATTTTTTTTCTAAATTAAAGTTTTAGTTATATATTTTTATTCACAAAAAGAAAAAATTAAAAATTATTATTTTAACTATGCGGTCAAAGCACTTAGAAGTGTGTACACAAAAATCAAACTTCATGTAATAGGGGAAATGGATTTTTTCATCACCCAACTTATCGTGTTTTTAGGAAGTTACCATTTAACTATTTTTTTTTCTTTTACACACTAATGTTATGTTCGTATTTGTTTTTAGTCACTAACGTTAGATTCAGATTTGATTATTAGTATTATGTCAATTTTGGTAGCATTATTAAAATATAGTGGTAGTCTGTAATATTTTAATGATTTGTTATATGTCTATAACTTTATATCTAGTACTCCATATGTTCTCAAGACGTTTACCTTGGTGATGAGAGTTTGACAAACATTTTAAGGCTCCTAAAAGATGTAGTTTCATGAATTATTTTTAATTTTTTTTTTAAATAATAATTTAATGTTTAAATTTTTATATACAAAAAAAAAATCTTAAAAATAAGTTATAAAACTATGTTTGTAAGATAAATATCTTGTGAGAGTTGTTTGATTTAATACCAAATTCACATTATTACAAAATTATTATATTTTTGTGTTTATATATATATACTTGTTTCACAATTTTATTAGAATAGATGGGTTTATAGTTTTGATTTTGGTTCGGTAAAAGTTGCATGAAGGAGTTGTGATTGGTGATTTTCATTGGGTTTTTGAAAGTGTCGTTTGGTAAAATATTGATATGTAATTTTTTATTTTTTTATAAGTACTTTATGATCAGTTTGCTAATTTGATTATATTAAATTTTTTATTTTTTTATTTCCCAATAATTTTAGTACGGATTGCGATGGCTCTTCCTAATAATTTTGGTTTTGAGCTTAGTACCCCACCTAAAAAGTAACAGACGTATATGAACCGATTTTATGCGTCTGTTTACAATGTATATACATACGTTGTTACCAGATGTTTAAAATAACAATATGCGTCCTTCATATAACATACGTATATAATTCAGACATTATACGACTCCTCCATCTGTATCTAGCAAACTCAGACACATTTAAGTTTTTTTATAAGATACATATGACACTTTTTGTACTAATTATCACTATATTTTAATAATGCTATAGAAAATTAACAAAATACTAATAATCAAATCTAAACCTAACGTTAGTGACTAAAAAAAATCCGAACCTAACATTAGTGAGTAAAATAAAAAAAATTATAGTTGAGTGGTAAGTTTCTAAACACGCAATAAGTTGGGTGACGAAAAAATTCATTTTCGCCATATAATAAAAAATAGAGGGAGTAAACAACAAGATATTATGACAAATTAATTGTATTAAACAAAAACTCAAAAATTAGAATTTTTTTTCTTTCCGAGTGAGGCCTGGATTTCGGTAAGTGTATTAGAATCATCTCTCATTTCAGCTAACTGAAAGAGAACACCTTTTATTTTCGGAATTTAGTATTCCCTCCGTCCCTAAAAACGTTTTCGATTTGTGTTGGACACGTTTGTCAATGCACATTTTTGATTATTAATACTTTTAATTTCCGGTTTGTATTAACTGTAAAAAAATCAAAATAGCAAACACATTTTAGGACGGAGAGAGTACTTAATTGCAGTTACACTCACAGTCCTAATTTTCATTTGACTTTCTCTAACTATTTTTTTGAAAGTGCTCTCTAATTTATTTTTTAATTTTTTTTGTCATGAATGTCCCGTGACATGACTTGTATTACTTGATCTAATCTAAGAAGGAACAACCCTGCCTGCCGGATTATGATTAGGCTGGCTTATGGCTGCAGCTATCTGTATGCTGTTATTACATTTCATTTTGGGACATTGAAAGGGACCTTTCCCTTATCCTAAATCACATATGTTACGGCCTTAATGACCTTTTAACCCTTAAAATATATAGTATTATATCCATCAGCCTAAAATATTTGAACTCCTATACTGTTACCGGTATAAATCAAAGGAGAGAAAAACCATTTACCCTCCTCTGAATTGTACCGTTATGAGTTAAAAAATATATTTTTTATATCTTGAAGGTTAAAAGGTGCATTAATTACTTTGGCAAAAAAAAAGGTACATTTATTATACCTTTAGGTTTAAAAGATACACTACAATATAGTTGGGCTAATAGATATAATAAATATGTAAGAAATGTACCTTTTCATCCGTATACGAAATATACCTTTTGACCCATAACGGTACAACTCGAAAGGTAAATGTCTTTTTTGCCCATCTGATTTAAACGGGTAACGATAAAAAGGGTTAAATGATATGAAATTTCATATTTTAGGGGTTAAAAGATATGAGTTCAAATATTTGGGGCTGATGAATATAACGCTATATATCTTAAGAGTCAAAATGTTATTCAGCCCTATTGCATTTTTTATAACTGGCATTTCAAGAGGGCCTTTTTAGTACACTCAGCAGTGCTATGTTCTTAATTTCTCATTACAAATAAGATACTTCCACCTTCAAAAAAACAAACAAACACAATCTATACATAGTTAAGGCAACAAAAAATCTGATTAAAGTGGAGTTGGAACAGTTGAAAATGTTTTACTTTAATAATACCCGAGCTGCCTTATTTTGAAAACTATTATCAAGAATAATGATGTCCAAAGAAACAAAGTGGAAGAAATCAAAGTAATGAAGACAAGGTGGATAAATTTGGTGGAGATATTGGTTCTTCTATTTGTCATTTATCAAATACTATTTTATTGGCTCCTTTTGCCTTTAAAAAAATGCCAGGGCTCTAATTTGAGCAGAGCAAGCCGAGTTTCGAGCCGGACATAATTTGAGCTGAGCCGGCTCGTTTACTTAAACGAGACTAAACTTCTATCCGAACTCGACTCATTTAATTTCACGAGTCGAGTCGAACCGGCTCGTTTAGCTAAGTGAGCCGATTTTAACGAGGTGGATGAGCCGACTCGTTTAATTTTACACTTAATCGAATCTAAACCTCTACCCGAACTCGGCTCATTTAATTTCACGAGTCGAATCGAGCTGGCTCGAGTAATTAAACGAGCCGAAATCTCTGCGCGAACTCGGCTCGTTTAACTAAATGAACCGAGTCGAGCCTATTTAAACGAGTTCGAGCCGGGTAAGCTCGAGAGCCGCCGGACTCGGAATTACAGCCCTAGAAATGACACATACAGATGTGCTTGTACAAGTACTGGTCCTAACATGAAAAGAAGAAACAATCATCTAACAAATACAAGAGTTTGTATGGACCATATGTCCACCATATATGTATACATATATAGTTCATTTTTGTTCATTTGTTTTTCTCTAAAATGAACTTTAGTTATTGCGAAGGTTTACATGAACTAGAAATTGTTGAAGGTGTTACTTCTGGACTGATGTTTTGTGTGTACGACATGTTACATATTCGATTTTATTATTATTTTTATAATTTTTACATTCTTTATAGATCACTTAAATAAAAAAAATACGGAAGATTTGTGAATTCATTACTTTGTGTATATATGAATTCTTTATAAGTTAATACAAGTTAGAAAAGTATATACATTTAATCTAAACTTTAATACACATAAAATGATAGTAAGTTTTAATATTATTATAAAATAAAAAATTCAAACATTAAGATTGAGTTATTGATTATGGTGATGAAATAGTCTCACCTCAAAATTTATCAAAAAATAAACTAATACAAGTTTAATTAAAATTGAGTAACTGATTCCCAATAGGATATTTAAATGTTTTTTTGATTAAAATACTCTAACAAACGTTATTGTTATTTGTTAAACAATATGATTCTATCGTGACATTACTCTAACACTTTAAGATTTAGATAAACTAATTACTCAATATCGTATAAGAGATTTAAATGAGCTGGTTACTCAATGTGCTATCAGAGTTTAGGAGGGTGATAGACTAAAGTTCAACTTTTTGTCATCCCATTATCCTCCGAATTTATAGGATAGGGAGGGTGATGACTCAAGTTCGACTTTTTGTCATCCCATTATCCTCCCAATTTATAGAATAGATTTTTTATCGTTCGATTATCTGCCATCCTAATATCCTCCCAATTTATAGAATCGGTTTTTGTGAGAGAAAGAAGGTTCAAAGTGTCTTTGGGCTTGAATAGTTGAATAAAAGAAGATAATATGCACAGTCCAAACCCAATAAAAATCTATTTTTTTTGGGTTGAAATCTAAATGGACCAGGCCACTATTCTTCCCCCAGATGATTTTTGAAAACCATACAGCTTCACCCATTTTGTATACCAATACAACTTGTTTTGATATCCATAGTGTTTACATATTTGTATATCAGGATAAACATCCACAGTCAACTTGGCTACGATACACCAGCCGTAATATTATATTGTGGGCTGACACAATGTTTCACTGCGGTGGGTGAATGCACCTGCAATGAAACAATACGGCTGGTGTATATCCGCTGGGGATCAGTTCCTATCATGATAATTCATATATCTTTCTTCTGACTCGGTGGCTGACTCTGACCAAACCCAATCAAACACATCAATTATATCCTCATGTAGATCCTGTGGGCTGTCAATAGAATATAAATATCCTGCCCACAGAAAATTTTACAAAACGAGTTGCACAACATTAAACAAATTACTACCGGTCTGGTGGACTCCATAATACAGAGATAACAAATGTCATAACAAAATTTGTTCGCAAATAACGTGAAATTTATAATTTGAAAATAATTTTATTGATAAAATTTATGTTAATGAAAAAATATATTATTATTATTATTAATTATAATATAGCCAATGCATTCATGATATGAAATATTTGTGACCCGTTTTGTATATCAATTTAGATCTAACATTTTTCATAATAAATATCTGACAAAATAATAATAGGCGAAAAACTAAAATACCCATAATTTGGAGGACAAAATCCAAAATATCTACCGGCGGGATATTCCGTCCAAACGCCCTCTGAATACGCATTTGGAAGGTATGTGTTCAATTTTTTAAAAAACAAAGAATATGTTTTCAGAAAATGCGTATTTAATTTTGTTCTTTAATGAAAACGCATTTATTTTTGAAATACGTATTTCAATAAAAAGTAAAAAGGATTACGGATCTTGTAGATGCGTATTATTTATTATTATTTTAAAAAATACATGCGCATGTTATAAATACGTATTTAGTGGTTATTTCAGGCACTGTTCCGCATCTTTTGCTATTTTGGGCAGTTAAATTTCAAAAATGGGGTATTTCGGCCATTTTGTCAATAATTATTCTATCAAATAAATATTCTTTGTTTTATATGACATGAATAATAGTTTCAGAGGATCATAATCGTAATACTGTTTTTTTATTTTAATAATAATTAATAATTTTAATAATTATAAAGTCATCCAATCTAACAAGTCCGACGTAACGCTAAAATTAGATTCATTTTATAATTTATAATTCAGAATCAAATAATCTAAAATAAACTATTGGCGGATGCATGCAATAGTAGTCCCGGATCTTATTTTCATTCTATTATTAATGATTGTGTTGAGTTGTTTAAATATTTTGAAATTGTGCTAATACATTTTATACCTAGGTCTGTAAATAAAATTGTATCTCGTTCTATGTCAGGCTTACATGAGTGGGACAGTGTTACTCATTCTTATCATATATACTCTCACATGATTTGATTTAATGCAAGTACTATTATTTCAAAAAAAAAAAAAATCAAATAATTTTACATTTCTGTTTGCTCCCGAGATTTAGCTCTGCATTTATAAGTTTGACATCACCAATTCCAATCTTATCTTCCACAACAACTATCTACAACTATCTACACAAAAGTATACAAATATTTTCTACAGGATCAAACATCAGATAAGATCAACTTATTAGACCCCACCTGAACAAATTTTACTCTATAAAATATGAAATAAATTTATTTGTCAATCTCATAATACATTTTCACAGCAACACACACTTGTGACCTCAACAATCAAGATCAAAAACATTCACATCACTTAAGCTTATGGGTTCTCTTATGGCTGGTTGGGACTCTCATGTTCCAGATCCTAAGACAGGTACTTATTTTTTCTTCTTTATTTTTTTACTTATAATTTGCAGATATTAAGTTGAATGAATATAAATTTTCGAAACAAATTTCAGTGAAGCATCAAAGGAACCGTTCACTAACAAGAGAGGAAATTGATACTTACTGGAAGTCCAAGAAGCAAACAGAAGAGGAACTTACTCATGTTTTTTCTAAGGTGCATGTTTTTTTTGTGTTTACAAAGGTGACGAGATATCCTAGTGGTAAAAGTTTATCCTCTATCGTTCAGGGGTGAATATTTTTTTTTTCGATTTCTTATAGGGAGTTGAAACTGTAAAGAGTTCAGAGAGAATTTTTAAGAGATCAAGCTCTGTTCCACCCTACAACAAAGAAAGATTCTTGGACATGGAAGCTGATGAAGAAGATGAAGTTGACTTGCACAGCTTGATACTTAAAAATGGCTGGTAAGCATACATGGGCATATTCTGGGTCCTTTTGTCTGACACTTATAGATTACTTATAAATCAGAAATATATACATTTTTTAACTTGTACATGTTACACCCTAGTTACAAATTTCAATGTTGGAACTTAATTTATAGGAGCAATTTATAAGTATAGCCATTTAAGCTTAAGATAATCCTTAAACTTGTTAAAGAGTATAAGATCCCGATGAAACCCTCCTCTACCACCTTAAGGTTTTAGACGAACTAGTTATTTAACATGGTATATTTAACAGGGTGTAAGAGCTCGGTTTAGAAAGGGACTCGGGTTAATGAGGGGGAGTGTTAAAGAGACGGACTGATTACTTAACAAAACCCAGTTGACAATAATTTATGTTAATCAAAGAGTGATCTAGCAACATCACAATTCACACCATGTTTTTCGGCAGCCGGTGGCACCGGCTGCACGGTTAAAGCCTTAAAAGTCTTGCTCTGTTTAAGAAAGAAAAAGTAGCCTGGCTATGGGGCCATACTATGTTTATTCTAATACTAGGGTGTATAGAAATGTGATTATGTGAGTGATTAAGGTACCTGTTGGTTTTACGCGAAATTTGATCAAGGCTCCTGTGTGTTTTGGTGTTTGTAGGTGGACGAGTACCAGTTCGGCATTTCTGAATGAGCCACCGGTGATTTCAGAAGAAGGAAAAAATCAGCATAAGTACGCAGCGCAATTCCACGTGCCGGACATGGATGCCTCCAAGCCACATCATCCTCGTACTGGCATTAGCACCTGATCTTAATATCATTACAATGTAGCTGCACTCATTCATACTCCCTGTACAAAAATAAGTTGTGTATGTTTGAGTGCACTTATAGTAGACAAATATGACCAACTGCAGAGCTGTTATAATGACATGTATAACATGTTAGTTTGGGTTTGATGCAAAAATATATCAACAGCATAGTATTGTAAATCTTAAACCATCTTTATGCATTAAAATTTTGGCTATTCAGATTTCAAAATAATGAGAAGATATCATGTCCTGTCATTTTAAAGCACACATGTTCTGATACAAGCAATGTGCTTAAAAACAAGCAATGTGGTTACCTGGTTAGTAATCAGAAAGTTATTTGCGAACAAAAACCACCTTATGTAGTAATGACGGTGAGTGTGTGTCTCCTGCAATACTGGCTTTGATCTTGAGATTACTCTGAACCATCTCCTGCATTACTGGCTTTGATCTTGAGATTACTCTGAACCAGAGGGCGTGTCTCCTTCATTACTGGCTTTGATCTTGAGATTAATCAGAACCGTCTCCTGCATTACTGGCTTTGATCTTGAGATTACTCTGAACCAGAGCGTGTGTCTCCTGCATTACTGGCTTTGATCTTGAGAATACTCTGAACCAACTACACGGAGTCTAAATTGAAAAAAACATAATTATAGGGATGATTAACAAAAAACTTCCAAACAGAAGCAGCACAGCTGCAATCAGTGAAGAGCACAAACCTGGGATTCTTCGTGACTTTGCAATCCCCGCTCCATGTTTAAATTTCCGAGAGTCAGCAAGGATTCTATCTTAACCAAAATCCAAAAGAAAAGATCATTTCTGTATTATTGATCTTTACGTTTCCAAATTGTCCATTTACTGGATCTCCATTAAACTGCGATAGGCTCAAAAAGAAAATTTCCCACAGGAACCATGGCGAAATTTCCACAGGAACCATGATGCCAGGAGAACTTATCAGAAGTTCCATTAATAATTAAGCTAGCAAACTTCACAAGATTAACACGAGAAGAATACTGGTTACACGAGACCCATAACTATCATTTTCAAGATAAAGGTAGCAATTATTGATTAGGGCATTAATCAGAAAGTTATTTGTGATCATCAAACCCATACCTTAACCTATCAATGTATTAGCATATAACCTATCAATGAAGGAGATAGCTAATCTTATGGATCCTCAGACTATACAGAAAAATTATCAGTACACCAAAAGGCCTGGTGAAATATCACAATGAGCCACATGTTCATCAGGAATATTTAACAACGACGGCGGTTGAGAAAGTAGTGTCTCAATCAAACCTTAAAAAGTAAATACTAACTTCGCCCAATTTTTCCAACTAAAACAAACTTAGTTGAAGAGTTGAAGGTACTGATGCCAAATATTCACAACGACATAAAAATATAAAAAATTTAAATAATAGAGGCGATAGTTTAATTAAAGGAAATAGCAGAAATGAGCAGTAAACTCTTAATTTTTTTAAGTGAAATAAGATGTGCAACGAAATTAGCAGTAGCTAAGTGAGAATAACCGGATCCAGCAAGGTGGCCTCTACGAGAGAAGAGCAGCAGAGACTTGTTGAGCGAGCAAGTTGACAGGCACAACCTGCAAAAAATGGATTAAGTAATTAGTAGTATACAGGACGTATGAAATTGAAGATAAGGAATTGAAGAGATCAAATTAGTACATATCGGGGTGGGGAGAGGGTAAACAGACTCAACATTCACACACACAACATCTGTTACTTTATCCCGAAGACCCCGAGTTACAATAGCTTGAAAGTTAATGCCATGATCTTGATCACGCAAGCATGCTTTAAAACGGATCCAGAAACGAACACCAGCAAGAACACGGTTGTAGGCCTTTACCAAACCAACATATTCATATTTCGTACCCTGCCAACAAACAATACACTAGAATATATTGATCAAATCAATAATAACGTAGCGAAAATGACAAGAAGAACTAGAACATATATACCTCGATATGATTATATCGATCCAGGGCAAATTTGGCAAAATGTGAGAGCGGAGAGGTATATTCATAAAGAACATGTCGAATGGGATAACACCTCTTCCTTGTGAAGTAAGTTTTGATGGCAACTTGAGGTCTAGTAACGGTGGAGCCAACTTCCTGATAGACGTATTTAATCCCACGATCAACTTCAACACGATCAGTGATGAGGTCCTCATCCGACTCAACCTCCTCCTTTTCATTATCATCAGATTCATCCGTATTATCATCATCACACTACAACAAAATGGGCCAATTACAACGGCCAACTTGCGACGAAAAAACGAATTTACTACTCGACCAAAAACGACGATTTTTTCCCAGTTGTAGATGGCTCAATTACGACGATTTCAGTTCAAAAAAACCGTCGTAAATGGCCAGATTTGTTGTAGGGTCATCTGAATATTCGGATGCTGATTTATGTGACAGATGAGTACTCTTCCTCCACCTCCATCAACATTAAAACTCGCTTTTCATCTCTCTCCCTCAAAATCATATTTACTTAATTGCTAGGGTTTCTCTTTCATATATACTGCCGAAATAATTCACTTGTCTCACGACCATTATTAATTATGTTTATATTTGCAAGGCGAACAAAACTGGGATGTGTAGATTTTGAACATTAAAATTACTAGCCTTACGACCGTGCATGTCTTCATATATCTTCATTCATATTTTTATATTACTAGTTTAAATTCTTTGCAATGCACGGGTTCCCGTTTTTATTTAAAAAATTTATTTATCTTTTTACATTATAATTTTAAAATATTCATATAAATATACATAATAATTATAAAATTATAATAAAAATAATACGATAACATGTGGTCATAGTTTAGTAGTATAAGTAAACTATGTCCAGTAGTTTAAGAATTTAGTTGTTTAGCAGATATATAGCACTATTTATTTATTTTTTAATAATATGATAAGTTGTGGTCTAGTTTAGTAGTATAAGTACTCTAAGTCTAGTTGTTTAACAATTTAGTAGTTTAGAGGATATATAACACTAAGTAAAATTAGGGAATAACCGTTGAGTAGTAGTTTAGTAGTATTAGTAGCTAGTCTAAGTTTTGTACTTTAATAATTTAGTAGTTTAGCGGATATATAACACTACTTATTTACTTTTTTAATAAACAAAATTAGGGAATAACCGTTGAACCAAATTATACCCCATTCCGGTTATTATAATATATTATAGATTAAAAATTATAATAATTCTTTTGATCATTACCTTATTAGTATATTCATAAATAATTATAAAAATATTTTTTATTGGCGGGATTCAAACCTGAATATTGGGTAGTGTATAAATAATAATATAAATATTTGCTGTTGGTGGGGTTCGAACCTGGAAGTTTTAGTAGTGTATAAATAATAATATAAATATTTGTTGTTGCGGGGTTCGAACCTGGAGTGTATATTCTTTTATTATTTGAATCTAACGGTCCTAACCACTTGATTGAAAAGATCCGTCGGTGGGATAACCAAACCAACAAAAAAAGACATACCAAATTATATCTCATTGCGGTTATTATAATATAGTATAGATGTCGAACGTCGCTGGACTCGGATTCCTCGTTTAGCTTTGAATCGGCTTCGATAAACTTCAGATAAAGTTTATATATGTTCAAGTAATAAATTATTACTAATTATTTAAAATATTTTTAGTACATTTTATTGTCATTTATAATTTGACTAATTTTAATTTTTTTGTTCATATTTCAAAATTAAGCACTTAGCTTTCTTGTTAGAAAATTATTAAACAAGATTATCACGATTTATTTGTCTCCAATTTTTGGCATTTTCATAAATACCTAACTAATTTTAATTTTTTGTTCATATTTCAAAATAGAGCACTTAATTTTTTTGTTAGAAAATTATAAACAATATTATCACGATCTATTTGTCTTCAATTCTTTGCATTTTCATAAATATCATTAAATAACTTGTAATTTACAAAATCAAATTTAAATAAATTTTGATATTAACAATTAAAAAGTAATGTACGATTCTAAATATATGAATGTATCCATAATTTAAAAATAAAATTGGATATGTTTAAAACTCGACTTGAAAAATAAATTAATATCATTTAAGAACGAATGTAGAGTGTGAGTGTGTATATCATTATAAGATATAGTATTTGATTTTGATGTAACTTGTATAACTAATATTTAGTAAGTCTGGTAAGCAAATGGAAACAATTTTTGATTGACGCCAGCAAGAGGCCGCAAAGACGATCATGATCAAGTACATGAATAGTATGATGTATAAATGGAATATTCGATAGACGTGCCTGAATTTGTTGGTGATTGCGGTAAAAACACCGATGTTAGGTAATGAATCGCACCGGGGGGTGAATGTGTTTTTTCTGATTTTAGGCTTTTCTTGAAAGATAATGGTTGAACAAAGTAAATTAAATCTTGTATAGAAAAATGTTCATGCAGAAATTAAACTTGCACAAAATAAAGAACACAGATCTTCAAAACTCACTTAATTTTTGTATTAAAAATTTTGATGTTTTGATACAAAATTTCTAAGCTCTTCGAAGTTAAAGAGCTCAGCTTATTCTCGAGAGTGTTACAAGAATTTTGATCTAAATTATTACAACTAACTAGAGGACCAGTGTTAACTTTATAGCTCAGTTAACTGCTGGTTTACACAGTGGATAATAAACATACTATTAACTTTTCTAAACCGTCACTTGTCAAATTCTATTTATAGAAAAGTAAATCTTCCATTTCTGGCTTAGCATATCTTTAGCATCCCGTGTTTACTTTAATCTTCATCTGTCAGTTAATCTTTGCCATTGATCTTACACACACTTCAAACTGCTTTTTGTAGACTTGTCAATCCAGCTGTTGAATTGTTTGTTGATTGTTTATCTTGGATATTGAACTGATCTGCAATTCTGTACTTTGAGACTGTACCTCGAGATCTCCAGTTTGAATTATTAGAACACTTGATATCTCGATAAGTACATAGGCTTATCGAGATCTCTAGTACTCCGTAATGAGTTTAGCTTGTAGAGTTCTTCAGCTCATCGAGATCTCTAGTCTTCATAACTTCACTTGACTTGTAGATATCTCTGAGTTCTCGAATGGATATAGACTTGTCGATAACTCTGAGTTTTCTGGTGAAAGAATGACTTGTCGATATCTTCTTGAGTTCTCGAGTAGCTTTCCTGACTTCTCTACTCCCGATGAATATTGTTTATCCGTTGAGTAGATGTATAGCTCATCCATCGAGTAGATATATAGCTCATCCGTCGAGTAGATATTGCTCATCCGTCGAGTAGATGCTGTTCATCCATCGAGTAGATATATAGGTCATCCGTCGAGTAGATATAGCTCATCCGTCGAGTAGATGTTGTTCATCCATCGAGTAGATATATAGCACATCCGTCGAGTAGATATTGCTTATC
Source organism: Apium graveolens (assembly GCF_009905375.1). Classification (NCBI taxonomy): domain Eukaryota; kingdom Viridiplantae; phylum Streptophyta; class Magnoliopsida; order Apiales; family Apiaceae; genus Apium; species Apium graveolens. Next base: position 5,353,261 of record NC_133648.1, on the reverse strand, counting down.
CGTCGGTACTCTCTAGAGTTTGAATGACTTCTCGATAAGTCATTCTGGAGTTCTCGAATGACTTCTCTATAATATTAAATTTGCGACTTGTAGAGATCTTGACTTAGAACATTTTTCTCCAAAACAGATTTATTCAACTCCAAGCTTCTTCAAAATTCTTCTGAGGCATGATCTTCTTGATCTTCTTCCAGATAGAATCCTTAGGCTTGATACTGTTTTAGGAAAAAGACTCCAGTCTGCTCCTTTGCAATTTTACAGACTTTAAGTGTTACAAGTACAAAATATAAATTCAGATAACAATACAACTAACTTAGGGTTGGCCCCAAGCTTAACTGATTACTGAAAATAACTATTCATTAATCTTTTACTCAGATCATAGATGCTAATAACATTTTTTTGTCCAGTAATCTTTGACATCATCTATTATATATTACAATCTCCCCCAACTTGTTCATTATGAAATTATGCACAAGTTCTGATTGATGATGTCAAAACTTTATCTAAATGCATAAACCAATCTTCCCATCTGATCTTCTTTTATGAGTTGTATTTAATTTTACTCTTCATTCCCCCCCTATCAAGAAAAGAATATTATTATCTGACAACATCCAATAGCTGTTTTTCCATTTAGATATATTCTCCCCCTTTTTGACATTATCTTCAGGAAGAAAGATCCAGCTAGATGCACATTGTTCAAGCTTTTGTCAATGTCCATTTAGAACACTATCTGCAGCTTCAAGCTTTAGTGAAGTCTGTAGTGATGAGTTCATCAATTGTAGAATAGAATAGGAAATTCTTAAGCTCTTTGTTCTTTTGAATAAGTAGTCTCACTACTTCTCACTGCACTAGTCTCATGACTTTTAAGAGTCAGAGTAACCTCACAAGGATTGCTAAATCCAGGTACTCATCTACTTCTCCTATTGCCAGGAAGGATCCTGCCTCTCTTATTTTCTGTTATTCTCTCAATCTTTTCTCACATTCTCACATGAAAGGCTCAATTGTTGTTTGTTCTACAAAAATAAGAGGTGGCTGAGAAGAGTTTATCTGTAATCATATGAGTAGGGGAAATCCATATAGGTCTAATGATACTCATTTCACCAGAAGAGTGAGTTCATAAATATCTGTGACTAGGGTCACAGTTTGACTCACAGATTGCTCTGTGGTTTTGGCAGTGTGTTGTCCTCCACTTATAGTAGGAACCTCCAATTGAATTGGAGGGGATTTGACTGGGTTACTGCCATGTGCACTAGCTTCAAACCCTTGTATGTCTTGCAACATACTGGCACTTGAATGTGCTATGCTTGCCTTTCTAATGACATTGTCATAGGCAATTGTACTTGTAGCTTTGGCTGCTGAGGCAGCTTCTGCTAGAGTTGTGAGGGGAGTTGTTCCTCCATGAGGAACCTCCAATTGAATCGGAAAGGATTTAGATAGCTCCCCCTCAGGAGTACTACCCTCAAACCTATCAGTCCGTTAAGACTGTTTTGCACATGAAAGTGCATTAGTGATATTCATGAAAAACTGATAAGTTTCCATGTTTGTGATACCCTGTTTCTTTTCTCAAATCACAAAACAACTGAAGAACATTTTGGGGGTTCTGTCCTTTTGTAAAACAGGTTCCTTTTGAGAGTTACCTGAGTGCGATTGTGTTTGAGTTTGTGTTTATGTTGTTGTGCTTGGGTGAACTGCAGTTTGGTTTTGAAATGTTTTAGCTGCAGTTTTAGCATTAATACGGTAATACCTGTGGATAGATTATCTGAATTCCCTGTTGTTGTCTGAGTAGATTGTGCTGGACATGTAATGCATTGAACAAAAGTATATTTTTGGAGTTTCGTTAGACAAATACATTGTAAGATATTTTAGTTTCAAGCATTATTGCAGAGAAGATAATATTCAATACAGATATAAGCACATAGGAATCATTACACAAACAAGAGAATGCTTAGAGAAGAATTTGGATTTTCATTAATAATGGAAACATAGTACATTAAGACATAGATTCAACAAGTAAATCCTAATCCTAACTACTCTAGTTTGGGCTTCTACTTCTCTGCCTCCAACCTCCTTGCCCTGCGCTGGTAAACTCTGGACATGGAGTGTGCAAGAGAAATGATTCTCTCCTGCAACTCCAAAGCAGGAAGGCGTTGCTGCTCAGCTACTCTTGCACGTCTCTCCTGCTCGAGAGAGACTTCCATCTCAAAGAAAAGGATGCTAAGTTGATCATCCCATGAGAGTTCATCAAAGATCTCTCTTGGAATATCAAAGGGGCTATAAATAACCCCTCTGAGACGGACACGGAGTCCGAAGGGATCAAAGTTCATCTAAATGATGAACAGGCTGATAAGCTCCATTTGAGTGAGAGAGAGAAAGATGAACATGAGGTGAGTTTGAAATCAGATGTTTGTTGAGAATAGGAGAGTGATGAATGATAAAGAGTGAAGCATTTTAATTTATAGAGGGAGTAAAGATAGAAACCAATAGACCCTTGAGTTGCCCGGATAATAAGAGTAATAATCACATAAGCATACTTGACAGTTAGAAATGACTAGTTACTATTCCCCATGCAAGTACTCAAGAATATTAGTTCACTATTTAGAATAACTGTTCCCCATGCAAGTAAACAAGTACTCCCTACATAAAAGTAACTACTCCTATCAGCATATAGTCAAATAATTTAACCACTATCAGCATACTCCAAACATCACAAATAATGTACTAGTCTACTAACATTAGACTAACCTATTTCCACATAAACAAGCAATCACATAAGCATGTAAATGTGTTAATAAGTCAGAAATTAGAGACAAAGTATGTCAAAAGTATTTTTCTGAACAAAATTTATGAATTAAATTTGTTCAGTTTTTCATACTTTTTACTTCTTTTGATCTGTTATTTATTAACTTCATATACTGAGGATATGAATTAATAAATACTCAGTTTACTTAGAATTTTGAGAAATTCCAAGTTAAAATAATCGAGAAATCTGGGTATTTATAGTGAAAGTAGATGACTTGTCGAGAACTCAAAAATAGACATTTGGAGTTGTCTATCAAGAAGTCATTTTGAAAAATGAAGTACATGTCGAGAAGTCATTTTAAATCACTCTTATAGAGAACTCAAACTTGATTTATCGAAATGTCAAATAAATACCCAGTTTGTCGCCAAAAATGAATTGAACTAATTCTAACTTTTACTTGAATAAATTCAAAATAAAATTAGAATGCATTTTCCAAAAGTATTTTATCAAAATAATTTATCAATTTAAATTATCTCAGTTCTGAGTTATTGATAATTTAAAGTTTGTACTTATAGAGAACTCCGTGAATGAATACTACTAGAGAACTCTACAAGGACTTCTCGATATGTCATTTTGAACCTATCGAGAAGTCACTCGAGAAGTCAGTAAGTTGACTTATCGAAGACTCACTCGAGAAGTCCTAAAATGACTTGTCGAGAAGTCAATTTATACTTATCGAGAACTCAGTTCTCTAGATACTTTTGGTTATTGTAATTCTGCCTTGAGTTATTTTTACATATTAAGGATGTAAATTAACAACTAAGTAGTTTACTCAGAATTTAAAAAATTCCAAGTTAATTGAATTTGAAAAACAAATATGCAGAGATTTCTGAAATATTTATAATTCACATTTCAGCTAATTTCCAATTTAATCAAATTAAGTTTGATTTACTGGATATTAATCTGCTGTAAAATATTAGCTGAGTTCTTGCCTTAGGATAAAGAATTGAGCATTCCAATTTCACTTACAAGTCTAGTGAAGGTTGCTTCATCCAAAGGTTTGGTAAAAATGTCAGCTAGTTATTTTTCTGTTGGTACAAAAATGAGCTCAATGGTACCATTAGTAGCATGTTCTCTAATAAAATGGTACCTCACATCAATGTGCTTTGTCCTAGAATGATTAACTGGATTAGCTACTATAGATATAACACTAGTATTGTCACACATGATAGGAATTTTGTGTAACAATAGGCCATAATCCATTAGCTGATTTCTAATCCAAAGCACTTGAACACAACAACTTCCTACAACTATGTATTCAGCTTCAGCTGTAGAAGTTGATACATATTGTTGTTTCTTGTTGTACCAAGATACAAGTCTTTGTCCAAGAAATTGACAGCTTCCACTGGTACTCTTTCTGTCAACCCTGCATCCAACAAAATCTGCATCTGTGTATCCAACAGCTTCAAAACCAGTTCCCTTAGGATATCATAATCCCAAGTTTGGAGTTCCCTTCAAATATCTGAAAATCCTCTTTAAAGCCATCAAATGTGATTCTTTTGGATTGGATTGAAATCTTGCACATAAACATGTTGCAAACATGATGTCTGGTCTGCTTGCTATTAAGTAAATCAATGATCCAATCATCCCTCTATAGCTTGAGATATCTACACTCTTGCCCTTTTTATCTTCATCCAACTTTGATGTAGTAGACACAGGTGTAGATGCAGGTGACTAATCAATCATTCCAGATCTTTTCAAAAGATCCTTGACATATTTAATTTGGCTGATAAAGATACCATCACTTCTTTGGTTGACTTGAAGTCCAAGAAAGTAACTTAGTTCCCCCATCATACTCATTTCATATTCACTTTGCATAAGCTTGGAGAATCTTTGGCACAACTTTTCATTAGTAGAACCAAAGATGATATCATCTACATAGATCTGAACTAGGATCATATCTTCACCGTGTTTCTTGTAGAAGAGAGTCTTGTCTATGGTTCCTCTAGTAAAACCATGCTTCAATAGGAAATCTGATAGTGTGTCATACCAAGCTTTAGGTGCCTGTTTTAGTCCATATAGAGCCTTGAGTAACTTATACACAAAGTTAGGAAATTTTGGATCCTCAAAGCCAGGAGGCTGTTGCACATAAACTTCTTCTTCTAGCTCACCATTCAGAAAGGCACTTTTGACATCCATTTGATACACTTTAAAATTTGAATGTGCAACAAATGCTAGAAAAATTCTTATAGCTTCAAGTCTTGCAACAGGAGCAAAAGTTTCATCATAATCAATCCCTTCTTCTTGTGAGTAACCTTTTGCAACCAACCTTGCTTTGTTTCTGATAACTATACCATTTTCATCCATTTTGTTCCTGAACACCCATTTTGTTCCAATAATGCTTCTGTTCTTTGGTGCAGGAACTAACTTCCAGACTTTGCTTCTTTCAAACTGATTCAGCTCTTCCTGCATGGCAGATATCAAGTCAGGATCCAGCAGAGCTTCATCAATTTTCTTAGGCTCTAGTTGAGACAGAAAACATGCATGTAGGCACTCATTAGCAGTTGCACTTCTAGTCCTCACACCAGCAGTAGGATCACCAATAATTGCTTCTCTGGTGTGACTTCTATCCCACTTCCTAGTGTGGGTTTATTGACTTATGCCTTCATCATTTTCTCCATTATTGGTATGACTGGTAGATCCTTCTTCTCTTTCTCCCCCTGAGTTTGTGCTATCAAGTTCAGGTGTTTGAGATGGGCTTCCATTACCATGATTTAATTTCCTGTTCAGTAGACTCTTCATTCATCATTTGTTGTGCATTAACTTCATCTTCTCCATCAGAATCACTATCAATATTGAGGTTTTCAAATGCAAGGGCTTCAGCTTCATTATCATCAAGGCATTCCAAGCCTGGACACTTATCATCATCAAAGGTCACATATGTGCTTTCCATAATCTTCTTTTGATCAATCACATAGACTTTGTAGGCTGTTCTTTCCAGTGAATATCCCATAAAAATTGCTTCAAAGACCTTTGAGTCAAATTTTCCCACATATTCAGAATTGTCTTTCAAAATATAACACTTGCTTCCAAACACATGAAGATGCTTTACAATAGGCTTTCTCTTGGACATGATTGAGTAGGGTGACTTGCCATGTGCCTTGTTAATGAGATATCTATTCTGAGTATAACATGCAGTGTTGACAGCCTCTTCCCAGAAACTTGTTGGCAACTTGACATCTTGCAGCATTGTTCTAGCAGCTTCAACCAATGTTCAGTTCTTTCTTTCAATTACTCCATTTTGTTGAGGTGTCCTGGCAGCTGAGAATTCTTGAACGATGTCTTTGCCTTTGCAGAATTCACTTAATGTAGTATTTATGAATTCTGTTCTATTGTCACTTCTCAGTCTTTTCACACAATTGTAATCTTCAGCCTGCTTTTCTATCTTCTTGATGTGCTCAATTATGATATGTGAAGTTTCATATTTAGAGTACATGAACTCTACCCAAGTGTATCTTGAGAAATCATCCACCATCACAAGTGCATATCTGTTCCTTGAAATTGATAAGACATTTACTGGCCCAAACAAGTCCATGTGAATAAGTTGCAAGGGTGCACTAATATAATTTACAGTTTTTGACTTGTGACTAGATCTTTTCATCTTTCCTTTATGACAAGCTTCACAGACTTCAACTTGAGCAAACTCCAGTTTGGGCAAGTCTCTCACTAACTCCTTTTTGACTAAGTTGTTAATTGCCTTGAAATTCAAGTAAGACATCTTCTTATGCCATAGCTTTCTTTGTTCTTCTGATGCCTTGGTGTAGAAGCAGCAAATACCATCCTTATTTATTGAGTCCAAGTCTGCAACAAACAAGCTTCCTTTCCTTGCTCCTTTCAGAGCAATTTCATCAGTTTTCTTGCTGATAAAGGTGCATTCTTCTTTGTTGAATAAAAATTCAAAGCCTTTGTCTGTAAATTGGTTAACACTGAGAAGATTCACCTCAAGACCAGCTACTAGTGCGACATCATCAATGACAACATTTTCAGAAACAATCTTGCCATATCCCATTGTGAATCCTTTGCTGTTGTCTCCAAAGGTCACCAATGTGCCAGCTTGCTCCTCAAACTGTGATAATAGGGCCTTATCACCTGTCATATGTCTGGAATATCCACTGTCAATGATCCATATGACTTTCTTCACTTTGCCTGCACACAATGAGATTCAGGTGTGTTTAGTAACCCAAGCAGTGTTGGGTACTTTCTTCTTGTTAACTGATTTAGCAGAAGTAGAGTGATTTATTTCAGATAAAATAGAGTTCAATGATTGTTGTGCATTTTCCCTTTCTAATGTAGACTCAATTTATGTTTCTTTTAGGTCTACTCTCAGTTTGTGACAACTCTTCATCACTTTCAAGTTACAAGGGATGCAATCAAACTTATCACAGAATGAGTAGGGATCATCTAAATCTGCTTCATTGTATTTGTAAGTTCCTTCAGTTGGCTTACTAACACCCTTTTTACAAAGATGAGTTAGATGATTTGTAGAATTACATATTCCACACTTCTTGTGACGCCCTCAATCTCGGGGTTAGGAAATGAGGACTCACACACCTCTATTCTAATAATAAAATATGCATAAACCCCGATTAACTACTAACAGGATCAACAGGATAACGTATGAGACAAGATTACAACTACCAATCATAAAATATAACTTACAAACCCAAAATATTACAAAATAATCAATATCGATTCCGGCTGGGAACTGATAGATAACCCATTATATCTTTATACACCTCTTTCTAGGCACGAGCTCACTCATAACCTGTACTACCTGCTCTGGCAACTGGAAGCCCTCAACACGGTAGGGACCACCAGGTACGCTCTTACGAGCAGTGCGCCTAAGCCTGGCCATCTTCTTGCTTAACTGTCATGGTTAGATTAAGACAAAACAAGTGAGTAGAAAACTCAGCAAGTAACTATATAGCAGTTCTACAATATCAATTCTCAATATACTTTGAACAAACTAGGGCATTCTATTTTGGCTAATCTAGGTGGCAGATTTCCATATATTTTTTTTTGTTTTCTTTGGGATAAGGAAAAGGTATCCGAAGAATAGTTGGGCTTTCAAGAAACAAAGCTCGAAACAGGACGAAAGCTGACATTTATCACAATTCATTATAGGATCAAAATAGATCTTTCGGTAGAGGAAAGCAACAGTATTTCAAGATTTAGAATCATTCATATGATCAACAATTTCAGGAATCAGGGTTCTGAGCTTTAAGCTCCACATTAACATAATCAACTCTTTTCAAAGCAGTATAAACCATTTTCATTTCCAAAAAATCAATTTACTGAATAAAAGTTTCAGTTCCCTTTTTAAATAATCATTTAGAACCCTTGATTGGATCACTTATCTTTCCATTTCATTATATACGGGTGATCAGCCCGTATCGACCTCCATTCCGGTCTTTAAGGTACCATTCGGCATAATTTCAGCCTTAAATTGGACTAGTCCCACTAGCCTCTTACCATGACTGGACTAGTCCCACTAGCCTCTTACGTCTCAATCCAATCCATCAGGAATTCATTCGGAAAACCTTGAGTTGGAAAAACAAATAGGTTTTCTAAAATCCATTTTATCATTACCAAGCATTTGAAATCATTCGGACTCTTTCAAATCGAAACTCATTCTTAATTCAGATTTTAATGAAACAAAGTTCAGGGAGTGAATCAAAGATACGCAAGGAACAATTCTCAAGAATTCTGTATCACGGATAATAAGGTACTAAATTTGAAGGATCAGTAATAACTTAGGGATCATTAGGGCGATCAAGAGAAACAGGGTATCATTAACAGAGTTATCCAAGATAATTAAAGGTTCAATATGATTCATGGCATTATAGGAAACTGGAACAGAAAGGCAGATTATTAAAGGGTGAAATTAATAGGATTATCAATAACAGGTTATCAAGAACAAGGGTACTTCAAATCAATATCAGGGTTTCATAAAGCAAGGGTTTTATACTTTAACAGTTCAATACTCTACATGGTATGAACAACATTTCCTTTATCATCATTTACACAAGTAATCAGAGTTACTTGCCTGAAATTGCTTTCCTGAGGGTTGAACTACTGCCACCTAGTATACTTTTCCCTTTCCTAGCCCGAATGCCCTCACGCTCCGAATCTACAATAAAAACCAAAAATCTTAATTAGATTCCCAACTCTCGTTCCCGGAACGATCTCTCTATATGATAACTCGATTATATCTTTGACTCGAGCATACGAATATAGCTTATACAAATAAGCACACAGCACATAGCACATAGCACAATCCTTTCTCGTAGTTTTTATATCCTTATATTCCTAGCAATCAAAGCGTACACGGTTGACCTAGGCTATTTCTCAAATCACACTAACACGACTCTTTTACGAGTACTAGACCCATTTACAACCAAACATTTACGTGCATACTATCACTTATATCAATCGACTTAATTCCCTTTTCTTTTATTCCTTAATTCGAACCAAAACAACAATCCAATCAAGCAAAATCAAAGATTTTCACATATAACACTCAATCATTCTTTCAATTACCAAAATCAAGTTTTGACCTTTATTTCTTATGGCCTATTCGGCCTTAACACTTATCACAATCAAGAATCAAACATGCAAAAATAGATTTTGACATGCAAGGTTATATACCACATTTCTTTCTTGTTTTAATCCCCTATTAAATCATTCCATTCATTAAGTCACCAAACCATGCACTACTTAGTGATTTCAACTTAATCAATCCATCAAATCAACATGCATACACTTAATCACCAAGTTATCCCCTTTTTATCTTGTTTTCATTCGGCAAGAACGTAATTTTCAACTCAAAGACTAATTACTAGCATGCACTCATTGATCTCCTTTAAAACTATCATGCAATTGCTTTTAAATCATACACACTTAGTGTTTACCAAGATTATCTCACCAAATTCAATTTCCTTTCTTATTAAATCAAAAATTCGAACCTAAACTTAACATGCAACAATAATTCATTCCTTATTAATCTAATCACCATCCATCATTACTTTAATCAAGTCTACTCACAACAAACCACTTTAAAGATTCAACCCATTCGGGTTTATCAAGAAAACATACATACAAAGATCAATCTTGACATGCAAAGTCCTATATCACATTTTTAACTTATTTTAAGCCTTAACTTAGTCATTTAACTCATTTTCATCAAGATTTCCGAAGCACAAAGCCAAACATCACCTAATGACTCAACCTTAATCAAATTATTCAATGCATGCATTCACTTAATCACAAATCAATCTCTTTTAAACCCATTTTCCATTCGACAAACATTCAAAATTCACAATCCAAGAACCAAACATTGACATGCATCACTAACTCCTCTTTTAAATCAACATGCAACTCTATTTCCTACTAATTAAGCTTAGTTCATACCAAGATCAAGTCACAAAATTCAATTTCCCTTTTTATTAGCATAAAGCCGAAGCAAAAACTCACATGCAAATCATAAATTTTGATTTTCTAAGCAACAATCATATGCACACATTCATTTTACAATCAAGGAAATCATTTTACCAATCACATACTCAATTTTCAACAAAAGAAACAAAACCCTTTTTCAAGCTTTCAAGAAACCATAACATGCAACATTAAAATCCAACAATCACATCATGGAAAACCCACCGGCTCTCCTTTAGATCATGGCCGGTGGTGGTCGAACTTGAGAGAGTCCATGACGGATCTCTTCTCAAGTTTATGACCTCCAAAACCTCTTAAAATCACTCTTATAGTTATGCTTCAAGAAATTATTTTTCTTAAACACAACCATAGTGATCACTTCAACAAAACCTTTATAATCACTTACATGCAAGTAGGAATTGAAGTATATACCAAGAATAACAACTAATGGAAGCAATATCTCGGTGTTTGAGTGTGTTTTAATGGTTGCATGCGAGTGAGAGAGGTGAGAGATGAGAGAGCCGAGGGGGAGTGAGAGAGAGAGAGTGTGTTCGGGAGAAAGAAAGAAAAAAAAGAGAAGAGAAAATGAGTGCTCGGGAAAGAAAGAAGAAAATGGGGAGGAAGGGGTTGATTTATACTCCACCAAAGCAAGGGCAAGATGGTAATTTAATAATTCCTTTTTGACTCACACATACTTTCTCTTTTTTACTTAAATGCAACAAAATTCAAATATAAAATATATCTCTCTCGGGAAGTCGAGAATTATTGAAAATGACAATTTTAACACGTAGGTCTCGAAATTAGCTTTTTATCCATTACTCATAATAAGAATTTGAGCGAACGGTTGATTTTATATGAATTTCGTAAACTGGCTTTAATAAACACATTTTCCACATAAAATCAATTTTAAAATGCAAAGATCAACAATCAAATTCACTTATCATTTTTAAAAAGTCTCTAGGACCTCTATGAAGATAACAGAACAAATCCCATGTTTTTATCCATCTCAGATGATTTTATTAAAATGCACGAAGGTTAATTAAACCTTTACTTAAATCACATAATTCCTTTAAAATTCACAAAATTGACAAAGAACATATAGTCATGCACACAGTCAAACAATCACACACATATAGTCACATAACGACTCAGGTCTGATCATAGAATCTATCCCTCTTTAATCTTTATCATCTTTTACGCGTACCGGGTCACGTTCAGCCTGACGGCCCGACGCTCAGCGTTTCGATTACGCTTCTCATTATATTTGCCAATCAACGCGTCTCTTAAGACGAAATACTTTATTCATTCACTTCACATATAATTCACATTTTATATTATTTAATTCCATATTAGGACGGGTTCCGTTCTACCTGACGGCCCGACACCACAGCTCGACTTCTAAGCTGACTCTTTAAATTGGAACGTTTTTATCCACGCTCCTTAACTCTAGTATACAGATAAGACAAATAATCACCACTTAATCACATAATCTCATCACATAACACATACTTTACTTTCTTAATTACGACGCAAAATTCTCGGTCGTTATAATCTAGCCTCCTTAAAAAGGATTCTGTCCCCAGAATTTAATCTAAGCAAATAGATGGGGATACTTTTCTTTCATTTCGCTCTCTAATTCCCAAGTCGATTCCTCGACTAGTGGATTTCTCCACAACACTCTAACTAGAGGTACAACTTTATTTCTAAGTGTCCTTTCTTTTCGATCCAAAATTCGCACTGGTTGTTCCACATAGGATAAATCTGGTTGGATTTCTACTGGTTCCAACTCGATCACATGGCTCGCGTCGGCATTATACTTTTTCAGGAGAGATACATGAAATACATTGTGCAGATGTTGCATTTGCGGCGGCAGCGCCAATTCATACGCCACTTTCCCAACTTGTCACAATACTTCAAATGGTCCAATGTACCTTGGACTTAGCTTTCCTTTCTTTCCAAATCGAGTTAAACCTTTCCAAGGAGATATCTTCAACAAGACCTTGTCTCCAGTTTTGAATTGCACATCTTTTCGCTCTTGATTCGCGTACTTTGCCTGTCGGTCTTGAGCTGCAATTAATCTCTTTCGTATCATTTCAACTTTTTCCTTCGTTTGCTGCACTAGCTCGGGGCCAATTAACTTGCGCTCACCAACTTCGTCCCAATAAGTAGGGGATCTACACTTTCTTCCATACAACGCTTTATAAGGCGGCATGCCAATACTTGCATGATAACTGTTGTTGTAGGAAAACTCAACAAAGGGCAAATGATCGTCCCAATTTCCTTTGAAATCTATTGCGCAGGTTCGCAACATATCCTCAATTGTCTGAATTGTCCTTTCACTTTGTCCGTCTGTCTGCGGATGATATGCTGTACTCATTTTCAATTTCGTTCCCAAATGATCGTGGAATTGTCGCCAAAATCTCGAATTAAACCTTGGATCTCTATCAGACACGATAGATACATGAACTCCGTGACGCATCATGATTTCATCCAGATATAATTTGACCAGCTTCTCTAATGAAAACCTTTCGTTTGTCGGCAAGAAATGTGCTGACTTTGTCAATCGATCAATTACCACCCAAATCGCATCATGATTAGACTTGGTTTTAGGTAATCCTACCACGAAATCCATCGCGATATGTTCCCATTTCCATTCAGGTATGTCCAGTGGCTGAAGCAATCCGCTTGGCCTTTGATGTTCCGCTTTAACTCTTTGGCACGTGTAACATTTACTTATCCATTTTGTAATTTCCTTTTTCATGTTTGGCCACCAAAAATTTTCTTTCAAATCCTGGTACATCTTCATACTCCCAGGGTGAATTGAAAATCTCGAGTTATGCGCTTCTTGCAAAATCTCGTGCTTTAGTTCCACAACATCAGGTATCCAAATACGTGAGTTAACACGGTATATCCCTTTTCCATCCTTTTGAGCTTTAATTTCTTCTCCTGTTAACTTATCCTTTTCGCGATTCATCACTTGCTCTTGACAGCATCTAATCTTTTCCAAAATTTCAGGTTGAAACCGTATTGCATAAATGGCTTCACCTCCACATTCTGGAGTCTGCACCACTATTTCCATCTTTTCAAAGTCCTTGATTAATTCTTCTGATGACGTTAACATATTCAATGTTAGATCACACACACACTGTAGAGGGGATGAATACAGTGTATAGTACACTCAAATCGAACTTTAAGAACTTAAGTAACAGAAAACAAACTTTATTGAAACAATAAACTCTGTTACAGTATGGAACTGTTACCTCTCAGTGATGAACAAATATCACGAGAGCTGCTAGGGTTACAATGAATAATCTTCTCTAATAATGATAACACTTTTAGTGTAAACCCTATGTCTGTGTTTATATACTACACAGTTACAAGATAATCGCTAATTGATATGGAATATAATTCTGCTTCCTAAAATATATCAATCAGATATCTTTTCTTCCAAGTATTCCATTCTTTACGGAATTCCTTCTTCATGCATATCTCTTTTTATGTTTATCTTGATCTTCTTTCCTTTAATCAGCTACTGTCCTTATCTGATTGTCCTTTAGCACTTAAGTTCTGATATCTATCTTCTGATGATTATCTCCTGATAACATAAGTACTGATATCCTTAAGTCCTGACTTCCAGTATAAGTACTGATCAACAGTTAAGTACTGATTTATCCTGTTCAAGTAAGATCTGAAAGCTAAACATAAAACATATTAGCCATGACATTATCAAATATATCTAACAATCTCCCCCAACTTGTAAATTAACATAATATACAAGTTTAACAGATATTTGATGATGTCAAAAATATTAAGTACAAATACATGAGAATTAGACTAGATAACTACAACTTACAGTCCTTAAAGCTTTTATCAATTTCAACTTCTGATAACAACTTCAGTCTGTATAAATATCAGAATTTAAGCAGTTGTAGATCTTCGACTTGGCTTCATCATTTTCTGATCTCTCTGATGTCAGGAGTTGTTCTGAGATAGTTCTTCAACAAACATTTCTCAGCATATCTTAGTTCATCAATCATTCTCCTTTTAACATCTTTAAGCTCTGCAGTATCTTCACCAGTTTGAAAGATTGCAGCTCTGAGATCATTGATCTTTGCTTTTCTCAACTCCTGATCTAGTCTTATGACATAAGCTTTGTCAGACTCCAGATTGAATTCAAGTCCCTTAATACCAAGATGTGTTCTGATCTGTGCAGTATTAGGCTTCATATCAACAATATCACCATTGTGATCTCTGTACTTTGGAACATATATGCTGTCAGACTTAACAGAATAAAGCCTTTTCTGTCTCTGAATCTGTTCTTTTAAGTAGTTTGCAGCAGTCTCTGTTATTCTGTCATCCACTTGAAGTAAGAAAAGTACATGCTCCAATTCTTCAAAATACTTCAATGGAATGGCATTTTGTCTTATATGATAAACCCTACCATCTGTCATGAAATACAACATGATGTATTCTTTCAAGTAGGTATGGTAACCCATCTGTACAGATTCCAGTTAATTCAATCTCTCAGGAGTTGCTCCAATACCTGGTTCACTGAAGGAAGTTGGATCATTGGTAGTGTTGTGTACTCTTCTTTCATCAGCACTTCCCAATCCAGTTTTATCTCTAGCTTCCTTTCCAGTAACTACTCTTGCTTCAAAACCACTTGCAGTAGTCTTCAAAGATTGAGTCTGTTTTGCTTTAGTGAATCCCGGTAAGAGTGTCTTTGATCTATTTTCTGATATCAAGTTAACTTGAGCTCTGTCAGAGGTTACTTGCTTCTTCTGAATATCAGAACTTACAATTTCTTGACTCTGAACAACTTGAGCCATGTCAGAGGTTGTTTTAAGAACTTTTCTTGAAGTCAGAGCAAGATCATCCTTTTCATCAGTAATTTCTTCTTCCTCAGGAGGTACATAAACCTTGATAGGTTCACCAACCTTTTCTTTACCCTTGGATCTTGGATCTATCCGTGGTTGTGATCTAGCCAACGTTGCTTCAGTATGTGTCCTTTCTTTGATCACAATGCCTTTGAGTTTTGGAAGTGAATTTTTACCAGAAGTTTCAGATTTAGATGTGACTTTCTCTGATTTAAGTCTAGCTTCTTCTTCCTTTAAACTTTCCAAGTCCATTCCTGGATTTTCTTGAAGAAATAACTGTCTTGACATTTCCTCATCAAGATCTAGAAGTTCATCAGAACTTATCCTTTTACCAGCAGCAGAACTTATTCTTTTCCCAGTATCAGAACTTGTCCTGTGACTAGCTTGTCTTGATGTAAACCTTCTACCTTGACTATGACCGCTACCCATTCTAGAGTATCCTTGATCATCATTTCCATCATCCTTTCCTTGCAGTGTCTTGTTAGTGTTGCATTTGAACTTAATTACCTTCTCCCCCTTTTTGGCATCAGCAGGTAGTAAAAGAGAGATAAGTAATTCCACTGAGGATTGGATTTCAGTAAGTTGCGATTGCTGAGAAGCTTGATTTGTCAGAATGGCATCAATCTGAGCTTGTTGTTTCTCTTGAGTGTTCTCAATATAAGCAATCCTGTCAATGGTAGGTTGAAAGAACTTTTTCTTATCAATTTTCCAAACTTGTTCTTGTTTGATAAAGTTCTCCTGAATCTTGTGTAGCTCTGCATGAGTAGTTGAATGAAGACCTTGTAGATGTTTAATACTCAATGCAGTGACTCTAAGCTGGGTTTTTAAATCATCAGAATTTATCATTTCATCAGCTTTAGTCAAGTGCTCAGCAAGATGTATTGCAGTTGGAACACATGAAACTGAGTTCCATTTCTTAGTCCACTCCTGACCTGCAGGAGTTTCACTCCAAGGTACTGGTGCAGCCCCGGTAACAAACTTCTGTACCAGTTCAGACTTAGGAAGAGTCTGTTAAGGAGTATGTCCTGAAGGACCTGCTTCATCAGCATCTACAGTTGGAGCAGCATCACCAGTATCTCCAACATTTGCAGCATCAGAACTTAAAGAATCAGTATCTTCTGATAAGACAACAGTGTGAGTAGCAATGGAGGCTTCAGCATCCTCTAATTGCTGATCTGATACGAAGTTCTGATCAACAGCCATATCCTGATGCTCACCTAAAGTCTGATCATCAGCATCTTGATGCAGAGAAGGTGTTGTTGATAACTCTGGAGTTTGAACAGCATCAGTAACAGGTGTTGTGGAAGGATTATTTGCTGTTGGAGCTTCTAAGAGAAATACTTTAGACACAACCAAGTGTTGAACATTGTTATTCCCAGTGGACTAACAATGAGATTTACAGAAGGGGGGTTGAATGTAAATCTCAAAACTTTTTCAAGTTTTGAGCAGTTTGTAAGACTAAGTGTTTGAGTGATCAAATGTGTGTGAATTGCTTGGAACTGATGCAGACAGATATATATTCAAACACAAATGTAATGAACACAAAAAACTTAAAAACTTTTCTGGTGAATTTGTTGTTCCACCAGAGATGTGTTATTTCAGAAAATCTGTGATTCAAAACTAAATCACAGCTGCTTTCTAGTACAAACTAGATGATTTTCTCTCTTGATATTTCTAAACAGCTCAGGGAAAATTCACATCTAATTACTAGCTACTACTTGGTTTATATAACACCAAGTTTACAAGTGAAGACAAAGATAAAGTACAATAAGACAATAGTTCTCCACTTATTTCTGTTCCTTTTTTATCCAGTGTAATATGGAATTATCTGTTGACTTTCCATTTTGAACCAGACTAAAAATGGCTGCTTTTTCTGTTGTTCCTGAAATAGGCTACCACATCTCTGTCAATCCATGTGCCTCTGTCAGCTTTGTTAACTGTCACTATCAACTGCTATGAGACTGAGCATCCGTTGAAGCTTTCATTCGTTGATGGCTTTATCCGTTGATGCTCTAGCAGTGCATCCATTGAAGCTTTCATCCGTTGATGGCTTTATCCGTTGATGCTCTTGCAGTTGAAGCTTTATCCGTTGAAGCACTTATCCGTTGATGGATATTATATGTTGAAGCGTTAGAGACATCCGTTGAAGCTTAGTTTCTTATCCGTTGAAGGTCTTCAATATCCGTTGACACTTCTTCACTTATACAAAATTACAAGGCATGAAATATTTACAATTAGCCCTCCTATTTGTACATCCATTAGTAGTCAACATGACTGATTATCTCCTAACAACATCTAAGAATTACAGCTTGAAATCAGAGAGTGAGATGTGCTACAATACCAAACTTATTGCTAAGTAAGGCTACTCCTTCAACAGATAGCCAAGATGGTCTTATCCGTTGAGGCTACAAATACTAGATTTTTATTTAAGTGTTTTGCTGAACTTATCATCAAACTAATACACATATTCCTAACAATCTCCCCCTATTTATGTCTACTAGAACTGTAGGCATAAATTTGGGTTTAGCTTGATGATAACAAAACACTTAACAAATATATAAACTGTAACAAAGCAGAAATTCAAAAGTGCTACAAAAGTGTATATGCTGAGATGAAATTGAAGAAATACATTATTTCCAAGGGTGCTCTTTTAGCCTGAGCAAATTACTTTCTTTTCCTTTGATCCCTGGTTTTCTTTCCTAGCCTCCTGTCATTCTCCTCTATTTGAAGTTGAAGTTGTCTGTAGAATTCAGCTTCATCTTCTTCATTGATATCTAACTTAGATTGCATATCCTTGAGAGTTTCATTACTGGCAATCTTTAGCTGATCTTCAATTCTGAAAAATCTTCTGACTCCTTTGTTGTCTCTGAACTCCATCAACCAATGAGGTGATTTGTGAATTGTAATACCTCTCTCTTGAATGAGTAAAGTTCTAGGCAAGGCATTGGGCTCCCTCCAAGTTTTCCTTATGTTGGCAATCTTGTTGAGAATCTCAGTCCTGGCAGTTCTGGTAAAGCCAGAATCCTTATGTATGGCTGAGTAGACTCTAATCAAGGTAGAGTAGCCTTCATTCAGAATTCTGTGAAGAGGCCATGTTCTTTCCCCAGCTCCTTTGTATTTGAACACTAGTCTTTCTGGTAGCTGTCTGTAGGCAGCTATTCCCCTTACATCCTCCAGCTCATCCAGATAGAGTTCAATGTCTGAAAATTCTTTTATGTCACAGATGTGAACATAATCATCTTTAGAGGTTTGAGGTTTAAGCTTAGGCTTCTGTGTGAATTTGATTGAGGCTTTAGAGGGTGTTGATTTGATTCTTCTTTTCTGCTTCTTTGATGGTGGAGAAGAGGTTAGGAAGGTGGGCAATTTGATGATGTCCCAATCAATTGGTTCCTCCTTGGGAATGATTGTTTCACCATGAATGTTCATG
The DNA here is from genome assembly GCF_009905375.1 of Apium graveolens. NCBI lineage: Eukaryota > Viridiplantae > Streptophyta > Magnoliopsida > Apiales > Apiaceae > Apium > Apium graveolens. The sequence continues at coordinate 5,334,726 of NC_133648.1, read as the reverse complement.
AAGGGGTCAGGTACAATGGGTTCAGGAATAGAGGGTAGTGGTTTGGATATTGATTGGGTTTCTTCAGTCTTATCTACCTTCTTTCTCTTTGCATTGACCTTCTTTCTTTTCCCTTTCTGCCATTCTTCCTTACTTCTTTCCTCCATCTCAGTACCAACCATGTCCCCCATAGCTTTATCTTCACCTTTGTCTTCAATTTCTTTCTGTTCTTCAACCTGACTTGACTTTAGCTATTTTTCAAGCTTTGCTTGTGCTCTTTTGTCAGCCTTTAGCTATTTGGCTTCTTCCTTCAACCTTTTGGTTTCTTCCCTCTTGGCTATTGAGAATTTGGGATGTCCTTGCATCACACATATGCTCTTTCCCTCTCTGAAGATAATAGCCATGTTTCTCCTTACAGCCTCATCCATGGTCTCTTTGAGATATGCAATACTTCTACCTAAAAGCTTGTCCTCATCAGCTTTTGGAAGAGGAAAATCCACCTCTTTTAGAGGATTCTTTGTAGAGTCCTTATTGGATCTGTTGTTGGGCTTGAGAACCATAGGTTGCAGATCTTTGGAAGAAGTTTCTCCATCCTTATGCCTCCCTACTGGCTTGAGTTCCATAATAATTGATTCCACTTTTGTGCTATGCTTCACAGATTGTGATTGAGAAGTTGTAGAACCAAATATTAGTTGCATCTTTTCATCAATCTTCTTTCTTTGCTCTTTGACTTGCAATTCAGCTGCTGCTATCTGGATTAGATCAATTCCATCTAGCTTTCCTTTGACTTGAATCGGTGGAGAAGTTGTGATGACAGGAACTAGCACTTGAGAAATCTGAACTGTTGTAGATGGCTCTCCTTCCCCTTCCCCTTTATTCTCCCCCTTTTTGTTATCATCAAGGGTAGGGGTCAAGCCTTGTGCTTGTGCCAGCTGCATGAGTAGATTTGTTTGAGTTTGTTGATTCTGAAGAATGGTGACCATAGAGTCTTCAATGATTTGAACCCTATCTTCCAATCTGGCCAGCCTCTTGTCAGCATCAGATGCCTTCCTCAGTCTCCCCAACAAATCTTGCATAGTACCATAGGGTATAACTGAATCCAATTTCTCAACATTGTAGGATTTCAGATCAGCAATGTCCAGCTTGAGCTCATCCACACTTAGATTTTGCTGGTAATGCTGCAACTGCAAGAAATGCAGAGATTTCAGATGAGCTTGAAGAATTGCCTTGGTACCAGCATCCTGAGTCTCCTGAATGGCCTTCTGAATTGTCATGACTTGTCTGACCAAAGTGACACCAAACTCTCCTGGTGTTGATGGTTTTGACCATGCCCATGCAGGAAGATTAGGAACAGAACTTGGGCCTGCTACTCCCCCTAAGTTCATGCTCTCATTCAAAGAATTAGAGTCATCATCATTAGAATTTACTCCAAATTCTTCAGATGGCTCACCAGCTTGAGAAGGCAGCCTGTTGACAGCAGCTTTGTTTCTGAGAAGAGATTCTGAAGTGTGTACAATGTGTAGTGTCTGTTCTGCCTCCACATTGCCCTGTGCAGCCAATAATTGATAGGCTGAAACAGGGTGAGTAAAAGTGTCAGCATCCAAGGAAATTTTATCAATGACAGCTTTGTAATGTTGCTGAAATTGTCTTTCCTTATCTGCATCATCCACTTTCATTAACTCACTAGCAATGGCTGGATCCACCCTTATAGCTTCTGTACCTGCCTTTCTCTCAATTTCTCTCTTTTCTTGCATCAGGGGCTCCCCCTGGCTCACACACACCCTCACACCCTCACCTTCACCTTCTAAGGTGGCACTCCTCTCACTTACTTTTGCCATGCTGGAAGAAATAGCATGCATTTGGTGACTCTCAACCTCTCCTTTTTCCTGGGAGCAACCCAGCCTCTCACTCAAAAAATCACTCCCTTCCCTCAAGCCTAAAAGTGATTGTACAATTGCCATGTCCTCTACAGTTGGAAGTGTTTCTGTTAAGTGTGTAGAGGCCATCAACAGATAGGGAGTATCCGTTGAAGTAGAAACTGATGGTATCAACAGATAACTGCTGTTAAGCTTATCCGTTGAAGAACAACCACTTGTCAACAGATGAGAGATATCCGTTGAGGAAGAAAATGATGTAGAGATAGAAAGTACATAATTGTTGAATCTGTGTGGATTGATTTTAAGTGTGGTGACACAGATTCTGCAACTACATCTGAAAGAATTGGCTGATGATCTAACAAATCATCTAAAAGATGATGATCACCAGGTTTTGAGTGGGGCTCCTCCCTGAGTTTTAATGAGGGAGAATCAGGAATTGATGTGAATATCATATCCACATCCAGAGAGGGTGTTGGAGAGTTTGAGGAATGGTGTGTTTCTATATTGAGAGAATGGGGCTGTGATTCCACATTTGCTGGAATCACATCAAGCTGAATTTGAGAAGGCACAGATACTGGTGGATGTATCTGTGCTGTGTGTGTCCCTTGTGTGGAAACTAGGGTTTTGGCCTTCTTCTTCCTTGAAAAGGCTTAAATTGGTGAATGTGTAGCTTCAGTGTCCCTCCCTCTTTCGTTCTGTGTCCCTGGTTGAGGACTATTTTCAATAGTTGCATCCTTTTGGGAGGATGCAACTAGGGATGTGCTGGACTCCTTTTGAACCACTACAGTCTTTTGAGAGACTGTGGCTTGGCTGGTTTGGGTACCACTCACCTTTCCCACCTTATCCTGGGGGGCTTTTTGATGTTCACCCCTCCCCTCACCACTCACACCCTGTTCACTCCCTTCAGGGTTTTTGGTAGTTGTTACAACTGTTGTCTTTTGAGAAACAACAGAGGTAGGTTTCTTTGACTTGACTTTGGAAACTTTAGATTTGGTGGCTTTGGTAGGAGCCTGTTTGGAAAATGACACAGGTTCCATAGCCACACTAGAAGGCAAAGAAACATTGGGGTTGGAAATAGTAGGAGTTATAGAAACATTTACCTCACTTACCAGTGGTGCATTCATGATTGGCAAGTATACCAATGGCACCTGGCTGTTGAGGTTCATTCTCAAAAGGTCTGCAAGGACCCTTTTCTCTTGTGCCTAGCATTTGAGTTTATTATTCTCATTGGATATAACCAAACCTTCAGCAACATGGTTAGCCAATAACATAAAGAATCTAGCAAAGTAGATGTTATGTGGTCTATTAGCTTTGTTGCCTAATCTGGAACCTAATTCTTGCATAACACAGTTGCTAAAATTAAAGTACCTATCAGAAACTAGCATATAGAGCATATTAACAAGAGATGAAGTGATAGCATCAAAATTGCTAATCTTCCCAGAGAAAACCTTAATAAAGGCATCTCCAAGAAAACTCCATTCTTTCCTAAGGCCTTTCCTTCTAATACTACCTAAACTAGCAGAATCAAAAGCATAGCCTATGGAATCTAGCATTGCAGAGACATCTTTATCAGTATGTGGTGTCATGGCATTATTCTCAGGCAACTTAAAGCAAGATTGTATATCATCACAATTAATGCAATAGTCCTTACCTTTGAGAGAGAAGGCAATAGTCATATCTGTGGAGTTGAACTCTGCAGTTGTCCAAATCTCCTCAATCACTTCACAGTAGATGGTTGGGGCTTCCAGCATTGCATAGCTCAGTTTGCAGTTCTTGATGAAGTCCATCATCTTGTGATAATCAGAATGGGCTTCATTCTTTTCAACCAAGACTATGAAATTATTCTTTTCATAAACAAATCCTGTTTGAGACATAATTTTGACTACTGGTGCCATTGTTGTGAGTAGAGGTTGCAGAGAAAAACTTGAGAATTGAGAGAGAAAGAGAATGATAATTGCAAGAAAGCGTAAAGTGAAAATAAGAATTCAATTGGGCTTTTATACTTTCTTGAATTAAAACACAAATAAAATAATTAAATGATACTTTTAAGTAAGTGATAACCGTTCAGGAATAAATGAAACTGTAGAAATTCTGAAAACTACCGTAAATACAAATACATACAACACTGTATATCTGTATCAACGGTTGAGTAAAAGAATCAATGGCTGTGACTCACTGACGTGACACATCAACGGATAAGGTAAATAGTTATCCGTTGATGAACAACACTATTTTATCCGTTGAAGGATAGAATTACCAGAAATATATTTGTCTTTCAATGGATAATGAATATCCGTTGATAGAACAATTTTGGCTTTCAACGGATAGGGAATATCCGTTGATAGGATAAGTCTTGATTAAAGCCAACTTTGTTCTTGCAGCAAATTCATTTCAGGCTACAAGACAGATTACATAGATGACATAGATTATGAATAGTTAAGCATACCTAACTCACTTACTAATCTTGTGAATGTTGATTCATCAAGTGGCTTGGTAAATATGTCTGCAATCTGCTTTTCACTTGGAACAAAATTAAGTTCCACTGTACCTTTCATCACATGTTCCCTAATGAAGTGGTACTTGATATCAATGTGCTTGGTTCTTGAGTGCTGCACTGGATTTTCAGTAATGGCAATGGCACTTGTGTTGTCACAAAATATTGGAATTTTGTCAACAGTTATACCATAGTCAAATAACTGGTTCCTCATCCACAGTATTTGTGCACAGCAACTACCAGCTGTAATGTATTCAGCTTCAGCTGTTGATGTGAAAACAGAATTCTGCTTCTTGCTGAACCATGATACAAGCTTGTTTCCTAGAAATTGACAGGTGCCTGTTGTGCTTTTCCTGTCTATTTTGCAACCTGCATAATCTGCATCTGAGTAGCCAATTAGATCAAAACCAGACTCTCTAGGGTACCAAATTCCTAGATTTGGAGTCCTCTTGAGATATCTGAAAATTCTTTTAATAGCCACTAAGTGAGATTCTTTAGGGTCAGCTTGAAATCTAGCACAGAGACATGTAGAAAACATAATATCAGGTCTACTGGCAGTTAAATATAAAAGTGAGCCAACCATGCCTCTATAACTTGTAATATCCACAGACTTCTCAGCCTTGTTTAATTCAAGCTTGGTGGCAGTGGTCATGGGAGTTTTTGCAGGTGAACAATCCATTAAGTCAAACTTCTTTAAAAGATCACAAATATATTTAGTTTGACTAATGAAAATTCCACCACTAACTTGTTTAACTTGTAAACCAAGAAAGTAAGTTAGCTCTCCCATCATGCTCATTTCATATTTACTTTGCATTAATTTAGCAAAATTTTTACAAAGTTTATCATCTGTAGATCCAAATATAATATCATCTACATAAATTTGTACAAGTATCTTAGAGCCATTAACATTTCTAAAGAAGAGAGTTTTGTCAACAGTACCTCTTGTGAAGTGATTATCTAGAAGGAAATTTGATAAAGTCTCATACCAGGCTCTAGGTGCTTGCTTTAGTCAATAGAGTGCTTTCAACAAATAATACACATGGTCTGGAAAATTTGGATCTTCAAAACCTGGAGGTTGGCTTACATAAACTTCTTCCTCCAATTCCCCATTTAGAAATGCACTCTTGACATCCATCTGATAGACTTTGAAATTGGCATTAGCTGCATAGGCTAGAAAGATTCTGATGGCTTCAAGTCTTGCAACTGGAGCAAATGTTTCATCAAAATCTATTCCCTCTTGTTGAGAATAGCCTTTGGCAACCAATCTGGCTTTATTCCTTATGACAATGCCATTTTCATCTATCTTGTTTCTGAATACCCATTTTGTGTCAATAGAACTCTTGTTCTTTGGCTTGGGTACCAGCTTCCACACTTTGTTCCTCTCAAATTGGTTTAGCTCCTCTTGCATTGCTAAAATCCAATCTGGATCCAAAAGAGCTTCTTCCACTCACTTAGGTTCCTCCTGTGATAAAAAGCTACTATACAGACATTCATCTTGAGTAGCCCTTCTAGTTTGTACTTTAGATTTAGCATCACCAATGATCAGTTCAAAAGGGTGATTCTTGGTCCATTTCCTTTGAGGTGGTAGATTAGCCCTTGATGAGGTTGCCTCAGTATTGTCATGATGTGAGATAGAATGTTGATTTGTTGAAACTCCCCCTGAGTTGCTGATCCTTTGAAAGGAATTGGGAGTTCTATCAACTGATGAGGTGAATTGATTATCCGTTGACAGACTGTGATCAACGGGTGCTTCGTTATAAACTTCAACGAATGATGCACTTTTTCTTTCAACGGATGCTGCATTGCTTCTTTCAACGGAAGCTGAATTATGACTTTCAACGGATGCAGCATTCTGTGCATTATCCAAAGGCAGACTCTGGTTTCTTCTTGAGATGACTTCTTCATCATTCTCATCTTCACTATCATCACAATATATCTCAATATTGTCAAATTTGAGTCCTTCATGATGTCCCTCATCTGTTAGTCCATCAATCTTTTTTATCATCAAACACAACATGTACAGATTCCATGATAATGTTGGTTCTTAGATTGTAGACCCTATATGATTTTCCAGCAGAATAACCAACAAATATTCCTTCATCAGCCTTTGCATTAAACTTTCCTTTGTGATCAGATTGATTCCTTAAGATGTAATATTTGCAACCAAAGACATGTAGAAAGTTTAAAGTTGGTTTTCTTCTCTTGAATAATTGATAGGGAGTCATGCATTTTGCTTGATTGATTAGAGAAATATTCTGAGTGTAACATGCACAGTTAATAACCTCAGCCCAAAAATAAGTTGGGAGTTTTGACTCCTCAAGCATTGTCCTTGCAGCTTCAATTAGTGATCTGTTCTTCCTTTCCACCACACCATTTTGTTGTGGAGTTCTTGGAGCTGAGAACTCATGCATGATCCCATTTTCTTCACAGAACATCTTCATGGTTGAATTCTTGAACTCAGTTCCATTGTCACTCCTAATATTCCTTACATTGAAATCAGGATGATTGTTGACTTGCTTGATATGATTAATGATGATTTCACTAGCTTCATCCTTTGATCCAAGAAAATAAACCCATGAAAACTTTGAGAAATCATCTACAATCACTAGGCAGTATCTTTTCCTTGAAATTGACAATACATTGACTGGTCCAAAAAGATCCATGTGTAGAAGTTGCAGTGGTTCATCAATTGCAGATTCAAGCTTCTTACTGAATGATACTTTCTTTTGCTTTCCTTTCTGACAAGCATCACACAGTCCATCCCTTGTGAATTCCACTAGAGGCATTCCTCTAACTAAGTCCTTTTTGACTAGATCATTCATTGTCTTGAAATTCAAATGGGATAGCTTCTTGTGCCATAGCCAACTTTCAACTGGACTTGCTTTGCTGAGAAGACAAGTAATGGATTTTGCATCTGTAGAGTTGAAATCAGCTAAGTACATATTCCCTTTTCTAACTCCAGTTAGAACCACTTTATTGTCCTTTTTACTTGTGACAAAACAGGCTTCAGAATTGAAGGGAAACAATATTCCCTCTGTCACATAGTTGACTGATGCTCAATAAATTGTGTTTGAGACCATCAACCAATGCAACTTCATCAATGATGACATTTTCTTTTGAAATCAAGCCATATCCCATAGTGAATCCTTTGCTGTCATCTCCAAAGGTTATGCTAGGGCCAACTCTCTCCTTAAACTCTGTGAGCAGGGTGAAATCTCCTGTCATGTGTCTTGAACAACCACTGTCCAAGTACCATAGATTCCTTCTTTGTCCCTGCACACGACAAAATCAATCAAGTTGATTTTGGTACCCAAGTTTCCTTGGGTCCAGCCTTGTTAGTCTTTTTCCTAGACTTCATTCCTCCTGCATCTTTTGACTTAGGTAACTTTGGGTCAACCTTGGTCTCAAATGTGGTTGGTTGAAGTGTAGGGTTAGTCACAGAATCATTTAACACATTTGATTGAATTTGATAAGACATAGGTTGTGCAAACATGTTATTCCATATAGGCATATTGTATGGCATTTGAGGCATACTAAATGCAGTAAAGTAAGGATTGTTAATGTATGGCATGTTTGCAAAATATGCATGGGGATTCTGGTGAGACATAACAGGCATAGCATGCAGAGGTGACATAGACATGTTAGGCATGGAGGGATTTGAAGGAATGGGAGTATTTTTAACAGATTTGCAATTATCAGATAGGTGATTAACACTTTTACAATGTACACAGCTTTTTCTAGGAGCATACCTATCAGGTGTGTAATTGTTATGTTTATTAATCCCTACCTTCCCATTTCTTTTAGATTTTCTTTTAGTTTCCTTCTTATCCTCAACCAACTTAAGCCTATCTTTCAACTGATCTAAAGTCATGTGTCCTATATTCACCTTACTGACATCTCTGGATGTGCTAGCTCCTTCTTTGACAAAGTTCTTGAGAGTTGAATCATTCTTTTTATTTTTAAAAGAACTTGCCTGTTTTAATTGATGAGCCTTCAACGGATGCTCCTTTTCTTCCTTCAACGGATAACTTTCATCATCCGTTGATTCCACATCCGTTGACAATCCATCAATTAATTCTAACTTCTTTTTGTTTTTCTTCCAGGCATCCTCACAGAATGATTCAATTCCCTGAACCTTGGCAATTTGAACACCAACATCCCTAGATGTTTTCCAGGCCTTGATTACCTCTTGCTCACTTTCTAACTGTTTAGAAAGAATTTCTACTTTCTTAACAGCTTCTTCTAGTTCACTCTCAACAGTCAAGCATTTAAGTTTAATCTTTTCAAGCTCAATTACCTGACTCTCTAACACAGCATTCCTATCACTTAAAAACACATTATTTTCTTTGATCCTAGTGTTTTCTTTAGCTAGTGATTTAAGAGAAACACGCAAATGATATAATTCATTGGACATATCATTTATGGCTTCATTGCATTCATGTTTAGAAAGCTGAGAGAGATCAGTAGTAATTACCTGGTTGCTTGATGAACTAGTTTCATTTTCATCAGAATTAGCCATCAGGGCTAGGTTGACATATTCCACATCATCATCTTCATTTACCCCATCTGCTGCCCAATCATCTTGAGTGAGAAAAGCTCTTTCCTTTTGTTTGAGCAAATCAAAATACTTCTTTTTGTAATCAACTTGCTCAAATTTCTTTTTCTCAGAATTTGGCTTCCTACACTCACTTGCAAAGTGTCCACTAATGCCACAGTTGTAACATTTGAACTTTGATTTGTCCACCATGTTTTTGTTTGGCTTAGTGAACTTTATGTTTTTCCTGAACTTCATCTTTGCAAACCTCCTGGACAGAAAGGCCAGATGTTCATCAATATCATCAGATTCATCCTGACTGGAATTGTCTTCATCCTCAGCAACTTGCTCTTTACCCTTGCTTGATTCTGATTTGCTTGTGCCAATTTTGAGACTTGGCATTGTCTTTTCCTCATTTCTGGCTTCAACTTTTTCACTGTCAGCTATAAGTGCAACTGATCCTCCTTTTCTCTTTCCCTTTTCCAACAGCTCATCTTGCTCCATCTCAAGTTCATAAGTCTTTAAAATTCCTTATAATCTTTCAAGTGTGAAGTCCTTATAATCTTGAGAATTTCTTAGAGAAACAGTCATAGGCTTCCATTCCTTTGGTAGAGACCTTAGAAATTTTAAATTGGAGTCCTTGACTTGGTACACTCTCCCATACAGCTTTAATCCATTCAATAGTTTCTGAAATCTGTTGAATGTATCATTCAATGATTCTCCTTCTTCAAAATGAAAATATTCATATTGTTGAATGAGAAGCTGCATTTTGTTTTCTCTAATTTGCTCAGTGCCTTCACAGATAAGCTGCACAGTATCCCAAATTTCCTTAGCAGTTTGGCTATTGATGACATTGTCAAACATATCTTGATCCAGGCCATTAAACAAAATGTTCATGGCTTTCTTGTCCTTGTGGACCTCTTCAATATCTTCAACAGTCCATTCTGCCTTTGGCTTGGGAATAGACTGTCCAACAGCAACTGTAGCAGTAGCAGCTGTGGCCACCTTGTGTGGGATGTGAGGACCATTCTCAATGCAGTTGATGTAGCTTTCATCTTGAGAGAGAAGATGTAAATGCATCTTCACCTTCCAGTGATGATAGTTATCTCTTTCCAGGATTGGAATCTTTACACCAATATCCTTCTTACTCATGATGTTAGCAGAATAGATCTTTAAACTCTTTGTATGTTAAGATCTTGCTCTGATACCAATTGTTATTCCCAGTAGACTAACAATGAGATTTACAGAAGGGGGGTTGAATGTAAATCTCAAAACTTTTTCAAGTTTTGAGCAGTTTGTAAGACTAAGTGTTTGAGTGATCAAATGTGTGTGAATTGCTTGGAGCTGATGCAGACAGATATATATTCAAACACAAATGTAATGAACACAAAGAACTTAAAAACTTTTCTGGTGGATTTGTTGTTCCACCAGAGATGTGTTATTTCAGAAAATCTGTGATTCAAAACTAAATCACAGCTGCTTCCTAGTACAAACTAGATGATTTTCTCTCTTGATATTTCTAAACAGCTCAGGGAAAATTTACATCTAATTACTAGCTACTACTTGGTTTATATAACACCAAGTTTACAAGTGAAGACAAAGATAAAGTACAATAAGACAATAGTTCTCCACTTGTTTCTGTTCCATTTTTATCCAGTGTAATATGGAATTATCTGTTGACTTTCCATTTTGAACCAGACTAAAAACGGCTGCTTTTTCTGCTGTTCCTGAAATAGGCTACCACATCTCTGTCAATCCATGTGCCTCTGTCAGCTTTGTTAACTGTCACTATCAACTGCTATGAGACTGAGCATCCGTTGAAGCTTTCATCCGTTGATGGCTTTATCCGTTGATGCTCTAGCAGTGCATCCGTTGAAGCTTTCATCCGTTGATGGCTTTATCCGTTGATGCTCTAGCAGTTGAAGCTTTATCCGTTGAAGCACTTATCCGTTGATGGATATTATCCGTTGAAGCGTTAGAGACATCCGTTGAAGCTTAGTTTTTTATCCGTTGAAGGTCTTCAATATCTGTTGACACTTCTTCACTTATACAAAATTACAAGGCATAAAATATTTACAATTAGCCCTCCTATTTGTACATCCATTAGTAGTCAACATGACTGATTATCTCCTAACAACATCTAAGAATTACAGCTTGAAATCAGAGAGTGAGATGTGCTACAATACCAAACTTATTGCTAAGTAAGGCTACTCCTTCAACGGATAGCCAAGATGGTATTATCCGTTGAGGCTACAAATACTAGATTTCTACTTAAGTGTTTTGCTGAACTTATCATCAAACTAATACACATATTCCTAACAAACATCAATATCAGCACTTGTGCCTGGATCAACAAGAGACACAGATGGTGAGTTAGCCTTGTCAGATACAGCTTCCTGAGATGGAGTGGATGGAGAAGAAGTGACTGGAGCAAATTTCTTATCTTGTGAGATCAGAGATTCCTGATCCCCTTCCTTAGCTGCTTCCTCTTCATCATCTGAAACTGGCCTTTGTGCCCTCTGTTTCTTGTACTTCCTTGTTGATTTGGATTCCTTGGGAGTTTCAGGAACTATCATTCGTCTAAGCCTCTTGAGAAGCCTAGAACCCCCAATTTCAGAATCCTTCTGAGAAATCTCTTTCTCAGCTTCAGAAACAACAGGTTCTCTAGAAGAAACCTGTTCCTCAGAATCAGATTCATCTCTCAATACAATCCTCCTTCTCTTTTGAGATGTTTGAGGAACATTCTTTGTCCTCTTTGGTTTGGAAGATGAAGGCTTCATAGTAGGTGCTGAAGATGAAGGTTGAGCAGTCTGTGAAGTGGAGAGATAGGATTTGAGATATGTTCTGAGGGTAGGTTGAGTAGAATGAGAGGTAGGTACTGAGGTTGATGGATTTTGGGTGTTTGAAGTTGGTTGGACATCAAAGTAAACAGATCTATAAGTATCAGGATCAGCATTTACCAGGATCTGTTTTACAGACTTAGGAATCTGTAATGGTCTAACCACTTTTTTCTTAGTATCAGCATTTACCAGGTCATTAAAGTATCGTTTTGCAACCTTAAAAGGTGGGGTTTGAGTGTTGACTAAATGAGGTTCATCAGTACAGTAAGTGTAAATAAGTTGACAGAATCTAGCAAAATAAACAACATCTCGATCCTCTGTCATCCTATCCCCAATAAAACCAATTATTCCAGTTGCAAAATCAAAATGAGTTTACAGAATGGCGAGTCGGATGATTCGCTCTTGCTGGCGGAGAGCTTTCAGCCTTTCCTCCTCCAATCGCTCCAGATGGCGATGGTAGTCCATATAGAAGAACAGAAGGTGTGTCAGTACCTCCTATGGGACAGAGTCCCATATCTCCTCAGGAATGGCTGTGACATGCCATTCCTGCTGCCACTCGGCACAGCTTAGCTCCATATTGAAGTTTTGGTAGTTCAAAAACATGTTGTATCTGACCATTGTGTTTTTGAAAGAAGAAGTATGAAGATAAGTGTGTGAGAAGAATTTGATGGAAAGACTGATGTGAAGTGGCTGCTTATATAGGCAAGAGAATGCTAGGAGACGCAAAGAAATTGAATGCTGACAGGTAGAATTAATTCTACCTCTTCTCCCTAGACTTTGAAAAAGAATAACATTCATTGGAAAGAGGAATCATGGTTTAAAACGCACAAGAAACAAGAAACAGTGGACTGTCCAAGTACGAATACCATTAATCTTAATCATAGTGACTATTAATCTTCCACTTCAACATATTCTAGTTCGAACTGAGACTGTTATCAAAGTTTATTCACAGATAAGCCAAGTAAAGGATTAGACTGAGAAATCAGAACTTAGACCTATACCAGAACTTAACAGTCATCAGAACATAATTTCTTAACTCGAAAAAGGAATGCCCATCTTAGTAAATCCTTATACAAGTTCTGAGTTATAGACTTCAGAACTTAATCATCAGAACGTGTAACTAGAACTTGTCCTCAGAATTTGTGCAGTAATGACACAATGACTGTTTATCTAAAATAATATAGACCACCACAGAAATTTTCATTATTCAGATGGAGTGATTAGTGTGTGCATTAAGCTAAATAACAGACAGAGAGTAAAGTCTGATTCACTTCAGTACATCTTAGAAATAAGGCATAACTAAAATTTTGCAAAAGAGCTGTCATTGTCCTGAAACCTACTGATGAATGAGATCATGCTTGAGTCCACCTCAATTGTTTTGTGCTAATTTTATGCATCTTTTGAAATTCTATTTTACAGTGGCTTCTCAGTGTAAGTGAGTCACGACTGTTTATCAGAATTTATGCTATTATCAGAGTATTTCTCCAGTAATCATAGAGTGTGAAAAGTCACCAAGAAAATATTTTGATTTTCTAATGCATATCTACTTAATACCAGCAATGCACTTGGGTCGTCCCTTCCACATTTTTACTCTAGATCTCAAAGGAGTACCTGATTTTATTCTTTGATCTTTTTGCTTTTTCTTTTGATAAGTGAGGTTTATCAGCACTTAGTACATTCAGCAGTTTTACTAGTATCAGAACTTAACAGATGAGTAGCATTATTCTAATTTGTGACTTAGTAATAAGATATACAAAGTAAACTTAACTAAGCTCAATTATCAGAATTTGCTAGTGTCATAGGGTTTCCACTGAAATAATTACTTCTTACATGGAATCATTTGTTTATTGAAGACTACTAGGTCAATATCTAGCACAGTTATCCTCATAGGATTGAATAGTTACTTGAACAGACATATCACTTATCAGAGTTTAGAAACATATATCAGACAACAGTCAGTACTTAAAGACATTTATCAATTAAGCACAGAATACACAATGAGATTAATTCTGTAAATACTGAGCATAAAGTCTGATAACACAGAACAAGACTAAGCAGATTTAGAGAAAGAACCTGAAACCATTCCAAGTTCATTTACCAATCTTGTAAAAGTAGCTTCACACAGTGGTTTTGTGAAGATATCTGCTAGTTGTTGATCTGTGGGAACAAAATGCAATTCCACTGTACCTTCATCCACATGTTCCCTGATGAAGTGGTACCTGATGCTGATGTGCTTTGTCATTGAGTGTTGAACTGGATTACCTGTCATAGCAATAGCACTTTGATTATCACAGTAAATAGGGATTTTGAAATATGTTAACCCATAATCCAGTAACTGATTCTTCATCCAAAGAATCTGTGCACAACAGCTTCCTGCAGCAATATACTCTACTTCTGCAGTTGATGTGGAAATTGACTTTTGTTTCTTGCTGTACCAAGAAACCAATCTGCCTCCAAGAAATTGGCAGCTTCCACTTGTGCTTTTCCTGTCAATTTTGCAACCTGCAAAATCTGCATCTGAGTAACCTATTAGTTTAAAATCTGATTCTCTAGGATACCATAATCCCAGAGCAGCTGTTCCTTTAAGATACTTAAAGATTCTTTTTACAGCTGTTAAGTGAGGTTCTCTTGGATCTGCTTGAAATCTTGCACAAAGACAGGTAGCATACATGATATCAGGTCTACTAGCAGTTAGATAGAGTAGAGAGCCAATCATACCTCTATAGTCAGTAATATCTACTGTTTTACCGGTATCCTTATCCAGTTTTGTCGCAGTGGCCATTGGAGTGGATGCACTTGAACAATCTTGCATTCCAAATTTCTTCAGCAAGTTTCTGGTGTACTTGGTTTGACAAATAAAAGTGCCTTCCTCATTCTGCTTGACTTGAAGGCCCAGAAAATAGCTAAGTTCCCCCATCATACTCATTTGATATCTTGACTACATTAGCTTGGCAAACTTTTTGCAAAGTTTGTCATTTGTAGATCCAAAAATGATATCATCAACATAAATCTGGACCAGAAGTAAGTCCTTTCCATGGTTGAGGTAGAACAGTGTTTTGTCTATTGTCCCTCTGTTGAATCCACTTTCCAGAAGAAACTGAGCTAAAGTCTCATACCATGCTCTAGGAGCTTGCTTAAGTCCATAAAGTGCTTTATCAAGCCTGTAGACATAATCTGGATGTTTGGTATCTACAAAACCTGGAGGTTGTTCAACATATACCTCCTCCTCCAATTCTCCATTGAGAAAAGCACTTTTCACATCCATTTGAAAGACAGTAAACTTTTTGTGAGCAGCATAAGCCAAGAATATCCTTATGGCTTCTAACCTAGCAACTGGTGCAAATGTTTCATCATAATCAATTCCCTCCTGTTGAGAATATCCTTTTGCAACCAGCCTTGCCTTATTCCTTGTAATTATGCCATCACTGTCAGTTTTGTTTCTGAATACCCACTTTGTACCAACAACAGATCTATTCTTTGGTCTTGGCACTAGGGTCCAGACTTTATTTCTTTCAAATCCATTCAACTCTTCCTGCATTGCTTGCACCCAATCAGCATCTTGAAGAGCTTCTTCCACTTTCTTTGGCTCAGTCTGAGAGAGAAAAGAATTGTAAAGACATTCATTTGAAGTACCTGTTCTAGTTCTGACACCTGCATCAGGATTTCCAATTATCAAATTAGGTGTATGTGATTTTGTCCACTTCCTTGCAGATGGAAGGTTTTCTCTAGAACTGGATGCTCCCCCATGATCCATGCTATTTTCATTTTCATTTTCTGATGCTCCCCCTGAAACTATGCTCTCTGAGTTGGATTCTTCAGTATTTAGATTTTCAGCACTATCACAACTTGGCTTATCAGAACTTGACGAATCAGAACTTGAAGAGCCAGATGCATGATCTGATGTTTCTTGAGATGTGGCAGGATCTTGAGTATGCCCCCCCTGCATAGGTGCATCTTCCTTTGACGTAGTCTCCACAGTTTCAATAACATCAGAGTTTAATCCATCAGAGTTTACAGTATCAGGACTTAGACTGTTAGGATTTCTGTATCAGAATTTGAGTCTTCATTTTCAAATCTCAGCTGATCATGGTCAATGAAATCTTCAAGACCAGTAATCTTTTTGTCATCAAAAGAGACATTGATAGATTCCATGACCACTTTTGTTCTCAAATTATAGACTCTGAAGGCTTTTGTGGAAAGTGGATATCCAATAAAGATTCCTTCATCAGCTTTTAGATCAAACTTTGATAGCTGTTCAGGATGAGTCTTGAGAACAAAACACTTGCATCCAAATACATGAAAATATTTCAGATTTGGCTTCTTTTTCTTCACCATTCCATATGGTGTTTTTCCATGCTTGTTAATGAGTGTTGCATTTTGAGTAAAATAAGCAGTCTGCACAGCTTCAGCCCAGAAATAGGTTGGAAGCTTTGCTTCTTCAAGCATTGTACGTGCAACTTCAATGAGAGTTCTATTCTTTCTTTCAACAACTCCATTTTGCTGTGGAGTTCCAGGAGCAGAAAATTCCTGCTTTATTCCATGGTTTTTGCAGAACTCTTCCATTATCAAATTCTTGAACTCAGTGCCATTATCACTCCTTAAAACTTTCACAGAATCTTTGACCATTTTATCCAGATGTTTGATATGATCAATCAAGGTTGATGCAGTTTCACTTTTTGTATGCAAGAAATACACCCATGTGTATCTGGTGAACTCATCCACTATGAACAATGCATACTTCTTCTTTGCAATAGACATGACATTTACTGGACCAAATAGATCAACATGTATTAGATGATAAGGCTCAAGAATTGATGATTCAGTCTTGCTCTTGAATGAAGATTTTCTTTGTTTAGCTTTCTGACATGAATCACAAAGACCATCAGGAGCAAATACTGTGTTTGGCAATCCTCTCACAAGATCTTTCTTGACCAGTTCATTTATATTGTTGAAATTTAAATGAGAGAGTTTCTTATGCCAATTCCAGCTTTCTTCAATTGATGCTCTACTCATCAGACAGATTGCAGAACCATCAGTACTTGTTGAAAGCTTAGCTTCATAAATGTTACCACACCTGTATCCTTTCAGAACAACTTTGCCTTTAGATTTACTCACAATTTCACAGTGTTCTTCAAAGAAATCAACATGATAACCTCTGTCACAGATTTGACTTATACTCAGTAGGTTGTGTTTAAGTCCTGAGACTAGAGCTACTTGTTTAATTATGACACTTCCAAGATTGATATTTCCATATCCCAATGTTTTTCCAATGTTGCCATCTCCATAAGAAACACTTGGGCCAGCTTTCTCCACAAAGTCTGATAGCAGGGCCTTATTTCCAGTCATATGTCCTGAACATCCACTGTCCAGAACTAGAATATTTTTCCTGTTGCCCTGCAATCACAAAGACCACTAATTATTAATTTTAAGGACCCAGACTTGCTTGGATCCTTTGGCCTTATTAAGTTTGTTAACATTTGCAGCGGATTTAGCATCAGAGTTTATGTTAACATTTTTCTTATCAGAACTTACACTATCAGACTTTGAATCAGAATTTACACTAGAAGGAACAATGGAAACTTTCTTCAAAGAAGGTTTTATTTGATAATAATCATAGTACAAACTATGATATTCCTTACAAGTATAAATGGAATGCCATAAACTACCACAATGAAAACAAGGATTTTGTGGTTTGTATCTAACAGACTGACTCTTAACTCCTGATTTTGAAGGTAAGGAGTTAATATTCTTATTCTTCCTGCAAAAAGAAGCCAGATGGTTAGAACTTCCACAGTTATGACATGTTTTCCTAGGAGCATCAGGAATAGGTTTATAATCATTGCTTTTATTCACACCTTCCTTTCCATTCCTATTTTTCCTAGGTGATTTTACCTTGTTTGCATTCTTGACATCTTTCAGCTTATGCTTAAGCTGCTTCTTTTTCATTAAGCCTATGTTCACTTCAGCTGTCTTTTCCTGTTTTAGTTTGTCAGAAGTTGATTCCTTTGTAACTTCTGATTTTTCATTTTCAGACTTTACAGTTACAAACTTAACAGGTTTTAACTTTGGCTTTTGCTTATCAACAGACTTAATTTCTTCAGTTCCTTTATCTTTCTTATCTTCTCCATAACCTAAGCCCTCTTTCCAGTTTCCACTACTTAGCAAATTTTGAGTTATTTTGCCAGAGTTAGTCCAAGTCCTGATAATCTCTCTTTCCTTTTCTAACTCAGTTTTTAGAGATTCATTTAATTTTAGCACTTCATTCCTAACATAAAAAGCATCATCTCTATCCTTCTGAGTTTGATGGAACATGACTAACTCTTTTTCTAAGAAATCATTTCTTTTCTTAAATGCAAGATTTTCAGAAGTTAATCTTTCACATGTTAAAGTTTGATCTCTATAACTAACAAACATGGTTTTAAGATATCTTCTCAACTCATTAATATCATCAGTATGAAAAGCATAAGTAGTCTGAGGTACCTTTGTTTCAGCAGCTTCAGAACTGCTCTCAGCACTTTCTTTATCAGCATTTGCCATCAATGCATAGTTTTCCTCACTTTCAGAGTCTGAGGTGTCTGTCCAGCTTTTCTGCTTTGTGACAAGAGCCTTGCCTTTGTCACCCTTTACCTTCTTGCAGTCAGGAGATATGTGGCCTTTCTCACCACAGTTATAGCATTTAACATTGGTGTAATCTCCTCTGTCAGACTTTCCTCCTCTACCTTCAGATCTTCTGAAATTCTTTTTATCAGAACTTATGCCTTTCCTGGAAAACTTCTTTCCCTTCCTGAACTTCCTGTATGCAATCTTTGTGATTCCTTTCACCATAAGAGCACACAGCTTCATCATCTCCTCATCAGCATCAGTCTCAGGCAAGCTTTCAAAATCTGAGTCATCATCACTCTCAGAACTTGATGACTCAGTATCAGACTTTATGAAAAGAGCTTTACCCTTGTCTTTCTTTGAGGAAGCTGCTTTGGGGAATTCTTCTTCAGCCTTAAGAGCAACTGTCCTTGACTTTCCTCCTTTCCTCTTACTTCTTTGTTCCATCTCCAGCTCATGAGTCTTGAGCATTCCATAGATTTCGTCAAGAGTTGTTTCATCAAGATTGTAGTTGTCTCTTATTGTCGTTGCCTTCAAATCCCAGCATTCAGGAAGAGCTAACAGGAACTTAAGGTTTGAATCTTCAAGATAGTACTCTTTATCAACCAATGACAAATCATTCAAAAGTTTGACAAATCTATCATATAAATCATTCAATGACTCATTAGTCTTTGAGTCAAAGTGTTCATACTCTTGAGTGAGTATTGTCTTCCTGTTCTTCTTAATTGTGTCAGTTCCCTGACACCTTGTTTCCAGAGTATCCCATATCTCCTTAGCAGTCTTGCAGTTGATTACCCTGTTTGACATTACATTATCAATGGCACTATGCAGTAAGTGTCGTACCTTAGCATCCTTAGCAATTGATGCTATGTCTTCAGCAGTATAATCACTCTTCTCTTTTGGTACGGTCTTTGCTGCTTCACCTGCAACTGCAACAGCGAGCTTGGTTGGTTTGTAAGGGCCTTCCTTGATTCTATCAAGGTATTCTGGATCTGTTACTTCCAGGAACATGGTCATCCTTACCTTCTATATGGGATATTCAGATGGTCTCAGTATGGGAACTCTGATGGTCTCATACCGACTCTGAATTTGTGTCTTTGGTGATTCCTCAGTTTTGGTAGGCTTAGTTGGAGTTTCTGTGTCCGACATGATTGTGTTTGGATCTTCAACTGTATGTATGTTAACAGATAGGCTCTGATACCAATTGTTAGGTCACACACACACTGTAGAGGGGGTGAATACAGTGTATAGTACACTCAAATCGAACTTTAAGAACTTAAGTAACAGAAAACAAACTTTATTGAAACAATAAACTCTGTTACAGTATGGAGCTGTTACCTCTCAGTGATGAACAAATATCATGAGAGCTACTAGGGTTACAATGAATAATCTTCTCTAATAATGATAACACTTTTAGTGTAAACCCTATGTCTGTGTTTATATACTACACAGTTACAAGATAATCGCTAATTGATATGGAATATAATTCTGATTCCTAAAATATATCAATCAGATATCATTTCTTCCAAGTATTCCATTCTTTACGGAATTCCTTCTTCATGCATATCTCTTCTTATGTTTATCTTGATCTTCTTTCCTTTAATCAGCTACTATCCTTATCTGATTGTCCTTCAGCACTTAAGTTCTGATATCTATCTTCTGATGATTATCTCCTGATAACATAAGTACTGATATCCTTAAGTCCTGACTTCCAGTATAAGTACTGATCAACAGTTAAGTACTGATTTATCCAGTTCAAGTAAGATTTGAAAGCTAAACATAAAACATATTAGCCATGACATTATCAAATATATCTAACATTCAACTTTTCCTTTCGACTTAAAGCATCAGCTACCACATTTGCCTTTCCAGGATGATAGTTTATCGCACAATCATAATCTTTGATCAATTCCAACCACCTTCTTTGTCGCATATTCAATTCTTTCTGAGTAAAGATATACTTTAAGCTCTTATGGTCCGTATAAATCTCGCACTTTTCCCCGTACAAATAATGCCTCCAAATCTTAAGGGCAAATACAATTGCTGCCAATTCCAAATCGTGCGTTGGATACTTTTGCTCATGCGGCTTGAGTTGCCTTGACGCGTATGCTATTACCTTCCCGTGTTGCATTAACACGCATCCAAGTCCTTTATAGGAAGCATCACTGAATATCACAAATTCACCTTTATCATCTGGTAATACCAACACAGGGGCGGTTACCAACCTCTTCTTTAACTCTTGAAAACTTTCCTCACACTTTTCTGTCCAAACGAACTTCTCATTCTTTCTCGTCAATTTTGTCAATGGAACGGCAATCTTTGAGAAATCTTGCACAAATCTTCTATAGTATCCGGCTAATCCCAGAAAACTTCTGACTTCCGTCGGAGTCTTGGGTCTTTCCCAATTCATTACAGCTTCTATCTTGGCTGGATCCACTTTAATTCCTTCTTTATTAACTACATGACCAAGAAATTGCACTTCCTTTAGCCAAAATTCACACTTTGAAAACTTTGCATACAGCTTCTCTTTTCGCAGAATTTCCAAGGAAATCCTCAAATGCTCCTTATGATCTTCCTCCATTTTGGAATAAATAAGTATATCGTCAATAAACACAATCACGAACTTGTCCAAATACTGCTTGAACACTTTGTTCATAAGATCCATAAATGCAGCTGGCGCATTCGTCAAGCCAAATGCCATCACCAAAAACTCATAATGTCCATATTTTGTTCGGAACGCTGTCTTGGGTATATCTTCCGCTTTGATCTTTAATTGATGATACCCAGATCTTAAATCAATCTTTGAGAAACACGAAGCTCCTTTTAATTGGTCAAACAAGTCCTCAATCCGCGGTAGAGGGTACTTATTCTTGATTGTCAAATTCTCCTCTCTTAAAAGGAATTAAGTCAGCAAAAAAGTGCCGACCTTCTATAGACACATCACAATCGGGATAAATCTTATTAACAATAACTTTCTCTTGATTTGCTACCTCTATAATCAACTTACGCTCTAGAGGGTACGCAACACAATTTAACTTATCAAGAATGCTTTCAGAAATAAAAGATCTGGTTGCTCCAGAATCCATCAAAACTTTTACTTCTACTGAGTTTATAACAAGCATATCTGCTACCACGTCCACATCTTGCACCGCATCTTTCATTGTCATGTTAAAGGTCCTAGCTCTGGGTTGAGCTGATGGTGCTGGGAGAGACGGCGGTCCAACAATTCTGAGAACATTAGCCTTCTGCACAGGCTCCTTGCAATTTCTAGCCATATGGCCTACCTTGCCACACTTGAAACAAGCCAAATCAGGCTTCCTTATTTCATTTGAACATTCCGAAGAATAATGCCCCTTCTGGTTGCACTTAAAACATGTTATATCCAGCTTATTTCACCTCCCTGGGTGTCTCTTTCCACAGTTCCTGCATTCTTGCATCTGGGGTCTGCTTTCCTTTCCCGGTTGTCCAGCTTTCTGGAAACGGTTCTTCTGAGCTCCATTCCCGGGTCTAAACCTCTGGAACTTTTTGTTCTGACCTCCACCATTCTTCCCAAACTTTCCTCTGAACTTTGAACTTCCTTGCTCTTGCTCAGAGCTTTCAAACTTCCTTTTTCTTCCTTCATTTTCTCTTCGAGCAGCTTCCCGCTCTCCTTCCACTATCATTGTTTTCTGAACCAAAGCATCATAGTTCTTGATCTCCAACATCACTATTTGACTCCTAATCCACGCCTTAAGTCCCTGCTGGAACCTCTTAGACTTCTTTGCTTCAGTATTCACGTACTCTGGCACGAACCTTGACAATTCCGAAAACTTCACCTCATATTCTGCTACCGACATTTCCTCTTGTCTAAGATCCAAAAATTTCATCTCCAATTGATCTTGCATATAACTTGGCAAATATTTTTCCAGAAACATCTCAGTGAACTTCTCCCAAGATAATTCTTTGCCTTCCAACAACGCCTTAGAAGACTCCCACCAGAAACTTGCTTCATCCCTCAAATAATAACTTATGTACTGAGCTTTCTTATCGTCCTTAACTTCGGCTAGCTCAAAGGCTTTTTCCATCTCTCTCAACCACGACTGTGCTTTAATCGGATCTGGAAAACCTAAGAACTCTGGAGGATGAACGGATTGAAAGTGCTTGAAATTTCCAACTTTTGGGGCCACAGGTTGTTGCAAAAGCTGAGCAAGTCTGCTCATCAAAGTGGTTTCTGGGTTTATTTCTGGGTCTTGGGTGGGAATTTCTTCTTCTTGGTGATCTGGTGAGTTGCCCATTTCTTACAAACCTGATTGAGCAATTATTTAGCAATACGATAGCATGGCATATATATAACAACAATTTTTATGAAATCTCTTTTGTGGGTTTTAAGTTTTACCCAATTTGCACATGCAATCCTATTACTACATAATTCTCATATCAGTGTTGTTTTATCATGGCACGGAATAGGGTTTTACGATCTTTAGACATGGTTGTACGAAAACATAGCTGTATTTAAAACATGGCATTGAGAACAGTTTATAAGATAAACAAGGTGCACAAAGGAAAGCAAGATAATAGATTTATTTAAATCAAGGGTTTCATAGGAAATATTCTGGATTTTAAGGTTCTGAAACAAGGTACAATAAATAGCAGGGTTAAACAGAGGAAAAACTGGAAAATATCCCCCTATCTACCCCTAACTTCCAACTACTACTACTACTGCACTGGTCTGAAATACAACAAGATAAATGAAAAAGGGATCCCGACATCTGACCAAGTATCCCAAAGCCTACCGGCGCTGAAAACAACACAACAATCTACGGGCTCAACCAACAGTCCCGTCTAATCATCTAGGATCTCTCTCAACACAACCAACATCCAGCGAATGATCTTATGCAGCCTCCGGGCCTCAGCATCAGCATCACTAGTGGATGGTCCCTCATCCAATCTCTTCCTGGCAACCTGCTCTACCAACTGAATCCTAGCTCTCCATTCCTCCATCACCACCGAAGTCCTCTGCCTAGAGTCCCGAATCAACCTATCTACCAAAGCTCCCAACTCAGGAATGCGAGAGTACACAAAGTCTCGGTCCTGGGCTAACTTGCCACCAATACTAACAGGAATAGTCTTAGGCATCTCCGACTCTGGCTCAGGGGCAGGGGTCTCTGAATCAGGCCTCAAGGGTGAAATCTGCATAGAGATCTCACTACTCTCAGAAGGGTCCTCCTCTGGGTCTGAACTAACATATACAGGCTCCTCTGGAGAGGGTGGAATAGGGTCCACAGGGGTACCAGTCAAGCTAATCTCTGAGTCTGAATCACTACCACTACTAGGATCCTGAGAGAAAACATAAAACAGCAACCAAGAAACAATGTTAGGGTCAAATAAAGCTTCCAGCTAACTCACACCCTAACTCTAGTTTCTGCTTTACCAATCAAACACTTTCCTTAGACTATACCCAATAGTCTAACTCAACTCTACATGAGTCGAACTCTCTCGCGATATAGATATATTCCCAAAATACCCCTTTTTAAAACCTAACTTGTCTCAGGGACTAGATCCTGTAGCTCTGATACCAACTTGTGACGCCCTCAATCTCAGGGTTAGGAAATGAGGACTCACACACCTCTATTCTAATAATAAAATATGCATAAACCCCGATTAACTACTAACAGGATCAACAGGATAAAGTATGAGATAAGATTACAACTACCAATCATAAAATATAACTTACAAACCCAAAATATTACTAAATAATCAATATCGATTCCGGCTGGGAACCGACAGATAACCCATTGTATCTTTATACACCTCTTTCTAGGCGCGAGCTCACTCATAACCTGTACTACCTGCTCTGGCAACTGGAAGCCCTCAACACGGTAAGGACCACCAGGTACGCTCTTACGAGCAGTGCGCCTAAGCCTGGCCATCTTCTTGCTTAACTGCCATGGTTAGATTAAGACAAAACAAGTGAGTAGAAAACTCAGCAAGTAACTATATATCAGTTCTATAATATCAATTCTCAATATACTTTGAACAAACTAGGGCATTTTATTTTGGCTAATCTAGGTGGCAGATTTCCATATATTTTTTTTTGTTTTCTTTGGGATAAGGAAAAGGTATCCGAAGAATAGTTGGGCTTTCAAGAAACAAAGGTCGAAACAGGACGAAAGCTGACATTCATCACAATTCATTATAGGATCAAAATAGATCTTTCGGCAGAGGAAAGCACCAGTATTTCAAGATTTAGAATCATTCATATGATCAATAATTTCAGGAATCAGGGTTCTGAGCTTTAAGCTCCACATTAACATAATCAACTCTTTTCAAAGCAGTATAAACCATTTTCATTTCCAAAAAATCAATTTACTGAATAAAAGTTTCAATTCCCTTTTTAAATAATCATTTAGAACCCTTGATTGGATCACTTATCTTTCCATTTCATTATATACGGGTGATCAGCCCGTATCGACCTCCATTCCGGTCTTTAAGGTACCATTCGGCATAATTTCAGCCTTAAATTGGACTAGTCCCACTAGCCTCTTACCATGACTGGACTAGTCCCACTAGCCTCTTACGTCTCAATCCAATCCATCAGGAATTCATTCGCAAAAACCTTGAGTTGGAAAAACAAATAGGTTTTCTAAAATCCATTTTATCATTACCAAGCATTTGAAATCATTCGGACTCTTTCAAGTCGAAACTCATTCTTAATTCAGATTTTAAAGAAACAAAGTTCAGGGAGTGAATCAAAGATACGCAAGGAACAATTCTCAAGAATTCTGTATCAAGGATAATAAGGTACTAAATTTGAAGGATCAGTAATAACTTAGGGATCATTAGGGCGATCAAGAGAAACAGGGTATCATTAACAGAGTTATCCAATATAATTAAAGGTTCAATATGATTCATGGCATTATAGGAAACTGGAACAAAAAGGCAGATTATCAAAGGGTGAAATTAATAGGATTATCAATAACAGGTTATCAAGAACAAGGGTACTTCAAATCAATATCAGGGTTTCATAAAGCAAGGGTTTTATACTTTAACAGTTCAATACTCTACATGGTATGAACAACATTTCCTTTATAATCATTTACACAAGTAATCAGAGTTACTTGCCTGAAATTGCTTTCCTGAGGGTTGAACTACTGCCACCTAGTATACTTTTCCCTTTCCTAGCCCGAATGCCCTCACGCTCCGAATCTACAATAAAAACCAAAAATCTTAATTAGATTCCCAACTCTCGTTCCCGGAACGATCTCTCTATACGATAACTCGATTATATCTTTGACTCGAGCATACGAATATAGCTTATACAAATAAGCACACAGCACATAGCACATAGCACAATCCTTTCTCGTAGTTTTTATATCCTTATATTCCTAGCAATCAAAGCGTCCTCGCTTGACCTAGGCTATTTCTCAAATCACACTAACACGACTCTTTTACGAGTACTAGACCCATTTACAACCAAACATTTACGTGCATACTATCACTTATATCAATCGACTTAATTCCCTTTTCTTTTATTCCTTAATTCGAACCAAAACAACAATCCAATCAAGTAAAATCAAAGATTTTCACATATAACACTCAATCATTCTTTCAATTACCAAAATCAAGTTTTGACCTTTATTTCTTATGGCCTATTCGGCCTTAACACTTATCACAATCAAGAATCAAACATGCAAAAATAGATTTTGATATGCAAGGTTATATACCACATTTCTTTCTTGTTTTAATCCCCTATTAAATCATTCCATTCATTAAGTCACCAAATCATGCACTACTTAGTGATTTCAACTTAATCAATCCATCAAATCAACATGCATACACTTAATCACCAAGTTATCCCATTTTTATCTTGTTTTCATTCGGCAAGAACATAATTTTCAACTCAAAGGCCAATTACTAGCATGCACTCATTGATCTCCTTTAAAACTATCATGCAATTGCTTTTAAATCATATAAACTTAGTGTTTACCAAGATTATCTCACCAAATTCAATTTCCTTTCTTATTAACTCAAAAATTCGAACCTAAACTTAGCATGCAACAATAATTCATTCCTTATTAATCTAATCACCATCCATCATTACTTTAATCAAGTCTACTCACAACAAACCACTTTAAAGATTCAACCCATTCGGGTTTATCAAGAAAACACACATACAAAGATCAATCTTGACATGCAAAGTCCTATATCACATTTTCAACTTGTTTTAAGCCTTAACTTAGTCATTTAACTCATTTTCATCAAGATTTCCGAAGCACAAAGCCAAACATCACCTAATGACTCAACCTTAATCAAATTATTCAATGCATGCATTCACTTAATCACAAATCAATCTCTTTTAAACCCATTTTCCATTCGGCAAACATTCAAAATTCACAATCCAAGAACCAAACATTGACATGCATCACTAACTCCTCTTTTAAATCAACATGCAACTCTATTTCCTACTAATTAAGCTTAGTTCATACCAAGATCAAGTCACAAAATTCAATTTCCCTTTTTATTAGCATAAAGCCGAAGCAAAAACTCACATGCAAATCATAAATTTTGATTTTCTAAGCAACAATCATATGCACACATTCATTTTACAATCAAGGAAATCATTTTACCAATCACATACTCAATTTTCAACAAAAGAAACAAAACCCTTTTTCAAGCTTTCAAGAAACCATAACATGCAACATTAAAATCCAACAATCACATCATGGAAAACCCACCGGCTCTCCTTTGGATCATGGCCGGTGGTGGTCGAACTTGAGAGAGTCCATGACGGATCTCTTCTCGAGTTTATGACCTCCAAAACCTCTTAAAATCACTCTTATAGTTATGCTTCAAGAAATTGTTTTTCTTAAACACAACCATAGTGATCACTTCAACAAAACCTTTATAATCACTTACATGCAAGTAGGAATTGAAGTATATACCAAGAATAACAACTAATGGAAGCAATATCTCGGTGTTTGAGTGTGTTTTAATGGTTGCATGCGAGTGAGAGAGGTGAGAGATGAGAGAGCCGAGGGGGAGTGAGAGAGAGAGAGTGTGTTCGGGAGAAAGAAAGAAAAAAAAGAGAAGAGAGAATGAGTGCTCGGGAAAGAAAGAAGAAAATGGGGAGGAAGGGGTTGATTTATACTCCACCAAAGCAAGGGCAAGATGGTAATTTAATAATTCCTTTTTGACTCACACATACTTTCTCTTTTTACTTAAATGCAACAAAATTCAAATATAAAATATATCTCTCTCGGGAAGTCGAGAATTATTGAAAATGACAATTTTAACACGTAGGTCTCGAAATTAGCTTTTTATCCATTACTCATAATAAGAATTTGAGCAAATGGTTGATTATATATGAATTTCGCAAACTCGCTTTAATAAACACATTTTCCACATAAAATCAATTTAAAAATGCAAAGATCAACAATCAAATTCACTTATCATTTTTAAAAAGTCTCTAGGACCTCTATGAAGATAACAGAACAAATCCCATGTTTTTATCCATCTCAGATGATTTTATAAAAATGCACGAAGGTTAATTAAACCTTTACTTAAATCACATAATTCCTTTAAAATTCACAAAATTGACACAGAACATATAGTCATGCACACAGTCAAACAATCACACACATATAGTCACATAACGACTCAGGTCTGATCATAGAATTTATCCCTCTTTAATCTTTATCATCTTTTACGCGTACCGGGTCACGTTCAGCCTGACGGCCCGACGCTCAGCGTTTCGATTACGCTTCTCATAATATTTGCCAATCAACGCGTCTCTTAAGACGAAATACTTTATTCATTCACTTCACATATAATTCACATTTTATATTATTTAATTCCATATTAGGACGGGTTCCGTTCTACCTGACGGCCCGACACCACAGCTCGACTTCTAAGCTGACTCTTTAAATTGGAACGTTTTTATCCACGCTCCTTAACTCTAGTATATAGATAACAAATAATCACCACTTAATCACATAATCTCATCACATAACACATACTTTACTTTCTTAATTACGACGCAAAATTCTCGGTCGTTATAGTTCTTGCCAGGAAAATCTGCAACATAGGCCAGATTATTGCTTTTGTTTTCCCCATTCTCCCACTTTTATTTTTCTTCTTCTTTCTTGTATCTTCAATCTTAATTTCTTTGACAAGAGTCTTGGTACTTTGGTTGTCCATAATATTTTCTTCAACCTTGGAAGATTGAATTGAATTTACATTCTTCTTTTCATTATCCTCATATGCAATTTCTTGCTTGATAATTAATTCTTCTTCACTGAAGTTTACCTCACAAGTCTTAAATACTGGTGACCCAACATTTTTCAGCATTGCTGGAACGTTTTCACTCTTTGTTGCTTTTCCTCAATCACCAGTGTTTTTCTTCTTGTTGTTTAAGGTATTATAATCAAGACCAATGGCAATGTTTGCACATGGTTTATTTTTCTCATGGTACTGACCAACCAATTCAGATGCATTCTTGAAGGACTTCAACTTTACTTCACTTTTCTCCAGTTTTTCTCTCAGCACAACCTCAATCTCATTTGCACACTTAAGCTTGTTTTTCAGATAGCCATTTTCTTGTTTCAAGGCTTCAAGATCCACTGTCAACAATTCAGCTTCTTGTTTTTCACTTTCAAGCTTCTCATTTAACTTTATTAATCTGCTAACTTCTTCAATAGCAGCAACCATACTTGTATGAATGTGAAACATTTCTGTGCTCATCTTTTCAACAGTTTCCTTATATTGATTCACATTTAAATCAGTGGAGGTAAGAGTTGGTACCTGTGATTTAGATGAGGATGATTCTCCTTGCTCCAAGACCATGAGTGCATAGTTTCCAAGTTCTTCATCTTCATCATTCTCAGAGTCATCCCAACTTTTACCTTCTGCAATATAAGCTTTACTTTGCTGTTTCTTTAGAAGAGCTTCATACTTTGCTTCAAGTTCAAGATAAGCCTTATCTTTCTTTGCCTTCTTGGGTTTCCTGCATTCTGTAGCAAAGTGGCCTAGTTCATCACAGCTGAAGCACCTTATATTAGATCTGTCAACAGATCCAGTTTTGTAACCACTTTTACTATCAGAATTGTACATCCCTTTCTCTTTCCAGCTGTTATCTTTGTTGAAGGATTGTCCTTTAAGCCTGAAGTACCTTGGCTTCTTTACTCTAATGTTAGAGAATTTTCTAGCTAGATATGCCATTGACTGATCTAGCTCATCCAGTTCTTCAAGAGTATAATACTCATCCTTTTCCAACTCTAGTATGACTTGCTCATGTGAATCAATTGTTCTCTGCTCACTTGTTGAGGCAACTGAGATATGAGATCTTGGTTCATCATTGGATGTTTGACCTTCATTTACTATTAAAGCACTTGAACCATCTACAACATGTCCTTGGCCAGATCTCAATGATTGCCTTTGAATCATCTCTAGTTCATAGGTTTTGAGAATTCCATATAGAACTTCCAGAGTTATCCTGCTCAAGTCTCTCCCTTCCCTTATTGCTGAGATTTTCTGTTCCAAATGATCAGGAAGAGTAAGCAAGAACTTTAGATTCACCTCTTCAGCTTCATAGTACTTGTCATGAAGCTGCATGTCATTTATCAGCTTATTAAATCTTTCAAACACTTTAGTAATGCTTTTCTTGGGCTTAGCCATGAAACCCTCATACTGTGAAATCAATATCCTTCTTTGATTAGATCTAGCTTCCTCAGTTCCTTCACAGAGTATTTCAATCTTCTTCCTTATTTGCTTAGCAGTGTCACAGTTGACACTATTGTTGTACATCACATTGTCAAGTGAGTCAATCAATATCAATTGTAAACTGCTGTTCAGGGAGACTTTTTCCTTTTCAGGGTCAGAATACTCAGCTGGATCTTTAGGAGCATAATGAGCTGGTATGACCATGTCTCCATCTGTAGATTCCTCAACTCTTACCATAGGAGTGAAGGGTCCATTCTTGAGAATCTGGACATAGAGTGGATTGGCCATCTTGATAAATAACAACATTTTCTTTTTCCAAAGAGTGTAGTTAGCTTTGTCAAAGGTAGGAATTTTGATGCTACTGATTTTCTGTGTATTTATTCTTCCAAGATCTTGAATCTGTTTTCTTTCAAATTTTGCTCTGATACCACTTGTTAGGTAATGAATCACACACAGAGGGGGGGGGTGAATGTGTTTTTATGATTTTAAGCTTTTCTTGAAAGATAATGGTTGAACAAAGTAAATTAAATCTTGTATAGAAAAGTGTTCATGCAGAAATTAAACTTGCACAAAATAAAGAACACAGATCTTCAAAACTCACTTAATTTTTGTATTAAAAATTAAGATATTTTACTACAAAATTTCTAAGCTCTTTGAAGTCAGCTTCTTCTCGAGAGTGTTACAAGAATTTTGATCTAAATTAAATTGTTACAACTAACTAGAGGACCAGTGTTAACTTTATAGCTCAGTTAACTGCTGGTTTACACAGTGGATAATAAAAATGCTATTAACTTTTCTAAACCGTCACTTGTCAAATTCTATTTATAGAAAAGCAAATCTTCCATTTCTGGCTTAGCATATCTTTAGCATCCCGTGTTTACTTTAATCTTCCTCTGTCAGTTAATCTTTGCCATTGATCTTGCACACACTTCAAGCTGCTTTTTGTAGACTTGTCAATCCAGCTGTTGGATTGTTTGTTGATTGTTTATCTTGGATATTGAACTGATCTGCAATTCTGTACTTTGAGACTGTACCTCGAGATCTCCAGTTTGAATTATTAGAACACTTGATATCTCGATAAGTACATAGGCTTATCGAGATCTCTAGTACTTCGTAATGAGTTTGGCTTGTAGAGTTCTTCAGCTCATCGAGATCTCTAGTCTTCATAACTTCACTTGACTTGTAGATATCTCTGAGTTCTCGAATGGATATAGACTTGTCGATAACTCTGAGTTCTCTGGTGAAAGAATGACTTGTCGATATCTTCTTGAGTTCTCGAGTAGCTTTCCTGACTTCTCTACTCCCGATGAATATTGTTTATCCGTTGAGTAGATGTATAGCTCATCCATCGAGTAGATATATAGCTCATCCTTCGAGTAGATATTGCTCATCCGTCGAGTAGATGTTGTTCATCCATCGAGTAGATATATAGCTCATCCGTCAAGTAGATATAGCTCATCCGTCGAGTAGATGTTGTTCATCCATCGAGTAGATATATAGCTCATCCGTCGAGTAGATATTGCTTATCCGTCGGTACTCTCTAGAGTTTGAATGACTTCTCGATAAGTCATTCTGGAGTTCTCGAATGACTTCTCTATAACATTAAATTTGTGACTTGTAGAGATCTTGACTTAGAACATTTTTCTCCAAAACAGATTTATTCAACTCCAAGCTTCTTCAAAATTCTTCTGAGGCATGATCTTCTTGATCTTCTTCCAGATAGAATCATTAGGCTTGATACTATTTTAGGAAAAAGACTCCAGTCTGCTCCTTTGCAATTTTACAGACTTTAAGTGTTACAAGTACAAAATACAAATTTAGATAACAATACAACTAACTTAGGGTTGGCCCCAAACTTAACTGATTACTGAAAATAACTGTTCATTAATCTTCTACTCAGAACATAGATGCTAATGACATTGTTAGCTCCAGTAATCTTTGACATCATCTATTATATATTACAATCGAATATGATGTTGATAATACAAATTCAATTTTGGGACACCAATTTAATCTCGGTGGAGTTTGAGTTGAAAATTTAAGAAATTTAAATGTGATGTATATTCTCAATAGTCATAATTTTGAGAAACCATTTGTCAAAATTTATTTTGATATAACTTTGGGATGTTAAGTTCATGACATGGTGTGTATTGTTTTAATGAATAAAGGTGGTTGAGTAAAATTAATGGTCACTATAAGTACTCCCTCTGTCCCATTTTATGTGAATGACTTTTCTTTTTTGAATGTCCCAAACAGAATGAACCTACCCTTATAACATTTATTTAAGATTATCGCAACCATACGTTTATATAATGCACTTATTTTATCATCCATTATCTCATTTATGTGGTTAACATTTAAGTCTACATTAATTTTTTAAAAATGTGTAAGTCAAAGTGACTCATTCAATAGGAGACGGTAGGAGTATTTGGTAAGACGCTAAGTGGGTGATTCTAGTTTGTTTGAACTCGAAAATATATGAGTCATTATATATGAAAATTATTCTAACATATAGTGAAAATATATTTTAGAATTATAAACTTCAAAAGAGGTGGGAGTCACAGATAATAAATTTGGAAAAAAGTGTGGGATGTTATATTTTTAGACTTATTTTGTCAAGTTAATTACTAATGAAATTAAAAGTACATATATTGATTTTTGTGAGGAGTTACAAATATACATGTACTGATTAATTATGTTAACAATATATTAGGAGTTACATAAGAAAAGAATTAATTATGCTAATTATCATTAATTAGGCAGTAGGGCCGAAGGATGTGATGTAAATGCCTCTAACTAGTGGTTGAAAATCAGAGAATAAGAACACAAAATGATGTGGTTTTGCTTGCTTCAATAATAATTCGAAACCCCTTCCACTACTATCTAATTTTATGTTTAACATATCTTATATTTTATTTATATTTTGACGATTTTTTAACAGTATCCAGTAATATTTTTGATTTTTTATAAGTGAATAAATAGTATTAAAATAAACACACATACTGTGAATACAATCTGCGATTAATACATATAAATCAAATAAGTGTGTGCGTGAGTAAAAGAAATCAAACAGAGAAAAGAAGAATATAACCAAATGGAAATCCTCGAGTCCAGTTGAAACTGTCTCCTTAAAGCTATTTCGCCTCTCACCGTATGTGCGAGTCGATAGCCTCCCAGGATAAAACGAGATACCAGTATAATCGATAGATCGAATATACTCTCAGTGAACTTGAACTAAGCCCGAGAACTATCACCGGGATATTGGAAAAATTTAAGACTAAAGAGACCGAGAATGAAAGAGAGGACTCTTATTCCCTTGACTTAATAAAACTGATGCCCTAAGACTCTATTTATAAAGAGAGGCTTGAAAGACTTGTTTTTCTTTTCGATGTGGTACATGGTATTTATAAGAAAAACTAAGGAATAGGTTTGTGCTACTCTCGATGTGGTACAAAACCACTTTTCATATTAAAAGGTAAAACTTTGGAACATCAGTTCTCATTCACCTTTTACTCATTTTGAGCGTGTAATTATGTGTTGGAATCCCCTCGAAGAGGAGAATACGTTCCAATAAATACACACCACTAACACATAATGTGTCTCACTCATATAGAGTCTCAAAATGATTCACAACTTAGTCTAAAATACTAAGTTTGTCCAACAATCCCCCACAAATGAGATTGATGGTCCAGTAGCACGCACCACATAGACAGACAGACGTGGAGCTTGACTTGGTGATAGTTCCGGCGGTCAGATATAGCATACGATAGGTAGAGAATGCTCCTTGAACCTTCGCTCGAATAAGTATATCGACTTTACTGGTAGACAGTATGACGCGATGTCCTTGAACTGTTCGACCGTTTGTGTAAACGATGTTATACTCATCACTATATCTTTCCTGACTCATTCAGTTCTCATGATTATGTCCATTTTGGCCATGGAACATCGTCCTGGTTCTGCAGGAGTTTTTTAAAGAATTGTGCCTCGCAATTCTCCTTTGAAGCGGCCCCACTTCTCTCCCACATGGGT
Organism: Apium graveolens; assembly: GCF_009905375.1. Classification (NCBI taxonomy): domain Eukaryota; kingdom Viridiplantae; phylum Streptophyta; class Magnoliopsida; order Apiales; family Apiaceae; genus Apium; species Apium graveolens. The sequence goes on along the minus strand of NC_133648.1, from coordinate 5,300,676 downwards.
GATCTTTATCTTATAGAGTAACCCGCGTTTACTCAACTGAATTCCATGCGTTCACTCCTGAACTCCATGTATTCATCAAAGATCATTAAAAGCTCAAAGCTTAACCTCGTACCTTACGGGTCTCACTGTTTCCTCATCAAAGGAACAGGCCAGGGGTTACCCCCACAGTGATTTGGTCATCATGATTTAGTTGTCCCATTGAACCAAGTTCTTGGGATCTCCAGTCAGCAATGGTTGGGTGTCCACCATGATGCCGTTAAGCAATAGGCTTAAGGCCCATCCCTCTCGATGATTTCTCAACCACTTCTTTTGATAACCCTTTGGTTAGTGGATCCGCGATATTATCTTTTGACGGTATATAGTCAATAGTGATAATTCCGGTTGAGATCAATTGTCTAATGGAACTGTGTCGTCGTCGTATATGACGAGACTTTCCATTATACATCGTGCTCTGCACTCTGCCAATAGCGGATTGACTATCACAATGAATCCCTATTGCAGTTACAGGCTTTGGCCATCTTGGAATATCCTCCAGAAACTGACGTAGATATTCAGCCTCTTCGGCGCATTTATCTAGTGCCACAAACTCAGCTTCCATCATGGAATGAGTTATCATCGTTTATTTTGAGGATTTCCATGATATTGCCGCTCCAGCTAATGTAAACACATAGCCGCTCGTAGACTTAAGTGCTTTCTTGCTAGATATCCAATTTGTGTCAGTATATCCTTCTAATACTGCTGGGTATCTGCCATAGTGCAGTCCATAGTCTCGAGTTCCCCTCAAGTACCTTAGTACCCTTATGATCGCTTTCCAGTGATCAGCTCTCGGATTACTCGTAAACCTACTCAACTTGCTAATTGAGTATGCAATGTCTGGTCTTGTACAGCTCATGAGGTACATCAGACTACCAATTATCCTCGAGTATTCCAATTGGGAAACAGCTACACTTTTGTTCTTGGATAGGTGCAAAGTCATATCCACAGGTGTCCTAGCTTTCTCAAAGTCATCCGTAAGAAACTTCTCAAGGATCTTGTCAATATAATGTGGTTGACTTAATGCGAGACCCTCTGATGTTCTAGAAATTTGAATTCCCAGAATTACATTTGCTAGTCCCATGTCTTTCATGTCGAATCTTGATTTCAACATGTCCTTGGTAGATTTGATCACTTTATCATTGCTTCCGGCAATAAGTAGATCATCTACATATAGCGTCATCATGACATAGCCACTCTCGTTATCCTTGTAATAGGCACAACTATCACATTCATTGATTTTGAAGCCATTAGCCAGCACGACCTCGTCAAATTTTTCATGCCATTTAATAGGCGCTTGCTTCAAACCATACAATGATTTCACCAATCTACAAACTTTCCTTTCTTGTCCTGGGACAACAAACCCTTCGGGTTGTTCCATATAGATTTCCTCATCTATGTCCCCATTTAGGAACGCTGTTTTCACATCCATTTGATGTACAGTTAGATTATGCATTGCAGCAATAGCAAACATCATCCTTATGGACGTTATTCTCGTTACAGGAGAATATGTATCAAAATAATCAAGGCCTTTTTGTTGCTTGTATCCTTTAATCACAAGTCTGGCCTTATACTTATCAATAGTGCCATCAGTTTTCAACTTCTTTTTGAAAACCCACTTGCTACCTAATGGTTTGCAACCAGTTGGCAAGTCCACTAGTTCCCAAGTATGATTCTGCATAATTGAATCAACTTCATTCTTGATGGCCTCTTTCCACATAGGTCCATCAGGTGAGGTAACCGTCTCCTTATAGGTTTTTGGGTCACCTTCTTCGAGCAAATAGGTCATAAAATCAGACCCATAGGATTTCTCCGTTCGTTGTCTTTTGCTCCTTCTCACTACCCCCACATTTTCGTCTTCACTTTCGTCACTCTCATTATCGTCATCTACAGACTCATGAGATCGTTTAGACGTCGTAGGTTGTTGGTTTCCTGGATTACAGGGAAACATCGTCTCAAAGAATAAGGCTTTCCTTGATTCTATAATGGTATTCTTTTGAATATCAGGAATCTTGGATTCATGAACAAGAAACCGATATGCAGTACTATGTGGAGGATATCCGATGAAAATACAATCCACAGTCTTAGAACCTATCTTCACCTTCTTCGGTGTATGGATCAGTACCTTTGTAAGGCACCCCCACACTTTCAGGTGTTGGTAACTTGGTTTCTTTTTCTTCCACATTTCATAAGGACTTACATCCTTATTCTTGCGCATCGTAATATTTAAAATATTATTTGCGCTTAAGATGGCTTCTCCCCACATCGATTGTGGAAGCCCAGAGCTTAACAACACCGCATTCATCATTTCTTTCAGAGTGTGATTCTTCCTTTCAGCCACACCATTTGACTGAGGGGAGTATGGTGCAGTGACCTCATGGATTATACCATGTTGTGAACGGAATTCTCCAAATGGTTCAACATATTCACCTCCATGATCACTTCATATCATTTTGATTTTCTCAGTCTGTTGTGTCTCAACTTCTTCCTTATAGATTTTAAATTTATCTATAGCTTCGTCTTTGCTTTTCAACAATTATACATAGCAGTATTTTGTACAATCATCAATGAATGTAATAAAATACTTGTTTCCTCCTCTTGTTGGAGTGAATTTTAAATCACATATATCGCTATGTATTAGGTCTAGCACTTTGGTGTTCCTTTCCACACGTTTAAATGATGATCTCGTTAATTTTGCCTCAACACAAGTCTCACACTTATGTTTTGAATCGATAGTAAGTTTAGGTATGTATTCTTTTGCACTTAAACGTCGTAAAGTGTCATAATTTACATGTCCTAATCTAGCATACCATAAATTAGGAGACTCAAGAAAGTAAGCAGAAGAATTCTTCATTTCATTATCGTCCTTAACGGACATTACATTGAGCTTAAAAAGCCCATCGGTTAAATAACCCTTGCCTACAAACATACCACTCTTAGACAAAATTACTTTATCTGACTCTATTACAATGCGAAAGCCATGCTTACTCAACAGAGAACCAGACACAAGGTTCTTGCGAATATCAGGCACATAAAGTACATTCTTCAAAGTCAGATTCTTCCCAGAGGTCATCTTCAGGATCACCGTGCCTTCACCCTCAATGGTAGAAGTTGCTGAATTCCCCATGTAGAGCTTCTCACCAGCATCGGAAGCTTTGAGGCTAGAGAAAATCGCCTTGTTTGAGCAAACATGCCTAGTAGCACCAGTATCAATCCACCATTTACGTGGATTAGAACCGACCAGGTTCACTTCAGAGACCGTAGCACAGAGGTTTATATCACCTATCTCCTTGGAGATATTCTCTACCATGTTTGCTTCTTTCTTCTTGTTGGGCTTCTTGGGCTTCTTGCAGTCAGAAGACCTATGACCAACTTTATCACAGTTGTAGCACTTCTCCTGAAATTTCGACTTCGAAATCCCTCCTTTGGGTGCCAGCTTTGCCCCTTTACTAGAATTAGTCTTCTTGGGCTTGGAGCTTTGAGCATGCTCCACCATGTTTGCCTTCTCAGTGGCAACATTAACTTTCTTCTCGGACCCTCTGTTGTCTTCTTCAATACGAAGTCTAACAATAAGATCCTCCATAGACATCTCCTTTCGCTTGTGCTTAAGGTAGTTCTTGAAATCTTTCCATCCAGGTGGAAGCTTTTCAATAACAGCAGCAACTTGGAAAGACTCACTTATGACCATTCCCTCAGCATGAATGTCATGGATGATCACCTGCAGTTCCTGCACCTGACTGACCACAGTCTTAGAGTCTGCCATCTTATAATCAAGAAAGCGGCCAACAATCCACTTCTTTGCCCCAGCGTCCTCGGTTTTATACTTATGGTCAAGTGACTCCCATAAGACCTTAGCTGTTGGCTTAGCGCTGTATACGTTATACAACGAGTCAGACAAACAATTTAACACATAGTTCCGACAGATGTAGTCGGAGTGCTTCCAAGCATCAGCAGCATACACAGTCTGCATGTTACTCTCAGCAGTGAGCAACGGTGGTTCTTCCTTAAGGAAGCGATCCATATACAACGTGGTCAGATAAAAGTGCATCTTTTGTTGCCAACGTTTGAAGTTCGTTCCGTTGAACTTCTCAGGTTTTTCAGCATGTGCAGCAGGCACAGTTGGCATAACAGGTGCAGCAGGCACCACAGGTGGAACAGATGGTACGTGCGTCTGTACTACAGGTGTATGCACACCAGTAGGCACCGTAGGTATGATCAGAGGAGTGAATCCTACCGATATCTGTCCAAGAGGAAGACTAAACTGTCTAATGACAGTGTGTCCCACAGGCACATGTCCCGAAGGCACATGTCCAACAGGCGTTTGACCCCCATCAGATCGTACGATCCGTGCGTTAGGGTTAATCGGCTGCTGGTGAACCCCATCAGATCCAGTGATCTGTGCGTTGGGATCAGCCGTCATGTTCATCGGATCGTTCACAGTTTGGTTCTCCATCGATCTGTTACTCAACAAAACAAGCAGATACAGATGTATCTGTCACAGATGTATAAAAAAAATAGCTTTAAGATTGTGAATACAATCTGCGATTAATACATATAAATCAAATAAGTGTGTGCGTGAGTAAAAGAAATCAAACAGAGAAAGGAAGAATATAACCAAATGGAAATCCTCGAGTCCAGTTGAAACTGTCTCCTTAAAGCTATTTCGCCTCTCACCGTATGTGCGAGTCGATAGCCTCCCAGGATAAAACGAGATACCAGTATAATCGATAGATCGAATATACTCTCAGCGAACTTGAACTAAGCCCGAGAACTATCACCGGGATATTGGAAAAATAAGACTAAAGAGACCGAGAATGAAAGAGAGGACTCTTATTTCCTTGACTTAATAAAACTGATGCCCTAAGACTCTATTTATAAAGAGAGGCTTGAAAGGACTTGTTTTTCTTTTCAATGTGGTACATGGTATTAATAAGAAAAACTTAGGAATAGGTTTGTGCTACTCTCGATGTGGTACAAAACCACTTTTCATATTAAAAGGTAAAACTTTGGAACATCAGTTCTCATTCACCTTTTACTCATTTTGAGCGTGTAAATATGTGTTGGAATCCCCTCGAAGAGGAGAATACGTTCCAATAAATACACACCACTAACACATAATGTGTCTCACTCATATAGAGTCTCAAAATGATTCACAACTTAGTCTAAAATACTAAATTTGTCCAACACATACTATGCATGAATTTTTAATCCGAGAGGAATAGCTGAACCCAATTGAGTTGCATGATATTTGTGATCCTTTTAGTACATCAGATAATGTCGGATTTACTTATGCAATACCAAATAATATTCATTATCTAAAAATATTAGCACATTATTTAATTAAAAGGTTGTAATTGCAAGAACCTTATTACTATCAAAATAATGGAGCGAAGAAATAAACGAAATACCAACCAAACGATTATTTTTTTAGTATACTGTTTCAAAGTTTATTACCTGATAATAGTATCATTAAACTTATTATTTAGCAAAAAAAATACATTTATTTCACACTTATAATTTTTTTTAATATATACCCGGTGTTGAATGTTGAAGCATCACTCATTTCATCTCTAATTGTAATCATATCAATCAAACGGCGAGCACATGTGAACAACATATTATGTAATATTTTATTATATAAGATAGCTAGAATAATAAAGAGAGAACTTACGTCTATGATAATTTTTTTTATGATTTTATAAAAGATATCAATGTTCAAAATATTTATACCAAGCATTTGAAGGCCCGCATCAGTCGTCTCTGCGATCTAATAATTATAATAGATAAAAATAGTAAAATTTTCACAATAAGTCATGAACAATTATATCATGTAAATATGAATAAAATAATTGAAAACTAGTTCTCTCACCGAATGAAATCTCAGCACCGCATGCTGAATATTCTGCATCAACTCTTTTTGCTTCTGTGATGAAAATTAATTATGTTTTGCTTAATATGCACTCAGAGAAAAAATAAACTCATATTTTTTTAAAAAAAAATTATTGTGATAATATGGGTGTACCTGATATAGCAAATTATAAAATATATTCCAGTATTTATTCTTCTGATATTTATTCTTATCCTCCCTGCAAATTAGTTGAAATACATTATTACTAATATTTTTTAAGCATGTTATAACTAATAAAAACTTACAACTTACAAAATTACTTACACATTGTGCATAAGAAAAAGAGCCAACAATTTCTAGTTAAATTTGACTTTAAACTTTTCCATACTTGTAGTATAGTCGGCCTATTTATATAAATTATTACAAGTAAAATTTGTGAGTACTTTAAGTACATTAAAGAAACTACACAATAAACTTCAAAGGTATGAAATCGAACTTACCAAGTCATTCGAATAAATATAATATTTGAATATCATTTTTTTGATGATAAGACAATTGAATATCTTTGATTAGAGTTTCTAACATCTGAATGTCATTTTTTGATGATGAGACAGTTGCATATCTTTGATTAGAGTTTCCAGCAAAATTATGAAAATAAAATAATAATCATAATAAAATTAATCAAAGTCGATGACAATAGAATCTAATATTTTATTTTATTCACATATTACCTTTGCAAGTATCTTATTTCTATCGCTGATATAGAAGACCATAATTCACTGAGGTGGTTTAGCTCCCATGCAATATACGTATCCTTTTAAATATGCTAATGACTTGAATTGAGAAATTACGATAAAACCATAACCTTCATTCGCCCATGTTGAATCGTATGTATTTTTTTATCTTAAAAAACTTAATAACTCAGTAATCTCTTAGGCGGTTTAGCTCCCATGCAGTATACATATCTATATCAACATTGTTTTTTCCGCATCAAAGTCGATGACAATAGAATCTAATATTATATTTAATTCACATATTACCTTTGCAAGTATCTTATTTCTATCGCTGATATAGAAGACCATAATTCACTGAGGCGGTTTAGCTCCCATGCAATATACGTATCCTTTTAAATATACTAATGACTTGAATTGAGAAATTACGACAAAAGCATAACCTTCATTCACCCATGTTGAATCGTATGTATTTTTTTATCTTAAAAAACTTAGTAACTCGGTAATCTCTTAGGCGGTTCAGCTCCCATGCAGTATACGTTTCTATATCAACATTATTTTTTCCGCATCCACCGCCAAATACTTAAAATTATGAATAGTGTATATCTCTTGAGCCTCATTATCTTCGAACGCAGATCTCATCTTTTCATATACTTTTATATGTTTAGTAAACATCAAATTACATTCTCCCACAAATGGATAATTTGACTCTAGATACACTCCATTCTCCAGTATATAGTGAAATAGATCAGGAAGACCAACACTAAAGGAGTAGCCGTCATGTGTGTATTTTATTCTTTTCTTTGTTTTTTCTTTTTAAATTTTATCATACGTGTAGTATAGCCATCTCTTTATAAATATAACATACATTATTTACATCAAACTACAAAAAAATAGCTTAAAACATTTGTAATCAAATTTACCAAGTTGTTCGGGATAAATATAATATATGCATGTCGGTTCTTTAATGATGAGATAATTTACATATCTTTTATTAGAGCTTTCAACAAATCTTCGAAAATAAAATAAGAATCAAAGTCGATAACAATATAATGTAATATTTCATTTATTCACGTAATTACCGTTGCAAGTAATTTAATTCTCTTGGTGGTATAAGAAACCATAATCTTCTTAGGCGGTTTAGATCCCATGTAATAAACATATCCTTTCATATATGCAAACGATTTAAAATAAGAAATTGCAACATAAACATAATATTCATCCACCCATGTCAAACTGTATGTATTTTATATTGAAAAATTTTATACATTGGTTTTCTTTGTACCCCATATTCAGAACTGTGTGGTTGGATTTCTTTATTATGTTTTGATCGATGATGTTTTAAGGTAATGAAGACATTAAAAACTTATGTGAGAACAAATTATTAAGCAAAATAAATTATCCGCAATACTTACTTTTTCTTTCATCCATGCAAACTGGCTACTTACCCAAAACATTTTGTTCACTGATATATTTTCCACGGTGCTCCTTTCACTTTATCAATAATTTTTATATTGTTGTTTTTTGCATCGACCTTCAAATACTTAAAAGTATCAATCGATTATCTCTTTTGAGCCTGATCATCTTTGTACATTGATCTTATTCTTTTATATTATTTGACACAAATAACAAATAAGCCCCAATAAATTTTTAATTTGACTCTAGATAAACTCCGTTATTCGGTATGTACAAATTATTTGGGCAGAGTTTGACAATGAATACAAAACGGGAAAAAGTGCAACAAATAATTTTATTCTTGTTTATGACATTCCTCTAACTTAATATTTTCGGCCATTCCGCTCGTACCAGAGTCTTGGTTTGATTAGTCTTTTTTTAGTTTCAACTTTAAGTATTTCAAAAATTAAGACTTTAATTAATTCATTGCATACATATATCTCCACCTTCTACGATATATTTTGTTGGATGTTTTATAAGCTGTATTTTTTTGACCCCTATTGCAGGTTCATAAAGGAGGCGCGAGGACCAGCTTTGTTTCGCAATGAGTCAGGCTTTTCTATTGAGTTGGTCGTTACCTCTGGTATTTGAGCATGTTGGTGTCTATGATAAGGCGAAAAATCCTTCACTAGGAGGCATAGTTGATTATGATAGCATTCTCATGACACAGCCTTCTCAGCATGTGTCACATCCATCTTCTTCGAGGCCTAGGCAAATGAATGAAAAGTTTAGCACGGAAAATATGAACAATATAAAGAGAGGTTGGGGATGGGGATCAGATAAGAAGGTGCTTATGGAGGGTGAAATTAAGCACAACAATAGGTATTCTTTAGCTGAGAATGCTATGCAGAGTTTGGCCCCCGGATTTTGGGTAGATGATCAGATCATAAATGCATACATGGTATGATTTTTAACCTCTTTGTATTTCATTTGGTTCTTTGCTTTCATATATCATATTTCATATGTTACATATATTATATGTTCGCTAATGTTGATGTAATATCTATTATGTTGCTCATAGTCCCTAAAACCTATACTTAGTTGCTAACCCATGTATTGGTAGAGGTTAGGTTGTATTTATAGTCCTCTAGTTGGGCTCTTCTTGGGTCTTTCACCGTTTGGCCTTCCCTTATTGGGCCTTTGTCCTGACAATAGCCCTCTCATGAAGTCAAAATATCTTTAGATTTTTGTTTTTTGTTATTTATTTTTGTTTTGTGTGCCTCTTCTTTTTTTGTCCTCTCCCTTTCTTTTGTTGTATACAACCGATTCATCTTCCCACCTCTTGGGAAGCGCAACATTTTAGCTCGGTAAGCCAAACGTCTCTTTACTTTTTTTCTTCTATTTCTTACTTTTGTTTCTTTATATATACTGGGGGGGAGTATGTCTTTTCTTGTTTTACAGAGAAAAGTATTTTTGAAGAAGGATTTGGGGAGGATATATCTTTCGTTAGAGCTTTCTCTCAAGGTACATTTATTCTCATTTCGCTTAGCTTTTCGTAGTTTTTGTTTCTATTTTTTTTTGTAAAAGTATGAGTCGGGCTTCTCAATCTACTGCATATAATCATGAAGATTGTTCTTTGGATTATGAGAGTAGCTTTAGTGGTCTGGAGCCCCTAAATCCTATTCTGGTTCCACCGTCGGTCTCTCGTAACTTTGCTTTGTTTGGTGTTGATTTTGATATGAAGAAAATTGACATGATTGAGAGTAAGGGTGTTGATTTAGAAGACAAGGGAACTGGGGATTCAGTTGATTTTTTTTATTCTAATATGGTAGCCATGATATCTGCCAATCTGGTAAAGTTTTTTGTTATACCCAAAATTTGGTATTGGATCAATGTGGGTCAAACGCGAGCAAATTACGGTCAAATTCGGTGTTGCATTGCAAAAGAGGGGACGCGTCCTGATCTTAAGACGCACCCACTTTTTATGGGAATGTTTATTAAGGATGATTTTGTGGTAAGGAGGTTTGGAAGCACCTACCTGGCGTAGAACGCATCCAGGGACGGAGGACGCGTCCACCATGGTGGATGTATCTAGCAATTATGGTCCTTTAGCAATGAAGGTTAGGGCATGCGCCCAGAGGTTTAGGACGTGTCCTGTCTCTATGGAATGTTATGAGAGGTAGTTGCTGAAAAAACAGTACGGGCTTCATGAAGGTCAGGACGCGCCCAATGTCTTAGGACGCGTCCTATGTGTGGTAAATGCATTCTCAAGGGTGAGCTCAGGACAAAGCATGCATGGAAAGGAGTAATGGAGGGTTATTTTTACTAATGTATTTGTTGCAGGTACTCTTTGAAGAATTCCCTCCTTGAGACGGTCAAGGAGGGGGATGTCCGTGAAAAGCTAGAAGGCTTCCAGGGGTATGCCTGATGATTGAAGGCCTCCTCCTGTATTCAACGGGTGTCCTCGTTGGGGATGCGGGGTTAACTTTGGTGTGTGCTTTGTGAACTCTGTTCTTGTATTCAACGGGTGTCCTCGTTGGAGAACTTTGGAATCATCCTGCACTTTGCACCCAAGAGCTTGGGATCACATGTCCTGCTATCTGGTGGGTTATCCTCATTCGGGGGACAGGGACACGTCCAACATTTGGGGTGAACCGTGGCTATACCTGCGTCCGTAAATCAAGGGAGATAGTTGTAGCGGAGTGTTATCCTTGCACATGGAGATGGATTATCCATGAAGTCTTGGGATTGCGGGTGAGCCTTGGGCCTTTGTGGTTAGGCCTCATAGTTGGACATTTCTAAAGCTAACGGAAGATGGATTCTGGATGGGCTTCTACTGGGCCTGGGAATAAGAAGTCTAAGCCCATTAGATTTCTTGTTCCCCAAGAACTACGTCAGGCTTGATCCCTATATAAAGGGTACGTAGGCACAATGAGAGGGGAATGAAGTTGAGAGCTGATAAGGGAGCCACCACTTAATCTGATCCATCTCAGCCTAAAACAACCACAAACTACCGCACACCGCTTGATTTTCCGGCGAAGAACCACCGTCATAGATCTTAATTCCAGCGAGAAACCTCAAACTTTGTTGTTACCAAATTCCTCCGTCAACAAATTGGCGCATGAAGGAGGGGTGCTGATTAAGATCATAATCTTGGGAGGAAAAGATGTCTTACAATCATGATGGAAGTTCTTATGATGGAAGTGATAGCAAATCTGAAGGAGAGGGCGAGGGAGGCTACACTCGCCATGAACCCTACGCACCCAGAAACATGGTAGATCCTCCGAGAGCTCCGGATGTGGGAGGAACACCTCCAGTTCTCATCAGCAATGCTGATATCTTGAAGCAGTTGTACCGCATGGGGGATACTCTGAACAACTTTCACTCAAGGCTAAGTACGGTGGAGCGTCGCAAGACGAGGAGGGGTTGTCGTTTCCCCCATCGTGGCCACGCCCTGGGGAAAACACCCGTAGTCGAGGGAGATGCCCAGGCCAACGAAGAAAACCCGCGAATCACTCTGCGGCACTTGGAATATTCTGATGATGTAGAGCCTATTATGGAGCTTGTCGATGATGACACTGACGGTAGAGAAAGGCCTCGTCTTGGAAATCAGGTTGTACCACACCCACATAGGTTTGGGCGTACGATGGACGAGCGTCGTCATGCAGAAAATATTCAGAATCAAGATGAGGAAAGAAAAGACTTTTCAACCCTAAAGAGGAGACTTGGCATAAGGTTGGGATATGATGATTTGAGGATGTTATTGCTAGAATGGCAAAATGAGGGAAACAGTGGAGAAGCGAGGCCCCATGATAGAACGCGTGTGCCCCTACATATCCAAGAGATGATAGGGTGTGGCACCGCGAACACGAGTGTGCCCCTCCACGTGGAAGGTTCGGAAATTATGGCCGAGGCTATCAAAGGAATGGACGAGGAAGGATGGGATACCAGCATGGAAGGGCGCCATACAATGGAAGAAGAGATGGCGCACCCTCCACTGAAGAAGCCCCTGTCATTATTCCTGTAGCTTACCACAATGCTATGGGCAATGGATCCAGGACGCGTCCACATGACCGGGATGGTGCGTGAATTCAAGAAAGGTTACAAAACAATGATGAGATACCGAGACGTGGTCAGGAGGAACCTCGTGCATAAGGGAATATTCAAAATCAAGATGGCAACATACCACAGCCGCAGCCTCAGGGCGAGCGACGACGAGATCCACCGGTACACCGGGGGGTAACTAAGGGGGACAACAACAAGTTGTGGAGTAACCCCAACAACTCAACGTTCAAACCATTCCTAGAGTAGGGACGTTTAATGTGAATGATCTTAAGAGGTTGCTCAACCATCTTGAAGGAGGTAGGGTAACAGCAACTGTGCAAGCTCCATCCACTTATTCTGCTGTTGTGAGGGAAGCACAACTGCCTGCAGGATACAGGAACACAACTAATGACTTGTGTTTTCATGGAAACTCCGACCCCGTGGAATTCTTGGGGCGTTTTAACATTGAGATGGATGTATATCAGGTACCGGAATTGACACGGTGCCATCTTCTAGCGGCCACCTTAAGAGAAGGTGCTCAACAATGGTTCCAAAAACTTGGTCCAGGAGTAATCACATCTTGGGAACAGATAAAAACTTTGTTTCTAACTCAATTCCAAGTTGCGGTGAAGTATACGCCATATGTTACCATACAGGCCAATGTGAAACAGAAGGAAGGGGAAAGCTTGACCTCATACTTCAAAAGGTTCAATACAGAGTCTACCTTGGTGAGAGGCGCGACTGATGAGACACTGAAAATACTTCTTATAGTTGGTCTGCACGTGGGAACAGATTTTTGGAAACACCTGCAAGGAAAGGACCCTGTATCGTTAGTTGATGTACTTGTGCAGGCGGAATCCTTCAAAGCGATTGAGCAATCGCTTGACGAGACAAAGAAAAATGATAATAACCACAACTCCAAGGGGCGAGCTAAGAAGAGAGACAGGTCTGTAAGTCCAAATTATTGGCGGAATGCCCGAAGCCCTAATAGGGTGAACGCCGTGAACGTGCGGAGAGAGTGGAGTCCACCGTTAAACTATGAAAAGACGGTAAGAAATTACACTCCACTGGCAGCATCCATTGCTCACATCTTTGAGGTGAATAAGGACAGAGGAATTTTCAAGAAACCAGACCGTCTGACTTCGTGGCAGAGTAGAGACAAGAAAAAATATTGCGATTACTATGAGTCTACTGGCCACGACACCCACGAGTGTCGTCACCTAAAAGATGAAATTGAAGAATTGATCAAGGCAGGATATCTGGGAGAGTGGATTGATAAGGTGAAATGATGCAGAGGAAGCGATGACAAGGGGAAAGATGAAAGGCATCCCGTACAGGCAGAGGATATCGAAAAGATAGCGGAGGTTAAGTTCCAAAGGGCCGGAAGTATTTGAGCAATCTTCGGAGGACATCTATTTGTTGGTGATAGCAATCCGGCGTTGGAAAGGAATGAAAGAGAGGCACGACACCCACCACTTACCAATATTCATAACTTGGAAGATAGACCTCCAAAAATATTCAAAGGGGAATCTGTTGATATTACATTCAGGGAGAGAGAGTCAAGTTGGGTACATCATCCCCATAACGATGCGCTGGTAATAACTATGCTTATTGGGGCAATGAACCTGCATCGAGTCTTCTTGGACAACGGGAGCTCTGCGAACATCCTGTATTACAGCACGTACAAGAAATTGGGTTTCCCGGACAGTGACATGAATTTTGAAGACGCACACGTCTACGGTTTCACTGGAGAGGCAGTAAGGTTTATGGGTTTGGTTAGGCTTCCTGTCATGCTTGGGGAAGGATCTCTGTCTGTCACTCAAATGATAGACTTCAAAGTGCTGGATCAGGACTCCGCGCACAACATGTTGGTGGGCAGACCTTGGTTGTGAGCGTTCAGGGTGATAACCTCTGCTTACAATCAAATCCCCATATACGGCCCCGATCAGGAGCATACATCCTTCATCACTGATAGAGGGTTATATTGCTACATAGGGATGCCATTTGGATTGATCAACGCTGGCGCGACCTAACAACGGTTGGTGAACATGATGTTCAAGAATCAGATTGGGAGAACCATGGAACCATGGAGGTATATGTGGACGATATGTTGGTAAAGTCCAAAGAGGCAAACGATCATGTCGAACACTTGATGGAAATGTTTAACATTCTAAGGAGGTATCGCATGAAGTTGAATCCACAGAAGTGCATGTTCGGTGTGGAGTCAGGCAAGTTTCTTGGGTTCATCGTCAATCATAGAGGAATTGAAGCTAACCCTGCAAAGATCAAAGCACTGCTAGACATAAAATCTCCCACCAGTGTAAAGCAGGTGCAGAGCCTAACTGGAAGGATCGCCGCGTTGAACCGGTTTATCTCTAAATCATCTGACCGGTGCAAAGAATACTTTAAGGCAATTAAAGTGGCAGGAAAAGACTTTGTATGGACACTAGAATGTGAAGAGGCTTTAAGGAGGATCAAGGAACAACTGGGGAACCCTCCCATGTTGTCGAAACCATTAGATGGAGAATCCCTAATCCTATACCTTGTCCTTTCTGAGTATTCAATCAGCGCTGTGCTAAAAAGAGGAGAGGATGCGCAACAGTCACCAGTGTATTATGTGAGCAAGCGATTGCACGATGCTGAACTCGCTATACAAGTATGGAGAAGCTGGTTTATGCCTTGATCCTTGCGTTAAGGAAGCTACGCCCATACTTCCAGGCCCATAGAATTGAAGTTCGTACAACATATCCTCTGCGGCAAGTCCTTCACAAGCCAGAATCATCGGGGAGAATGTTGAAATGGGCTGTGGAGTTGGAACAGTTTGACTTAGAATATATGCCCCGTACAACGATTAAAGGGCGGGCCTTAGCCGATTTTTTGTTGGAATTTGATTCTGCAGTTGATGATAAGGCTTTGGTAGTGCTACATCCCCCTCATACTGAGGAGTTTTTAGAGGAGTTTCCACATCCCTAGTGGATCTTGCATGTGGATGGGGCGGTGGAGGAGCAGGTGCGGGCATAGTACTCGTGTCTCCGGAAGGCCATCATCTGATGAGTGCAATTCACTTCAAATTTTATGCAACGAATAATGATGCAGAATATGAAGCATTGATCAATGGCCTGAAGATCGCTTTGGAAATGGGAGTGCGGAACCTAATTGCAAAAAGTGACTCGGAGTTGGTGGTATACCAGGTGAATGGGGGGTTTAAAGCTCGAGGACCGCGGATGGAATTGTACTTGAGGTGCACGCAGCGCCTGATTGGAAAGTTCAAAGATGTTAGGCTGGAATGTGTACCGCGGGAAAAGAACAGCAATGCGGATGCCCTGGCGAAAATGGGATCCCAGCAAGAGGCCGTGTTGTTGGGATCTATACCTCTAGAAATCCAGGAGATTCCTAGTATCCCAGAGGTTGAGGTGATGCAAGTAGATGAGGCTCCCAAGAAAATATGGATGATGCCCAATCTTGCTTATATTTACAAGGGAGCACTTCCTGAGGATAAGTTCAAGGCTAGACGACTCCACTACTAGGCCACAAGGTATGTGGTATATGATGAAGTTTTGTATAAAAGGGGCTTCAATCAACCGCTGCTCAGATGTGTTGATGAAGAAGATGGAAATTACATCTTAAGGGAAGTACATGAGGGGATCTGTGGTAACCACTCGGGGGGTAACTCGTTGGCGATGGAAGTTTTACGCCAAGGTTATTATTGGCCCACTATGAAGGAGGATGCCGCAAATTTCGTTAGAGCCTGCGATCGCTGCCAACGTTTTGCGAATTACTCATCTATGCCAACGACGCTCTTGACGCCTATGGTGAGCCCATGGCCATTTGCCATGTGGGGGATTGATCTTATTGGGGAATTACCTAAGGCTAAAGGAGATGTCAAGTATGCAGTGGTTGCGGTTGATTACTTTACTAAATGGGCAGAAGCTATGCCGCTGACGAATATCACCGCGAAGAAGATTAAAGACTTTATCTTCAATTCTATCGTGTGCAGATTTGGAATTCCTTACAAACTTGTTTCTAACAACGGAAAGCAGTTCGATAGCAAGGAGTTGCGACAGTTGTGTGAGGATCTGAAAATTAAGAAGGAATTTATGGCGATCTATCATCCTCAAAGCAATGGGCAAACAGAGGTCGTGAATAAAATAATAAAGCATACCCTTAAGACAAAACTAAAGGAGCACAAAGGAAATTGGCCCGAAGAACTCCCAAAAGTGATGTGATCCTACAACACTACTCCGAGATCTACTACGGAGGAAACTCCGTTTATGCTAACTTACGGGTATGAAGCTATGGTCCCTGTGGAGGTTGGCTCAGGGTCGCTTCATAGAGATCGTTACACGGAGGAAAATGCAGAAGTCAACCAAAGGCTTCATTTGTATCTCTTGGAAGAAGCGAGGGAAAATTCCCAGCTGAGGCTCGCGGTATATCAACAGCGTGATGCAAGGTATTACAATAAGAAGGTAAATGGACAGCTGCTGAAGGTAGGAGATCTGGTGCTCAGGAAGGTGATGCCAAACACAAAGAATCCCCAGCATGGAGTATTTGGAGCTAATTGGGAAGGACCATACAAGATAAAAACAATCTTGTAGAAGGGGACTTATCACCTTGAAGACTTGGAAGGGAAGTTGGTTCCGCGCGCGTGGAATGCGGAGCACCTCCGAAAGTATTATCAGTAAGGCACGGCTTTGGCCCCTTACATATCATGTTTATATTTTTAGATTATATACTTGGGGTTATGCCCAAATTTTAGACTAGAAACAATAAAATTCCTCCTAGCCTAGGGGGTAGTGCATGTACTGCTTACCTTAGAACTGGTTGAAGGATCGTATTTTCAAATAAATTCCCCATAGAGCATAGTAGCCGTGGGACTGGTGCACTTTTGACACTAGAGCGCATTATTAATAAAGACTTTGAAAAAATTGCAAATAACTGTCTTCTAGTTTGTTCGGTTTTGTGACGCGCCCTAATAAATTGGCGCGTCTTGTGAACAAAACTATGTAATGAACTACGATGACACGTCTCAATCTCGGACGCGCCCTGACAGTATACTTCTTTATTTACAAGATTAAAGGGTGGCAGGAATACGACTTGAAAAAAAGAAGCTAAGGGAAACTCATGTGAAACTAAAATTAGGACGCGTCCTGAGCTAAGGACATGTCCTCATATAACTTGACGCTCCTTCTGGTAGGACACGTCCTCTTTATTAAACCTTTAATTTTAGCATTTGAAGTTAGGGGTTGACGCGTTCAAACATGAGGACACGCCCATATATTGTGTATGGCACAACAGGGATAGAAAAGAGTATAACATGTCATCATGTTGGGGAAAAATATATCATATAGGAAATTTAAAACAGCCAAAGTAAATGGACTAATATATTATATCTAGACGCGTCTAAATACCTGGACAAGCCCTACGGTCTATGGTGCTGGAATTGAATTAATACATAAGGAAGACGCATCCTAAAACGAGGACGCGCCCTTGCAGGATATCTTCTTAGCTTGCAATGATAAAGGGGATGACAATAAGATTTGAATATCTAAGGAATAACCTGGCGTATATGCGATTTTAAGCAAAAGGCGACGCGTCCTCAGCTTAGGACACGCCCATATGTATGACAGGTGAAGATGATCAAGAAAGTAAAAATACGCATGGAGATAATTAAAAGGGGAAAACCTTACGAAAGTACAAGCAAAAATAATTCAGAAACAACGAGTCATAAGTTTACAACTTGCAAAGCTTAAAAGGGCCTGCACCTTGGAGATAGTTCAAATAATAAAGTTCATAAATATAGAGCAGACGCGTCCTAGGCAGGGGGCGTGTGATGTGGTTTAGCTTGGCCTGTTGGAGGAGAAGGTTGAGGTGGAGCTTGGTGTGGAGAAGGGGCAGGAGACGCATCCTCCTCTTCCAAGCCAAGGATGATCCTCTTGCTCTTGATGGAATCCGCAGCTCTGACTTTGAAGTCATTTACCCATTTCTGGGTATCTTCATCAAATTTGGAGGAAGAATACTCTGGATCATTTGCTATAAACCCAAAACACCATTCCTCGAACCTAGCTGCAAAACCGTTCTGGTATACCAGCTTCTTCTCCTCCTTCCATCCATGCAACCTGTCATCATTCAGAGTATCTGGTTCCAATTGCATGGTGGAGTTTAGGGTGACTACGCTCTCCATAACCTTCTCCACAAAGGTGATATTGCCTTCAAGCTGTGCCTTCTCACCCTCAAGACGCGCCTTATCTTGCTTTAGCTGAAGGATTCGACATCTTTCTCTTTTATGAGCAAAGTGATGCTCTTTTCCAGAGTTTTGATTTTGTCTTCAGCTTCACTTTTTGCAGTATCTGTGACGGCAAGACGCGCCCTAAGTCTTGCAGCCATATTGGCACTTTGACTTGCGTGCAGGTGAAGCTCAGCTGCTGCTCTCACCATGGCTTCTTCAGTCTGTTGCTCTGTTCTGAATGTCCAGCCCCTTACTTCCTCCTCAGTAAAGGTCCCGGATGAGGACGCGTCCAGATATCCGAGGACGAAAGATTGGTCGTCAGGAATTGTCTTTTGGAGTTTGGGGGGGCGCGTCCTCCTTATCTGAGATGTTGACCATAGTGGTGTCAATGATCTTGGGAGGAGGAGAAGGAACTACCACTTGTGAGGGATCTTTAGCTTTTGGATCAGACTTCGCAGGAGCCTGCTTCCTGGATCTCAGCTTCTTGGAGGCCCCTATGGCAAACCCTTTTGGAAGAGAATTCATATCTGAAAAAAGACATGTAAAATATCAATACCGGATGTGTCCAGAAATGTAGACGCGTCTTGACGATTAAAGACGTATGGTAATATGAAAATGATATACCTCCATAATATGAGTTGTTTGAAAATAAAACAAGGATATACCAATTTTATGTGCACCTCAAAAAGTTACCCAAATTATAATGATGACGCGTCCTGATGGGATGACACGTCCATTACAGTTGCATGGATTATGAAGATGTGTATGAGACTTCAACCAAGTGTTCATTATGAATGCTAGAAAGTGTACTTTTTGTAAGGAAAATATAAGTGACAGATTTGCCACAACATAATTATCTTGTAGTCACGCATATTATACAAGGACGAGTCCTAGGTATGACGCGTCAAAAGTGATTATATGGGTTAGAAAGATAAGTACATGTATCACACTAGATAAAAGTTATGCATGTAAAAAGAGGGGTGAGCACATGTATGACGCGTCATAAACTTATGACGCGTCCTATGTCTGATTGTTCATACCTTGTTCTAAGTCTACTTGTCTACTGATGTCCAGTTGAACCAACTCTGTGGCATTAAGCCCTCTAGCCTTTTTAGAGGCCATGAGGATGGGCTTTCCATTGTAAAAATCTTGATATTTGCAAAGAGGGCCAACCCTTTTGGACAAAGCCCCAATCTTCTTAAGGTTGGCCTCTGTGATCATGTCCTTGAGGTTGAAATGTTCCTCAGCGTACTTGAATACCTTCACTGCTATCTTCTTTCTTTTTCCTATTAATTCCTTTTAGACTCTTTTGTCTAAGGAAGAAAAATAAGAACTTGTTAAGGGAAGAGGAGATGAAAATTTTGAAAAAGGAAGACGCGTCCAAGTTAGGAGGACGTGTTATAGGGAAATCACTTACTTGGTTCTAAGTTGAAGCGAACCCGGGCTCTCTTGACATCATAGATGTAGAAGAAAGGTTCCTTCCAATCCCTCTCATGGCTCACCTTGCCTTCATTGAAACCCTTATTGTTTAACCACTTGTTAACAACAAAGAAGTGGTAGCCAGGGATGGACTTCCTGATGCTGAAGAAAAAGCTAAACTCCTTCATGGAGGGTGCGCCCAACCCAAGATTGTGGTACATGATGTACAAAGCCCATGCTAGTTTGTACGAGTTTAAAGATAATTGAACTGGAGCAACATCATACCTTTTCAAAATCTTTTTGATGTATGGGTGCAAGGGCGCACACACACCTAAAGAAATGAGTTTTGGAGTTAGGATTATCCTGGGGATCCTCAGATTTTCCACTTTAAAGATATGGGGCCTCATCATCCTGAGAGGACGCGCCCAGATTCCCTCCATGTCATAATACTTCATGGTCCACCCAATCTCTAGGTCTGTTGCAGTGGATTTCATCCCAACACAGGCCAATTTGTGCTCTTTCTTCCTCCAAACATTCTTTTCTGTCTCAGGAAGGTCCTCTATTTCTTTCCAGTCAAAATCAAGCTCTACCCCACTTGGCTCCCAATGTTCCAATGGGGAGACAAATTGATGAGGAGAGATATGATATTTGTCAGGTTCAGGAGCCCTTTCTTCAAATTCACTTTCACTGTGAGGAGAAGGCACATCCTGTAAGGGAGACGCGTCCTGAAAGGGAGACGCGTCCTGAAAGGGAGACGCGTCCTGAAAGGGAGATGCATCCTTAGCATGAGATGCCTCCTGAGCTGAAGTAGACGCGTCCTCGTCCAGAATAACTTCATGTTTTTATGATTTAATTGAAGAAGGGATGACCTCATCGTCCGTCCAATCTTCAATTGCTTGACTACGGGCGGTTTGGGAGTTCCTTTTACATTTCTGTCCCAATCTTGCGCTCAGAGGAATGTTATCCATTGATTCAGAGCTTGAATTTGCCATAATTGAGGTTTTGGACTTCAAAGATCCGAAAGCACGGGACTCTGCTTCCAAGAATGATTCTGTCCTATGGTACTCAGGTGACTCGGGAAAGAAAGAAATTGGAGGGGGAGAGTAGATCCCTATGCGCTTGTTAAGAGCCTTAAATGGATGGAAAGGTGACGAAGAAGACGCGTCCTTCAGCTGAAAAAAGAAGGAAGAAGATCTTGGGGACGCGTCTATGTTTAAAGAAGAAGATAATGAAAATATGTAAAAGAAAGTAAGGGATGAAATGGGACGTTGTGGAGACGCGTCCTACAAATCTATCGCAAGAAACATAGTAAGATGACGCGTCCTAGGTTAATGACGCATCTATTCAACTCTTGACTGAAATAACTAAACATATGCAGGATGCTTCCTAAGTGGTAGACGCGTCCATAATAGTGGGAATATAGCCGAATTTGAATCGACTGTGGTCAATTTTGGGAGAATTCTCTAAAACCCTAGAAATATTCAATTAGGAATCAAAGAAGCAAAGTATGTTGATTTAATTTATACATACATATATATGCACTACTGTAACGAAGAAATAGTAGAAGAATATAAGGGTAAAAACGAAGAATGCCAATAGTCTTTTACTTATTATGATCGATTTACTCAATGGAATGAAGAAATGAAAACAGATTCATGTACCTTGGAACTTGGGGGTTTGACTGATTGCAGAAACTCAGGGAATGGCCGGTTAAATCTCCGTATTTTTGAACTTTAAGCTACTGCTTGAATGGCGGCGATGGCGGTTGTTGAGAGAAAATAAAATGGTGATGAGGGTCGTGTTTTGTGTTATACCCAAAATTTGGCATTGGATCAATGCGGGTCAAACGCGGGCAAATTACGGTCAAACTCGGTGTTGCATTGCAAAATAGGGGACGCGTCCTGATTTTAAGACGCGCCTACTTTTTGTGGGAATGTTTATTAAGGATGATTCTGTGGTAAGGAGGTTTGGAAGCACCTACCTGGTGTAGAACGCGTCCAGGGACGGAGGACGCGTCCACCATGGTGGAGGTATCTAGCAATTGTGGTCCTTTAGCAATGAAGGTTGGGGCACGCGCCCAGAGGTTTAGGTTGCGTCCTGTCTCTATGGAATGTTATGAGAGGTAGTTGCTGAAAAATAGTACAGGCTTCATGAAGGTCAGGACGCGCCCAATGTCTTAGGACGCGTTCTATGTGTGGTAAATGCATTCTCAAGGGTGAGCTCAGGACAAAGCATGCATGGAAAGGAGCAATGGAGGGTTATTTTTACTAACGTATTTGTTGCAGGTACTCTTTGAAGAATTCCCTCCTTGAGACGGTCAAGGAGGGGGATGTTTGTGAAAAGCTAGAAGGCTTCCAAGGGTATGCCTGATGATTGAAGGCCTCCTCCTATATTTAACGGGTGTCCTCGTTGGGGATGCGGGGTTAACTTTGGTGTGTGCTTTGGGAACTCTGTTCTTGTATTCAACGGGTGTCCTCGTTGGAGAACTATGGAGTCATCCTGCACTTTGCACCCAAGAGCTTGGGATCACCTGTCCTGCTATCTGGTGGGTTATCCTCATTCTGGGGACAGAGACGCGTCCGGCATTTGGGGTGAACCGTGGCTATACCTGCGTCCGTAAATCAAGGGAGATAGCTATAGCGGAGTGTTATCCTTGCGCAGGGAG
This sequence comes from Apium graveolens, assembly GCF_009905375.1. Classification (NCBI taxonomy): domain Eukaryota; kingdom Viridiplantae; phylum Streptophyta; class Magnoliopsida; order Apiales; family Apiaceae; genus Apium; species Apium graveolens. Next base: position 5,278,315 of record NC_133648.1, on the reverse strand, counting down.
ATGCATTATCCGTGAAGTACTGCGATTGCGGGTGAGCCTTGGGCCTTTACGGTTGGGCCTCATAGTTGGACATTCCTAAAGCTAGCGGAAGATGGATTCTGGATGGGCTTCTACAGGGCCTAGGAATAAGAAGTCTAAGCCCATTAGATTTCTTGTTCCCCAAAAACTATGTCAGGCTTGATCCCTATATAAAAGGGTACGTAGGCAAATTGAGAAGGGAAACAAGTTGAGAACTGATAAGGGAGCCACCACTTACTCTGATCAATCTCAGCCTAAAACAACCACAAACTACCGCACACCACTTAATTTTCTGGCGAAGAACCACCGTCATAGATCTTGATTCCGGAGAACTCAAATTTTGTTGTTACCAAATTCCTCCGTCAACAAGTGAAGGTGTTGATTTAGAAGACGAGGGAACTGGGGATTTCAGTTGAATTTTTTTATTCTAATATGGTAGCCATGGTATCTGCCAATCTGGTAAAGTTTTTTGAGTCTAAAAAGCTGTTTAATGCCACTAGTCTTTACCACGAGGTGCCTCTCGATCTTGGAGTGTTATCTGGTTATTGTGCTTTTTCCAATGGTTATACCATGTATCCTTCAGATGTCAACGATCAAATGTGGGACTCTCATAGGAAAGGATTGCAAGTCATTCCTGATATGTGATTTACCTACGGATTTCGGTTACCCATGCATCCTTTTTTCATGTTAATCTTGAAAACTCTAGATTGCGAAATTGGGAAAATATTTCCCAATCTAGCTTTGCAAGTCAATGGTGTCATGTCTCATTATGACGAGCTTGTATTTGAGCCTAGCCTTGATTTGTTCTTTTCTGTTTATCGTATGAAGTCTACTGGCGCCCAAGTCTACTTCGATGAAAAACCTCGATGTTGTAAGTTCACGAGGACACCTACTTCAAATTCTGGTTGGCACTCGAGTTGAGCATGGTATGAGGGTTGTGTGCTCTCAGAGGTGAGCCCATGACGTCGGTTGTCACCTGAAATTGTGAATGCTTTGGGAGATTCAGGTTCTATGTATTCTTCTGACTTAGCTAATTTTTGTGGCTCTGTGAATAAAGCTGCTCCTTTTTCTGAAGTTTGGTTTTCAATGTAATCATAGTTGTAAGGAATAGTTTTTTCTAGGATCGGCCTTTGTTTTCCCCTTCCCACTTTTTCTCCTTTCCTTCTCCTTTTTTTATATGTACGTCTTTCTTTTGTTTGATCTTTACTTGATGCTTTGATTAATTTATTTTTTGCTCTGTCACAGTGTTAGGTCCTAAGCTTCAAATTTTATTAAATTTTTAAAATGAGATGCCTTCTGAAGGATTCTTGAAACTTTTTTCCCGGAAGAAAGGGATTGTAAGTGACTTTGGAGTTGAAGGTGGAGCTGATATTGGAGATCGGAAGTGTGAAGAGTTTCCAGAAGTCGGTGTTGTGGAAAAGGATTCTAAAGGGGTTGTGTCCTCAAAGGGCAAGGAAAAGAAACAGCACCGCGACCATAGCTCGTCTCGCACACATCTCCTCAAGAAATATAAGGATTTATATAAGGTTGTTGAAATTGAAGACAACGATAAAGCTTCTCGTGACTTGGCTGTGATGAAGCACATGAACGTTTTTGTGTATCATGCCATTAAGTTTTTCAAAAATCAATATTAAAATAAACATTTTTGTTAAGGTGGCTGACGTGCTATTTACATGAACGTGTCATAGTTCTTGAACTCATGCAATATATCGACCGACACACCTAGGCATCAGAATGCCACTTCATCTTTTCTCATCAATTCTTTTTAAATTATTTAATGAAATAAAATGTGTCGTCTAGTGAGTGATTTAATCAAGACCGAAATTTCGATGTGACTTACTAAGTCACAAATATGATAATTAACTCATTCTAAATTTACATCATATACTTTTAAAGTAATTTAACAATAAGATTGAGATATTACACATAGGAATTCTTGGATGTTAATTTGATCGCATATCAGCCCCTGAGAGCTGCTGTTGTCTTATAATCACAGAGAAACATGGAATATTTGCAAGGCACATGCATATATTGTACTACCATGGTGTACAATTGTCCGTGTGCGGTTGTCACAGCCAAGAAAAGAGGATTCCACCACCTGAACGAGTCATAAAAATGAGCACCAGGTAAAAGGAAAAAAAGGAAGGGTTCTCAGTATTGAAATATATTTTCATATTGTAAATAATATAAGAAAGGATAATATTTAAACAACTTTTGGTATATTTGGCGGGAAACTTAGTAACTAGAACAGGGTATTAGATATATAGTTTCAGGCTTTCATTGTAACAGAGTGAGTATATAGAGTTTTGAGCATCAATGAACAGAGACACGTTTTCTCAATTTCAGTCTAAGATGGAGAAGAGTCTCCATCTTCTCATGGTATAAGAGCAGTGAAGATCATCTCGATCTCCGTTGCATATTCATCATTTCTTCTTGTTACATTTCTGTTTCAGATTTTTTGTTTGTTCTTTATTGAAAATCCAAACAAATTGTTTTTAGATTTGTTTTAGTTTCGTTCTTATACATTCATCAGATTCAAGACTAATTGTGTTCTTATTTTGATCTTGAGATTGTTTCTTTCTCAGTTTGTTCTGTGTTCATCTTTAGATTTTACAAAATCTCTCTCAGACCTTTTATCAAACACTTATGGCACAATCTGAATCTTCATCTCAGACTTATGCTCCCGGTAATAATATGACGATCAATTATAATGATCCGTATTTTCTTTCTTCTAATGACAATTCTAATGCTAAATTAGGTCAGATCATCTTTAATGAAAACAATTATGTCAACTGGAATCGTAGTGTTATGTTGGCTCTTGGCGCGAAGAATAAAACCAGTTTCATTGATGGAATTTTGCTTCGTCCAACAGATGATTCTCCTGATTTGCAGAAGTGGATTCGGAATGATTATATGGTTACTGGTTGGATTATGTTCTCAATTGGAGAATTATGGCTTGAAATCAAAGAAAGGTATGGACATTCTAATGCACCTCAATTGTATGAATATCACAAAACTTTGATGTCTATTGCTCAAAATGATGATTCTATTGTTGATTACTATAATAAGTTGAAGAAAGTATGGATCAGTTACAAATTCTTGAGCCATTTTCTGATTGTACTTGTGGAGCAATTACTGAGTGTACTTGTGGCTTAATGAAGAAGATTATTGAGGCAGATCAGTTGAGTAAATTGATACCATTCATTGTTGGATTGAACAAATCTTATGATCAAGCTAAAATCAATATCTTAAGTATGGATCCTTTACCTTCCGTCAACAAAGTTTATCATATGTTACAGCAAATTGAGAGACAAAACTCAATCATTAATTCACAATCTGTTGAAATGAGTGCTTTATTTACTGCAAGAAATATTCCATCTTAGTTTGGATCCAAGTTTTCTGGTTCACAATTCACTGGACCACAGAGAAAAGATATGAAGGATTCAAGGAAGAATAAATTGGACAGGTTTTGTGATTTTTGCAAGATGAAAGGACATGTTAAAGAGCAATGTTTCAAGATTATTGGATATCCTGATTGGTACAAAGGCAAATTTCCAAATCAACAGACTAATTCTAAAAATTCTGATCAGAGGTTTGCTAGGAATGTTCAAGAGTCTTTTGCTGGTGTTCCTGGACATTCACCTCCGGATTTGACTGCTTCTCACTCAAATAATTTTGATGATACAATTGTTGGTTCCTCTAATGTTGATTCTCAAGGAAATAACCCAGCTCTTTATAAGGAGTTTCTCAAGTTTTGCAGCTAAATCAATATATCACAAATTCTTCTGCAGCAGAGTCTTCTTCTATTAATTTTGCAGGTAACTTATCAGCTTTTTCTGCAAATGCTTTTCAATTGTTCAATGATAAGCATGTTTGGATAATAGATACTGGTGCTAGTGATCATATGGCAACTCATTTAGATATTTTTTCTTCAACACAACCTCTATGTCAACCACTTATAATTGTTTCGCCAGATGGTACTCTTAAAACAGTTTATACTGTGGGAACTGTTAACTTAAATAATCAGATTACTCTGTCAAATGTTTTTTACATTCCAGAATTTAAACATAATCTTCTATTAGTAGCAAAGCTTCTTGATCAACATCATTTAGTTGCTAATTTCCAAACTTCTTCATGTTACTTCCAGGACCTTACAACTAAGCAAATCAAGGCTATAGGCGTAAGGCATGGGGGTCTATATAGATTTCTTTCTGATATATCTTCTATTTCTGGTTCTATTAGAAACAATTCTGGTTCTTTTGAACAAGATGCTTCAACATCTTCTTTACAATGTAATGTTTCTTTTGACTTGTTACATGCTCGTTTGGGATATATGTCTGTATCAAAATTTCATCATTTAAATGATATATCTTTTGACAAGAGTACTAATAATATTTCTGATTGTGAATCTTGTATTCTCGCAAAACATCATCAGTTGTCTTTCACTACATCTAGTTCTATAGCATCAACATGTTTTGATTTGGTACACATTGATAGGAGTGAGCACTTCCCGGTTCGGAACCGAGAACCGAATCGAACCGATCAAAAATTGTGGTTCCGGTTCAGTTCTTAACTAATTCAGATCCAGTTCGGTTCTTGTTTTTCTAGAAATTTCGGTTCTTGGTTCGGTTCGGTTCTTAACATACTAGAACCGCAAGAACCGAACCGTATAAAAATGAATAAATACAAAAATATTTATAAATATATGTATATTTATTACGTAATATGTTTACTTATTTATAATACTTTAATAAATTTTAAGAAAAATATGATTTTTATTGTATTACTCGTTTCTTTAAATATTTATGGAGTTTTGAATATTTTTATAAATATTTTTCTTCTTAAATATTAGAAAGTAATCGAATTCAAAATGATCCACCATTAATAAAAATCTTCTTTTACTAAGTTACCCTTAATAAATAATCAAAACTAGTCAAAATTTAAAAAGTAAGAATATAAAATAATATGAAAAATAAATAAATATGAAATAAAATATAAATTCGGTTCTTTCGGTTAAGAACCGAATCGAACCGAAATTTACGGTTCGGTTCTTAAAATATTCCTATTTCGGTTCTCGGTTTCGGTTCGGTCCGGTTCTGACCCGTTGCTCACCCCTACACATTGATCTTTGGGGGCCTTATGGAACCCCTTCTGTTCAGGAGCTTCTTATTTTTTGACAATTTTAGATGACCATACTTGAACAACTTGGACACATTTGGTGCATACTAAGTCACAAGTTCCAGATATAATTTCTACTTTTCTATCATATGTCGATAACCATTTTTATAAGGCTGTTAAAAAAATTTAGAGTGACAATGGAACATAAATTGTTCAACATTACTGTCATACCTTGTTTGCTTCTAAAGGAATTGTACATCAGACTAGTGTGGTTGGGGTTCCTCAACAAAATGGTAGGGTTGAGCGCAAACATAGACATTTGTTAGATACTGCAAGGGCTATCAGATTTTATGCAAATTTGCCTATTAAATTATGGGGAGAATGTATCTTAGCTTCTACATATTTAATCAATCTCATGCACAGTTCTGTATTGTCTTGGAAATCTCCTTTTGAAGTTCTTATGCAGAAACCACCTGATTATTCTAGGTTAAGGGGTATAGGTTGTTTGTGTTATGTTAGGCTTCCCACTTCTGACAAGCTTGCCCCTGGAGCTCTTAAATGCATACTTCTTGGTTATCCATATGCAAAGAAAGCCTACAAACTTTATGATCTTGATAACCACATAATTGTTATCAGTAGGGATGTAATTTTCAAGGAACATATTTTTCCTTATAAACAACCAATCTCTGGAAATATTTCTCATGATATTCCTTTTTCATCTGTTGATCTTTCAACAGAATCAACTGACTCTATTCCACCTTTTCCAGACCTCTCAAATGGTTTTGATTCTGATAATTCACATTCATCACCTATTTCTCCTCTTAATTCCTCTTCACATCAAACCAATCCTGTACAACCTCTTTCTTCTACTATTTTGGGCAGTTCTGATAATGCAATTGTGCCTTTAAGAAGGTCTACTAGGTCTGTGGTTTTACCTCATAAATACAATGATTTTCTTCTTTCCAGATCTATTCAACCTCCTGATAGATCTATATCTACTTCTCAGACATTTAATGTTTTTATACAGCCCGAGTTTTCTAGTTTTAGCTCAGCCTATTTGACCACTTTATCTCAGGTTTTATATGTCCCTGAACCTACTTGTTACTCTCAAGCATAACATGATCCTGGATGAGTTGAAGCCATGAATTCAGAAATACAGGCTCTTGAGAAAAACCATACATGGGATTTAGTTTCTTTGCCCTCCGGAAAATCTACTATTGGTTGTAAATAGGTATACAAGGCAAAATTTAATCCAGATGGTGCATTAAATAAATGCAAACCCAGATTGATTGCTCGGGGTGATAGATAGATAAAAAGGAAGGATTACAAATATACTTTTAGTCTAGTAGCTCGTTTTACTATTGTTAGAGTCTTAATTGCTCTTGCTACTTTTAAGGATTAGGAAATTCATCAATGTGACATTAATAATGCATTTATGCATGGTTATGTAGAAGAGGAGTTATACATGGTTCCTCCTCCAGGTTATAGTGTTCAACCATGATTAGTTTGTAGATTGAAAAGGTTTATATATGGTCTTAGGCAAGCTGCCAGAGCATGAAATGTTGAGCTGTCTAAACATCTGATTCAGATTGGTTATACACAATCTAAACATGATTATTCTATGTTCACAAAAACTGAATTGAATGGTGATTTTACTGCTATTGTGGTGTATGTTGATGATCTTTTGATCACTGGTAACTCTTTGACACAAATTTAGTCTGTTAAACAATCTCTTCGTGAAGCTTTTACAATCAAGGACCTTGGTCATTTAAAATATTTTGGTATTCTTCTAAATCAGAGAAAGTATATTTTGGATCTCTTGAAGGATTTTAATCTTGAAGAATGCAAGGCTGTTTCTGTTCCTTTTCAAAAGAATTTACATTTAAGTACTACAGATACACCTTTGTTGCTTGATCCTGAACCATACAGGAGACTGGTTGGTAAGCTGTTATACTTAAACATGACAAAACCTGACATTTCTTATTGTGTTCAACAATTGAGCCAATTTTTGAATACTCTTGTGCAATCTCACTTTCAAGCTGGTCTACATGTGCTAAAATATCTTAAAGGTATTGTAAACATGGGGCTATTTTATCCATCCAAGTCTGATCTTTTGCTCCAAGGTTATTGTGATGATGATTGGGGCAATTGTCCTTTCACTGCAAAATCTTTGTCTGGCTATGCCATTTTCTTGGGAAAATCTCTCATTGCCTGGAAAACAAATAAGCAAAAAATAACTTCCAAGAGTACTTGTGAGGTAGAGTATAGAAGCATGAGTTACACTACAAGTGAGCTTCTTTGGCGTAGGGTTTACTCTCAGATTTACAGATTAATGTTCCTCTTCCAATTAATTTGTTTTGTGACAACACTGCTACTCAATACATTGCTGAAAACCAAGTTTTTCAGGAGAGAACAAAACATTTACGAGTTGACTGTCACTTCATTAGAGACTATGTTGACAATGGTTTTTTGAAGATTCTTCATGTCAAGACTTCTCTTCAGCTGGCAGATCATTTTACCAAGGCACTGAGTCATGACCAACTTCAATTTTTCTGTTCCAAGCTCGGCCTTGTCTATCAACATCCACGTTCAGCTTGAAGGGGGGATATTGAAATATATTTTCATATTGTAAATAATATTAGAAAGGATAATATTTAAACAGCTCTTAGTATATTTGGCAGGAAAGTTAGTTATTAGGACATGGTATTAGATATATACTTTTAGGCTTTCATTGTAACAGAGTGAGTATATAGAGTTTTGAGCATCAATGAACAGACACACGTTTTCTCAATTTCAGTCTAAGATGGAGAAGAGTCTCTATCTTCTCACTCAGAACTTCAAGTGTATAGTAGCAGGGCGATAGAGAAAGGAGTCATGTAGAGATGTGCAAAATGAATCCTGTTACTTTAACATACTATCACGCTCCTGCTCATTCAAATTCCTGCCATTGTACTATACATGGAGAATAAATAGCGGACACTGATCGATTTCTTGGGTATATATTCATGCGCAATGGGAAATAAGACGGATTTCTATCATTGTTTTATTGTTTGAATTTAAATAGACTGGATTGACACCAGATTTATGTAAATTATGATATTTTTAAATTTGATTTGTTTAATTACGTGGATGATTGCTTGTTATAAATTCTCGTGTTTGAATTTGTTGTTATACGAAGTTACGATTGCATGTATATTGGAATGTGTGGTCAGGACAATTGTATGACTTTATTTTGAAGCAAAAAATGGTTGGGAATCAGAAAAAGAAAAAAAAATGCTCCTGGAGAAACAAACATATGACGGAATTTCTGGGTTACTTGCGACGATTATTCATAATTTATTTAATAAATTATTTCTGAAATTAAATCTGGCTAGCTTCTGTAGGTGGGTCCCTTTGTTAACTTGCAACAATTTTTCCGTCGTAAGAAACCAATTACGACGATATTTAGCTTGTGACGAAATTTATACTTATGACGAAATGTGTAGCATATGACAAAATGTATACATGCGACGAAATTTATATTTTTGACGAAAATTGTATTTGTGACGAAAATCTGAACTTAAGACTTGAGCAAAAAAGATGAAATATTTCCGTCATAATTGGACCAATTACGACGAACTTTAGTGTAAAAATTCTGTCGTAAATGGTAAAATTTGTTATAGTACTGGTAGTAAGAGATTTCAGAGATAACCCTCATTTTGCAGTAACCTCATGAGTGCGAGTGCAGGCTCAATTGGCCTCCCAAAATAATGGAACGTGTTGAGTGGCATTTATGACACTTTATAATGCTCTAATAAGCTTTGAATTGATGTATTTGTACTCAAGTTGTTAAGTGTTTTAACGTGTTTTCGAGTGTTTTTGCATTTCAGGCATTATCTAGGTAATCAAGTGAATTAACATTATTTTGATGCTAATTTGGTGTCAAGGTGGTGTTGGAATAAAAGCTCATTTAAAGCCGGTTTGAATCTGCAGGAAAAAGAAAAGAAGTCAATTCTGGCAGAAGCCCAGCGCGCCCGCGCTGATGAAGCGTGGCCGCGCCCAAAGTACAGAAAGCCAGCGCGCCCGCGCTGATGAAGCGCCGGCCGCGCCGTGTCGGGATGATAGATTCCTGTTTCTACTTGGTTTCTGAGGAAGAATTCTACACTGCATGGGGCTGCTATATAAACATCTCTAGGTCGTTTTTAATAGAAGAATCAAGACATATCAAGCGAGAGCTAAGGAGAAGACGGCAAGGAACCTATAGCACAAATCAACAAAGGTAAATATGATCTAGTTTATTCTTGTGAATCTTTGTTTTGAGTTGTAATCTTGGATGCTCGTTTCTTGTTTTGTTGAACCTATACCCGTGTGTTAACTTGGTTTATTTATTCGTTATAAAGACTACGTCTGTTCTACCATATTTGTGGCGTCCTCCAAACCCGGGTCAGAAGTTTGGGGTCCACAACACATAATCAATATATAAACCTGTATATATAAAATATTATTTGTAATGACCCTGCTTTACATAACCACGGATCGCAACAGGTTAAAGTATGAAAACAAGCCACCACCTTAACTTTTATTACAACGTACCATATCCCAACTAATTTAATTTACAACTGGTAAAAAAAATTATTCTTCAACCTTGCTATCTCACTACTGCCATAAGCTTTTGCTAGCTCGATCAATCATAATCTGGAATCCTAGCTCGAACATTGAACTGGGAAACCTCGCTATCAACCGTATCCTTCTTAACTGTAGAATACATAAAAAGATTCGCAAGAGTGAGCTAACTAGCTCAGCAAGTCATATTATCAATAACTGAGGTTAAACAATAATAAACGAGGTGATTCAAAAGAATCAAGTTTCCTGTTAAACAGTCATTAGAATTGGATATTCATTTTAAGTTTTTTTTTTAAAAAAACCAAGGTTAGGCTGCTGATCAGTCACGCTCTAACCCCGAGCAAAGCACACAGCACTGCTCTAACTACTGGATCCAAAGCACACATTGGCCTAACTTGACCATCGATATGGTCTGACCACGAATCTGGTCCACACAAAGAAAACTATCCAATTCTAAAGCATTTCAATATGATAAACAATAGAGTTCAATAAAACCAGATCATAATCAATAACCATAAAACATTTATAAAAGAGCATGGTAAAAATTCATAGTTACCAAAAAGGGTATGTCAAAATACATAAAAGAAGTGGCCTCCAGCCGGTAGGATAATCGGATATTAGATGAATAGTGTTTTTACAAGGTTTTAGTACTTTGATATCGCAAGGTATGGTTGAGTACAAAAGTTTTTGTATGTGTAAACAATTCTGTTCCAGTGTTTGGTATATATGATGGATATATATTTGTGGAGTAGTATCTTATTTGTGTGGTTTAGTATCTGGTAAATCAACAAGAAGTGGTTTACAAAGAATAAGGCTTACGGCTCAAAGATCAAATACTGTGGCTCAGGTTCAAGGCTGAAGGATTCAAAATGTGTACAGTATAAAACAGAACTATTTTGGGTATTAACAATATGTCACAAGAGAATTTAGAAATATTTGCATTGTATTTTGAGAAAGGTTTAGAAATATTTGCCTTATCATAATCGATTTCAACTTCACTTGTACTTGTCTAATGACCCCATTCAACAATCACTCGTCTGTTTCTCTTATGCCTCGCTTCTATCCTCTGATCACTTGCGGTATTTTCTACATGTTAATTCTATTTTCTGATCACCTGCTTCTCTTTCTTACGCCTTGCTTACTCTGCTAGGCATCATAAGTATCTATTAATATTAAACTCATACCATTCTATTCGACATACACTTCTATCTACCCTTCGTTTTACTCAAATCCAATTAACGGATTGAAAGTTACGCTATAAACAAGTAATCACCGAACATATAGACCGACAGTCAACCAACAAGTCACATATAACACATAACACATTAAATAATCAATGCCATCCCATTTATAAAGAAGTCTCGGGTCATAAACAGGCTTTCGGTTACTTAAAATGATTTTTAAAACATTTTTCGGAATTAAAATGGGTCGTTGGATCAATTTTGGAGTAATAAACAGGGTTCGGTTGGCCAATTCTGGCTCCGAAATAATTTTAGAATAATTATCGAGCCTTCAAAATAATTTAGAATAATATTTTAAAGCTCGAAACTATTTTTCGGAATTTTTAAATCATTTCTAAATAATTAAATCTAATTAAATAAGTAATTAAAATCAATTAATAATTAATTAAATCAATTAATCAATTAATTTTTGAATTAATTGACCAATTAATCAATTAAAAATTAACTAAAATTAATTAACTAATTAATTCAGATTTATTTTTGAATTAAAAATAATTTTCGGAATTAAAATACTAATTTTTAGAATTTTCAGAAATTAAAAATGAATTTTTATAATAAAAATAAATAGGAAATATGATTTTTAAACATTTTTAAAACAGGAATCCAACTTTTGCAAACTCTGGAAAGTTTAGGGACTGAACTTCATCGTTTTCAAAAGTTGGGGTACTAAACTGCAATTTTCCAGCCCTTCGCCGGAAAACAGTCGGGTTCGCCGGAGAACTCAACTCCGGCCTCCTCCCACCACCACAAACTCCAGATTTAATCTATACTTCACAAGGAACACAACCATGCCATCAATTCATTCTAATCATCCCGGAATTAGCCGGAAAATGATCAAGAATCTCGCCGGTTTCCGGCGAGTTCGACGAAAACTTTAAAACCTAACTCCCTCTTTTACAGACCTCGTTGATTCATGGAACTTATACGACTAGATTGCAAATTTCACAGAGAACACAACCCACTATAACACAACATCAATCTATCACAGAATAAGAAACCCCCAAATTTCAATTAAGAACATTCATACGGGTTATAAACCCTAATTTTAAAATTCGAAAATCAAACTCAAATTTGAACATGTTATTGAACTCCAAATCAGACGTATGACATATGAAAATCATCAGGAAAACAAGCTCTACAACATGCAATCATCAAATCATACAAACAATCATCCGAACAAAAATTCATATTTTTAATAATTTTAATTCGAAAATAAATAAATTTTCAGAAAATAAACCTTTGGTTCTGCAGTGAAACAAAGCTCAGAATCTGATAGAACACTTCAAATCCTTCGTTTTGGTTACTCAAGCTTTGAAAACAGAGATCGGTAACGCCTTCGTTTTGCTGTTTGATTCTTAGAACAGTTTATGTAATTAGGGTTTTTCTCTGAAAATTATAGAATTAACTATCTGCAAATGATTTTGATACGAAATAAAATACGGTAAAAGGCTATTTATAATTACGGAAAATTAGTATCCCGTTGGATCATTCCGGATATAAAATGGTACGTTTATTTGTAAAAACTGATCCAAACGGTATCGGTTTTCGAGATAATTATCCAAATCAGTACAATTTGTACTGCGGTCTTGGTCTCAGCGCCTGGTTACACGTATTACGAGGTGATAATTGTGATAGTTTAATAAAAAGCTCTCGTTTCTCGAAAATACGAGTTTTATTGATTTACCAAAACGGATATTGTATCGAAAATGTTGCGCCGGGATCCGCGCAGGACAAACCGTACGCCGGATCAAAAAAGTCGAAACATGGAATATGCTCGGAATATTACAATTAGGTTAGGAAGGAGTTCTCGGAAAAGTTTCGGGTTCTAAAAACGTAACAACGGATGACGTCGGTTGGTTCCCGTTTTTATAAAATAGATTTTAAATACTCGGAAAAAGATTTTAGAAATTTCAGATGATTCTTATAAATCCATAACCCAACATAAAAATAATTAGGAAAATATGACAATTATCTATATTTTATTTTGGACATATAAAAATTAAAATACTCAATTAATATTATTTTTGAATATCCAAGTACAGATAACATTTAACAATTAACTCACAGAATAGATACTGTACACACATAATAATTGTATAATAGCAAAAATAATTACACGATATATCCCGGATATTACAATATTTTCATCGGAACCCACGTTGATGATGAGTCCGATTATGGGCTAATCGTTATCGTGGGGTTCTAACGGATTTATTTATGGATTTCTTTAGTTAAATTATTTCGATGCCTTAGCATTTGGTGATTGTATGATAGCCTAGTATTGGTTGTGCGTATTCGTCTTATGAGTGTCGCGAACTTATAAGATTGTGTGTTAATTCTTAATGAAGCGAAAGTGAATTTAAGGATTTAGAACTTGCCATGCTAGCATAGGTTCATGTATTGTTATGCATGATTCGTAGGTAATTTTAACCATCTTACTTGCCCTATGTAATCAAGGTAGATAACTTGTGCTTAAACGTTATGTTGTCAAATTCCATAGACATATAGGGTCTCATTATAATTGGTGTCTATTCAGCTTCTATCTCTTTTGTGGATGTCTAGTAGTATGGTATCCGTGCAATGAAAGTTGGCGTTTATCAGTTTCGTGTTGTCTGATTAGTGTCATCACCATTGCATGTTAAGGTTGAGAATAATAAGGCTATTGAATGAAGTATTTAATGAAGTTAGAATCTCATGTTGTCATATATATTAATTCATTCAATCTTATTCTCTTAGTTATAATTTTGGTTTAATTCTTAGTTATAAACAACCTCAATTTGTTATCGTCTTAGCATTGAATAATAACCATACATTGTTGCTTAAGTGTGTGAATTAATTAGTTAACCAAAGCAGTATATGTGGGAACGAACTAGAAAAGATTCTATATTACTTACAAATGCATATACTTGCATGTATTATTAGCGCGTGTTTAGCGACTAACAAGTTTTTGGCGTCGCTGTCGGGGACTGCAGTGTTAATTTTTATTTTATGCACTTTCCACCAGTGGCCGTTAAAGTTCATTGACTCGGACACTGTTACTTATTTGTTTCCTTGTCTTATTTCAGGTGATCTAGCGAGCGTGTATGCATACGCGTACTCGGACTCGTAAGGGAAATCTGGATCAAGCCGAGGAGGAAGTTGTGGTAGTTCGTAGGGAAGTTGTTGAAGAAGAAGAGAAGGTAGGAGAAGAAGAAAAATTTGAAGAACCAGTGGTAGTAGCAATGGGAGATCAAGCAGAAAATCCTAAGGCTTTGATGGACTATTCTCAGCCCAAGATCAATGATATTCAGTCAAGCATCATCAGACCGGCCATCTCGGCTAACACTTTCGAGATCAAAGCAGGCACGATTCAGATGATACAAAATTCAGTTCAGTTTGGGGGTTCTCCTACTGAAGACCCCAACATGCACATCATGGATTTCATCGAGATCTGCGATACTTTCAAGTTCAATGGTGTGACTGAAGATGCTATCAAGCTGCGACTCTTCCCATTCTCTCTGCGGGACAAGGCTAAGTGCTGGTCACATTCTCTACCATCAGGGTCTACCACTAAATGGGAAGATCTTGCTCAAAAGTTTCTCACTAAATTCTTCCCTATGGCGAAGACTGCTGCAATCAGGAATGCTCTTACTCAGTTTGCTCAGCAAACTGGTGAATCTCTGTGTGAGGCTTGGGATCGATATAAATAGATGCTAAGGAAGTGCCCACACCATGGCATGCCTGATTGGATGATTATCAACTGTTTCTACAATGGATTGGGTGTTACTTCTAGACCCATGTTTGATGCAGCATCAGGAGAAGCCTTGTGGGCTAAAAGCTACGATGAAGCTTATGAATTGATCGAACTGATGGCTGCTAATGAGTACCAGAATCCTTCCCAGAGATTGACTCAAGGAAATGTAGCAGGAATTCTGGAGTTGGATGCAACAACTGCTATAGCTGCCTAACTTAAGGCGTTGACGATGAAGGTGGACTCTTTGGCTAATTATGGAGTTAATCAAATCACCAGTGTCTGTGAGCTTTGTGCTGGTGCCCATGAGACTGATCAGTGCGCAATTTCTAATGAATCAGCTCAGTTCGTGAGCAACTTTCAGCGTTCACAGCATCCAGTGTCAGCCACTTATCATCCCAATAACCGCAATCATCCTAATTTCAGTTGGAGTAACACCCAGAATGTGGTTCAACAGCCTTATCAGCAGTACCCAGCTAAGCAATACAACCTCCTGGTTTTCAGCAACCGCAATTTACACCAAGACAACAACTCCAGCTGCAACAAGCTAATGAGAAATATGAATTAGAGGAGTTGAAGCTTATGTGCAAAAGTCAAGTTATTTCTATCAAGACCTTGGAAAATTAAATTGGGCAAATTACCAATGCCTTGCTTAATCGTCAGCCTGGTACACTACCTAGTGACACTGAAGTGCCAGGAAAGAGGGAAGCTAAGGAACAAGTAAAGACAATCACTTTAAGGTCTGGAAAGTTGTGAATCCCGAACAAACTAAAGTGTTGACTGAAGAAGCTGAGGTTGAGAAAGAAGTACAACAGCAGGAAGTAGAAGTGGAAGCAAGGAAGACCACTATTGAGCACACTCCTCCTGAGGGTAATACAGGGGAGTAACAGATCTATCCTCCACCGCCTTTTCCTAAGCGGCTGAAGAAGAAAAAGCTGGACAAGCAATTTGAGAAGTTTCTGGAGGTGTTCAAGAAATTTCATATTAACATACCTTTCGCTGAGGCTCTTGAGCAGATGCCTACTTATGCAAGATTTATGAAAGGTATTCTCTCTCGAAAAGTGAAGCTAGATGATTTAGAGACAGTCGCTCTCATGGAGGAATGCAGTGTTGTGCTGCAACAGAAAGGAATGCAGTGTTGTGCTGCAACAGAAGTTGCCTCTGAAGCTTAAAGATCCAGGAAGCTTTACTATTCCGTGTACTATTGGAAAAGTGTCTTTTAATAGATGTTTATGTGACTTGGGAGCTAGCATCAATCTGATGCCTTTGTCAATTTTCAAGCAGTTGGACTTACATGATCCCAAACCAACTTATATGACCTTGCAGTTAGTTGACCGTTCCATTACATATCCGCGAGGTATTGTGGAGGATGTCTTGGTTAAGGTTGATAAACTCATATTCCCTGCTGATTTCGTAATTCTTGATTTCGAGAAAGATAAGAAGATTCCCATAATCTTAGGAAGACCTTTTTTGGCAACTGGCCGAACCTTGATAGATGTGCAGAAGGGTGAGCTCATAATGCGAGTTCTGGATCAGGATGTTACTTTTAATGTGTTCAACGCTATGAAATTTCCTACTGATAATGAGGAGTGCTTAAAAGTGGAGTTGGTTGATTCGGTGGTCACATCGGAGCTTGACCAATTGCTAAGGTCCGGTGCCTTAGAAAAAGCCTTGTTGGGTAATTCAGATAGTGAAGATGACGAAGGTGAAGAACAATTGCAGTATTTGAATGCTTCTCCCTCGAAGAGGAAGATAGATATGCCATTTGAATATCTTGGAATGGAGGAATTGAAGAAAGCTCCTGAACGCCTCAAGCCATCTATTGAGGAAGCTCCCACTCTTGAGCTTAAGCCTTTACCTAAGCATTTCAGGTATGCGTTTTTAGGTGATGCATCTACTCTTCCTGTTATTATTGCATCTGTCCTTTCAGGTAGTGATGAGGAAAAGCTTTTGAGGATTCTGAGAGAGTTCAAATCGGCAATTGGATGGACAATAGCAGATATCAAGGGAATCAACCCTTCTTATTGCATGCATAAAATTCTGCTAGAGGAAGGTAGCAAGCCTACGGTCGAGCAGCAAAGACGAATTAATACAATCATGAAGGAGGTAGTGAAGAAAGAAATTCTTAAGTGGCTTGATACAGGGATCATCTACCCTATTTCTGACAGTTCATGGGTAAGCCCGATTCAATGTTTGCCAAAGAAAGGTGGTAATACAGTGGTAACAAATGAGAAGAATAAGCTTATTCCTACTAGAACAGTCACGGGGTGGAGAGTTTGCACGGACTACAGGAAGCTGAACAAAGCCACTAGGAAGGATCACTTTCCTTTGTCGTTCATTGATTGATGCTCGACAGGTTAGCTGGTCATGAGTACTACTGTCTACTGGACGGCTATTCAGGTTACAATCAGATTTTTATCGCTCCTGAAGATCAGGAAAAGACTACCTTCACTTGTCCATTTGGTACTTTCGCCTTCAGATGAGTCTCTTTTGGTCTTTGTGGTGCGCCAGCCATATTTCAGAGATGTATGATGACCATCTTTTCTGATATGATTGGCCAGAATGTGGAGGTGTTCATGGACGACTTCTCGGTCTTTGGCGATTCGTTTGATAAATGCTTGCAAAATCTTGGACACGTTCTCAAGAGGTGTGTTTAGACCAATCTGGTTCTCAATTGGGAGAAATGCCACTTTATGGTGCGACAAGGCATTATTCTCGGGCACAAGGTTTCTAGTAAGGGTCTAGAGGTGGACAAGGCCAAGGTGGGGGTCATTGAGAATCTTCCTCCACCTGTTTCTGTTAAGGGAATTCGTAGTTTTATTGGCCATGCGGGTTTCTACAGGCATTTTATCAAAGACTTCTCTAAAATTTCGAAGCCATTGTGCAGTTTATTAGAGAAAGATGTTCCTTTCAAGTTTGATGATGAGTGTCTTACAGCTGTTGAGACATTGAAGAAGAGTTTAATAATGGCATCGGTCATAACTGCACCTGATTGGAATGAACCTTTTGAGATGATGTGCGATGCAAGTGACTATGCAGTTGGAGCAGTTCTTGGGCAGAGGAAGAACGACATATTTCATGTGGTCTACTATGCTAGTAAGACCCTAAATGGTGCCCAACTGAATTAAACTACTACGGAGAAAGAACTTTTGGCTATTATCTATGGTTTTGAGAAATTTCGATTGTATCTACTTGGGACTAAGGTGACAGTTTTCACTGATCATGTCGCAATTCGATATCTCGTCCCAAAGAAGGACTCAAAGCCTAGATTGATTAGATGGGTTCTTTTGCTCCAAGAATTTGAAATAGAGATCAAGGACAGAAAGGGGACTGAAAATTAAGTCGCTGATCATCTCTCGCGTTTGAAGAACCCTAATGCTACTTTATTGGATAAGTCATTGATAAATGAGACTTTTCCCGACGAGCAACTGTTTGGAGTGCAAGAAGAAGAACCGTGGTTTGCAGACATTGTGAACTACCTTATGAGTAATATCATGCCTCGCGATTTGTCTTATGCTCAAAGGAAGAAGTTTCTACATGAAGTAAAGTGGTATATGTGGGATGAGCCGTTTCTTTTTCGACAAGGAGCTGACCAAATCATAAGGAGATGTATTCCTTACAGTGAAACGGGGGGAATTTTGCGAGATTGCCACTCAACGGCTTATGGAGGACATTATGGCGGAGAAAAGACAACAGCTCGTGTTCTCCAAGCAGGTTTCTTCTGGCCGATATTATTTAAAGATGTTCACCAGTTCATTTTGAAATGTGATCGATGTCAACGTGTGGGTAATATGTCTAAGAGGGATGAGATGCCTCTTAATGTGCTTCTAGAGGTTGAGGTCTTCGATGTTTAGGGGATTGACTTCATGGGGCCATTTATCTCATCTTGTAACAATCAGTATATCATGTTGGCGGTTGATTACGTGTCGAAATGGGTTGAAGTTAAGGCGTTGCCAACGAGCGATGCGAAGGTGGTGCTTAATTTTCTTCACAAGCAGATATTCACAAGGTTTGGAACTCCAAGAGTCATAATCAGTGATGAGGGGTCGCATTTTTGCAATCGCAAGTTCTCTGCTATGATGAAAAGGTATAATGTGAATTATCGCATTGCCACGGCTTATCATCCTCAGACAAATGGTCAAGCTGAGGTTTCTAACAGAGAGATCAAGCGCATTCTAGAGAAAGTCATGTGTCCATCAAGGAAATATTGGTCTTTGAAGCTTGATGAAGCTATTTGGGCGTATAGAACATATAAGACTCCATTGGGAATGTCGCCATTTCAGTTGGTCTATGGTAAGGGTGTCATTTGCCTGTGGAGCTCGAGCATAAAGCTTATTGGGCTTTGAAGAAGTTGAATCTGGACTTGGATGCGGCTGGTAAGAAGAGGATGCTTCAATTGAAAGAACTCGATGAGTTTCGACTTCAAGCTTATGAGAACAACAAGTTGTATAAGGAGAAAGTCAAGAGGTGGCATGATCGAGGTCTAGTGCTCAAATCATTTGTGCCGGGGTAACAAGTTCTTTTGTTCAACTCTCGTCTCCGTCTTTTTCCTGGGAAGTTGAAGTCAAGGTGGTCGGGGCCCTTCATAATCAAAACTGTGTTTCCATATGGAGCGGTGGAAATTTTTGAGAATGATCCGGGTCAATCATTCAAGGTAAATGGTCAGAGGTTGAAGCATTATTATGGTGACACGGCAAACCGCGAGGTGGTTAATGCCGTTTTATTATCCATTTGATCTCGAGATTCTACATCGAGCTAGCGACGTAAAAGAAGCGCTTCGTGGGAGTCAACCCAAGTATGTTGTACATTAGTAGGTAGAGGAAGCCAGAAGAAAGGAGAAAAACACAAAAAAAATCAGAAAAAGAAAAAAATTCAGAGCCAACTCCAGTGACCAAGCGCGCCCGCGCTGATCCAGTGTGCGGCCGTGCTGCTTTTCCAGAAGGTAAGTGTGCCCGCGCTGATCTAGCGCGCGACCGCGCCGATTTTCCAGAGAGTGAGTGCGCCCGCGCTAACCTAGCGCGCGGCCACGCCGGGTCCCTGTTTGAAAAAAAAGAGCATTAGTTTAAAAGGTAATTTCGGGACTTTTAATCAAAAATCAATTCCAACCCAATTTTTACTCTACCACATCCCATAATTCCCTCTCCAAATCAAACCCATTATTCCCACGATTCCCAAAATTAATTCCCACTTCTATTCCTTATAGAATTCTCACCTCTTCACCTATAAATACATACACTTATATACAACTTCTCCACCAATTCACAAACTCTCAAACACAAATCTCTCTCAAACACTTAAACTTTTATTTTCTCTCATTCGATCCCAATGGCACCCAAGAGACAAAGAACACAAGTTAGCAGCAACACCACCGATTCTTCATCTGCGGGAGGTGTGAGGCCAAGGTTTTCTACTCCTGAGGCTGAAGAGGAGTACATGAGGCTTCTCTCGAAGCCTATTGCTAAGGAACGAGGTTTTCTGCCATCAGGGAAGGATGGTAAGCTTTTGGAGATGATTCTCGAGATGGGCTGGGTTTCCTTCTGTGAGGTGCCCGCTGTTGTGCCCATGAGTGTTGTGCGGGAGTTCTATGCTAACGCCAAGGCGGAGAAGAATGGCTTCACGGTGGTGAGGGGGAGGACTGTTGAGTACAGTGCTGATGCTATCAGGATGGTGATTGAGCAGCCCGCGAGGAAGGTGGGTCTGGATACTTGGAACGATAAGACTCCGGAGGACTTTGATTTGGATCTTATCGTTGCTACTCTTTGCGTGCCTGAGACTCAGTGGAAGTACAAGAGGGGCACTACCGATTACTCCACGTTCCCTGCTTCGTGCATGAACAGGTTTGCACGGGCCTGGAACTCGTTTACTTGTGCTAACATCATGCCATCTTCGCATATGCATGAGATTACTGTGGAGCGTGCTCGTTTGTTATGGGGGATTCTTCAGGGTGATTACATTGATTTGGGGATGATGATATATCAGGGGATTCTGAGATTCTTGAGAGGAGGTACTACAGGTGCTATTCCTTATGCGTCCGTGGTGACGACGTTGTGCGTGGCAGTTGGTGTTCATTGGCTTGCACATGAGTAGCTTCAGCTTCCCAGTGCTCCTATCGACAGTTCGACACTGTTGAGCATGTATGAGTGGTATGGAGGGAAGCCTGATCCTAAGGGGCTTGGATATTTATATCATCATCTGCCAGGTGGTGTGCCCATGGATCAGCTACTGCGGGAGGTTCTCAGCATACCCGGAGAGCAGTCTGGAGAGCTCAGTTAGGAGAGGAGGTTGGTTCGTCGCAGCAGCAGCAGGCAGCAGGAGCGGATAGTGGAGCTGGTTTGAGTTCGACGTAATATAGGCATCTTGCGAAGAGGATGGATGCGATACACGACATCCATAGTCAGTTGGCACACGATCTCACCCAGGCACTTGGGACTGCATTTAGAGCCACCGGTGTTAACATCCAGTGGCCAGTATATGGTGAGGATTCCGTGTATCCGCTTCCTGATACACCTGACACTCCACCCGTTGAGGGTGATGATTCTGATTCGCATTAGGTATGCCTGATTCCTTACTATTACCTTCATTGAGGACAGTGAATATTTTAAGTTTGGGGGTAGTAGTTGAAGGAATATGTTTTTGTGTGAGTCACATATAGTTGCATGTTCTGATAGTTTAGTTCATATAGTTTGCATATTTTGCCATGTAGTTTTTTTTATTTTTTATTTTTTATTTTATTTTTGGTAGTTTTTACGATATTTTGTTCATATAGTTTTCATGCATTTGCATTATAACATGATCCCTTAGATGATTTTCCGATTAATTGGTGATATTGATGCTAGTGTAGTGATATCGAATTTAGTGATGTTGAGCCTTATCGAATTAATTTGCATGCTAGAGACACTTGTATTTCACTAAGTCTTATAGGTTGCTAGAGTTCTAGATCATAGTCATGGTTTGTTGGTTGTCGAGGTTTAATCGCTTGTTTATATTTAGAATTTAGGATATTCTCTTAATAATAAAAGACATGGATATTTAAGAAAATTGAAGTAAATTGGATTTCATTGCTAGTTGTGTGGCTAGGTGTCAAATGGCTAGTAGTCGGCTCATATTTTTATGAGTAGTCTATGGTTGAGCGAGATGGAGCGGAACGCACTCATTCAGAAATTCGTAAAAAAAAGAGAAAAAAAATAGAAAAAAAAAGAAGAAAAAAAAGAGAAATAAGTTTATGTATAATTGATCACGAGTGGGCTCTTTAGTACTCGAGTTATTAAGTTCTTAGGGGACTTTGTGCCTAGTGACCTAAGGCTTTTATAGTCTGGGATCCGCTAACCTAACGCTCGCTACATGAGTACTATTGTATAAGTCTTTTGTGGACCTTACTCATTGCACGATCAAATGAGCATACTTGTGTCGTTTTATTGTGAATAAAAGCATGAATCCGCGTTAACTCCGATATAAGAATTGAAGTGTTATAAGTTATTTTGAGTCTAGTTTTTAATATATTTATAAACTTGCGATTATTTTGATAGGAAGTGAGTCATGATTGTCGATCTAGTTGCGATAGTACATCTGTAAGCATTTGCACAAACGCACGTCTCCGGTTTGTATGTTGATTTGTGAGATTTGATTGATCTTTATGCGAATAAATGCATTTGCTGAGGTGTTGCTTGTTGATTGGTTTAGTTATTCTATGGGGATCGTTGCATTCATTTAGTTGCATTCATGCATTTTTATTGTCTTGTTCTTTGAGTCTGTTTATGCTTGAGGACAAGTATCGATTCAAGTTTGGGGGTATGTTGAGTGGCATTTATGATACTTTATAATACTCTAATAAGCTTTGAATTGATATATTTGTACTCAAGTTGTTAAGTGTTTTAACGTGTTTTCGAGTGTTTTTGCATTTCAGGCATTATCTAGGTAATCAGGTGAATTAGCATTGTTTTGATGCTAATTTGGTGTCAAGGTGGTGTTGGAATAAAAACTTTTTGAAAGCAGTCTCAAATCTGTAGGAAAAAGAAAAGAAGTCAATTCTGGCAGAAGCCCAGCGCGCCCGCTCTGATCAAGCGAGCGGTCGCGCCCAAAGTACAGAAAGCCAGCGCGCCCGCGCTGATGAAGCGCGCGGTCGCGCCGTGTCAAGATGATAGATTCCTGTTTCTACTTGGTTTCTGAGGAAGAATTCTACACTACATGGGGCTGCTATATAAACATCTCTAGGTCGTTTTTAATAGAAGAATCAAGACATATCAAGCGAGAGCTAAGGAGAAGACGGCAAGGAACCTATAGCACAAATCAACAAAGGCGAAGACGATCTAGTTTATTCTTGTGAATCTTTGTTTTGAGTTGTAATCTTGGATGCTCGTTTCTTGTTTTGTTGAACCTATACTCGTGTATTAACTTGGTTTATTTATTCGTTATAAAGACTAGGTTTGTTCTACCATATTTTCATCGGAACCCACGTTGATGATGAGTCCGATTATGGGCTAATCGTTATCGTGGGGTTCTAACGGATTTATTTATGGATTTCTTTAGTTAAATTGTTTCGATACCTTAACATGTGGTGATTGTATGATAGCCTAGTATTGGTTGTGTGTATTCGTCTTATGAGCGTCGCGAACTTATAAGATAGTGTGTTAATTCTTAATGAAGCGAAAGTGAATTTAAGGATTTAGAACTTGCCATGCTAGCATAGGTTCATGTATTGTTATGCATGATTCGTAGGTAATTTTAACCATTTTACTTGCCCTATGTAATCAAGGTAGATAACTTGTGCTTAAACGTTATGTTGTCAAATTCTATAGACATATAGGGTCTCAATATAATTGGTGTCTATTCAGCTTCTATCTTTTTTGTGGATGTCTGGTAGTATGGTATCCGTGCAACGAAAGTTGGCGTTTATCAGTTTCGTATTGTCTGATTAGTGTCATCACCATTGCATGTTAAGGTTGAGAACAATAAGACTATTGAATGAAGTATTTAATAAAGTTAGAATCTCATGTTGTCATATATATTAATTTAGTCAATCTTATTCTCTTAGTTATAATTGTTAGTTTAATTCTTAGTTATAAACAACCTCAATTTGTTATCGTCTTAGCATTGAATAATAACCATACATTGTTGCTTACGTGTGTGAATTAATTAGTTAACCAAAACAGTCTCTGTGGGAACGAACTAGAAAAGATTATATATTACTTGCGAACGCGTATACTTGCGTGTATTATTAGCGCGTGTTTAGCGACTAACAGAACGCAGAGATATCGCTTATAAGTTATAATTATTGAATCTGACTGATTGTCCTCTCGCCTTCCCAAATTGCATATGAGTACGGGAGAAGGATTTCTCTAACTTGCAAAATTCATATAAAAAATCACGGGAACTTCAACCCCGTTGTCATTCAAAATGTACATTATATCAGTATCTAGGAAAAGACGTAGAGGGGCACTACTTTAATCAATTTCATCCGACAAGGATTCGTAAGCATAAAGAATTCCTGGTCTGGCAAAATGTAGGGATCATAGCAGGTCTGAAAGTAAAAGAAACGGCATAAATAAACTGATGCAATACACTTGCTGAAGTACTGATGACTCTTTCATTGTTTAACATATTAAAATCTCAAATGGCATTTATAGAAAGACGGATACATTCTTGGTCTTAAAGCTAACTCATGTATTATCCATATATATTGCAGAACCTACACAGCTGATAACACCATACCAGATAAGTTACACCACTATGCTACGATACCTTGGAATCCTGACATGGATTATAAAAATAATGTACTAAATCCGTTCAAAACCACACTGGTGATATGCCAACTGGGGCTGTTGAGTGTTGATGCTAAGTTAACGTCTCATGGTAAGCAAGCCACAAGAACCACCAGTGGAGCAAACATAGTAAGAGAAACACGAAAGAGATGGAGGATGTTAATTAGCCAACAAACCCTAGTATCTGAACAATATAAACTCTGTTTTGTTGTCTTCAGTGACTTTAACAAAGAACATCCCCCTCACAAAAAAGTAAAATTCGAAGACAAAATTGAACAACGTGAGATTCTAGCAAAGTAACCAAAAAAGGAGATAATTTTTCGAATCCCAAAGATTAGGCATCTAAATAACAACAAGATATATGGAATTTTGGTAAACAAGAACATGAATTACTGATCTTGATCAGACAAGCATGCTTTAAAACGGATCCAGAAACGAAAACCAGCCAGAGCACGGTTGTACGCCTTGACCAAACCAACATATTCATACTTTGTACCCTGCAAAGTACAAACTCACAACATATAGAGTTAGTTAGACCGGAAAATCTTATTCAATTATTAAAATTTAAAATACACTATCTTTATTACATCGAGAGGCTAATTGTTTTTTATCATACGAGGTTACTCTTTATCTAATATTCATCTATCGAGATTTTACATGTGAACGATATACGTACCTCGATATGATTATAACGATCAAGGGCAAATTTGGCAAAAGTGGAGAGAGGAAGCTCTTAGTTATATAGTTCATGTTGAAGGGGATAACACCTCCTCCTTCTGAAGAAAGTCTTGGTGGCAACCTTGGGTCTGGAACGGTGAAGCCATCCTCCACCACGTATGTATACCCACGATCCACTTCAACGCGATCACGAACTACTTCTTCATCCGACTCTACCTCCTCTTTCTCATTATCATCAGATTCATCCACAATATTATCATCATCATCATCTGCATATTTCTCATTATCATCAGATTCAACATCTGAATAATTTAAAACAAGTATGACAGAGTGTTTCTTTAATATCGGATTTACCTGTCCCCTCAACTTTTTAAGTCTATTTCAAGGAGAGTAATCAGGACCAAATAATTTAAACAAAATCAATGCTTGACTTGGTTCCGCAAACTTAAATAAAACCAAGGGGGAGCTATTAGATCCGGTTGAGACGTTCTTCTTACACCTTAAGGTTTTAGAAGAATTGATTACTTAACGTGACATCAGAGCATTAAGATTTTAAGTAGACTCCTTATTCAACATTGCCAAATACAAATGATTTGATGAAATATAAACATAATAATAACTATATGAGAGAAACAATTTGAAAACTATGGTGATATATACAAATAATATGGATTATACGAGTAAACTATATATACAAATTCACCTAACTAACATCCGTTATTTTTTGAAGTTATGTATGATGTAACAAACAACCTACAATACCCTCTCCTAAGATGCGCTAACAAATGAATTTGCAAGAAGTTATACTCCATCTCTTACGAACATGAGGCATCTATATCCCCTCGTTTTCTTCTTTTTCCAGTTTTTATTCTCCAACTAATGATTATTATCATCCTCGAGTAATGCATAATATTTCTTTTGAAAGAAAAATGATGCAGAACATAAGGCAATACATAGTGCAGAACACAACATTCAGCTCGCAGAACATTACCAAAAAAAATAATGATTACTAAATTTAATCAATAAAGTAAGGCAATTATAATATGATCTCTATCTAATTGTTAATATTTCATTCCACCATTATTAAAAAACAGAAAAATCATCCGATAAGGATGAATTCATAACCGTAAATCCCTTTTAAGGAAAGTGGAGGAAGCTACCGGATCATTGGAGAGACTCATTCTATCGAGTCATTGTCTTAACATGATAGAAGGAAACAAGAATGATAATAAAGTATATGTATCGGAAAACGTTTCAGCTCGGGATATTGGCAATGTTTTCATAAAAGTTACTAAAGGGAATCTTTCAGAATCTTGTAATGGAAGAAGCAGCTTCGGGGTCTAATCTTATGGATCCTTGGTCTATGCAGAAAAAATATCTTATTAGCAAAAGGCCTGGTGTAAAAGTGTCATTTGCTTCTAAAATGAAGTTCCACGAAATTTTAAAACATGGTGGGTATTGCTGCATCTTTTGTAAAAGATCTTGTGCATTCTAAAATCAACATAAATAGTGTAAAGAACAGAAGCAGTGCACTTGGTGATGAATCTTTCATGGCTATAAATATTGACAAATCAGATGATATTCACAAAAGGACAGACATGGTTTTGGTCTCAGACACCACACTAGATAAGTTACAAGTAAAAGTAAAAAGAAGAGATCATTGAGAGATTGACGAGTGTACACAAAATCAACAGTTAAAACAACAACCTTTGTTGTTCTGTCCAGAATTTGCTTACGCATCATAGAGTGAAAATAGATGGTGATAAGCCAATTGAGTCTGTTGATGCTAAGCTAGCATATCATGTAATCAAGCCACAACAACTACCAATGGAGCAACCAACATATAAATCCAAAGAAAACATATTATCACAAAATTAATCTAGCAATAATCTTTTTTTTCTAAAAAAAATGTGCAATGAAATTAAAAATGAAGTAGAAATTCAAAGAAATAAATATGAACATCATGGATTCAAGCAAAGTAACCAAAAGAGGTGATAATTATATCAAATCCCAAAGATTTAGCACACATATAACAGCAAGATAAATAGAGTTTTAAATAACAAGAGAACATGAATTGCACAGTCTTCTCAGATAAATATATCATCAGGGTTTAGTTGCTTATTAAGAATAATCGGCTCCAAAAAGGCGGCCTCTACGAGAGAAGAGCAGCAGAGACATGTTGAGCGAGCAAGTTGACAGGCATCACCTGCAAAAAATTCAAATTATTAGTATTAGGCAGGAGGCTAAGTAGGCAGGAGGGTATGAATTAAACTGAAAATGAGAATGGAAGAGAATGAGTACGTACCGGGGTGGGGAGAGGGTAAACAAACTCAACATTTACAAAAACAACATCAGTTATTCTATCGGGAAGTCCCCGAGTTAGGATAGCTTGAAAGTTAATGGCATGTTCCTGACCAGGCAAGCAGGCTTTTAAACGGATCCAGAAACGAAAACCAGCAAGTGCACGGCTATAGGCCTTGACCAAACCAACATATTCATACTTTGTACCCTGCAAACACACAATATTTACGGGAACATTTAAATCAGAAATGCACATTAATTCATATTTTGTATCATACTTGAAACAAACAATATATTGATCGTAATCAAATAACAGGAATTCAAACGTACCTCGATATGATTATATCGATGGAGAGCAAATTTGGCGAAAGTGGAGAGAGGGAACTCATAGCTATAGAGCTGGTGCTGGAGAGGATAACATCTCCTCCTCTTGAAGTAAGTTTTGACGGCAACCTTGGGTCTGGTAACGGTGAGGCCATCCTCCACCATGTATGTATAACCACGATCAACTTCAACGCGATCACGAATGACTTCCTCATCCGACTCAACCTCCTCATTATTATCATCAGATTCATCCATATCATCATCATCATCTGAAGAATATTCTGAGTACTCCCCCTCCTCCATCGTCATCGAAATTGCCTTGTCGTGGTCTTTGTCCATCACATTCAATCCACTCTATATAATCAAAATACCCCAATGTTTATGGGATAGTGTCCGACACTATTTTAAGACGAAGAAAAATATAGTTCTTTAACTTTTCTTAAAATTTTATTTTTCTGAATAAAAGTTTAAACATTCTACTTTTATTCAGAAAAATAAAATTTTTTAAAAAAATTATAAAACTATATTTTCTATTCATCTTAAAATGCGTGTCGGACACTCTCCCAGAAACGATAACAATTGGGAGGAACGGAGGGAGTATGTTTTTTTTAAAACTAATAGCTTCTCCGACCACCTAAAACCCATGGCTAAAA
This sequence comes from Apium graveolens, assembly GCF_009905375.1. Lineage (NCBI taxonomy): Eukaryota > Viridiplantae > Streptophyta > Magnoliopsida > Apiales > Apiaceae > Apium > Apium graveolens. The sequence goes on along the minus strand of NC_133648.1, from coordinate 5,249,892 downwards.
ATCATTAATATATAGTATAAATAAAAAATATAGAGATTATGTAAAAAAAATCATCTCCAATAATACATTCCCCTTCTTTATAAATAATAAATATAGTCAATCCTCTTGATATTGGCTATATTTGTTGAACCACCGCAAACATGTAAGAAATTTGTAAAAAAAATTGAATCATTTATTACCACATTGGAGTAATATATTCTATTCATAACAATATAAAATTTTAATAACATGCTATTTTTAAAATATAGCTAATCAATATAGCTATCGAAATTCAACAAATTTTACATATTGTGCTACATGTCCAATTTAGCCGATCAATTATAGTTAAGATGCTAAAATCAATGGGTCTAGGTGAAGTGGATTAGGAAGCTGCTCGACGAGCAGATGCAACAGTTCTAGTAATGGGACTTGATCAATCGGTTGAAGCAGAGGCCAGAGACAGAGCTAGTTTATAATTACCTGGACATCAACAAGAGCTCATTTCTAGAGTTTCATTGGCTTCTAAAGGCCCTACTATCTTAGTCTTGATGTCCGTTGGACCAGTTGATATTGATTTTGCCAAGGCAGATTCTCGAATTTCTGCTATTATATGGGCTGGTTATCCTGGTCAAGAAGGTGGGACTGCAATTTCTGATGTTCTGTTTGGTATGACCAATCCAGGTAAAACTAATACTCACAGGGCCTTAACCTAATACTCGCAAATAAAACAATTATTTGTATATAAGCCCAAAGCTACCTTGCACAGGTGCCAATGACAAACATGGACATGAGAGCCAATCCATCAAAAGGATACCCAGGCAGAACATACTGATTTTACAAAGGCCCGGTTATCTATCCATTCGGGCACGGATTAAGTACTTATTTGTAAGGGTATAAAGTCATATTTGTCAAAAAAAAAAATTATACTATTAGTCAGCATATCCACAGTGGTTGTGGAAACCAAAAACTGAAAGCATGTTACAGGGACACCATATGCGGCATCAAATAAGAAAAGTCAAATCTCTACTCTAATTATTAACTCAATAATTCATTCAGATCCAGTTCGATCAGATTTTTTAAATAATCTCTGAACCATATGTTTCTGCTATATAGAGTTTACATTTGGCCTAACAAACCATACATGTCAAAGAATCTGCAGCAGACCAGCCTTCCCCAGTCACATAAACAGTTTAGTACATTTTTTTTTTTTGCTAATATTTATTCAGATTAGTATTTTTCTTGTTGTTCCTGAGAAAAATGGTTGATGCAATCGTATCTTTTGCAATCGAAAAGCTTGGTGAATTTATTGCACAAGAAGTTAACATTCTACTAGAAGTGAAAGATAATGTAAGATGGCTCAAAGATGAACTGCGCTACCTCCAATCTTCCGTCAGATCTGCAGAATCTAGGCTGGAGGAGGAGCAAATCAGCAACTGGGTGAAGGATGTCAGAGATGCGGTAACTATCCTGAGCAATTTCAATGCACACCAACAAGAGCATGCAGCTCCAAAACAAGGTATCTTGGATCGTGTTCGGGCCTGTGTTTGCGTGTGCAATAAAGAAGTTATGCTTTATGATATTGGCAAGGAGATTGAGTCACTCCAAAAAAGGATTGTTGTCATCAAGAATAGGCGAACTGAGTACCGTATTGACAACATCTTAGCCACTCCAAACGTGCAGCAGAAACAGAGAACATTATTAAGAACAACCGCCATTGATAACCAAGTGGATGTGGTTGGTTTCGAGGATGATTTTAAGACTCTGAAGGCTGAACTTGATAGCGAGGATCTCTCCCTCAAAGTCATTTCAATTCACGGAATGGGGGGCTTGGGCAAGACTTCACTTGCCACCAAGTTGTACAACTCTAGCGAGTTGAGGAATTTTGTTACTCGAGCTAAGGTCTGTGTGTCCAACGAGTACAACATTAAAGATGTTCTTAAGAGAATAGTAAAGTCTTTTATGGGACCGGAGCATGAACAAATTTTGTCAACCATGGATGAGCATGATTTGCTGCAGTACCTGCCAAAGTTACTTCAAGATCGAGGCTGCTATCTAGCCTTGATTGATGATATATGGGATGCAAAGGCTTGGGACCAGATTAAAATTGCATTTCCAAACCAAAAGAACGGTAGTAGAATCATCATAACTACAAGAAACCAAAAAGTTGCAGAGATGGTAGATGACAAATGTTATGTCCATCAACTCCGTTTTCTAACAGAAGATGAGAGCTGGAAATTGTTCTGTAAGAGAGCGGAACCAACAACCCCAAATTTAAAGAAATTAGGAAGGGAGATGGTTGATAAATGTCGAGGTTTACCACTTGCAATTGTGATATTGAGTGGCCTATTATTGCACAACAAGAGCTATGATTATTGGTCAAAGGTGAAGGATCATATGTGGAGAAAATTGAAGGAAGGTGGCTCTTTCCAGATTGAAGAAATACTGAGCTTGAGTTACAATGACTTGTCTCCCCAGATGAGAGACTGTTTTCTCTACCTTGCAAGGTACCCGGAAGACCGTGTGATTGACTCATGCGAGTTGAAGCATCTATGGATTGAAGAGGAATTCATATCCGAAGCTGAGGCAGGTGAAGGGCTAGTCATGGAGGATTTGGCTGAAGATTATTTGAATGAGCTAATTAACAGGAATTTGATTCAGGTTGAATTTTTGCAATACAATGGACATGTTTCAAGTTGTCGGGTCCATGATCTTGTACGGGATCTTGCCATAAATAAAGCTAAGGAACACAAGTTCATGGTAGTTTTCGACTCAGGTAAACACCATCCAGATCCCATCCATATGTTGGAAGGACAACCGCGTCATGTCATTTACAATGGTTTAGGTGAGTACTTGAAATTACTTGAGCGTAGATATGATGCTGCATATTTGCGTTCATTGGCCCTAGTAGGGCATTTTGCTGGTAAAGTTGAATTAAAAGAAATGAAGTTGGTATGCACCAGATTCAAAAATATCAAATTCCTAGATATGAGAAGTGTACACTCAGAGATAATACCAGAAGAAATAGGAGAATTAGTTCTCTTAAAGTACTTGGGCTTAGTGGGCGGTGAGAAGTATTCTACAAAACCTATACAAATTCCACCAAGTATAGGCAAGTTGAAAAATCTACAGACTTTGCAGGGTGCGCCAGGTAGACGCTACTCAGTTCCTACAAAGATATGTGAGCTGCATGAGTTGAGGGATCTGGGTATCCGAATTAGTGGGAGTTTGAATTTAGGTAAACACCAAACAAAGATACATAATCTTGGTTGTATACGGTATAAAGAATGGATCAAAATTGATACTGTTAATATCACCAAGCTCCATGCACTAAAGATAGAAGAAGAAGCAGAAGAAAAAGGAGATGGTTACACGTTGGAGTCCATTGCTAATTTAACGCGTCTCCAAAGATTAATGATTTTTTTTATTTCTGCTGTTACTCCAAGAACGAAACCACTCTCGTCTTGCAAATGTCTCAAGAACGTCAACTTAATAGGCATTCTAAAAGATCCATCGGAACTATGTTTTCTGCCCGATTCAGTCACGTATTTAAGTCTAAGTGATAGCGGGTTTGCAGAAGACCCCATGCCCACTCTTGGAAGTCTGGAGAATCTCACCGCTCTTAAGCTGGATAAAGTGTACAGGGGAGAAAAAATGGTATGCAGCCGAAATGCGTTTCCAAGCCTTCAAATTTTAAGATTATACAGGTTCTACAATCTGGAACAATTGGAAGTCAGGGACGGAGCTTTCCCTTCTCTCAAACAATTTAAAGCAGTTCAATGTGAAAAATTGAAGAAGATTCCTGTACAACTAGAATGCTTTGGGTTCCGTAACATCACTTTTTAAATTCTGCTCGTGTGTTTTTTTGTTAGTTATTAATTTGTTCAGAATTGGAAAGATTTGCAGTTCTCAATCTTGTTCTAGATTTATGTTTCTATTTTAATAGTTGTACAAGTATTGATCTAGACAAATGAGACTCTACGATTTAGTTTTTTTTTTGCATATATACCGTATTTTTGTTAAATATATGATCCTATTATGGCCTTCCTCTCAATGATCCTATTGAGTCATTTCTCTAACACCTTAAGATTACTCAATGATTCTATTGAGTCCTTTCTCTAACACCTTAAGGTATCTTAAGGTTTTAGATGAGCTGGTTACTCAATGATCCTATTGGGGTCTTCCTCTAACACTTTAAGGTTTTAGATGAGCTGGTTACTCAACAATTTTTACAATTATGCACGGACAGCCTAATACCGTAACAGCACAAGATTGGAGATGTAGAGATTTGCTTCAAAGAAGACTAGTCGGAAAGCAGTTAATAAGATGAACACATAAGGGAAACACATTTAAGAGGAGGACATTCTTGAAACTGGAGAGCCATTCTGATGCTTGATTCCGGGAAAGAAAAAGGAGATGGTTACACGTTAGAGTCAATAGCTAATTTAACAAGTCTCCAAACATTCAGCCTGTACTTCGATTTTTTTTAAATTCCTACAATCAAACCACTCTCGACTTGCAATCGTCTCAGGAGCGTCGAGTTACTGAGAACTCTAAACGATCCATCGGAACTATGTTTTCAACCAGATTCAGTAACGGATTTACGTCTTTGCTATAGTAAGTTCACAGAAGATCGATGCCTACTCTGGGAAATTTGTCGAATCTCACTGCTCTTGAGTTGGTTGATGTGTACAGGGGAAACATAATGGTATATTAAAATTAATATTAAAATTTATGAAAAAAAATTAAATATTAATATATTAAATAGTAAAAAAAATTATTTTCAATTTCGCCCCCTCAAAAATATATAAATTTTATAAATTTAGTACTAAAATAAATGATGTTTATAATATGTATGAATTTAGATACATGAATTTAAATATATTATGTACATTAAAGTTATTAAAAATAATATTTATTAATTTATTAAATATATAATAAATTAAAAAAAAAATAGTTACACCGAAAAAAAAATTCGCCACCCCAACCACCAACCACCGGTTTCTAGTTCCGTCCCTGATAGTAAGTTCACAGAAGATCCGATGCCGGGAAATTTTTCGAATCTCACTGCTCTTGAGATGGTTGATGTGTACAGGGGATCTATAATTTTACTATCTTAAAATTATAAGATAGTAACTTATAATTCGTTTCAAAGTCTTCAAATTTTAAGGTTGGAGATGTTCTGTAATCTCGAAGAATTGGAAGTCGGAGATGGAGCCAATTTAGCCAATTAGTTAAATCAACGGGTTTAGGTGAAGTGGACCTGAATGTCACTATTTTACTAAAAAAATGTCCAAAATATCATTTTTAAAAATTATGATTTAAAATGTCTCTTTAAAACAGGTATCATGTGTATTTTCATTTTTTAAAATTATGACTCAAAATGTCTCTTTAAGACGGGTATCATTATGTTTTTTAGAAATATGAGAAAATGCTACGTAAAGTAGCATTAAGCCCCATTCTATTTTTTGAAATGCACCCCCACGCTACTTAGCGTTACGGCGTTGGTTTTTTCCTATCTTCTAAGTTTTATTTGTGTGTTGTTTTGGGACCAAAAACACTATTTAATGTTACATTTTTAATAATTATTTTTAAATTAATATTTTTAAATTTAATAATTTACTTTAATTTAACAATTTTTAACATTTTAGGATTGATCAATGACCCTAAACTCTAGAGCCTAAATCCTAATTTAATCTAGGGTTTATGACCAAAAATGTAAATTTTAAATTAATTAATTTTAAAATTTAAGGCTATAACTTAATTTAATAATTTTTAATATCTTAAGATTTATCAATCCCTTTTTGGGTTTTATAAATAATTTAAAATATTTTTTTATCAATTTAGGATTTAACAATTTTTTATTTGGATTAGAAAAAAATTATTTTAAAAATAATAATCTGTATAAAACGCTAGATGAAATACTGTTTTGGGGGCAAAACCCTATATGATGTAGTATTTTAGAGCCAAAACACTACTATCATGTAGCGTTTTGTCTACTAAATATTAAACGAAAAAAATGAAAGTCACGCTGGCGCTATATAATGTAGCGTGTGGGTTGAAATCTTAAAAAAGAATACAAAACGCTACATCATGTAGCGTTTTAGGTTGCTTTTCAAACAATATGTGATGTAACGTCTTGAAGTGATATTTTGGGTCATAATTTTCAGAATTGATATCTTAGACCATTTTTTTATACAAAAGTGATAATTAGGGTCAACATCCAATCAACTGATAGTAATATAATTTTAAAATATATGTATTTAATTTAAAACAAGTATTCCGATGTACATGCAAGTGACAGAATCTTTAATATCCGATTTATCTGTCCTCTCAACTTTTGAAGCCTATTTCATGGAGAGTAATCCGCACCAAATAATTTAAATAAAATCAATGCTTGACTTGGTTCCACAAACTTAAACTTGCTCGGGAATGAAAAAGAACCGATCCACTTTTATTTGATATTTTGGCCTAAATTCCTTGACTCCTCGATACTCAATAAAATCCTCTTTTTTGGCATGGTTCCTTATTTTGACAGGGCACAAATATCTAAATTGGATATTTTTATATACTTTTTCAGGCCTATTACCGATACACCTATTGCCGATACTAAGTAGCAGTCAAAAATTTGTATCCATCTCGGACTTTGGAGCACCGTCTCGTTATAAGTAAACCGGTAATTCAACATTGCCAAATACAACAAGCAGGACTGATGACACTACTTAAGGCTGAGACAAGATAATATTAAAATTTTAACATGCTTCTTAAAATATTTTAACAAGATTATAATATTTCACAGTTTATATGCGTGCCAAATAACAGAAGCATGATTGCGACGGTCACACTGCCAAAAGCGGAGTCAGGGCTTAGCAAAAAATTCAAAAATTTCATGCTTCTTGAGATTTTTCTTTCGATATCCCTGAGAATTAAAAATAATTAACATGGTTTACAAATACCACAAATATGATGACGATGATCACACTATTAAAAGGGTGAGCGTGGCCTTAATTAGTCAAAATTTTAGAAATTTAACACGATTCTTAAAATTTTTCTTTCGAACTCCCTACATGCAAAATAATAATATTTAACATTCTTTCTAAATACCACAAGTATGATAATTGACGATCACGCTACTAGAGGGTAAGGGTGAAACACTAGAATTTAATAAATTTAACATGTTTTTTAAGATTTTTCTTTCGATACCCAAGAACCAATAATATTGAACATACTTGCCAAATATCACAAGTATGCTAATGACGATCACCCTAATAGAAGGCGGGCCTCAGCCAGAAACTCGGAAATTTAACATTTTTCTTAAAACTTTTTTCTCAAGGTAGGAACGGAACGGACTTCCTGCTTGAAAAATTTAACAGGTAGGCTTGGTTTGATTTTACATTTATTTGTTATTCATTTTCAATTCTCTACAAAACCATTTATCCACGCCTATAATCAGTGCACAAGACGAAATCTGGGGTGGGTACAACGGCCTGGTAGTTGCTACTTGCTATGCATGGAGGACCAAGGTATTAAATATGTTAAACTTTGTGAATCAGAAGTTGTCTGGTTGGATTAGTAACTGAAAGCATACTTAAGTTATTACGCAGTCTGCTATGTTAATTGGGTTGATGATACAAAAAACTCAAATAGGTCACTCATTACAAATTTGATTCAAAGCGATCATTTGATCATTCTGATAAAGGCGATTTTTGAAATTACCTAAAAATAAGAAAGCTAATTGTGAACAAACCGGTACCTTAATCAGTAATGGCGGTGGGTGTGTGTCTCCTACATTAGTTCAGAGGTGCATCTGCTACATTTATCCAACTTCATGGCTCCCACGTGACCCAAGAAAAATTAAATTCAGGTGTAAGAAAAATTAACTGCAGGCTGGTGGTTCAGTGCACTTGTATAACTGAGATAACTTAAGGTAGAAATGCAATAGGGAACGAGATCAAGTAAGCTAATGGTCCGAATTCTAGTCCGGACCATTACATTTACAGTGATTGATACTGATGGTTCAACTGACATTTAAATTGTGTACTATGCTAAAGCATAGTATTTGACAGTGTCGGCATCTACTTATTATATACTACATCTGGATCTTCTGGTAGAAGAAATGAAAATAGTAGTTGTTCTGGTTCTGCAGTAGACCATTGCTAATTTTTTTGTTTGTCTTTAGTTATGAACTCGAGAACTCGTCTTGATTATGCTCTCTTTCAGCTTACGCCTACCAGAACCAGGTTAGCGGTCCATGCACCTACAGCTTTATATTGCATGCTCAAATCCAGTTCTGTACTCTGATTTACAGTTTTCTTATTGACTGCATTAGGTGTGATCTGGTCATTTTCGGTGGCAATGCAAGCGAAAAACTAGCTTCTGGATTGCTGGAACCATTTGTTTCTCATCTCAACTCTGCCAAACATCAGATTTCCAGAGGTGGTTACTCCATCACTCTTCAACCTTCCCAAATTTCTCCTTGGTTTACCAAAGCAACTTTAGAAAGGTGACAATTATCCTCATCTCTTTAACAGATGCATCAGTGTTAAGATCTTTTACATTTATATTCACTTCCTCTTTTTGGATCAGGTTTGTGAAATTTGTTGGCACGCCTGAAGTTCTTGAGAGATTCGTTACATTAGAGCAAGAGCTTGATCAGATTAAAAGTTCTGCTAAATCAAATGGATCTACATATGCAGAATGTATGTCCTTACTCTTGTTGAGAAGTAAATTACATTAAATAAATACAACAATCGTGTAACACTCTTAATCGTATAATTGTTTGATACGCCAAGAAACATGATCACCATATCTGGAATCTTCAGATATGCACTCCAGAAAATCTGGACTCCAGAAAGAAGAGGCAATGGCTTATGCACGAGCATTAGTAGCAGGATTTGAGATGGATCATATCGACGACCTTATCTATTTTGCTGATGCTTTTGGAGCTTCGCGTTTAAGGTAGCAATTACCAGTGTTGTAGTTATTTGATTATGAATTTTCAGGTACAACTTGTTCACCTAAATTAAATTGTTCATGTGAGTTAGAATTCTGTCATCACTTATTATTTGACTTGTATTACTTCTCAATTTGCAAAGAGATATAGCTTTTACAGTCCAGGTTACAGAATTGTTATGATTTAAGATGAATTAGGTCCTCACATAAAACACACACAGGCCTATGTAAACTACAAGATTAGTCCAAAGGTCACTTCTAATTTCTTGTCTTCGGAAATATGATTACTACTTCTACTTTTTTCCTCTTAGGGTAGCATGTTTAAATTTCAAGGATTTATGCAATAAAAAGAATGGTGATGGCTTTTGGAGGGATGAGCTAGCAACAATGCAGGCATTTTCTCATTCAGAAACGTCTTACACGGGAACATCTGGAATGTTGCTCGCCACTAAAGATAATGAATCTAGCCCAGAATTCATGATTACTGTCCAGAATGGTAGGCTCTCTACAAAGAAACCAACTGAATCTATTGATGTATCAGCATCAGAATCAAGTACAGGTCATCTTACTTTAGACAATAAACAAGGTGAGGTTTAAATTTATATTTCTAGAACCTGATCACACCATGTGACTGCTAAAATAACTAAAGTGGTGACAATGTCTAAATTAAATTGCCAAAGATCTGTTGATGACACAAACATTTATCGAAATTTGTTTATGATTAGCATTCTGGTTTTCACAAAAACATGTATGATATAATAAAAAACGGATACCTTCAACAGATGCAAAGTTGCAAATACCATGGACAGATCAACCTCTTCAGTACATGCACAATTTTCAGGGTCCTGTATATCCTAATATGTCTCCATATCCTGGGCATCAGTACCCTGGTATTCAGGCTTCTAGATATTATGCAGAACATACGTCGTGGCCCCAGAACATTGAAGACGTTAGCTCGGGTCTTTATAGGGACCAAAATCAAGAATATTATTTGAGGACAACAGTGGGATCTTTACATGGTAAAGCATCAAGGGCTGCAGAACAAGAGGGTAACTCTGTAACCACTGATTCCAGTTCTGGATGTGGTTCAGGCGAGTATGGGAATTCTTTAATTTCATCCGAAAAGGATGCATTCATGAATGTAAATTCCCTTGACAAAAAAGTGGAGGAAGCTGCCAGATCATTGAAGACACACAATAGATCAAGCAATTGTCTTAACAGAATGGAAGGAAACAAGAATGATAACAATGTATCTGTGTCAAATGATATTTCAGCTCAGGATGTTGGCAATGTTGTTGTCAAAGTTTCTGAAAGGGGAAAAAGCAACAATAACTGGGATATCTTTCAGAATCTTATAATGAAGGAAGCAGCTTCGGGGTCAAATGTTATGGATCGTCGGTCTATACAGAAAAAATATATTACAACCAAACGGCCTGGTGATAAGGAGTCTGTTGGTGCTAATCTAGCATCTCATGGTAAGCAAGCCATAAGAATTGCCACTGGAGCTCGTGAAAGAAATTTCACAAATAGAGAGATAAAATCTAAAGCATCAGCCTCTTCCCTTAGGAAGAGCATGTCTGAGATTATAACAAGAAGGAATAACCCTGTTGAAAGCAGGACCATTGTCCATAAGAGCAAGCTGGAGCAGGTATTTAGCTGCACTTGGTTTGTGCTTTTTCACGTCACATTCAAATTAGTACAAAAAAATTGTTTCTTTCTTAAGCATCAAAAAGTTTACGACATTTTTGAATACCTACACAAATTATATTATGTTATTCAATGGTATCTTTTTGAATTGCTCTTTTTTGTATAATTTTCACAGGAAGAAGAAAAAAGAAAGAAAATCGAAGAAATAGTGACTCAGCGTCAAAAGAAAATTGCTGAAAGAAGTTCAACCAAAGGTATTACTTCTATGTCAGCAAAGGGGATTTTACAAGAGAGAAAGAAAACAGGCACTGAACCAATGAAGAAAGAGAAGGTAGTAGTCCAGGTTTCCCCGTCCAGTATTAATAAATCGCCTAAGCCAATCTTTAGGAGTTCCACCATAGATCGTCTGGCTGCTTCACGAATAACTCACAAACTCCCTTCTAGCGAGCATCCAAGAAAAAGCACAAAAGGAAGAGACACTGAGATTTTTTCATCTGAAAAGACATCTATAGTTGGAAATAAAAAATTAAGTATTGTCACAAAGATTCCAGAAAAAAAGAAAGGCCAGAATGCATCAAATAGTTTACCTTATTCTGCATCTAAAACCCCTGGAAAGAAGGATAGCATGACATCATTGCCAAAACACTTCAGCATTTTGCATGGAACTCAAGCATCTAATAGTGTTAGGAAACCTGATAACTCTGCCAAGAAGTGTATTAGCAGAACTCTACCAGGCAATTCTTATGATGAGAATGGAGACACTGGCATTTCAAGAACTCGAAACTTCAATGTGCCAATTAATAGCCAGTCTGAGAAATCAAATCATATGAAAGGTGACAATAAGGTAACATCAAAGGCACCTCATGTTCATGAAACAACTATAAATCCACATGAACAGAGATCGATTCCAGGTGCGTCAGAATTTTCAGTGACCGAAATGTCAACCCCACCACCAGAGATCCATTTGAGAGTAGAGCCACTTTCTTCAAGAAAGAAATGGGATAATTCTGAAGATTCTCTTAAAGCTGCAAAAGGGTTTAGAAAGCTTTTATTGTTTGGTTTGACAAGTTGAAACTAGCCTTTGAATTTTATGCATGCATACAGTTAATTTGTTTCATGAGCCAAATATTCAATTTCTTATGCACATAACTGATTTTATTATAAGCTTTGTTGTAATCCCCTTTGAGAACTTTTTGCTAATCTGAAAAAGCTGTTAAATGTCGACACTGCACTGCTGAGTTAAAACATCGAATTATGTAATTACTCTCATCAGATATCGGCATCTAATTTTTTTTAATCTTTACGAGAGCAGAAAATACCTAAAAAAAGTGTAAGAAGTCTTCATTAAACTGATAATAGTCCTAAATTTCAGGGAAATAACTAAAACCAACAGTCATAGGACAAAATTTTCATGCGAACAGAAAACGCTGCTCAGACTAAGGCAGTTTATGATGCAGTAATACTCTGATGGAATACAACTATGCTAATATTGTCTTCCCATCAACCTTTCGATCATGCTTTTGTTCGAATAGTTCTGCAAAGATTTTTTCTTTATATCCGTGAATTTCACAACTAAGTCATCATAGTCAGGAAGCTTTGGGTGGACATGGCTCAAGCAAGGCTTCAGATCTTTTACTCTCTTTTGAGTCTCAGCTGCAATTTCCGATGAGTTCTGCAAACCATGGCTTTTGGTAACTGAAATTTCTTCAGAATCCAAATCATTTCTTAATGTAGCACTTAATATTTTTGTATGTTGAGTAGTAGCCTCATTCTGTGCTGAATGGGCACCTGATGAGCTATAGCGAGTACTTGAAGTATTCATCTTATTATATCTCGCCCTTTGGGATTCTGGAACTATGTTCAGGCCACTGTTGTTAGATGTTCCCAGGGATGGTACGAGCTCTTCTTTTGCGATATCATTCAACAATTGATGCTTTAAACCATCTGGCACAACCAGTTTTCTGCTCAAATATTCCTTTATTTGAGGATAGACATTGTTTCCAGGTCGCAATTCAACACAAGTCCTTTCAAATTCCTGGCTGAAATACTTTTTAAACATATTTCTCAAACTATGAAGCTCCGGAACATCACCACATCTTGAAGCAGCATATATTAAACTTGACACTGCTTCACGAACATCGTTTGACAACTCATTGTGCCTAAAATAATTTCAATATATAAGCCACTGAAAAAAAATCAATAATTGATGAACTTGTTGTTCATTGTTACCTGCTAGACCTGCTCATCTTATCAATGTTCAAGTAGATGCAGTCGCAAAATTGATAAAGTTGGGCATATGCTGAGACGATAAACTGCTCTCTACATAATCGTTCAACCTACAGATTACTCATTCGTGACTGTGGGCTTAAAGATATAATTCGAAAGGATCACAACAACATAATTGGAAGTCCTTTTCTAATGAAACATTACCCTCGACCATGCCTCGTCTTGTAGGCCAATTCGAAGAAGTTGACCAACATCAGAGCGCCATAGTCTTATATTGGCCTTTCTCCTGCTCATGTTGGCTATCAAACTACATTTGGCTTGGCTAATCAAGCTTTTCCTGCAGGCATATTTATTTTAACCAAAAAAAGTTTGTTATGGTTTTTAACATCATAACAAGCATACCGCAACATGAATTTTTCTACTCAAAATACCATGATCTAAACTTTGGACACAAATATGACATCCAACCTCATGCTTGACTATTAGATCCCCGAACAGGGTTGATCTATGTTACTCCGACTCTTGTGTTTAGGTCACGGTACCTTTGTCGGAAACTCGGACATGACACTTATTTCTTGTCGAACCTTTAACTAAAATGTAGATACCTTGACCAATTTAAAAATTAAATATGAGTCAAACTTACGACTCAAAATAAATATTTGAGAATAAAGAAAGAAGCAAAAATGATATAAAAGTAGGAAAACGCCAAATTCACAAAGTCCTCTAGAAAATCAAGTTGAATCTAAGTTCTCCTCTTACATATTTGTAAGATGTCTACCTTTACCGTATTTGTTTATTAATAAATTTTGTTGTGTCCAAGTTTCGATATCCAAAGACATTGTCCAATTTTAGACTTTTTAAGTTGATACACTGTGTCGTTTCCGACACTCCATAACCTAGTCAGGGGAACAAAGGGGTTTATAATCATAATAGACATGCGTATCTTTTCAATGATACATGGATCATTCGCATAGTGCGCAAGATAACTGAAACTAACTAAGTAATTTTTTGTGATCTAAAAGAGAGGACTATCAAGTGTATAGTGACTGAAAAAAGAGTTTAAAAAAATGCAGGGGGACCTAGGAGGAGGAGCACAGTAGGCTCGCCTGACGTCGTCAAATTTAGCTAATAATTTTTGGAAGCCGGTCCCAGCAACGGTTTGTCAGGGACAATTTACACAATAAACGATTCTTCTGCCGTTGGATCAACTATCCAACGACCCTGATTTAAAAAATATGTGATGCCAACCGTGGACATTGTCCATGATCCTTGAAACTTTTCAACACCAACCGCAGACAATGTCACGAACCACGGACAATGTCCGCAGTTGGGTCATTGGATAGTTGATCCAACGGCAAAAAAGTTTGTTGTGTAAATTGTCCCTGACAAACCGTTGTCAAGAACCGGCTCCATATTTTTTGCAGCCCTAGTTATCTTGAATGATTAAGTATAACTTTTACAGTTATGCTATTAATCGCCTACTTTTTCAAGATCAGGGTTCTGCCTCTACTAAATAAATGCAGGGGAGGAACTAGGGGGAGCAGGATAGGCTCGGCTGACCTCGCGAAATAAAGCTAATTAATTTTTATCTTGAAAAATTAAGTGTATCATTTATAGTTAAGCATTTTATCCCTCCAATTTCGCCTCCAAATAAATGTCCGGAAAATAAACTAAATCACGGTGTAATAAAAAATTATTACAAAGAATAAATAATAACATGTTAACTCAACATCTTGTGCTCGCTTCCTTATTACGAAGAGTAAATAGTAACATGTTAACATAACATCTGTTGATGTACTGGCTTCCTTATTATGAAGAGTAAATAGTAACATGTATCTCTTGGCTCCCTTTACGAGAGTTCGAACCTTGTCAAAAATAAGGCTGGTATACGAGTATATTTAACTAGAAAGAAAAAAACATGTTACCGCTTGGCAGCACTCTTCCATCTGAAACCTTGAACCAAAGCACTACCAAGTTGTGCAGAAGTGAACCCCATTGTTGTCTGTGGCCTGTCTCTTGTTATGTGTGTAAATTTATCACTATATGAGTTTGTTAACTCTTCAAGAAAATTTTTACCAAGATGAAGGTATATTATATACAGTAAAAACAGACATGGGCATGGTAAGTTGTAACAGAGGAAAGTTAAAAATGGATATTGCTGAAGAATCACAGGGTTGATTTATTATATCTTGACTGAGCATTTGCTTTCTTCATATAAGTTTTGTTTTTACACTGCAACATTCGTTAAGCAAGAAAATATCGGAAATTTGATATATGAGATCTTATTTAGAAAAAAAATGAATATTAGGGAGAATTAATAATATTAATGTAGCGCAGGAAGCATGAGCGTTATACTGCATGTAATATTAGGAAAAGAAACTACTATTTCTATTTTGTTGCTCTCATTATTCACCTTCAATCAAATACCAAAATACTAAATTTTGGTTATCGTTATATATTTTAATTAATTAATTTAGTTTTAACTTAAATTCAAGTTTAATTACGTGTAATTATATAACTGAATAATAATATATTTTACTTTAGTTTGGTTTCGATTTGATATAATTACATAATTGAATAGTATTTTTTTTACGAACAAGCAAAAATTTCCTTAAAACATTAAAACACAGCCGGAACAAACCTCTGAATTGTCAAATACAATCTGATTGTGAAACAAAAATAAGCTAAACAAATAGCTGTTTTATTTTCAGATCGCTTAACACCTAGAATATGCAAATTCTTCTATCTAAAAAATATTACAATGACATCATGAGCAATCCAACCTACACCAGTTGTAAAACTAGTAGCATTATAATTGACTTTCACATAAGTATCATTCGTAGCCCAATGTTCAGAATTATGAACATTTTTTTGTTGTAAAAAGGTAAGTTCTTGCAATATCCACCACCGTCCGAGATTTGATGTGAGTTTTACGGATCTCCCAAAATATCATAGAAATTCTTATCAGAAAAATTGCTGAATCCGTAACAGGACAAACAGAAATATCAAAACTGAACATTAACATCCCAAAATATGGGCACATAACAACCTTGATAACAAGGTACTTAACGAGATTTTATCCAAAAATGATTAAATCTTGATTTTATTGAAAAAAACAGATAAAAAGATGATATGGAAGAACGAAGAGGGAAGAGAGAGGAAGGATCGAATAATGAAGAAGTGGCGGGTATGAACCCTAAATTTGAGAGCCGACTCTTAAAACCCTAGTTAAGAGATCTGTTAGACGAATAATATTATTTCACTTCTTGAGTTTCATCTTGAGTTTGATTTCACGTAACCACATAATAATTAAATAAAACTTAGTAGTATTATCAAAAAATAGTAGTAATAGTTGAATTTTATGGTTGAATAATATAATTAGTATTTTAAGCTTCGGGGTAGATGTTTACAAAAAAAAAATTATATACCAAGTTTAAAACGTGTATGAAAAATCGAAAACGGTGTATAATCTATTTTAAGATGATAGTGTTACGCCCAGATTTCTTTCGTACTGCAAGAATAACATTCGTCCTCTTATAAACTCCCTTCGGCTGCCACCTGAAAAGGAAGAGAATGCGAGAGATTGTCCACCCGATTCATGTCGGTTGTGAGAATAAGAATCTGGAAGTTGAGTGGATTTTTGGAAATACAAGAAAGTAGAGAGTGTGAGAGAATGAATGTGTGATTAGTCTTGTCTCACCTTTCTCATGGTATTTATATCCAAATTTTACCATAAATGCTTGTCTGTCCAATTTCCAACGGCAGGGTAGAATAGTGGGCCTCGTCCTTCGGCCCAATGCTCTTAGGAAGTTTGCTGGGCCTTCGGCCCAGTGGTCCAGAAGCTTAATGGGCCTTCGGTCGTTGGGCCTTGTTGGGGGTGGAATAGAGTCCACTGGGGAATCAGGCAAACTATGCTCAAAATCTGAATCACTGCCACTACTAAGGTCATGAGATAAAATACCAAACAACAAACAAGAAACAACATTAGGGTTAAATAAAACCTCCAACTGACTCAATGCCCTAACTCTATTTATCACCTTAACCTATTTATTACACTTAGACTATACCTGATAGTCTAACTCAACTCTATATGAGTCGAACACTCTCGCATAATGATTCACCCAAATACCCTTTTATCCTGACTTGTCTCAGGGACTAGATCTTGTAGCTCTGATACCAACTTGTGACGCCCTCAATCTCGGGGTTAGGAAATGAGGACATACATACCAATAAACTAAGACAATAACAACAAATATAATAAACCCCTATTAAAGAATAACAAGATCTAAACATGATTAAGTTTGAGACAAGATTACAACTACCAACCAGAATAAATATATTACAACCCAAAATATAATTAAATCCAAATTCATTCAATTCCAATATGGAATTGACAGATAACCCATTGTATCAGAACCAACTTAAATAGTCCTTCCAACTAACACGCTTGCTCACACATACAACAGCTACCTGCTCTGGCATCTGGAAACCTAGAACCCGGTAGGGACTGCCAGGAACGCTCTTGCGAGTGGTGCGCCTAAATCTGGCCATCTTCTTGCTTAACTGTCATGGTTAGATCAAAGCAAATAAGTGAGCAAAGAAGCTCAGCAAGTAACTATATAAACAGCTCTATAATGCAAAAATAATATCAATATCAAACTCTGAAGCATTCTACTTTAAATCTCTAGGTGGCAACCTTCTATGATTGGTTAAGTAAAGGTTATGAAGAAGATTTGGGCTTTCAAGAATCAAGGCTCATGATGGAGTGAAAGCCGACATTCATCACAAATCATTAGCAGGGTTTCAATGAGTTGCTCAATTGAAAGGAATCATCTAGTCAAGCTTCGAGAATCAATATAAACATCAATGCAAAATAACAGGGTTCTAGATTCCACAATTTAAACGAAGATACGATTCAATCCATTTCGTTTCATTTCATTTTGGGGAAGCAACTGCTTAAAGAATATAATCATTTCTCTTTTATTAAATAACAAATAACCCTTGATTGGAATACACATCTTAATAAATATAATACGGGTGATCAGCCCGTACCGACCTCCATCTGGTCGTTATGGTACCTATGGCATTATTTCAGCCTTATATCAGACTAGCCCCGCTAGCCTCTTACATGACTAGACTAGTCCCACTAGTCTCTTACGTCTATGTCCAATCCATCAGGAATTCGTTTGAAAAACCTTTGTGTTGGAAGAAGGAAGAGTTGTCTAAATTCATTTTATTATTACCAAAAATTTGAAATCATTTGGACTCATTCAAGTCGAAAATCATTCTTAAGTTCAATTCAAGAATTTAAAGAAATCGAACGAATCATAAGTAAACAAGGATCAATATAAAAAGATCTTGATCAAATGGTCAACAGAGTATACTAGTTCCGAATTAGAATGATTCCAAAGATCAATACAGAACAAGGTTCACGGGTTATTGAAAAATTCAGGTTAATCAAAATAATACGTAAGAAGATTCTTCAAGGTTCTCTTAGGGTTTACGAGATCATAAGATAACAAAGGATATAAGTAAGGTAGTCAGGGTATGAATCAATAAGGTTACTATAAAGGGTCGAACAGGGGTCGATATCAAGTTATCACAAGAAATAATATCAGGGTTTCTCGAAATCAAAAACAGGGTTATCACAATTGCTATAAAGATTCACTACTTTATCGTGACTACAATCCAAAACAGAATCCCTAATTAGCAACTTACTCAACACTCGACGTTTCTCAGAACGTCTAACGATTACCCCATATCGCGATATCACTTAACCTATATTCATATGCAACACACATAGCACATAATCATACATACATCTATACTCTTATATCATTAATTAACCCTACACTTTCTCATATAACCGGTAATCACGTAATCTCATGATTTTATCAATTCATCCTTATCAAAACGTATATATGCTTACCCTTAACTTCTCAAGAATTCGCAATTACATTTAGACATATAACACGTAACATGCAATTTCCATCTCAACATATATATTCTGATTAGCACATCAAAAAAGCTATAATTGATCTTAATTCTACAACCTATAATCTCATTTAACCGAGTTAATCAATCTATTCAAACCGAACTCTCAAAAATCTCGAACCAACCAAGAATCGAACATTAATATTTAAAATCCTTACTTAAGCATATGCAATTTGTCAATCAAAATCAAATAACTAAGATGCATATGTCCTAATTCATAGTTCCCTATAAAACCAAATATCATCCATATTTTATAATCAAAACCTTAACTTAATCGTACATAAATATCAATATATCAATCCATATTCATTCACTTCCCAATTAATTTCCAAACTAACCAATAAACCACTTAACACTAAAACAACTTATAAAAATCAACATGCAAACATTTAACTCGACATGCAAAGCTATTCTCACAAATCCAACTCAATTTCAACCATATACGAATCATTCAAATCGTTTTCTTCAAAAACCGAAACTAAAATTAAGATATTCATACTAAAATTTTACATGCATGCAAGAATACAAATTTAAAAACAGAAATTTGTGTAAATCATCGGACTCATGTTCATTATCGTCCCCGTCGGTTCACCGCAGACGGCGGCAAAGCACGGTGGTGCCCCGTTTCAGGGTTTCCAACCGTAGCTCCACCTTGAACCCATTTTTTTGACACCAAACAAGCATGCAAACAAGATTCATCATCAAAACCATGAGAAACATCAAACCCCCTCTTGATTTTGCAAAAGCCGAACCACACAACCAACTAACCCAACTTGGGATTTTTCAAAAATTCAAATACAATCACATGCATCCACATATATGCATACAAGAAGCAAAACCTCAAATATAAATGAGTTTAGAATAAAAAACGGATGAGAAATGAGAGAGAGATGGAAGAGAGAGAGAGAGAGAGAGAGAGAGAGATTTCGAGAGAGTGAGAGAGACAACCGGGGAGGAAGAAAGAAAAAAGGGGGTGGTGTACACTCAAGGGTAGAATGGTAGTTTAGCAATTAAAATTTTGAATTTATTTTTCTTTCCCATTTACAAATTTATAAATCTCTTTTAATAATAAAACATTCTTATAAAACTAAGAATATACCCAATCCCACTTTTAAAATAAATAGCATAAAATTAGCTCTCCTCCCATATTTTAAAATGAATTTTTAAGCGAATAGATTATTTGTTATGGATTTTACAAATAAACCCCAAATTAATAGAAATAAACTTCATAAAATCATTTTAAAATATTAAATCACCCAAATATATCCAACCATTATTTTTAGAAACTCTCTTGGATTATTATAAAAGTAGAAAAGCAAATCTCACACTTTAATCACATTTCTGTAATTTTATAAAAATGTTTAAAGATCAATAAAACCCTTATAAATCCTTTTTAAAACATTTAAAATTCCATAATTCTCGAATTCAAACATGCACACATCAAATATCATGCAAATACAAATGATCATCAAATATACTTTACATTCACATTCTTAAACACTTTAATCCCTTTTAAATATGGGTTCCGTTCAACTTGACGGTCGGACGACACAGCTTAATCTCTTAGCTGACTTATCAAACTGGAACGAGTTACTTTACGTTCCCAGTTACTATTATACAACAATGACAATTAACCATAAAATCATTTAGTCCTTTATTTATTCACATAATCTCACACTTATAGTACAAAACTATATTTTATTCAATTAATCATATCGCGAAATTCCCAGTCGCTACAAGGACAGTTGTCCCATTTTTGATAATTGTGACTTCATCGTGGCCCTTGAATTCCAACCATTTCAATCGTGACCCTTGATTTTCAAAAAAAAAAAAATTAAATCCGGCCTTTTGGCTCCCAATTAGTTTTTGGCACTCAAAGATTTCCTTGGGGGGGCTATATACCTGAACGGTTTCTTTCTTTCATTTTTTCACCCAAGTTACAAAAAACTCTCAAAGGTACTCTCAAGTCGCATTTGTTCAAGGCAGAGCTTTGTCAAGACGGGTAGCATAAACTCAGTATTCTCAGATCATCCCATACCTCTCCAACAACATCTTGAAATCAGTAAGTGTCTGGTTTTTTCTTTGTTTTAATTTGCATGTTTTTGGGTTTTAAGAGTTTTCATGTCTTATTTCGAAGTTCTTTTATTATTCCTTTATGTTGTGCCTTTCCTTTTTGAAGTCCTTATGCGTTTTGTTGACCCCTGTGTCATCTTTTTTCCTTTTTCTTCTTTTTTGGAGGCCCTAACGGGGTTTAAAGAGGGCATGCAAGGTGTTTTCGGGCAAGAACTCTCTTCGGGGAGATTTTGCCTTAGAAACATCCTTCGGTAGCCGACCCTAGTTGCCTCCATTTTTCGTCCGGTGGGTTTAAAGATGGCCTACAGGGTGTTTAGGGGCAAGAACTTCCTTCGGGAAGATCTTGTCTTAAAACGCCCTTCGGGAGCCGACCCTGGACATTTTATTTTCTTTTTTCGTTCATTCGATTCTGGACATGTACTCGATCCTTTTCTTTGTGTCTTTTATCTGTTTTCTTTGCCCGGGTACATGGACTAACCTGTCTCCTTATTTTCGAATACAGGGACATAAAACAAATGAACACTTTGGCGAGGACCTCAACTTCTCGGCTTGAGCGGACGGGGATGAATCGCCGAAGGGCTGCTAGTCGTTCGGTCAGCTTTTGGATATCCCTGATGCATTTAGGAGCTTCCATGTTGATAAATGCTTCATTTTTCTCCGAATTTGCCTCTATCCCACGGGCACTGACCATGTAGCCCAAAAAATTTCCACTTGCCATGCCAAACGTGCACTTGTTCAGATTTATCCTCATAGTGTTCCTTCGGAGGGTCTCAAAGTATTCTCTCAGATCTTCGGCATGATCTTGGAACCGGGATTTTACGATCATGTCGTCCACGTAAGCCTCCATATTTCGGCTAATCTGCTCCTTCAACACTTTGTTCACCATTCGCTGGAATGTGGCTCCAGCGTTCTTAAGTCCGAAGGGCATTTTAATATAAGCATAAGTCCCCTTCGGAGTTATGAACGCTGTCTTGGGCACATCTTTGTCGTTCATGGCAGTTTGATGATAACCAGAAAAAGCATCAAGGAAACTAAGTACCTGGTATCCGGCCGTGGCGTCTATCAGTTGGTCGATGATGGGTAGGGAATAGTGGTCCTTCAAACAAGGCTTGTTGAGATCCGTGTAGTCCACGCACATCCTCCACTTCCCATTGAATTTCTTAACGACCACCACGTTATCTAACCAGTCATGATACTCAATTTCTTCTATAAACTTAGCCTCCAACAGTTTCTCTACTTCGGCTTCAATGACCTTCTATCGTTCAGCTGCAAAGGTCCTTTTCTTTTGCTTTACTGGTTTAGCCTCGGGCTGCACATTAAGTCAATGCTTAGCCATCTTGGAATCCAAACCAGGCATGTCTTACGGCCCCCAAGCGAACACATCATGGTACTGTTGAATCACTACAATAACCTTTTCCTTCCAATCCTTTTCCATATTCCTCCCAATTCGAACCATTTTGCCTGAATGCCCCGCATACAGTTGGACTTCTTCTACTTCGGAGGCTGGTTGGGCGATCGGACTTGAAAGATCCGCCCCGAATTTCTCCAACTCGATGTTCATGGTTTCTCTGCTTCCACTGGGTTCGGCCTCAGTTCTTTTTCTTTTTCCACTTTCATCTGGCTTTTCGTAGGCCTATCTTTTTCTAGGTCTTCTAGCATGATTATTCGGGCGGTTTTCTGTTCGCCCCTCATCTCTCCTACCCCCTTTTCAGTTGGGAATTTGAGCTTGAGGTGGGGTATAGACTCTATCGCCTCGAAGGTTGACAGGAACGGCCTTCCTAGAATGGAATTATACGTACTCTCAATTCCAACCACGTAGAACTTTACTGGCTTCTCAACAGTGTATGGCAATTTACCCAAAAGAACGGGGAGATTGATCGTACCTTCAAACTGAATCAGGTGTCCTCCGAAGGCGTAAAGAGGTGCTTCGTTGCAGGGCTCTAGTTGTTAGCCCTCCACGTTCATTTTACAATAAGTTTTGTGGAACAGGATATCGGCCGAGCTGTCGGTATCCACAAGCACCTTCCAGATTTTGTTTTGCCCAATAAGAGGATTGATGATAAGGGGGTCTTCATGTGGACGAATGACATCCTCATAATCTTCTGTACTAAAAGTCATGGGCGGTTGGGGATTTGCCTGACCGAACTGATATAGGTTGTACACTTGTCGGGCATACTTCTTCTTCGTTATCTTACTATCTCTGTCCAGCACAATGCCCCCAAATATTGTCTTCACCCCACCCCTTATCTCGTCTCTTCGTTCGGGCTCCTCAGCTTCTATTTCTTCCTGATTATCCTTCGGCCCCGGTCTGTCCCTCAGATCTCGAACGAACTGATTGAGTTCTCCTTATTTGATCATCTGTTCGATAAACTTCTTGAGATGGTAGCATTCATCAGTATTGTGCCCCTTATCTCTGTGATAGTCACAGTACTTGTCGGGGTTCTTCTTGTGGTTTGGGACTTTCATTTTGGCCGGTCGAACGAATCCAGGCTTTCCCTTGATTTCATGGAAAATCTTGGAGATTGGTGCATTCAAAGGGATGAATACAACCGAATCTCTATCTCGGCGCCGTTCGGCCTCACGGTCGGTTTCCTTTTTTCCTTCTTTCCCTTCGGTCATTCCCAGATCTTGAGCTATCGTATCTTTCTGCTCGCTTCGATCGGTCATCCCTTCGGGAATCTTTGTAACCCCCAATATTTTCCATCTTCCTCCGAATGTTCTCACCCCTCACATATATATCATTTAGGGATTTGGGGGGAAAATCGTAAAGAGAGGAACATAGCTTTTTACCTTCATAGGGGTCCAGCCCCGCCGTAAGGAAACCCATAGCCTTGACTTTATCCAGATTTGTGACAATTCCAGCTTCCTCCTTGAACCGAGCCAAATAATCCTCCAATTCCTCGTTCGCCCTCTACCTGCAGTAGACCAGGGCCTCAGTATCCTTCGCCTTCCGACACAGGTGTGAGTATTACTTCAAGAACTTTCTCTTCAACTTCTCATATTATTCGATGGACCTAGGTTTTAGGGACTTATACCACATCGAAGCCGATCCCTTCAAGTAGGTCTTGAACATTTTGCAGAGCATGATGTCATTGGGCCCCATCCCAATCATCAGCAATTCATACTTTTCACAGTTGTCCTTCGGATCACCCTTTTCATTGAACTCAATCATCTTTGGGAAATGCCTCTACTCGCCCGGGGGAGGTCGGTACTGCTCGATCTCTTCCGTCACAATCGGTTCTCGATCCACCCTTCTGTCACAGAACATGACCTTTTCCAGGCGAGTTAATCTGATTCGAGACCCATCAAGTTCTTCGTCTAAATCAGATGAAAAGTGTTGCTTTGTCCGCTTCTTTCTGGGTGTGAATCAGAGTCATACTCGTCTTCTTCGTCATACCCCCTTCGTTTTCTCCTTGGCTTGGTCGTTTTCTCCGGCTCATCAGCCTGCAGTGCTTCGCGCAGTGTTTTCTCCTGTAGCTCAATTTCTTCTCTCTGGAGCTGCAGGGCTTTCAGTCGCAACACATCGGTCTCTCTTTGGTTCGCTCGGGCCTCCGCTTTTTTCTCAGCTTGGTCATCTTTCGCTTTGCCCTCCTCCGCAGCTAACTTTTCTACACGGATCTTGAGAAACAAAACTTCTTCTTCGGGAGTTAACTTAATGACTCCATCGGCATCCACCAAGGAAGACGTCTGTCCCCCGTCATGAGGAGTGAAACCAGGCGGTGGTGAGTGTTCAAGAGTTGTGTTTGTCATTTTCTCGGTGTCTCATTTGCGATTCTTGTGTTCCCGCAGACTGCGCCAAATGTTACGCCCAGATTTCCTTCGTACTGCAAGAACAACCTTCATCCTCTTATAAACTACATTCGGCTGCTACCTGAAAAGGAAGTGAATGCGACGGATTGTCCACTCGATTCATCTCCTGTGTGAGAATAAGAATCTGGAAGTAGAGTAGATTTTTGGAAATACAAGAAAGTAGAGAGTGTGAGAGAATGAATGTGTGATTAGTCTTGTCTCACTATTCTCATGATATTTATATCCAAATTTTACCATAAATGCTAGTCTGTTATCTTTGTAATAAAGGCAAGCGTCATAGGAGTGAAAAAAGGGGGGTGCGTTAAGATTCTTTGTCCAATTCCCAATGGCAGGTGATTCAGAAACTTAATGGGCTTTCGGTTGTTGGGTCTTGTTGGGCCGATGGCTAACAGATAATATATAATATTTTCGACTGATTAGAACAATATAAAGTTTGAAACTCTACCGTAATTAAAATTATCATGTATATATTTAAAATCATACATAATTATTTGTGACTTTCTTAAAGCGTGTGTATCAAATAGTCTGACAAATTACAATATACAATGTTCCATAAAATATAAGATTCTATTGTTGAGCTCAAAAAAGAAAATAGAACGCGCAAAAACAGAACACGGGACATAATTTGTTTCCATGAAATTATTTATAGTGTAAAGATTTTGTTCTTAGCTAAGAGACATGATTTGTTTCCCAACAATTCTATAAATGGTAAGTTACAAAAATTATTATTTTTATTCCGTTCATATTAAATAACAAATTTATAATTACTTGTTACTCCCTCTGTTTTTATTTATATGACGTTTGACTTGTGTGCACACACTTCTAAGTGCTTTGACCACATAGATAAAATAATATTTTTAAAACTTTCTTTTTGTAAATTAAAGTTTTAGTTTTATATTTTTATTCACAAAAAGAAAAAAATTGAAAATAATTATTCTAACTATGCGGTCAAAGCACTTAGAAGTGTGTGCACAAAAGTCAAACGTCATATACAGAAGAGTATTAATCGGTAATTTCCATTAGTGTATTTTCATTTTTTTGTGTTACGGATTGTAAGATCGAACCTGACATTATTTGTATTTGTGTATTAGTTGGTGGTCTAACTCAAAATGAATGTTTTCATTACTCCATCGGAAAATACATGAAATTACACAATTTATATTATAAACAATTAGATTTCAAATAATGTACTAATTAATAAAATAATCTTCAACAACAACCAAATAAGCTTTGAATACATAATTCATAAAAATAAACAAGCGGAAATATTAAAAAAAAACAAGTAAAATTTAAAATCATATATTATTTATATTTATTATAATTTGAATGATATATTTGTAATATTATAATTTTAAATATTTTTTGAATAATTAGCTATATTTGTTGTCAGAAATTTCGGGTGAGAGAAAATTGAACTCAAAATATAGCACTGAAAACAATAAGCTCTTATCACTTTAGCTAGCTATCTCATCATGGTAACAATAAAAACATTATCTATTTTAAAATATTATATATTTATTAATCTATTTCATATACGGTGTACTTTCATTTTCATTCTGTTTCAAAAAATTAAATCTAACATTAAGGATTTGTAACTTTTTGTATTCGTGTATTAAATATTCGCATCCAAAATTTTAAGAATTACGTATCGGTAATTTTGCGTGTGCTTAAGCAGTGGTGTGAGCACGGTTGGATAATTCAAATAGTTACGAGTTTATCATAAATTGTCTCACATCTTGGTTTCGATCCTCGCACATTTCCAAAAATTTCCCAAACATATACCAATTTGTAAGTGTAAATACACTATATATTTTACCCATAGGCTATAAGGATGGCAACCTACCTCTATCATGAAATATTACAGGATGGCAATCACCAATTTTACTACTCCCTCTGTCCCATTCATTTCTCTACACTTTCTTTTTTGGGGTGTCCTATTCAATTCTATACATTTCAAAATTTATCAAAAATAGTAAAAATTTTATAATATAAAAATTAACTACACCCACTCATATTCACTATTTTCTTCCACTACACTAACTTTATACATTAAATATTGATTGACCCCACCACTTTACCCACTTTTCTTACTTTTTCTCTCAACATTCCATTTTTTCTTAATCTGGGTGCCCAAATCAAATGTATACTTCTCAATGGAACGGAGGGATAAGATAGTATACGGACCGAATCAGATCCACAGTACGAGGTTGCGTAGAAACCAATCATTGACACGTGGCAGTTGTGGCCCAGGCCCAGAATGTATGTAGTTATAGTAATACCTTCACCTACACGACTGTAATTCTATTGCATTAGTTCTGGTGTCTCTATCCAACCATCCTAAATAAATTATTGGTATGTTTATTTTATTATTGTTGTGCATTCTTTTTTAATTCTCTCATCTTCTTCTACACTATTTCCTGGTGTTGCTTATATATTGTTGAAGCTTTTGCATAACAGATATGGCGTCCAAGTTGGTGCTGATCATCGTGTTCGTTTTCGATGTTATTGCTTTTGGCTTGGCTGTTGCTGCTGAGCAACGCAGAAGCACTGTATGTCTTCTGTCTTTTTATTCATTCTCCTCCTTATTTGTTTTAGTTTGGTCAAAAATATTTAGTAGTCTAATAGATTAAGCAGCGGAACAAGGATTCTGAAACAGTCGGGGCTAAAAATTTATCGCTAATTTTTGAGGCCGAATGGAATTTTCGGCTAAATTTCAACAACTTGTGTTTGTCAAGGAACCAGTTACTCTAAAACCTTAAGGTGCTAGAGAATAGCCCTTTTCAGGATCTTATATTATTCTAACAGGGATGTCAGAGCTTTACCATAGGATAGTTCAAACAGGAATTGCTCCAGTTGAGGGTGAATGTGTTCTGCAATTGTTGTGTTGGTGAGGATGTATATGTACTTGTGATCTATCTGTATACATGTAAAAACTAACAATACAGGAATAACAGGATGCACATGTTCCTTATTTCCTCGAATTTTGATACTAATTTTTTTGCCCGATATTCAGGAAATTGTTTTATGCATTATGCAGCCTTAAATTTAGATTGTCTTGTGTTCGTGTGTCCTAAAATATCGTGTCTTGGTCCGAGAGGATGATCAGCCACACTGGGACTGAGACAGGCCCAGACTCCGACCGATAATCCTTTGTTATAATGAGTATCCAGTATATTGTTTTATGTGTTATGTATTGGTTTGTATTCACAATTTAAATATTTAATTCATGAACAAGGTGTTTTGATCACTTTGTGGTTATTGTGGAATTATGTAACTGATCCGAGGGGTGGTCCTGGCTATAGACGAAGGATTCTTTCTCTTAGGGCTCCCCACACTTAAATGCCCCCTAATTTTCAAATAGTCTATATGTACGATAAGTCCCATTATCTGATTTCAACTAGAGTCTCTAAAATCTCAGGCCGGCCCCTATATCGATCCCTCTTAATAGGAATTGTTTTCCCATGGAACGGAATTGCTATCCCTCTTAATTTTCATCTTTAGGCATTGTTTTCTTTCACTGCAGGCGACAACGACCAAGGATGCAGATCAGAACTACAATTATTGTGTCTATGACTCTGACATTTCAACCGGATTTGGTGTTGGTGCTTTCTTGTTCCTCATGGCTAGTCAAGCAATCATAATGGTAGCAAGCCGTTGTTTCTGTTGTGGGAAGGCTTCACGTCCTGGTGGCTCTCGGGTTTCTGCACTTCTACTTTTCATATTCTGCTGGTATGCTTCACATTACTGCCCACTTTTTATTTTCAATACTTGGACAATTGACACTTAATCTGACTTAATCTGTACACCTGACATATTGAAAATTATACATTTGAACTTACTCAGGATGGCCTTCATTATAGCCGAGGCATGCTTGTTGGCTGGTTCAGTAAGAAATGCCTATCACACCAAATACATCACAATTTTTAGCGAAGATCCTCCATCTTGCCAGACCGTAAGAAAGGGCGTCTTTGCAGCTGGTGCAGCGTTCACTTTCTTCACTTGCATACTATCTGAGTTCTACTACGTCTTCTACTCAAAGTCGCGAGAAAGCTTTGCACCGTATGGTGGAGAAGCTGGTGTAGGACTCGGAACCCACAAGTGAGGCATGTCACTGGTGCTAAATGTCTCCTTGAATGAATACTCAGACTATTTGAATTGAGAATTTTATAGTTAGAAAAATTAGTGTAGTGAACATTTGTTCTCTCAGACTACTTGTGAGTTGTGAGAAATATTTAGCATGTGAAGAAATAAGAAAAAGACTGGCTTTTGTTCTACACTTCAGTCCAGTTTAAGTGCCCTGTTACATGTTCACTTATGAATATGATAGCATAGCATTAGTATAACACTAGCATCAGAAAATAAAAAGTTATTTTTTTTTCTGGATATAAGGGTTTTTCTTATTTTTTTTTTCTATGCAAATGAGTCTACAAAGGCTTTTCTTATAATAAAAAAATACAAGATTTTATAAATTCCAAAAATCGGTGTGAATATATTTGTGATTCATGAAATGTTTTAAACTAGAACCAAAAGTCAAAAGACTTTAAAATCTTCAAATCCAATATTTACACGATATTTGAACAATTTTTGAGATCACTAGCATTTTTGGAATTCACCGGCCTTTTCCGAAATTTAAAATACGATAATAAACCTTTGCAAAAAATTTAATATTCCGTCTTTCTCCTATTCAAAAAGTCAAAAATACACTAGAAGAAACAATTTATGGGTTCAAAACATTTTCCCGAAATTCACAAATACAAATATAAACCTTCACATAAAATTCAACATACCATTTTTTCCTCTGCAAAAAGTCAAAATACACTAATAAATACTACCTCCTTCCTAAAATACAAGTTCATTTGACTTTTTACGTGTATTTTAAAGTAAATAAAAAGAATAGCTCCATAAATCATTTTTCAAATTTTATTTTTTCTGAATAAAAAGTATATATATTAAATTTTAATTCAAATAAAGAAATTTTAGAAAAAAGTGTGCGGATATTTGACTTTTGTATATCTTAAACTACATCTAAAAAAAAGTTAAGACTTTATTTTGGGACGGAGAAAATAATGTTCAAGATTATCCTTCCACAAAAAGTTAATATTCCGAATCCACAACCTAAATGGGCCTAAAATAAGAAGACAAAATTAAGCCTAGCCCATTAAAGTAATTGGGCCTAAAACCTACTCTCTACAAGTCCAAACCATTAATCCACGCCCAATCTCACACCCCCCTCCTTTCTTTCTCTAAACCCTAGCATCTCTCTTAAACCCTAATCTCTCTCTCTCTCTCAATTCAGAAAGATGAAGAAGATAGGCAAGAAAAGAAAGCACGCAGAAACAATCCCAGAGCCAAAAAAAGAGCTTGTAGCTGAAGAAAGACCCAAAAGAACACTTCTTGGTTGGAAAGACAAGCCTGTTGTTAATGAAAATGAAGCTGATGTACCCACTTTTAGAAACAAGGAGAAGGTCCTTATCACTTCTTCTCGTCGCATCAATTATAGGTACTGGTTATTCGTTTATCGAGTATTCATTTATCGAGGTTAAAAATACTGTCTTTGGTATGTTTGGACCGAGAAAAATTATTAGTTTATCGAGTATTTTGTTTGTCGAGGTTAAAAATGCTGTCTTTGTTATATTGGGACCGGGAAATTTGTTAATTTATCGAGATTATTCATTTATCGGGTTTTTAACTGTCTTTGTTATGTTAGGACGGAGACAAATTATTAGTTTATCGAGATTATTCATTTATCGGAATTTGTTTGTCGAGGTTAAAAGTGTGATCTTTTTTATGTTAGGAATGTGAGATTATTCATTTGTTGGGTATTTATTTGTTTGAGGTGAAAATAACAGTCTTTGTAATGTTGGGACTTGGGGAAAGTTTTAATTTATCGAGATTATTTGTTTATTGAGGTTCTAAAATGTTGTGTTTGTGTGAAGTTTGAGTTGATTTGGGTTTGCTGTGATTGTGATGTTTAGGTATAGGCATTTGATGTTGAATTTGGTGTCACTTTTGCCACATTGTAAGAAAGATAGCAAAGTTGAATCGAAGGAGACTAAAGGGGCTACTTTGAATGAGCTTGTTGAGCTCAGAAGCTGTTCGTCTTGTCTCTTTTTTGAGGTCAGTTCTTAGATTTTGATTTTTTTTATTCATTTTGTTTATATGTTAAGTAGAAAACCGTAACCGTATAGGACCTGCATTGAGGTGTTTGATAATATTTACATCGCTTGAGCTGAAATAGGTTATGTTGAACATATTTTAGTAATTCTTATATCCGTGTGAAATTGTAATGTTTTCAAATACGAATGTGGACCAAAACCTGAAATCGTGACTTATGCCTATATTGTTTTACTTATGTTCACTTTATCATCAGTGTCGGAAACACAAGGATCTTTATCTCTGGATGGCAAAGTCTCCGGGTGGTCCATCTATCAAGTTCTTGGTTAATGCAGGTGATATTTTGTTTTACCCTAGCCTGAATTCGTAACCTTTTTTTGGATGGCGTTAGCACCCGTTGGATGCTTGTTTATATTATTTAATTTAATACCGGATTATTGAAATTTATGCTTTTCTCAAGTTCATACTATGGAAGAACTAAAGCTTACTGGAAATCATCTCAATGGATCACGCCCTCTTCTGTCCTTTACAACAAATTTTGATAAAGATGCTCACTGGAAACTCATAAAAGAAATGATCACACAGGTACTGTGTAGTTTGTTTCCCATACTAATAGACTTAGTGCATTGTGTTGGGTTACAGTATGGTTACTTTGTTTCGTGAGCCTTCAATAGATTTCTTCTCCAATATTAATTTTAAAGGATAATGGTGTTACGAATAATTCATTCACCAGTTGTGGGATCCTGTGCTCTTGAAGTATAAATGAACAGAACTTGTAGCTGTAACATTATGAGAATGTTTTTATTTCTGTAATAAGTTATAATAACAGAACTGGATAAATTATCTGAAATATTGTTAGTGAATGCACTAGATGGGTGGAGACAAAAAGTATATTTGTATTACCTGGCTATAGAGACTTTCACCAAGCTATACTGTATTTTTTTTATATCTCTGTCTGTTTTTTCAGATATTTGGAACTCCCAAGGATCACAGGAAACAAAAGCCGTACTATGACCATGTATTTGTTTTCTCAATTATTGATGGCCACATTTGGTTCCGAAATTATCAGGTTGGTACTAAACGAAAGTTGCAAAATGCAATATTACAGATACAATTTTGAACCGGAGTCTAGTTATATTTTTCCACGTGACCAACACATTGTGTATTTCTAGTTGATGAGTCAGTAGACTCACTCATCATATGTTTAAAGGAATATCTGCTTTGTCCTAAACAAGCCTATCAGGAATTAGTGGTAAAGTTTGTTGCATCAGTAGACCATGTTGGAGCTTAGAAGTCTATTACTGGTGCATTTGTGTTCTTATCTACCTTTGCATTCATATTGTATGCCTGGGTATTGACCCCTTGCAGCTCCTTTATATTGTGTAATCTACTCGAAGGAATAAGATTGTATGAATAAGTAGCTTTAAAATGGTTTATATATCGTTTGCACCTTCAAAGTTTTGAGAACTGCAGCATTGTGCTTTTTTTAGCTCCTAGCTAGTAATTTGGTATTTATTGCATGTAAGACTTAGCAAGCTCATGTAAGGTTCCGACTGTTCAGTAGCCTATTCTGAGGTAATTCATCAATAAAGTCCAACAATCAAAAAATCTGTGCTCTCATTTCTTTACACTCCTACTTCTTACAATCCTTCACTTCCAACTTTAATTTTGTTTGCATTTCATCCTTCCGTTCCTTCCAACCAAACAGAGCTTGAGTCTGCATGTGTTGAGCACAGAAATATCAGCAAAATGTTTTAGCACACAAATACTTGATGCTACGAAGTTATTTCTCAATTCGTTAATATTTATTTATTAAATGGTTCAGTTACATATACATTTTTTCTATCTTTGTATTAGATTTCCTGCCCTCATACTGGAGCAGATAAAATAGACCGAGGAGGGCTAGAGAAGATGACCCTTATTGAGGTATGGGACACACTGCAGCAGCACACACATTAAGAGTCTTGCAATTAATC
Organism: Apium graveolens; assembly: GCF_009905375.1. Taxonomy (NCBI): domain Eukaryota; kingdom Viridiplantae; phylum Streptophyta; class Magnoliopsida; order Apiales; family Apiaceae; genus Apium; species Apium graveolens. Next base: position 5,217,124 of record NC_133648.1, on the reverse strand, counting down.
ATGCAAATTTATGCCATATATATTTTATACGTGAACAGGTTGGTCCAAGATTTTGTTTGAATCCGATCAAGATATTTGGTGGAAGTTTTGGAGGCCCGACACTGTACGAAAATCCATTGTATATTTCACCAAACCAGGTTAGAATAGGCCACTTTTCCAACTTTTCTGTATTTCTAGCTCTTTGGAACAGTTCATAAGGGTTTGCAAACCAGATTTTCTATTACTTTAGTATTATTAATGTGTGTGTGTGCACACGTTTAATGTCATTGACTGTAGCTTATAACCAAAATCACATTACTAAAAATAAAGAAGAATGTGCTTCCGAGTGATCTATTGTCCTTGTTTCACTTACACAGTGCAGTATCATTCCAACATTTGATACTGACCGCATCTGCCTTGTCTTTTGTCTCAGATTCGTGCTTTAGAGAAAAAGAAGAAGTCTGGAAAGTTTGCAAAGAAAGTCAAAGCTAAGACAAGGAGGAGGATGCATGAGATGTCGAATCCATTGGAGCAAGATGAATTTGCGGACATGTGGAAGGAATGAGGTTGTGCTGGAGCAAGGATACAGTTTTACACCATCAAGTTTTAAGTTGTCTTCTGAGATCAGTGGAGCTCTGTGTAATCGGAATTTTGACAAGTGTTGTTTACATTTTTTTAGTTTGCCTTGTATCTACTACATCTGTTGTTGAATAAGTATTGAATTTTATATTGGCTAGTGTTTGAATCGCCTTACCATTGCTCACACTTTGCTGACTCTCTGCAACAATCTGTAATGTCTCTTTGTGCAATATCCTCCAGTTACACGTCGTCCTCGTGACATGATATGCTCAAGATAAATTGCTAATAATATTAAGGCGTGCTCTATGGGGTGCACGACATTGTACATATAATTATGCTGACCTACAGAATAACAATATAGGCTACAATGTCGGGGGAGCAAACCTCGGATCGGTTCGGTTTTTAGATAAAACCGGAATCGGAAATCTTCGGTTTTTAAAATTAAAAACCGCAAACGTAACCGCAACCGAACCATCTGATTGGTTTCGGTTTTAAAAACTCCGGATCGGTTTATATCGATTCGATTTCGGTCGGTTAAAAAAATGTATTGCATAATGTCTAGGCATTGTGTAAATTTTGAGTTAACCACTGAGTTGGTAGCTTTATCAGTATGATTAGCTGTTGCTAATGCCTTGTTTAGGATAATGAGGTTACTAGATTATCTCTGTTGCCTATCTTGTCCGGTTGTTTAAGCCCTACAAATTTCTGTTACTTGCTGACCTTCGTGCTTGGGAAGGTAATAGAAATTTTTATTGTTCAGGGTTTTTTTGGTATGCTTTTGGTATGCTTGGCTTGTTTAGATTCAAACTAATGTATTATTGCAAATCTTAGGTACAGAGAACCCCTTTACAGAAGTACCAAAAACAAGAAGAGCACAAACTGAAATGAACCAGCTGAAAGTGATCAGCACCGAGGTCCCCATTCATTCCAGTTGGTTTGGCTTCCGACGCGAGGAATGCTGTTAACCCTGGAGTACACATCAAGCTTGAAGTTGGAACCACACACTACTCCTTCACTATCAACCCTCGGCATTGCCCTCATCTTGTGCAGTGGGTGCTCGAAATTCATCAGCCCTCCCTCGCTGTGGAACATACACCCTTTTGGAAATGGTGCAAATGATTTTGCACATCCTGCTTTTATCACCTCCAAATCATCCGATATCACTACAGATCCATCAGCTGCTATTCCCCAATATAGCTTAACTCCGCCATCTGATCCCTAAAGTTAAAAGATCGCAGAATATCAGTAACTTTGTGATCAACATTCATATCAGGTAATTACTACTCCCTCAGTCCTACCCAATTGTTATCGTTTCTGAGAGAGTGTCTGACACCCATTTTAAGATGAATATAAAGTATTGTTTTGTAACTTCTTTTTTAAATTTTCTTTTTCTGAATAAAATTAGAATGTTAGTTCTTCTGCAAACTTACCAATGCAGTAAAAACTTTCCCAGCTTTACTGTCATAGACAACAAAGGCAAAACTTCCTTCCAGGTCTTTGATAACCTGATCAGCCGGGTAAGGACCTCTGTCGCGAAGCGTCCTGTAAGCTTCTATCACAAACATGGCCTCATTGGCTCCCTTAGCCAGCCCATATTGCTTAAGTTGAGAGCACAGGTTGTTCAAGCTTCCCAAGAAAAGGCAGTAAATATCATCAAATCCACAGAACAACCTGTAAACAAACAAACTTATAAATAACACACAAATGCCAAAAAGCCTGTATTTGTCCTAACAAATCTCTGGTTGAGCGAGAATCGAATCCAGAGCCTAGGAAGACAAGGGATAAAGAAAGCTGGTTTAGTCGAAAACATCGAAAAATTACCTCTGATGAAGGAGAGTGGTAGCATGATCAGGCTTAACATAAGCCAGAACAGCAGACTGATCAAAAGTCATGGAGCAAGTGTTGTCAGGATGAGCAGAAAGAAACTCTTGGAGGGTCTCCTCAGGGAGCTTAGGCTGTTCAGAGCCTTTCTTATGAGAAGCAGGGCTGTTCAGCTCCTCAGGAGGATGAGCAAATGCCTTATGAAATATAGCCAACATGGTAATTTTTTCACTAAATTTTCTCTAACAAAAACAACAATGTATGTTTTGTGTAACACTTGAGAGACGTTCAAATAAGTAGATAATGTAGGAAGCAAGAAGAGATAAAAACCCTATTTATAATGGTGAAAATTGGGTGTGGGGCCCAGAGTTAGAATATTCAAAACTGGTGATGGTAGCATGGGTAGTTTTATCTTTTATTCAGAGCTATGCATGTAAGCCTAGATGATGATTACAAAATGGATAAGATAACGATTCTTTGCAGTTTGAATTTTCCTATGATTATGTCTTCTAGATTCTTGGCTTTAGGTTAATAAACACCTCTAGAATAATCAATGAATAATATACCGTGCTAAAAAAAGGGTGAATGACAAATTTAACCTATTTTTACACAAAATTAATAAAAATCATCAATTTCTGAAAAGTTTGTCAACTTTAACCGATGGGATACCCAATTGTTAGTGGAGTATTCACTCTATACGATATACTCAACTGATAATCACATATATAAAATACCCAACTAGCAGTGGAGTATCTTATACATATTGGGATACCCAACTGACAGTGAAGTATTCAATTGGCTGAAATTGATTTCACCACTTTTTTCCAAATGACTATTTTTGTTAAATTTTTTCAAAAAATGACTATTTTTGTCATTTTTTCGCTAAAAAATTAGGAAAATGTTATTTTCGAATCTAATTTTTTATTTTCAGAACTGATAATTTTGAAAAGATAAAATTATTCTTACATAATTTTTTTTATTTGCTATTATTGTGTAAGCAATGGCATATTTGTTTTGAAAAATGTTATTTTCAGATCAATTTTTTTATTTCTGGAATTGGAAAATTTGAAAAGACGGAATTTTCTTTACATTATTTTTCTTTATTTGTTGTTATTATGTATGCAGGAGGCGAATTTGTCTTTTTAAGTTTTGATTTCTTTGAAAATAAAAAAAATTGATTTGAAAATATCATTTTTTTCATAAATTATTACGACTGATAATTATAAATTAAATCAACCATATTCGATAAATCTCACTCGAAAAATAAAATTAAAAAATTAGTCCGATTTCACATTCAATTATATGTATATGAGTTTGTAAACAGGGAGCACAAAATGAACTTTGAATTATATACTAATAGTTAATTTTAAATATTTGTACTCCCTCCGTCACTTTATACATTTTCTATATTGATTTAGGACACTATTCATGCTAATCGATTAAATATTAATTTACGTCTACTCTATAACATCAAATATAGTCATGAGTGATTTCGTTGGATTCGTATTTATAAGTACTTTAATATAATGAAGTTTTTATATTTAATACTATTACGAAATTAAAAATATTAACAATTATTGGCAAACATGTCCAACACAAAAAGGAAACGTTTTTAGAGACGGAAAAAATAACCGTTAAATTCTATTTTTAGTAAAACGATTCTTGTGCACGGCGATGAGGACAAATCGAAGAGAGAAACAACAATGAATCTGATCAACTATTTTTTGCTACCTAACACCAGCCATGGTATTATAGCAAGAGCCCATTGGAAGACAAAGTTATGTAAATTAACTGTGGGTGAAGCCCACAGATAAGTATAGAACAACTGCCTCAAGTCCACAATACCAATTTCATATCCAATTGTTTTGAAATGTTTTAGATAATATAGTTTTACAATTTTTTTGCTAAAATACTAGTAGTATATTTCATAAATATTTACAAAAAATACGTTTCGTAAGTTTGGAATGATTTTGCAATCACGTCTTAATTTTAATTTTAAAAAATATTTACGAAAATACATTATACAAATTTGTAACTATAATTTATAACTGAAAATGCAACGTATAATATAACTCCAAATGCAATTTAAAGCAGGGACGAGGCCCCAAATTTGTCATAATATAAAAATTTTATTAGACAAATTTTAAAAAATTCCATTCCATCCATATATATGACCCTATAAATCAAATTTTAATTAATTAGAATTTTGAATTTTCTTATTAATATTCAAATATAAAAATAAATAATTTAATTGCATATATATACACATTATACTATTATTAAAAAACAGATTATGAAATGTGGTATATCGCAAAGATAAACGTCGAAATGTTTTTTTTAAAAGTTAAGAATCTTATGATTTTCTTATCGACTCACTTCTTCATTTTTTTACAACAGAACTAGTCTTCTCTTTTATTATTGATTTTTTTAATTAATTTTAACCCACTCAAATTGTTGATTTAAATTTCATTTTCTAGGTAATATTCTTACTTGTTTTTAAATAGCTTATTCACTTCTTAACTAGAAAAATATTTAGTTTTTGAGTTATTACTCAAATGTTGTTTACTACTATCCAAAAAACAACTTAATAATTCTACGTGTACGTGTGTTATTGCTGATTAAAGGCTATGATTTTGAATTATTTGAAATTTTAATACTGACTCAATTATAGACGGGTTTCGTAATTTGAAGAAGGTAAAGCTGTAATATAAAATTTTTACTAGTATTTATATATTTTTTTTGAAACTTACTAGTATTTTTATATTTATTTTATTGAATAATTTTTTGTGTCGATGAATTTTTTTTTGCCCCCTTATTGGCAATGGCCGGCTTTGTCCCTGATCTAAAACAATTACACAATTCAAAATAAATGCAGCATATTATGCAATATCGTAATTTTGTAAATATTTACAGAATAAATTAGTATTTTTACAAATCTTTCGAGTAGTTGGTAAAACTATAAATAATTTTATAAAAAATGTATTTTTCATAAATTTCCTAATAACTTTTCATAATTCTTATTTCATACAAATACGTTGTTTTTGATAAAATTTTCTAATACTTTTTCAAATTTCTTATTTTATACAAACAAAAATTTACTGCATTCTTATATTGAAATAAACTTTTCACTCTAGTTCAAAATCGGGACTGAAGTAGTACATTTGTTTAGTTTGTACGAGTCACGAGGAAATCCCAAAGCTTGGAAGTATGGGCTTTGAAGTAAGCTATTCTTGCGGACAAATCGTTTATAATCAAATGGCATTTTACAAAAATTGTTGTTACGCCCAAATTCTTGCGGACATAAAAATATTATTCGATCATTTAAAAACAGTTTTTGGTTATGACATGAAAGTAAAGAAAATGTTAGAGTTTGTTTCCCGATTCATCTCCAATATAAAAATCAGAGTAATCTGAGTGTAGAAGTAGCTTTGAGAATATAAGAAAGTAGGAGAATTTTAGTGTGTAGAAAATTGTGTGTATTTCTTACATTTTTTGGGTACTTATACTTAAACCTGTAGTTAATATTCGTCCGTTATGCGAATAATCCGGACAAACGTTGGAGGAGATAGAGATAATTGTGGGTAGTCGTTTCAATTCTGTGTTACAAACAATTGGTTGAAATCGAAGTGGGCCTTCGGCCCAATAGTCCTAAAGATCGACGGGTCTTTATTCATTGGGTTTGATTAGGCCTATAACTAACAATCGCAAAACATGTTAGTTGCAGATGAAAATTTTAATTATCGTTTATTTACGATTTGAATGTGGTTTCAAAATTTTAAAAATCGTAAGATCACAATCGCAAATTGCATTGTTTGAATATTAACCGATCAAGTAACCCGAACTTAAATTTTGTAATGTTATAATTTTTTATTATTAATATTTTATATCTAGTGATTAAATCGTAAACTGAATTGCAATAATCATAAATTCGCAAACGTATTTGAAACAGTTAATTATAACTGTAATCATAAATATAATACGTTGAATATTAAAGCAATCAGCTAAGTGTACCATTTAGCTTTACAACATTTTAATTTCTATAAAAAAAAACATAACTTCTAAATGCAATAAAAAATTGCTTAACGCAGTAATATGTAATTACTATAATAGCCTTCCTCATTTTCTGCGTAACATGACTCATTTTCTGTGCGACATGAATAACTGTTCATATTTAATGTTAGACACTTCCTGTTCTGGGTGAATGTCGGATAAACGAATACATACATTATTGCCTCGCTAATTTCTTTGTTTTATAATTTTTTTTGTTCTATTAAATTTATTAGGATTTTGTTATTTGTAATTGTTATTCTCAAGTATTGGAAGTTGTAAAATTAAATTTTTATTATCTAAAAGTTAGGGAGTTTCTAAATTGATTCAAAATAATTTACATAAATTATTAGTTGAAAAAGTATTATTGTTTATAAAAAAAAGTTTTCAATAACCTTAATAAAATCTTGAATATTAAGTTCATAATAAATATAAATAATGCAAGATAAATAGTGCTAGATGTACCAAATTGGTACCAAAATTATTTTTATTTGTGCCTTAATAATTTAAAATAATTTTAATGATGAAATTTATGTGAATGCATATGTTCACTATTATTAATTGTATTGTAACCAATCTAATCATGACGTATAATATTTGAGATCCGTTTTGGTATCAATTTAGGATTAGGATTTTTAGTATTTTTCCAATTCATAGTACTATTATGGGTATTTATTTTTAGGATTGTCAAACAAATCCGAAAATTTTGATATTCGTCTGAAATATCTGCATTCGTATTCGAAATAAAATTGATCTAATATGTATTTCAAATAAAACGGATATTATACATATTAAAATATTATAACTAAAAAGTGTTTCATATAAATAAAAATTTAAAATCAAAATATTATAAATTCATCATATGAGTAGTACTTGAGTTTTGGTAACTTTCCATAAACGGCTGTTAAAAAAACTTTCTATAAACTTTTAAGTTTTTATATAGTTTAAAAATGTCGGCGTATATTTTTATGTTAATATTTTAATATGGGATTATTTATCTCTAAATTGAAAAAAAATATTAATGAATAATTTGTGAGATAAATTTGAAATATGTAAATATGTAAAATACTAAAAAAAAACGCCTGTATTAAAATGTGCACATACTATATTTTTCAGCAACTAACCATTATTAACACTAAATTACGTTTAACACAGGGGAAGCTTAGCATTTAATATGTATAGGGTCTCAAGAGTAATTTCAGATTACTACACAGATCAAATTTTTACTGCATTTAGCACCAAAAAAAAAAATTTATCGTAATTTTGCTCTTAGCTCTTTAACACGAAATTTGAAATATTTTATTATTAACTCTCAACCTAATCCAGAGCTAAAATAATTTTCGATCACATAGCGGACCTTTACTATTACTTGCAGTTTTTTTGGCTCTTAGCTCTATAATACGAAATTTAAAATATTTTATTATTAACTCTCAAGCTCATCCAGAGCTAAAATAATTTTCGATCAAATAGCGGACCTTTACTATTACTTGCTGTTTTTTTTACTGTGGCCCTCTAGCTCTTGATGTTCTTGCTAAGGAGAAACTATTAATTTTGAAGCGAATGTTTAATTATATGTGCCCGTGGGTTAGTATTAGGTATCCTAAATATTTTTTTCAAATTTTTTTATCAAAATACATGACTGATACATGATTGATTTTAGTTTGTGGGCGCGTATTAATTTACATGGGGTCCCATATTATTATTAGGAAGGTCGCCAATTATTCATGTGAAAATTTTTGAGTTAAAAATTTGATGTCTCTAGTATTTTCCAACTCAAATTCCGGCTAAACTTAGTAGGATGTTTTTTAGTATAAAATAGATTTCTAATTGAAAGTTAGTTAAATTTTAGTTTAAAGTAGTGATGCACAAAAAGTCCGGGTCCAAAAATCTGGCCCGGTCCGATCCGGTCAAATACCGGTCAAGCCCGGCCCGGTCAAAACCCGGTCCCGGCCCGGGTTTCGGGTCTCGACGGGCCCTATATTTTTAGGTAAAGTCCGGCCCGGCCCGACGGGCCCTATACTTTAAACCGGCTAATTCCGGTTAACATGTTTAGAGCAAATGGCTAAACCGCTTGTGGTACACCTGGTCTTGGGGTCTTGACTTTAAGACGAGATCCTCACATGCGTCACAACTTTGAGTCTGATTGATTTTGAAAGCGTAACTAGTTGTATTATTAAGATTTTAGATTAAGCTTTCTACTGGTTTACAACTGATTATCATTGTATTTGCAAAGCTTACATGTGCTTTCATTAAATGCCCGTTAAGTTGCAGTAGACAGGTCTCATAAGTGACGAAAACGGAAGTTCAACGTCTAGAGAATCGAAATGAATTACGAGTAACAAAGGGTGACTCTGCCTATAAGCGGACAATACATGTATTCGATATCTCTAAAAATGTTAGAATCTGAAATTGGAAATTATAGAATATAAAATGTATATTTGAATCCGGGGCCTCGTAAATTGAATTAAACTAGGGTCCGTAAACTTCAAGACGGGTCCTAAGTTGACGATTAGGTTCTAATTGTTGTTGCTGGTGGAATGTAGCCATCAATACTATACACTTCAGGAGTTTCTTCTCATGTGCCAAACTGGAAAACAGGATTATAATGTTAGATGAACACACGTCATGTCCATTGAAGTAACGAGAGTGATACTCTATATGCATATTCGATAAAATTCTAAAAGAAATTTTTCATAGATAAAATAACATGCATTCACATTAATTTCCGGTGTTTATCTTGTTTAAGTGATTTAATGTGGTAAATACACGCATTGACGGCAAATTTAATTGCAAACCAATATAAAATCAAGGGTGGCCTTGGTCCTTCCATTTTTTGAGCACCATAGTAGTAATATTAGGTGTGTTGTCTGTATATGAATTCTATTTTATAAAACCGTTTTTCTAATGTGTGCCAAGGGCACATATTATTCACTAACTCCAATAAAAATAGACTCTTTTTATGAGTGAAATTGATGTGAATGCAGAGGTCATTAACATTTATTATTCAACCACCAATAAGAAGAGTTCATTTATGGGAGTTAGTGAGTATTGGAAAATCCCATAAACGGCCCCTCCCAATTTTAGTGGGCTCATTTAAGGCCCAATAAACAAGTATAGAGAGAAGGTAAAAAACAATTACAGAAACACAGATACATTTCCACTCGTTGTGGACGGCTTCGATTGCTTGTACTGTCACCGTAGATTCGTTTATTGATGATTTTTCGTGACTTGAAAGAGCGAAAATCTTTATTTTAATGTATTACTAATGATAATATAATTATATACGAAAAAATGTTAAAAATAACAATTTTTTAGTGTAAATTGCTGAAAATACCCTTTCAGAAAGTGGGTGGCTGAAAATACCAATTTCGATACGCATTTGTCATTTGGGTATCCTGTTTTTTACTAGATACACATTTATCAAATGGGTATCCAATTTTATTTTTTAAAATACGCATTTGGCAATTGCGTATCTCATTGGTAATACCCCAACTACAAATGCGTATATCTAGTAATTTTCTTAGATACCCAATTCTCAAATACGTATTACACTTATCCAATTACAAAATGTGTAACCAAAACGGTATTTTCAGCCTATATATTCTAAAAATAGGTATTTTCAGTCATTGTACCAAAAAAATGAGTATTTTTAAATATCACCCAATATATACTCCAATATATACTCTTTTGGAAAAAAAAAAATTTGGCCTCCGTTACGTGTTGAGTCTGCGTCCGCCCATGAACTGAATGAACAAATTACCGAACATGCATCTGCAGCTTTAACGCGATGAACTTCGTAATTTTTTTAAATATTCGAAACTCCAGTCTCCATGAACCACATTCTGTAACAAGTACGTGGCACAGGTTTTTTTGACTAATTTTGGCTTATAGCCTTACAAATGAGTATCTGTTCTCAACAATTCTCGGGGTGAGTCAGGATCGAACCCAGGATCTGGGACGACAGAGGATAAGCCCTTTACCACTTGAGCTATCCAACCGTGCTCACGTGGCACAGGTTTATATGAATTAATATGTATAAATTGTAATCAGTGAAGCTCCTTATCATGTGGACTTATATCGCACTTTGTAGATTGACTAAATGTAGTACTATCTCACATGACGATTTGTTCTCGTTCCACAATCCTCGCACGGAGACCAGGCGTATATCAAACTTTAATTTAATTGCATCCATTTTTATTTTTATTTCATTTGCAATGAATTTGATGGCATATATTGTTATGAGTTTGATTACTATATTATAATTTCACTTGTATACACTTGCTATACTAAATCTCGACTTCCATATTAAATGCATTCGATAATTTAATCCCCGATAGATTTGAACTCAAACCACTCGGGAGTCAATTTGTGATGAATCTCGACTCGCATATTAAATGTATCCGAACTCAAACAATCTGTGACTAAGCTTACTTGAATTATAGTTGTAAAGTTAACAAATTTTGATTATTACATTTTTGTTGCGTATTCAAACAATTCTACCTTTTTTTATTAAATCATACGACTAATTTATATAATAACGTTAATAATGAAATAGGATTTGACTAAATTTACTTCTCAACATTTAGAAAAAAATTAGTAATTTAACATGATTTCAAAAACCGACTCGGAATGATGATAAGATGGAACTTGCAACCTGAAAATGATTTTTCGAAAAAAGTGTGAAAGATGGTCGTAAGCAACTTGCGACCAAAAAATGACCATAAATAACTTGTGAACCCGAAAATTATTTTTCGAAAAAAATGTTCAATAAAATAGAGGTAGTATGACTAGTGAGTAAGGTACTTGTCATAAGACTCTCTAGACATATCTATAGGCATTCTTTTTGTTAAAGGGCATGCCATTGACATGCCATTTATCAATTAAATATAATAAAATTTAATAAATAATTGTTATACAAATTTACCTAGAACTTGAATATAAAACTAAAATTAGTTGTCAGTAACAACCAAATACCATCACAATACTCATTTACATTAATAATTGATATTAAAATATATGTAAATATTTTAAAATTATATTTGTTATTTCTGGATATTTCTAATATTAAAATAATTATTAAAAAATAGTAAAAAGGCACGCCGAATCATGAAAAGGCATGTCTAGCTAATTGACGTCTCATCTTGACATAGCGTGCCGCTCATGCCTGCACCGTGATAGTATATGGGGCTATGGCAGGCCAAGGTGGGATGCCACGTTTGGGGTATAATATAAAAATATTTGTCTACCCAACAACAACAACAAAGCCTGTGCAGAGAAGAAGAGATCTCCACTCCAGGCGGAATTTTGCTGTACATTAATAACAACTATATTTCAGACCTCCCCACATCAATCTGTACATTAACACATTTGTTTTATTACCACACATTAATTTATACAACACAGAAAATATGGTCTATCAGTGTTAACTAGTACTAGTACTTTAAATATAGTCACTGTAATAGCCTCTGGAACCTGCCCAGAAACACCTACTTGTCTTCTGTTACATACCCTCATTTTAATTTATATGCATGTTATAAATTAGCTGTATAAGACAGATTTTTAGTCACTGTTTATTAGCTAGTTAATGATCATTTGTTGTTGTGAGTGTCATTGATCTTACTTCTTACAGTCTTTGAATATTCTGAATCTAAAGGGGATCTAAAGGGATATTACATTGTCTCATTCTCTGGTTTTCAAGAAAAGTGAGAGAATTAGGCTGTGAAATATTGATGCATATGAAATATAGGTGTTTGGTATAGGAACTGACCTGGATAAGTCAAATTTGAAGCATTGTTAATGTGAAGTTTGAATACACATTTTAGGAATGATATGATTTGGGAAATGTTTCTGAGGCAATTGATTTTCGGAACAAGTATCTGTCTATAGGACTAATTAAGAGGTTTGATTTGAGAAAGGTTTTGAATGGTGCTTCTATGTAGCTTTTGAGTTGAAAAGATTACTGAGTGTTTGGTGCAGAGTATTGGATTTTCGGTTTAGGTTGGTTTAGGGGAAAATTTATTTAGAATGGTTGAACAAGACGACGAGGAGTCCAGGTCTTTGGCCTTAACACCTACATGGTCTGTTGCTACTGTGTTGACTGTCTTTGTTGCTGTTTCCTTGCTCGTGGAACGCTCCATTTACCGCTTATGTAATGTAAGTTTAGTTCCTCATTTTAATTGTTGCTACCTATTCCACAGTAATCTAGTTGTCATTAGAGAATTATATGTAGGCTATATGCTTTATTGCATTTGACGATATTCATGTTTTTTTGGTGATTTTACTAGGTTTCTGTTTTATAGTACTTCACTAGTCATGATAAGTTCATAACTATATCCAATAGTAAGTGCTTGATTTCTCTCCACAATCCCCAGGCAGTGTATGCTTTTGGATTGTAAATTTAGGGGCTTAATCTTGCTTGAAATTCGTCTTAACGACTTAGACTTGCCTTTTACACTTCTATATTATGATGTTTCCTCATAAATTGCCATTCTAATGATGATATGCTTAAAAATGGTTTTTCTGTTGTATTCAAGCATCTCTTTTTTGAAAATTCAGTGGCTTCGGAAAACCAATAGGAAGCCTTTACTTGCAGCTGTGGAGAAAATGAAAGAAGGTTCTCGATCAATTTTTTGAACAAAAATCTGAAATATGTACGAGCCTTTTAAAGCATGTGAATCTTTTCTGAACTCTGAATTTCTTTTCTGCAGAGTTGATGCTGCTTGGGTTCATATCTCTTCTTCTTACAGCTACCTCAAGTATCATAGCCAATATATGTATCTCATCAAAGTTCTACAACAGTGCATTTGCTCCGTGCACTAGGTCTGAAGTTAATGAAGACAATGAGAATAATGCATCCCATGAACGCAAACTTCTGACAGCTTTTGGGTTTCCTTACTTAACGAGAAGAGTTTTGAGTAGTCTAAATGAGAATACCTGCAAGCAGGCACATGATTCCTCTTATGTTTTCTCTCTCTTCGACCATAAGCTTAAAATTCAGTTTAACCTGTATCAATCTAATCCTTAAAAATAATTTTGTTTTACAGGATTACGAGCCATTTGTATCATATGAAGGACTTGAGCAACTGCACAGGTTCATATTTGTTATGGCAATTACACATATATCTTACAGCTGTTTAACAATGCTGCTGGCAGTTGTAAAGGTTAGGCTACAGCATTATTTATCACACCAAAGCTGTAAATGTTGCATATGTTTTCAATTTTTAAACCTTTTCTGCTACATAACCTCTATAAATATTCCTTTTGAAAAAAAAAACACAATGCCTCGGTCCTGCAAATGATGTGTGACCTTCTTATGTATTGTACTTAAGATTTTACCATTTGTTAATGCTCTGTTATTTCGCCCTACTATTTAGAAAAGGCTGAAGGAAGATATCTACTGTCTTATATGAATTGTTAACTAGTAAGATCCACAACCATATGCTTAATTTATCAATTCTTACAGTTCGAAGTAGGTTCAGTTATATCACGACTTGTAAAATGACATGGATTTTTTTATGATGGCTAAAAATTAGAGGAATAAATTTGTAAATTTTGATGCCCTGTAACCCTGTAACTATTGCTGTATTTTTTTCAAAGGCAGTTGTGTAATGACTTATTAAATGGTATGGATTGCTGTAAGATTTTGTTCCCTTGCTAAACAATAGTGAGTACTGAATGTGAGAACATATGGCCTACACTAGCATGCACTTCCTTGACATGTGACCTTCTTTGTTCTGCGAAATGTATAAGAGATTCTGGATGTTTATGAAAACCTGATCTAATAAAATTTACATCTGTGGTCATTGTTCATTAAATGGTCTTGGTTAATTCAGATGTAAACAATTTAAGAATAAAATAAAAATTGGAACCAGATGCTAATTTGGCCTTAATTCAAAATACAAAGAATTTCACTTTTCACCATATTGTAATGTTTTGTCAGATCCACAGTTGGAGGGCATGGGAGGATGAAGCCTTAAGAGACCGGCACAATATGTTACACGGTGAGTTTTATTGGCTTTATGCTGTGTGGTGCACCTACAAACATCCAACACCAATGCATTTGCCTAGTTGCAGTTCAGCAGTTGGGGTTTCTTGTGGCTGCTACACAGTTTCTGTTTCATTGCGGTGCTGTTCCAATTTAACAACCAAAACTTGCATAATATTTTTTTAAAACTACAAAATGCAAGTAATCTTATTCTAAGTATATAAGAACTGCATCTATTGAATGCCTCAAGTAAACAATAACAGAATATAATTTATAATTATTTAGTTACAACCAAGTTATCCAGAGTGAATTTACTAAAATGTATAAAATTTGTTTGTTCACTTTCATGCAAAAAATTGCTAGATCGCTACCGAAATCGGGGTCTGTCAAATTTAAAGGTTCATTTCCTCATTGTCTTTATAATAAAAAAAGGTTACTCAGTCTAAAGTTTGTGTTTTACTATGATGGCTCTCTTAGTTGTTCTACTTTTTACAAGCTCTATTTAAATTTAATTTAGGACTTTAGGTAATTTCATTTTGATGCTCAAGTGACACAGCTGCAGCAATAGCTTTAAATTTGATATAAAATCTATGCTTTTTTTATCATCTTTGGCACTTCCGCAATGCTTGTGACAGAAGGAGATAAGCTTAACAGTGAACTTGTTTTTTTATCACAGAAATTGCAAGAGAAAAGACGATGCAAAGACAATCATCCCTTGTCAGATTTCATGCATCACGTCCTTTGGTCAATAATGGCTTTTATGTTTGGGTGGTATGTCGCCTACCATATATTGTGACTTAATTTGTATCAGTGTGATTACAGTACTTTTTATTTTATAAATTGGGGAAAATAAGTCATAATTAGTTTAAACATTATAGAAGACATAGCAAGATAGTGATGAGACTAAAGAAAAAAAAAGTTATGCATGAGAACTTAATCAACATTAATGCAAATTTGCGTCTGGACTCTGGAATCTTGAGTTTATTTGTGCAGAAATGCAAATTTTATCTGTTCAATGAAATTTAAGTTTGCAGGATACAGATTGCTTTTCCTAAATATTAATGAATTTCTCAATTCTGCAGATATGTTTTTTCCGGCAGTTTGGGAGTTCTGTTGTCCGTGCAGATTATCTAACACTTCGTAAAGGCTTTATTGCGGTAAGTGGTTTGAGCCATTGTAGAATATGTGTTTCCTTGGACTTCTTATTGTGTTCATAGTGAACTACTTGTTCCATTTTTAAAAAAAGTATCATTTGTACATGATACTCCCTCTTCCCAGTTTGGATAAAAGAATCATTTGGGATAACTTGATATGTTGATAAGCACAGGAGGTTAGAACTGAACTCTAGATTTCTTCTAGCATTCGTAGATTTATTTTCTTTATATTCGTATTCACTACGACATTTTCTGGAAACAAAATATGCAATAGTTTCTCCAACAGAAGTTCCAAATACCTTTTATCACTGATTAGAGTTTTCTGATATGTACCATATTTCTGTTAAACAAGCCTCTTCTTACCAAGTCGGCCTAATATACTTAGATATTGACTTCAAATAATACGTTATCAAAGCCTCTGTTTACATATTTTTTTATTCTTATTCATGGCAGAACCACAACCTCACATCAAAATATGATTTTCACAGCTATATGGTTCGCTCAATGGAAGAAGAGTTCCAAAGGATAGTTGGCGTGAGGTATGAAACAAACAAACTCTAAACGAAAAACTGATCATGTTCAATGTCCTTTATACCACCAGAGACCAAAGCAGAAGTTGCCATCAATTTGGATAATTTTATAATTGAGTACATATAAGCTACCTTCTGATTTCGTCAAAAATTAGGGCCACTTAACATTGCTGAGCTAATCTCCTACTTTCGAATTACATGCAGTGCCCCACTCTGGGGATTTGTTGTGGCCTTTATGCTGTTTAATATCAAAGGTAAGGCATGTCCTTGTGTTATCAGGTATTGATATAAAAAATTTCGTTCAAGCTCTTTGAGACTCTGTGATAGACTTTGTAAATGAACTTTATATGTACATATCTAAGCCATTTCCACATTCTTTTTGGGTATATAATGCATGCTATGTCACTTGCAGGGTCTAATCTCTATTTCTGGATAGCTATAATTCCTGTGACTGTAAGTTATTCTTGTCCAGTTAAATTCACACCATTGTAGCAACTAGCAAATGTTCGGAATTTGACTATGCAATATTATGTAGCATAGTTTGAACTTGGAAAATGGTTGATAGGAATCTGTCCAAGAAATGTCTAATGTATTTTAAAGATATTAAGATGAAATTTTGTATTGCTAAATGCTTGGAACAAATGTTCAATGTGTATTATTAATCATCCTACTTCTGATTCCTTTTATGTCATGCACAATTGTTTGGTTACATGTCCAATACGATTTACTGTTCTTACCTTTCACTTGCCTCGTGTTTGGCACACAGCTGGTTCTACTCGTGGGCACTAAACTACAACATGTTATTGCAACCTTGGCACTAGAAAGTGCTGGAATTACTGGACTTATCACTGGAGCAAAATTAAAACCTCGAGATGAACTCTTTTGGTTCAAGAAGCCTCAACTTTTGTTGACCTTAATCCATTTTATACTTTTTCAGGTTGGCTATGCCTGTCATGATGCATTTCTTATTTGTTCAGTCAAAATCTGTTAGTTATTCCATTTTAACAAGTATTCTGCAAAACTCTAATTTTAATGTTGTTGTTCATCTTTTTTGCAGAATGCATTTGAGCTGGCTTCCTTTTTCTGGTTCTGGGTAATTCTTGTTTTTTTAACCACTTCACTCTCATGTAATTCATTAGCATTATATATTGGTAAAACTTATCCTTTCACTAAGCAGAGAATACTGTTCCTGTTCATAAGCAACTGAAAACAAAATTCAAGTTGATTGAAAAAGTCTATGGAATGAACTAGAAGCTGATATGCAGCACTTTGTAATATTAGAATATCTGCATAAAAAGGTTAATCTGTGATGTCTTTCGAGTATAAAAACTATGTGTTCATTGCAGTGGCAATTTGGATACAATTCTTGTTTTATCAAGAACCATATGCTCGTGTACTTGCGATTAACATTGGGGTACATTTAAAATTTTAACGCAACCTCATTTATAATTCTAGATATACTTGTTTGCCTGCTCATCCTTTTTATTCTTCTATCTTTTCTTAGATTCGCAGGTCAGTTTCTCTGCAGCTACAGCACATTTCCGCTATATGCACTGGTCACTCAGGTACATTCTCTTTCGAATGGTCTGATGTATGTTATTACTTGTATTGATCTGGCAGATTTTGTGTACAAAGTTCCTTTATAATCATTCATCTAGGATTTGTAATGGTATCATTTATACTGTAAAACTTAATGCTTCTCTTTTTCTTTTTCATTTTGTTTCAACAGATGGGAACAAACTACAAAGCAGCAATGATTCCACAGAGGATTAGAGAGACAATCCATGGGTGGGGGAAGGCTGCCAGGAAAAGGAGAAGGCATAAGTTTTTTGCTGATGATTCGACTATTCACACAGACACGAGCACAGTCTTGTCAGTCGATGAATACGAGGATCATCAGGTGCTTGACAGTCCAGAAGCTGGTCAACATGCAGGCACTGAAATTCAGTTACAGTCCGCTACTTACATTACAACTGGGCAATCACCAACTGCTAATGAAACCTCAAGTCGGATTGGTACTCCTCTTCTTCGCCCATCTGGTTCCGTTCCTTCTGCACCTTTACCTGATTCACAACCAGATGTTATAGAGAGATCTTCTTCAATGTCAAGCAGAAGAATGAAGAAAGACACTGATGATTATAGGTGATTAGAGGAAAACTGGAAGGGGAAACAAATTGTAAATTGTATTGGAGTCCTAGTACACACACAACACAGGTAGACTATGAGTTATGAATGTATCACTGCAGATAAACAATAAATCATCACTGTAATCTATTAATTTAGCACTTTGTTTAATTGGGTTCTAATCTCTGCACCACCTTACCTTGCTCCTTGAAACTTTTCAAAATCAATTTACATCGAGGTTTAATATGTTTCCACTGCTTGCCAGAAAATTGCAATAATTGAAAGCCCTTGCGATTGGCAATGGCCAATGGGTCTTGCAACGATTTGGAGTGTAAATATAGTAAACAGGATTCAATACATTGCAGAAAATTTCACGAGCTAAGACACCATTAAATTAACTCACTCCATTTACAATAATCAGCTTAAAGCAATATCTGAACAAAGAACGTAAACTTATACAATGTAAGAAAAGCCATGAAACCTCTTCTTATACAGAATCTACAACACTGCAAAAAAAAACATACATGATCATATGATTCACATCATAGTCAATAATATAATTGCCGTGTCCATGTCCTATATATATCCACGGGAAGCCCACAAATGGAGGAATTAGGACAAGGTCAAGGAACCACCACCGCTTTACTTATTCTTCCGGCTAGTTGCCTTCTGTATCCATTTTAACGACTTTGACTCGAAAAAAAAATTAAGCTGTTGATGCATATAAAATGACCAAGATCGAGATCAATTGTTGTCCTCTAAACGGAGAACAATTACCAGAGTACACCACAATTTCACTGAATGAACATATTTGAGCATAACGTAACAAGCTTTATAGCATATACAAACAGTGGCTACATCACTAATGTAAACACCAAATGTCCTGATTATTTCATTAAAGTGACTGATAAGCATCCTTCATAACTGTTATAATTCACATGTGTAAATTAACGAAGTGAATCAGGAACAACATCCAAAAAGGCAAGTGACGCTTTATGAAATCAGAAAAGGGTCGCAAAACACATATTACAAATAATGTTCTGCCTCTGCACTATCACTCATACATTTTCACCAGCTCCGGAACCTGAGTCCATTGCCTTCATAGCTTCGGCCATCATTTTTTCTCTATTCTGTGTTTGTCTTTCCACAGCAACCATATAAAACCCTAAGCAATAATTCGCGGAAACCAGTAAGTGGATAAATAGCAAGATCAAACAATTATCTGTATTGATTTATAAAACACTAGAACGCAAGGATTCTTCGGTCACCTAATGAATCCTCGTATCCCCACGAACCCCCGTTTCGACTACTCAGATGCTCAAAATTCTCAATTAAAATTCATCTTTTTTACAATTTGTACTACAAACTTAAGTAATTTTACTTCAAATTTTTGAAACATATATATGATAATACGAACGGGGCCATATATCGAAAGAAAGTAATAATACCAACTGCAGTTCCAATAGCACATAGCCATAGAGCCCTCGATGACCATTTATCACTAACAGCTCCTCTCACCATTTCCCACTGCCACCAACAACAACCGTTTTACATTAATAATAAAACAAAATAAACAAAACCGAGACATACAGCTCTCACAACGACATAAACAGAACAACTTGTACACTCCAATCAATACCCAACAAATCATACAGAACAACCTCAATATAACAAACAATCATATTTTAAAACCTCGATACAATAAAAGAAGAACCAAACGAGGAAAACGAAACACAAATACAACACGTACGGGCTAAAAACACAAGTTCACAATAGGGATTCAGACTAAAACTAAACATTACATACATTAATCACTTCGAAAACTAACCACAAACCAATCTCATTTTTATTTTTTCGCTAATTAATTAAACATGCACACAAAGGAGTCAAACTCTTGACTTCCCGCAAGGGCAACAAGAGCTCAACAGACAAACACTAAACTAGGCAAAAACTAGGAATGCAATTTCGACTGTGAATTGTTAGATTAATTTGTTTTCATTTCATATTTTCAATTTAAACATTTAGAGAAACCCTAATTGAAAATGGAAATTAATAATTTGCGAAATGAAAATGGGGGGTTAAGAAAAAGGAAGATTAAAAATGATACCTGCTGCTACGATGAGGATTGAAGTTGATCACAACTATGATATGATTCAATCAATCTCAGCTCCTTGGAGTTCAAACAAGAAAATATGCAGCTTAATTTATTTTCTCTTTTTTTTTTGTCTTTTTTCCATACTCCCCTTATATAATTTGATTAAAAATTGTTAATTCTATTATTAAAAGAAATTACATACTCATATAACTTCCAAAACAGATATTTAAGGAAAAAAATTCTTTCTTTTTTATTGATAATTTCATATTATTTTAGTTTTTTCTTTTATTTTTGGAGGAATTTTCATTGATATCAATTTATATGTACAAGAGAATTATCTTTTTTTCTCCTCGTGTGGTATTTGGGTCGACACCACCAAACAATCCTACCATCAAATCAAGAACCACATAATCCGTGTTCTTCCCGCGATAAATCTGTCTACATATTGCATCGATAAATTTTTCTACATACCACGATTCACCTTGTAGAATCCGCTGCTTAAATACCATCAAGAATATTTTCAACACATAAGGCACAGATAGATATCCAATTGCCTGTGAGGGACCCCCACATCAAATTACCGCAACCCGTTATTTTTCGCAAAATCCAACTGAATCATATCACTTGTTGGGCCGCGACCGGGTCTTAACTTCACATTAATTGTTCATTTTGGTCCAAACCTATATGAATTTATTTTTGGGTCACTCCCCAAAAAGCTCGTACTAATCAAGTTAACTGGCTATTCGATGTGATACTTGGATTGACACCGCACAACATGTCCATAAGTCAAAACCTTTTTATATACCAAGAAAAAGCATTATGAAATGGTACTATTGAGAATTTCCTGATTTTTTTGACTTAATTTCACTTTGCATCCTTTTGATTTCAGCATAATACGGATTTACGGATTGAGTCAAAAACTTTAATTATATGCAATATGCATCCCTCGATGAAAATTGGCCAAGGGGTGGTCTAAGGGTATAGAAATATGCATATTACATATAATCAAAGTTTATAACCCAATTAAGCTGAAACCAATGTTTACTACTGTATTAGTGACTACTACTAATGTACTACTAATGTAGCATTATTTTTCGATTATACTACTAATGAATAATTAGACTTACACGTTTGTCAAAATCATTCAAAACCTAAGAGTTAATTGATGATTACTACTAATATAGCATTATTTTTCCATTATTTATCATGAATAATTAGATTTTTACGAATTCAAAACCTAAGAGATATCGTAATGCTAGCTCAGAATTTACTTGTAAATTATAGAAATTGACAAATTCTAGACAGATGTTCATTTAACAACATCAAAATTCAGTGTTTTTTCAGCACACGATTTTTTTAAATGCAAATATTATATGTCCATTTTCTATCCTTCTCTTCCCAAAAAACTGAGTCAAGACTACCAAAAAAAGATAAATAATTTAATAATGTGTACATTTTCTGAAATCTTCAAATCAAATTCATAAGCAAACCAAGAAATTTGAGATTTTTTGTAGGAGTTTAATACATATTTTTTAAAAATTCCCAAAGCAGCCAAACATCCATCTTTAATCACCCCAAGGGAAAATAAAGAACACAGTTTGGTCTTCAGTGGCATACTGGCATGTACCAAATGTGTTACAATTTAAACACTCAGGTCACAAGCAGTCAAGCACACAGGCAAGTAGCATCTCTGATCTCTGCAGAGCTTAGAAATGAACTACGATAATACAGCCATTGCCAGCAAAATTGTATATACAGCAGGGAAGTACCGAAACTTGAGATATTAAACAGCGAAGAAGTACACTAAATCATATCAAGCAATCTGACCCTAATCTACTACTTGCATTAGTTGAGGATGTTTTAAGCATGTTACTGTGTTAGTCTTTGCACCTCGTATTGGTCATTTAAGGTTTCCATTAAAAGGGGAGAAGCAAATTGAGCGGTTCCTTGGTGCTCTTCAGAATCCTGGCAGAATGAAAGAATGATTGTATCTATCGACATCTCGACAACTGCAAAGAATAGAGTAGCAACAACGTAGCCCAGAACCCAGCATGCCTGCGGAAACATTTTAGAATTATAATTACAATCCATGAGGAGGGGGTTATCACAGTATTTATATGACAAACAGCATAACAAATTCCCAAGTTTAAGTGTACCATAGCTAGGTGCTGATTAACAACGAATGACAAGCATAGTTTTAACAAAGGAAAGTCCCATAATTAATAATTTGTGTGCAGAAGCATGCCAGTGTGCTAATTCGGATTCCATCAGTCCACAAATTATCGAGCTTCTACACATTGTACAGGTAGGCTTGCTGAGAAAGCTGCATCTATCTACACTTTATAAAATCCCAGAGAACTTGATGCACTAGGATATATACTAATAGAAAACTTTTCTATTGTGACCTTTAGATTCTCTTTTCCCATATGCATTATCTTATTCTTATATATTTAAACAAGGGAGAGGAAACAATAGAGTTGTAAAAATGTCCCAGAACACTACAGCGATCTTACAAATCTAGTATTACTGATATACAATTTCTAGTCCTTCCTAAAACATTTTTCATAATTGAATCGATACAATTCTGAAATCAACTAGACCCTGATTGAATTTAAATATATTTATTTCAACCATGCAGGTAGGGCATAGGGGGGAAGAAAATAATAATATAAAAAGTTGCCAGCCCCTACTTATTGCTAATAGAACATCAAGTACAGTCATTATTTCTTCGTTATTGGGTTGCTAGAGAGTATATAAGAACAAACTACAAGGAATAGACGAAACTTACCACCACAGGAAACAGAGGCGAAGAAATTTTATTGTGAGCAGACCTATATCTGTGAGTCTCCAACATGAGGAAAGCAAAGAGCACACTTGAAAGGCTGACACATAACTTCCCCAAGAAGAGGATAACATCTCCAATAATGTTCACTTTACCGATCCGAAGAATGTTACTGATAATTAACTCTGTAGACATCTCAGAAGCTCTGAAGAAGCCTTCACCTGTGATAGCAATCTGCAAGGAAAAATAAACACTTTCTTTAATATATATATAGACAAGAGAAAGTCATTACTAAGAACTAAGTGTCGTTGTAGAAGTAAATTTGCTCTGTGGACCTGCTAAGTCAGCTACACAGACTACAAGAACCCTTTACCCTTGTTCCGTATCATCTTGATCTATGCTCTATAATAAAATTAACCTATGAAAAGTTAATAATTTATAAACTACATGTCATAACGAGTGTTCTTTGTTCTTTCCCAACTGAAAATTACTATTTCTCAAAAAATCAAACACAAAATAAACCCCACTATCTTAGATTTACGCATATGGCCTGAGTCCTGATATCTTAACACATGAAAAACAATAATAAAGCTGGAAATGTAGCCACGATCATCTTCAAAGATACTGCTGTTAATGTTTTTGTTTTTATTTCACCATCTTCACAATCAGGGAAAATACTCCACTTAATGAAAATTTATACCTGAGCAGGTAAGTAATAGTGTAACAAATGACTCGCAAAAATGATGGACCATCAAATACATCTCAAGAAACTATGAGAAGAATGGCTATCGTAACTTACCATAATATAAGCATTGCGGTTCACTGATTTAATGGTCCATCCAATACATCTCAAGCAACTATTAGAAGAATGGTACGCCACTTTTCCGATCCAACTTTCGGGAATAATATCCGCAACTTTTAGTCTTCGACGAATGGCCTCAAGTATGAATCTAATAGACTCAACAAACTTCACGATTAAAGAACCAATAGCAACAGACCCAAGGCTGTAACGAGCAAGCCTCTTCATTGAAGAAAACACAGGAAGAAATGGAACCTCGGTCTGGAAAATTAAAAAACCTTCCATTAGCTCTATATAATGCGGAAATGTTCAAGTTTCAATTCGTGAAGGATATTAAAATTCAGTATTTATCATAA
Source organism: Apium graveolens (assembly GCF_009905375.1). NCBI lineage: Eukaryota > Viridiplantae > Streptophyta > Magnoliopsida > Apiales > Apiaceae > Apium > Apium graveolens. The sequence continues at coordinate 5,192,874 of NC_133648.1, read as the reverse complement.
ACAGAGTGTTCAAAATGATTACATTAGTAGTATTATTATAGGATTGCATTCGGTGAACAATGAAAAAGGTAGTTTACATTCTAAAAACAAGAATCCAGAGATTAAAGAGACATGAACATGATGCTGAAATCAGTGAAAAAAGACCCATATAATTCTGAAACTAAGTTAAAGAGTTGCTCCTATTTAGCCAAAAAAAAAAAGAGTTGCTCCTAAGATAAGGAGCCTACACAATTCGTACAGGATTTATGTTTGTTGATGTAAATAAATTATGCAATATTTAATGAAAACAGTGGTGCATTTAAACAGAGCAGTCCACATACGAAATGGTTTGATGTAAATCAATTGAGCAATATTGACAAAAAATGGTTATGTACTTGAACAGATCAGTCTGCATACGAAAAACTGCATATTCATGTGATTATGAACCAATACAATTAAAGGCCAAATCTAATGCCAATTTTTTTTAGAAAGTCATTGTCCACCATGTTCAGTGCAGTGTAAAATGTAAGACTTAACGTGGATACTTTTATATATGAAATACTACCCTACTAACACTCACCGCAGTTTCACCTCGAGCCCCTCGTGCCCAATAGTATGATGCAACAGAACCAGCAATTACGGTGGAAGAACATGAAACAAAGAATTGTGTAGCCCAATAGCAGCCAATTAAGTGGAAAAGGATTGCAGCTGCAATATGAGAAGTATAGTGTATGCTATAGCCACAACAACTATTACAGCTGACCCGTTTTGCTTTGAGGTCATATGCACAGCAGTTGGCATTGCAATCATTCTGAAGAACCTGACCAGAACTGAAAAGATGGAGTGCAGCTGACAGCCAAATCATGTAGAAAACTGCTAGGATGGCATACGGAATGAGTGGAAAAATTATAAGTGCACGAACTTCTCCAATGACCTTTGCAGCAACCTGCATTTTATAAATCAAAAGATAATATATATAAATATGAGCACGGTTCGAACGGAGATGTACTTGGTACTTCAAGTAAACCTCAGGCTAGTAACTTCAACTTTCTTATTGACAAGCTCTGAACACGTTTTTGATAGCATTTACGTGACATATATTACATCTTCGCTTAAAAGTTAAAACCATAGAGTTGCAAACTTAAAGCTCTTAGCCCTTGTTCAGGTGCGAGTAAATTGAAAAAAATGGAAATTAAGTTAAAGGGTTAAATTATTGTTAGGCAGAGAGGAAAAGAGGAAGGAAATTCAGGCCCGTTAGGTGTTTCTCTAAACTAATTTCTATGGACCCAAAGAATGGAGAACTAGAGGCAATTTTAAGGAATATCTCAAGACTTTTGATATTGATCATTGTACTTTGGCTAAAGTTACCTCTTTAAATGTATATACGTATTGTGGTACCACAAGGACTATTGACATTGATACCCCTATCCACCTTAACCAAATCTTGTAGACTAACATTCATTCATAATATTATCCATATATTTTTTTAATCAAGTTTATTCGGTTCAGGCCAGTTCAAACCCCCACCAGCTCGACCGACTAACACCATCTAAATCTGTCAAATATGAAAATCAGCCTATGTGTTTGAGCAGCTATTGAGAAGAACTAATCAACAACTTATTACTGTGGGCTAACTTTCATAAATGTAACAAGGAACAGCTTCTCTATAAGTTCAATAATTAGTCATTAAATTGACAAGACCTCTAAAATATGCACTTGCCTTCAAGACAGATGTTGCCATTAAGATGCGCCGAACGATAGCAATCGATGAAAGAATGGCAACAATCATCACCACAGTCATGAAAACAGCAGCCACACGGATATGATTCAACTCCTGAAGGATTTAATGATTGAGTAACAGTAAACTATTGACAGCTTTAAACATCAAAGATTTTAGGAGCCCGAACTCACCCTTGCAGAGACAGTGTAGTAGGGTTCACTCTCGCCAATGATTGGAGAGATTGCACTATTTCCAATCCATCCAGCTGATAATAATATGGAAAACATTTGCAGCATAAGTATTATTCTTTCACCAAGTATATTTTTAACGCAAAAAAAAAAGTAATGCACAAAAACAAATAATGAGCACAAAGTATATATCTTGTCACAGAAATAAAACAACATTATAATTAAAAACACAGGTAAAATAGAGCACAAATGCATCAAAGGAAAACTTATAAGAAGTCTCTTCTTCCCGCAAGGTAAATATTTTTTAATAGAAAGAAATTAAACAAAAATTAAGGTTCATCAAACATTAATTAGTTTTCATGCTACCATCATATAACCCAGGAATATAATTTGTGTGATTGGCGATTTATAGAATAAGAACTTTTGTATAGAGAGCTTGGGATGATGGGTACTACTGCAAATGTGTGGCAAAAAAACATGCAACTTACTTTGTCAAAGGCAGCTGCCTACTTGGTTAAGAGTGCATTTTTTATAAAAAGGGTTACTAAGTGAACCCATGCTTTCATATATTGGTATACTAAAACCCTTTATTGCAGAGATGATAGAAGAGGTAAATTTCATAAAAAAACCTTAACTAAACAGCAGATCAGCAACAGCACAGACAGGTTCTTCAGAGTATATAAAGACTTTCTTCTGACAACCACAAAAGTGATGATTATATATAAATGAAAACTGGCAATAACAAACATCTCAAGCATTAAATAATTAGAGTTGATGTTAGTTTTGAAGCTTTGATGTTCTCCCACGAGGCATGAGCTTTTGTCATCCCCCATCTCAGCCCTGGAGTTAGTTCAAGTACTGATTCATAGTCTTGCACAAATCATTATTCTTATACCAACTTAGAGATACAGCCCAAAGTTATTTTTCCAAATAAGCACCAAAAGAAATATGTACAGAACTACGAGGGATTACCTTTTAAGTAGTAGAACATTGTGACTGATATTATAAGAACATTAAAGAGGACGACAGTTATCCATGGCATTCCAGCAACAAAATGCCGGATCAGCAAAAGCCATATCACGGACAGAAACAATGGTACGATTCCTCCACAAACAATTAAAACAGGCCAGGACTTCCCGACATCAGCTACATATCTCTAAATATTAACAATGGAAATATTAAATTTAGAAATGAAAAATCGAAAATACATCATATATACCTATATGAAGAATATATGTTTACATATATTTATTATACTTGGAGGCTATTTCTCAAAGCTTAAGAAATTTTACGCCTTCTATAATTCCTATAAGAGATTCCTTACTATATACAGAAACAATGATTAAATTGAGAGAAAAGATTATTGACCTTCAAGACCGAAGAATGCGAGTTGATGGACCTGTGAATAGATTTATCTATTAGAATGTTCTCAACAATGCTCACTCCACCCATCTCCCTCCAATGCCGCAAAGAGGCATTTGATGCACGTGCAATAATCTGGCAGCTCCAGTAGACTACATCATAGAGGGGAAATTATGAGGGGTGGGGGGGGGGGAATAGACATTACTTGCAGGAAATGCATTACTGAACTGGAAATAAAAATTTACAGTGCAATAGCTGTGGTACCACAGGCACATAGTCATTATTGCATGCCCAAGTGAAAGATGTCTTTTAACTTACCATTTACACTTGGAAACACGATAGGGTAGCAAGGTCCTTGTAGCTGAAGAGAACTGTTTCTGAGTTGCGGGGGTAAGTCGGCAAAATAGTCATAATTTCTATCAATCCAATCATCTATTGAGAGACGAATATCACCGTCAGGATAATCACATACCCAACCTAGAGAATCCTCCAACGGTTTGGGGCAATCCAACAAGCAGACGCTTCTAGCATTACCAAGCTTGAAATGACTATTCTTTAAACCACTTTGGTAAACCTGGTTAGGGTTTAGCCAGTAATGTAGTTCCAATTCACGAAGATTACGATGCGCATGTCTATCACCACATACATTACCCTCATAGTCCAAGCCATAATTAAGCCTGTGAAACCATGTCTTGGTCATGACAATAACCAAATAAGGGAGGAAAAACAGAACAACGTATCACTGACCCAAGCCAGATAGGAGTTGACATACAATCACACACACACGCATAAAAGGAGTAATGTGGCATTTTCTACAAGAGTACAATTATATATATTAGTCCACATAAGACAGTTCCAACTTGATATTCATTTTTTCTTTACTTGCACTTGCTAAAAAAATCCACTACTAGAGTGTAATGTTAGAAAAATATAAGATCCTGGAAAGGGTTATTCTCCAACACCTTGAGGTTTTAGAGTAACTGGTTCCTTGACATGGTATCAGAGCTCTGGCTGGCAAAACTCAAGGTATATCCTTTTGTATGCTGAGATTATGCCAGACACCTGTTTGCACTACACATGGACTTGTGATAATTTCCAGTTTGATATAAGACCCTTTGGTTAGATTTACGGTCTGCTAATCCGCAGTGTATGTAGAAAATTTCATTAATTGACTAGCTTTGTCCTACTCCCTTTGATTATTGCTCCAAAGTTACTTTCATAGTTTCATATAGCAAACACCAGAAATACATCCCAACTTTCTGGAGCCTGAACTTGATCAATATTTCATTTCTTTCAACATTCAACTTAAAAGGCATCAAAAAACCAAAATGCATACAAGTACACAGCATACTCATGTGAATACAGCTAATATAACAGACCACCAACTACAAGAAAGTACAAAGCCTATATTCACATAGCAAAGCCAAGAAAATTTAAAAAATCAAAAACTACAACTTTCTCAAAAAGACCCTTAATCTTCCTCAACAATATAGCTCAAACTAACAGATCAAAACACATAAGAAACCCAAAAGAAAAAAAAATACACTTTTAGGGCATAATATGAGCAAACAAAAGCAAAAATGAGCATTGGGCAGTGTAAACATTATAAGTCTTGAAAATAAAACATTACAAAGCCTATAATCACATAGCAAAGCCAAGAAAATTTAATATATCAAAACTTACAACTTTCTCAAAAAGACCCTTAATCTTCCTCAACAATAAAGATAAAAAAAATACACTATTAGGGCATAACGTAAGCAAACAAAAGCAAAATGAGCATTGGGGAGTGTAAACATTATAATTCTTGAAATTCTTGAAAATAAAAAGACAAAAGTCTTAAGTACCTCAAAGGGTTGCCTTGGTTAAAAGCAAAGCTAGAGTTAACAATCATAGCAACCCAGAAAGCAATGAACAAAACAAGAAACACAACATCTTTACACTTCCTGTTATGCTTAATAATACCATCATTATTATCACTCCTCATTTCATTTGAACCTACAACAGCTCCTAGTGGCCCTCTCATCTTTGTGTGTATCTATGTAAGTACTTATAATGGGGTGCTTTAAAATGCAGATTTTAAGGTTTTAGAGTTGAAGATGAAAAGGGTATGTCCTAAAAAGAAGGAAGAAAGAGAGTGTAAAAGAGGGGAATGAGAAGATGGGCTAGCAGTATTTATGCTTACATTACATTAATTAATGTAAGTAACTAGTTAGTGTTGGAAGTTAGATTTATTTGACAAGGAGTCACAAGACAAAGATTTCTTGTTTATTTTGGGTTTCTCTTAAAGTAGAACTTCACTTGCAAAGGAATCTAAGGTAAAGATTGAGTAGAGCCGACAAGCTTTTGGGTTGTTTTTTTGGGTGAGGGGCTATTTTTGATTATTGGGCTTGGAATAGTTTGGTTGTTCAGGGTTTTAAAAATGAGCTCACATTTTTTTTGATCAACATGGCTTGAAGATTTACGGTTGTATATCTATTCTAAGAAATTCTCGGAGATTCTGGAGTGAGCCATAATCAAATTATCCGGTACATACTCTTAACCAATTTAGTTATCCAGTCGTGCTCAATGAGACATAATTCCGTAAATTGTCGCAAAATAAAACCGCACGGATAGTTAATAAAACCCAATACGAAATAAAATATTGAACAGCTAGAGAAAGAGCAGCATTTGTAAAAATAACATTTATTTTCTCCCAGGCATAAATTGTTCACTTGTATATTTCAATTTCAACTTAAAATCTTGGGTTTTGTGGAATCAGGGGTTCATGCAGCATAGTTATTCACTTCAGTGATCAAGTCACAGATGATATTAGGATCAAAAGGTTCTGTTGTGAAGATGAGTGCGACTCCTTTACAATGCCAAGAAAAGTAGCAGGCAGTTGAAGTCATCTCATTCAGTTTCATCTGGAACCAAGTAGTTTCTTGGTTTCTTCATCTGCTTCTATTTTATCATACTTCATCATTGTTATTATATCATCAACTTCTCTACCAACTCTTTTATTGGCCTTGATCAGAGAATAGTACATTTCTTGGTTAACAGGAATAACAGATCTTAAAAAAGTGATAAAAGCCTCAACATCTACAATCTCACCCTGCTCACCAAGCCAATGCAGCACACTTGAAATCAATTTAGGATGCGGTTTCCAACCTGGACTTTCTTTAGCGACTGCCAAAGCTTCCTTCATGCATCTAGAAGCCTTTTCCATATTTTCCATCTCTGCGTACCCACAAGAAATAATAACCCATGAGTTTGGGATTGGTGTCTTGCCAGTGTCAATCAAGTTCTTTAGCATAGTCTCAGCTTTCTCTGTCAATCCCTTCGAACATAACCCCATGTATAGGGCATTTGGTACACGGAAATCAAATGTGTCGCACAATGATTCCCATTCCTTGAGCAATTCTTCGCTTTCCTGGAGCTCCCCAAGTGTCACCAACGTACCTAGCATCATAATGTAGTCTGAGTTTTCTAGTTTCTTATGATGTGTCTGAACACGCCACAGCCTCATTACCTCATCCTTGTTTCCAAGCTTAGCATAGTGCGAGATCAAATGACTGTAACCATTAGCTTCTTCATTTATCTTCTCCATTTTTTTTAAGATAGCAAGTGCTTTATCCTTTTGATTCTCTTTGATGTAATGATTGACGACGGTGGAATAAGTGGTCCAGTCCATAGTCATATGAGGTTGATTCTCCATATCTTCCAGAAGCATATCCAGGTTGATGAAATCAGATCTTTCTGCACAAAAATCGATGCACATTCTGTAGCTTGAATTATCAGGAGGGATGCCACTTTTTTCATCTCTGACAGCACATCCAGGATTTTCTCAGGTTGATCAGTTTTAGAATAAAGATACATGAGATTATTGTAAGCAAGAGGTCTAGATGCAAAACCAATCTCCTTCATTTTCTGCATCAGCGAAAGAGATTTATCTACAAGACCTTCTCGAGTATAACGGCTAAGCAGAGCACCATATGCCTTCTCATCTTTATCTGTATCAGTCAAGTTATTGAAGTAGCTTTCAGCAGCATCAAGCCCCCGGACCGCACCAATCAGATCCAACTGCACAGCATGACTTACAGAAGAATCTCGGCAGAACTTGTTGGTGCTCCCCCACTCAGAAAGCTGCAGTAGGCAAATTAACACATGTTTCAAATATTGCAAGAATAAATTTAGTTGGAACATACTAGCAAATAGCTAGAGTTTTTACCAAATGAGAAACAAAGGAAACTAAAAGCATGATGTCATAATGGGAGAAGCATCTTTTCCGTACATACAAGTTGAGGGAAAATGATTATTGGTGTGCTTGCATTATCTTTTGTGAAGCCCATCTCATTTTCTACATCCCCCCCCCTCTCTTCCCCAACCACTTTCCTGTTCCCTTCTGGGGATCCCGCCAATCAGATTCCTTGTGCACCAGCAAACATCTTACTACAGATATCATTTAAAGTAAAATCCTTAATCTGTATTTCAAAACATACAAGTATACAACTAACTTCTTTATATGTCCATATTTTACATGTTGATGCCTTTTCTATGCTTAATTTTTTTGAAAATTTACAAAATTTCAAATAATTTGAAAATAACGATTTTCAATAACCAACCAAATTTTCCCAAAGAATATGTCAAAAGCTGTGGTCTTCGCGAAAACAATCTCCCCTCTCTAGTCTCTACTCCAAAGAATTTAAGTTCATCTGACCACCAACCAAACCCCTCCCCTCCCGCTGCGGCGAGACATGCTAGAAGGTCGTTTGGTATGCATTAATTTATCTAGGAATTTTAACTTCCTTGGAATAAAATTGTATATTTGTTTGATTGTCAATAATACAGGAAACAGGAATCACCTGGGAAGTAAAAATGCCTACATAATATTGGAAGTGACTCACCCACTCCCCCCTTAGTTATCCGAGAAATGGCCCTTATTCTCAAAATTTTGGAATAAAATGCCCAAAATATCACTATATAAAATAATGGCCCTTCTATCACAAATAAAAGCTAATTTAAAATTGTGTTTATAATATTACCCGGAAGTATGTGTTGGTTCAGTGGTTCGGCGGTGCAAGTAAGAGCTCACAGTGTTGAAGGTTAAAGCTTTGAATCTCAGAGGCAGCAAATAATTTTTTTCAAGAAGCAAAAATGCATTATAACCATGCGTTACTTCATGACATACGCATAAAATACATGCGGTTTGAAATGTAATGCATCCTCTAAATGCGTTTTCAATTTTTTTATTTTTTATAATTTTATAATTTTATGTTTTCTGTTTTGAAGGGACATTTTTTAAAATGTGATTTTTTTGGGCAATTCTACTTTAAATTGTGATATACAGGGCCAATACCCTAGCTATCCACACTTCCCGTCCTAAAAAATAGCTATAGACACACACAAAGATATATGTGTGCATGTGTTGTGTATAATAACTGGGAGTACCTGTAGGTTAACCAACAAATTTTTCCACTTCCCAATAACTTTGAAAAGATAGATATAAATTACACGAAGTTAATTCTCATCGTTTCCCAAACAAGCACCAGGTAAGTAGTGTTTCGTAGGAGAGCACATCAATGATCATGGTTTGGATTTGATTAGTCAGGCCTATGTCCATTATATAACTTCATTTTCCTCAAACCTGAGATTTAGTTATTGTAAAAGAGCAAGATATGCCCTTTACATCGCACCTTAAAGCCAAACACAGAAGACATATTTAATTTGGGATCAAAGTAATTTATAAGCCGAAAGATATTAAGGAGCCTGCAGAAAAACAAATCACTAGCAATCCATTTCATCTTCTATATCTTTCTTATCATCTATTCGTTCTATTTTCACAAGTAGAGCTTTATCCTAATTTACTCACAATTATATTAGTAAAAACTCTATAACTTTGCAAAGTTAAAAAGTAAAATTATATGAAAATAAATACAAATATATGGTCGCACTTCACAGACAACAATTGTAATGCACGTGTTCAACACTTTTTTCTCATATGTATGTCCATAATGTGTGGAACAATTGTCCCAATGCTAAAACTTTTGTCACCTGGCACAAGCTCATCTATATTATACTAATAAAGCCGAACACTACTCTACGCCTAAAACACTTCAAAACTTTTTAAAAAAAAAAACAATTCTCCGTGCTAACCTACAAAATATCGGCCTACTTAAAGCTTTTAGAGAAACTACCAAATGTACTACTTTTTCTAAGTTTGTTTGCGATTTCACTATCTTTTGAATTTTTTTGCAAGAATAAGGTTTGCAACCACATCTGCAACTTCTTTTATGTTTTCTGAAAAATGACTGATTTTTTTTGGTTCCATTTAAGGTTGCATCAGGTTCCAAAATCGTAATTTTGCAAAAAAAAAAAATTTGAAAAATCGGATGTTTGCAAATAAAAACTTAAAAAGTCGTATTTTTGCAAAAAGAAGTTCAACTCAAGTTTTTATCCATATAACTTCTATTACCATATCAAACTTCAAATTCCTATTAACATATCGAATTTCTATATCTACTTCCATTTTCTAATCTAAAATATTTATAACCCCTATAACAACAACAAAAAATCAGCTAAATTAAGTTCTTAACAATCTATACAATGTAATCAACACAATCAATTTCTAAGATAAATCTTACAAAATTTATTTAAACAATACTCCCTCCATCCCAAATTAATTGTCAATTTTGATTTTTACGTATATTTTAAGGTAACTTGACTGTCCGGCTCATTTAATTATTTTTTAAATTTTCTTTTCTTGAATAAAAATTTAAATCTTAAATATTTAAAAAATAATTAACGGTACTAAATGCAGTAAAAGGGAAGTCGAAAATGCTCAAGAAACGAGAACCTGGAGGGCGTGAGAGTAACGTTTTCGAGACCGGAGAGTGCGAATAAATCGTTGAAAATCAGAGGGATTAATCTTATTCCCCTCTGCAACCCATTGATCAAGTACAGGAACTATACTAGCTTGTTGGTTTCGAAAAGAAGTGATTCTTTTTAACAGCTTGTTGCTTGCATTCGACATCTTTGGGTTTAAATACGATGATGATGTTGTTGCAGTACGGTAATTGGTTTTGTTGGAAAGGAGAATTAGGGTTTTGTTAAGGTTGTTAGGGTTTGAGTTTGCCCTTATTGTTGTTGATATTGTTGTCCCCATCTTTCAAGAGGGTTTAGTTGTCTGGGCAGAGTGTGTTGGTTTGAAGGGTTTAAGGTGATCCTGTTTATGTTTGTGTTTATAGAAAGTTTAAGTCATTTGATCGACCCTGTATATGCAAAAAATGCATTAATTAAAAGAGTTAAATGACATTTTGGTCAATGATCGCAAACTTGCAGTTGGGTTATCCAACTCAAAAATCTTTCAATCACGTCATTTTACTCTTAAAACTTTTCATCCAGATCACTCGCCCGTTATATTCCGTTAAAAACGTCGCTTCATCCGACTGTACATGCAATGATAGATTTATTTAAGCTTAGTCAGCATTCTGTTAAGTTTTTAACGGAATGTAACGGCAAGTGACCTAGATAAAAAAATTTAAGAGTAAAATGATGTGATTGAAAGTTTTTTGAGTTGGATGACCCAACTGCAAGTTTGCGGTCAGTTGAGTGCCCCAAACGCCATTTAACCCTTAATTAAAATGACCAAAAGTTATAAATTTCACGATTATTGTGTGTTCATAGAAAATTTTTATGTTTATTTACACATTTGCCCGGTTCATTTTACAGATTTACAATATGATTATTATAATTTAATTAACATTTATATATTGAGCATTATAATTGTTTTTGAAACTTTTGGTAGATTTATAAGCTTGTAAAGTTATAAATAAATGTTTTTAAATTGTTGGTTGAAATTTGTGAAATATTTAAGATAATTTTTGAATATTTACACATTTTTCACACATTTTAATTTAAATCCTTTCAAAGTATATTTTTTTAAATATAAGTTTGGTTATTTTAAACTAACATCTATGAAATCAATTCTCAAAAGAAACGATAGAGTTCTCAAATTATTTACAAAACCTTTTTCTAATACTTAGATGACATGATCAATTAAAAGAATATATCAAATATAGAAAGAATTCTTATGTATACATATGAATTTTAGTGATAAATGAAAATATACGACATTCGGCAATAATTTTAGAATTTATTTTCGAATCATAGCATTGTTCTTCCTCGCTATACCTTATTGCAATGGCACAATTGGATGCACTCTCTAGATAAATGAATAACAAAAGTCAAATTGGATCGGTAGCCAAAACCAGTGTTGCAAAAAGCGCAAGGCCGGTGAGGCTATTTTTAACTCATAAATCGGTAAATTGAAAATTAATTAATTGACACATTAATTGAAATAATATAAACATTATTTTTAATTTTTATAATTATATAATGATAGGTAGGTCAAAAAATTGGTTAAATATCCTCACAAAATTGGTTAAATGTAGTCAAATTTATCAAATGTCAGCTTGCTAAATTACCAACCTTCAGAACTTAACTGCCTAAATAGCCCGTAAAAAGGTCATGATGCTTAGCAAATTACACGGCCTAGTTGCATCCCATAATACACAATATTGAAATGAGCATTTCTAACAAATACAGCCAGGTCTGTAGAATCAGGGGATAAAATATAATGGTTCAAGTTATTCATTTCCGGCCGTCTTAACACTCAGAAGTTTCTTGGTTTCTTCATCAGCATTGATTTTATCAGACTCCATCTTTATTAAAATTTCATCCACTACTTTACCACGTCTTATAGTTGCCTTGATCAGAGCATGGTACATTTCTCTATTAACCGGAATAACAGACCTCAAAGAGCTGACAAAAGCTTCAACATCTGCAATGTCGCCATTTTCACCAAGCCAATGCAGTATGCTTGTAATCAATACAGATTTCGGTTTCCAACCTGGACTCTCTTGTGAAACTGACAGCGCTTCCTTCATGCACTCATAAGCCTTCTCCAAATTTTCCATCACCATGTACCCAAAAGAAATAATAGCCCAAGAGTTTGGGATTGGTATGTTACCCGTGCTAATCATCTTCTTCAGCATGGTTTCAGCTTTTTCTGTCAGTCCCTTTGAACATAACCCTATAAATAGGACATTTGGTACACGAAAATCAAAAGTCCGGCATGAAGATTCCCATTCCATGAGGACATTTGCGCCTTCCTCGAGCTCCCCGAGTTTCACCAACATACCTAGCATCGTTATATAGTCTCTGTTAACTTGTTTCTTACAAACAATTTTCTGAAGGCCCCACAATCTCATTACTTCCTCCATGTCTCCAAGCTTAGCATAGTGTGAGATCAAATGATTGTATCCGATAGCATCTTTATTTATTATCGTCTCCAGTTTCTTTAAGGCAGCAAGTGCTTTATCCTTTTGATCCCCTATGATGTAATGATTGACGGCTGTAGAATACGTGCTCCAGTCCATAGTGATCTGAGGTTGGCTCTCCATTTCTGCCAGAAGCTTTTCCATTCCGCTAAAATCAGATTTTTCTCCGCAAGCTTTGATGCAGAATCTGTAGCTGAAGTTATTAGGAGGGATGCCATTTTGCTTCATTTCTGACAGCATATCCAGAACTTTCTCAGGTTGATCACTTCGCGAATATAGACACATGAGATTATTGTAAGCAAGAGGTGAAGACGCAAAACCTATCTCCTTCATTGTCTCCATAAGCAAAAGAGATTTATCAACATGGCCTTCTCGAGTATGACAGTTAAGTAGAGCACCGTATGTTCTTTCATCTTTTTCCTTATCATTCAACTTATTGAAGTAATTCTCGGCGGCATCAGTTCCCCGAACCACACCAATCAGATCCAACTGCACAGCATGATTTCCAGAAGTATCTCGGCAATAATTGTTGGTGTTCACCCACTCAGAAAGCTGCAGAAAACAATTATATACCGTGAACCAGAGATTGGAATGATAAATCTATACAGAAGTTATTAGTAGGAAACATAAAACCAAGATTTATACCAACCAGAAAACAGGGGGAATTTAAGAGCATGAAGCAGAAATTTGGTAAATCTAAGTTGGGGGAAAGGACTATAGTTGAGCCTGCATAATATCATTTTCGAAGCCTGTAGACCTAGCACATGGCACTTTCTAAAGACCCCCTGGCCCTCTCCCAGCAAACGTCCTCCGACCCCCTAGTATGCCTATTCTCTTTTCTTCCTTCCAGATACTATCAGTTGTGCCGATTGCCAGTTGGCTTGGCAATCAATTAATAATTTAATATAGATATAAGGGATAATTAACTCTTAGGTCACTAATCTATTCGGATTTCTTATTTTGAGTCCTTGAATAAAAATCCATTAATCATTTTCAAATGTTCAAAGTCCTTGCTCTAGTCAAAAGCAACAGCAGTTAAAAACCGAGGTGACATGTAATATGTGAAGTAGCATCTGAGTGAGACTTGATTTGAAAGTTAGAGGTGTTTGGTCTGGAAATTGGCCAGAATCCACCATCAGAACTAAAACTCATTCCTTCCACCACATCACCCTAAAAATCGCACCATCACCTTCATAATCAAACCTCCATCACATCTCATTCTCAATATATCAACCACCCTAAAAAATTTGGAGCTTTTAATATTAAATGAGTAACTTACTTTAACGCAAAAAAACAACTGCATTAGGGAAATATGTAGTTATTTTTGCAAAATTCCCTTGGGGTTTGATTAAAAAAACCAATGTGAAAAATGGAGTTGAGGGCCAAAAGTGAGACTATATAATTTAATAGTAACTGTCAAAACAAATAAAAAATTAAAAAATACCCTCTATCCCATTAGTCCCTCAGCCTTTCTAACTACAAACCATTTTTACCGTTAAGGCTTAAACCAATGTTCAGCCACAAAAATGGTAGTTCACCCACCATTTCATAACTCCTAGTCATATATAGTCACTAATACCCGTCAACTCTTCTTTCTTCACTATCTTCTCATTCTTTTTAGACTCACAAACATAAAAAAATTCATACTCTATAAAAATCAATCCCTCAACTTTGTTCTACAATCCGAAATCATATCAGAAATCATAAATAAACCGAACCTTCACTAAACCAATAAAATTTCCACACCGCACAAATACAACAATCTAAACATCCCAAATGCAGTAGAAGAAAAGTATAGTTTCACTATCTTCTTGTTCTTCTTGCCCAAGTACACTCTATACACATAATTTAAATTCTACCCCCATAAAATACAGTATTTAAAATCATATCAGAAATCATATATAAACCGGCCCTTCAATAAACCAATAAAATTTCCACAACAACAATCTACATATCATATACCAAATGCAGTAAAAGAAAAGTACAATTTCACTATCTTCTTGTTCTTTTTGCCTAAGTAGACTCTATACACATAATTTAAATTCTACTCCCATAAAATACCGTATTTAAAATCATATCAGAAATCATAAATAAACCGAACCTTCAATAAACCACTAAAATTTCCATACGGCACAAATACATCAATCTACATATACCAAATGCAGTAAAAGAAAAGTATAATTTCACTATCTTCTTATTCTCTTTGCTTAAGTAGACTCCATACACATAATTCAAATTCTACTCCCATACAATACCGTAATAAAATCATATTAGAAATCATAAATTAACCGAACAAAAAATGCAAATCACATAAATATATTTTATCTACCTACATATGCAAAATGTGGTAAAAAATAAGTCAAGAATTGCTAAGAAATGAGAACCTGGAGGGCATGGGAGTATCGTTTTCGAGACCGTAATTCGCGAACAAACCGTTGCAAATCAGACCCTTTAACCTTATTACCCTCTTTGACAAACTGATCAAGAACTGCAACTATGCTAGCATTCGGGTCTTTAAGAGTGCTGATTTTCTGAAACAGGGCGTTGCTGCCATTTGAGCTTGGTTTTGATTTCATATTTGATCTTGTTGCTGTAGAGAAGTTGTTTTTGTGATAAATTAGAGCCCTGTGGAGATTTTTTGAAGCTGGGTTTGATCTTATTGTTGAAATTGTTGTCCCCATTTTCAAGAGCTTTTGGAGAGAGTGTAAGTGAGTGAGAAAGGGTCTTAGGGGTTTCAAGATTTTAGGGATTTAGGGTTTTAGCTTTTATGTTAAACTCTCTCTTCTTTTTTCCTCAATATATTTTATTTATTTTTGGTGGTTAAATATTACTTTTTTTACTCATTATTTTTCATATTTATAATTTATTTTTTGTTTTTTTACCACATTTTAAATGAATTTTCTTTATAAAAAAGCTCTTTTATGTAAGATTTTTTTATCTAGGGGTATATTCTGAATGAGATTTTGGGAGATTCAAAGTTAAAATTTTATTAAAAATAAGATAGGGGTTTGAGCTTCTATGATTATCAAATATATAGTTGTTATGGATTAAAAACTAATATATATAATTGTTGTATTTATTACTAAGGTTCGGGAGCTCAAGGCCTTTAATGGCTGTTCTCGTGTTTCGTAGCTTAACTCTGCCTTTACGAGATGCCTACGTATCTCTGTGAATTAGAGAATCAAGCCAAAAAACGTAGTTCTTATTTGTGGGGTGAGGCCCCTTATATAGATGTGGGGGTCCTTGAATTGGACTTGGTATAGGAGACTTGGTGGGCAAGTCTCAAAGTTAAAATGGACTTTGGAGTCCTAGAAAGTAGAAAACTGACTCCTTATCCTTTTAGATCCCCTTGAGGCTAATCTGCAAGGATTTATATCCTTATCGGGACTTTTCTCAATGGCTGATTTTTCCCTTATTAATTAATTACGAAATTAATTAATAATATACAAGGTTTTTGGGCCTTCTTTATTCCATCTGGCCTGATCTGGTCTACCAGGCCTGATCAACATGCTAACCTTTCTGGTTTGAATATCATACATCTTCTTATTGGGCCTTGCAGCCCAAACTGTAATAATTAATTATGTAATCAGGATTTATTTATCCCTATCATTTGCCCCCCCAACTTTTGAGAAACCGTATAAGATTTCGTGAAAGTTAAGTTCATTTATTCCCTTACTGGGTATCGTTTTGCGTAAAGTGTGGAGCGACCTACACGTTTACAATTATTTACGTTTATTCCCTTTATTCAGGAATTATCTTAATTTCCATGAATTTTTCCCTTGACTCCGGGATTTTTTCTTAATTTTCTGGATTTTTCCCTTAACTTCTGGAATTTATCCTTATTTTTCTGGATTTTTCCCTTAATTTCTGGGATTTTCCTTATAATCTGGGATTTTTCAGATTTCCAGCCCTTTTTCGACCAGGATCCTCGTCGAAATTTCGACCTGGATCCTAGTCGAAATATGGGTCAGCCTTGCAATCCTGGTCGAAGGAGTTCGAATAGGATCCACGACCTGGAATTCGACCAGGATCCTAGTCGAACTTTCGACCTGGATCTAGGTCGAAAACTTACCCTTTTTGGATTCCTGGTCTTGAGCTTTTCGACTAGGATTTCGACCAGGATTCTAGTCGATGTTTCGACCTGAATCCTGTTCGAAAATTCTCTGTTTCTCATGCTTCCTGGTCGAAGGATTTCGACTAGGATTCACGACCTGGTTTTCGACCAGGATCCTAGTCGATTTTCGACCTGGGTTTTAGTCTAGGTTTTTAAACCCCATTCTTGAAAAATGCTTGGTTCATTTCGACCTCATTCCTGGTCGAAGCTTCGACCTCAATCCAGTCATGTTATTCCCGTTATTTTCGTGTGTCTGGTTGAAAAATTTCGGGCAGGATTCACGACCTGGATTTCGACCTGAATCTTAGTCTTTTTTACCTGTTATTTTCGGGTGCCTGCGCGAAAGATTTCGGGCAGGATTCACGACCTGGAATTCGACCTGAATTCTGATCTTTTTTACCCGTTATTTTCGGGTGCCTGCTCGAAAGATTTCGGGCAGGATTCACGACCTGGTTCTCGACCTGAATTTTGGTCTTCCACCAGCCTTCTTCATTGGGCCTTACAACTTTTAGGGCTACAATTTAGGGTATTACATTTTCCAAATCCTAATTGGATTTGGGCCTAGCCTTCTTTATTGGGCCTTATTTTACTGGGCCTCTTTATTGGGCCTTAAATCTTATTGGGCCTCTTTATTGGGCCTTAAATCTTATTGGGCCTCTTTATTGGGCCTTAAATCTTACTGGGCCTCTTTATTGATTTGGAATTCTCTAGAATTCCTTGGAATATTCTGGAATATTCCTTTTTCTGGGCTTTTTTTCTTTGGACCTCTATCCTTAATGGGCTTTTGTCCCTTTAACTTCCCTTTTCCTCTTATATAAAGGTGTGAGGAGAGGCTACTACTGCTCACTTTCTCATTTCTACGTTTTTCTTCTTTCTCCTCCTGCTAAGATTCTCAGAGCAATAACAGCAAGTCGGAGCTCGAAGCCTTTTTTAAGAGCGCTTCTTCAGGTAAAATCCCTCCCTTTACTTCTTGTGTCTACTTTTCTATTGTGTGCCCTTTTAAGATAACCTGTCTATGTGCCCTTTTTTCAGATGGCTGACAAGAAAATGACTCGCTTGGCCAAGATGAACGTGGCTAGAAAGTCCAATGAATTCCCTATTCGATCGAGGTACACTTCCTTAATCGACATGATCAACACTCGAGGGGACGAGTACCCGTCTGATGCGCATCTGGACGCGCACGACCATATTAGTGCTTTGCGGGATCCCAAGGAGCTGGAAAAGTTGAGCAGCTGCTTCAAAATCAAAGAACCTTTCAAGCTGGTTCTTGCAGGTTCGGCCGATAGGGCCTGCCAGTGGAAGAAGGACGCATTATGCATCTATAGGGATACTCTAAGGGCAGGTATCAGACTCCCTTTTCATCCGTTCATTCCTCTTTTACCGGCTGATGTGGGCATCAGCCCTTGCCAACTCCCCCTAATTCTTGGAGGCTTATTCTGTGCTATATGTCACAATGTGCCAAGCACAATGTCCCCACTTCCGTTGCTGTTTTCAGAAAGATTTTCCAGTTCAAAAACAGCCCTGATAAAAGTCCGAGTTGGGTTTCTCTAAACCAGCGCCCTACTATTCCCCACATTATGAACGGGAAGTCCATCCCTGAAAACAACTTGGGGTGGAAGAAAGATTTTTTGTTCGTCGTTTGGGAGGGTGGAGATTGGGGCACCCTATTTCGATCGTCCTTTGGGCTTGCCGTCGATGGGAGCCTGTTAGGTCACACACACACTGTAGAGGGGGTGAATACAGTGTATAGTACACTCAAATCGAATAGAAAACAAACTTTATTGAAATAATAAACTTTGTTACAATATGGAACTGTTACCTCTCAGTGATGAACAAATATCACGAGAGCTGCTAGGGTTATAAAGAATAATAACTTCGATAATGATAACACGTATAGTGTAAACCCTATGCCTGTGTTTATATACTACACAGTTACAAGATAATCGCTAATTGATATGGAATATAATTCTGCTTCCTAAAATATATCAATCAGATATCTTCTATTCCAAGTATTCCATTCTTCACGGAATTCCTTCTTCATGCATATCTCTTCTTATGTTTTATCTCTATCTTCTTTCCTTTAATCAGCTACTGTCCTTATCTGATTGTCCTTCAGCACTTAAGTTCTGATATCTATCTTCTGATGATTATCTCCTGATAATATAAGTACTGATATCCTTAAGTCCTGACTTCCAGTATAAGTACTGATCAACAGTTAAGTACTGATCTATCCTGTTCACACAAGATCTGAAAGCTAAACATAAGACATATTAGCCATGACATTATCAAATATATCTAACAATCTCCCCAACTTGTAAATTAACAAAATATACAAGTTAAACAGATATTTGATGATGTCAAAAATATTAAGTACAAATGCATGAGAAATAGACTAGATAACTACAACTTACAGTCCTTAAAGTTTTACCAATTTCAACTTCTGATAACAACTTCAATCTGCATAAATATCAGAATTTAAGCAGTTGTAGATCTTCGACTTGGCTTCATCATCTTCTGATCTCTCTGATGTCAGGAGTTGTTCTGAGATAGTTCTTCAATAAACATTTCTCAGCATATCTTAGTTCATCAATCATTCTCCTTTTAACACCTTTAAGCTCTGCAGTATCTTCACCAGTTTGAAAGATTACAGCTCTGAGATCATTAATCTTTGCTTTCCTTAACTCCTGGTCTAGTCTTATGACATAAGCTTTGTCAGATTCAAGATTGAATTCAAGTCCCTTAATACCAAGATACGTTCTGATCTGTGCAGTATTAGGCTTCATATCAACAATATCCCCATTGTGATCTCTGTACTTTGGAACATATCTGCTGTCAGACTTAACAGAATAAAGCCTTTTCTGTCTCTGAATCTGTTCTTTTAAGTAGTTTACAGCAGTCTCTGTTATTCTGTCATCCACTTGAAGTAAGAAAAGTACATGCTCCAATTCTTCAAAATACTTCAAAGGAATGGCATTTTGTCTTATATGATAAACCCTACCATCTGTCATGAAATACAACATGATGTATTCTTTCAAGTAGGTATGGTAAACCATCTGTACAGATTCTAGTTGATTCAATCTCTCAGGAGTTGCTCCAATACCTGGTTCACTCAAGGAAGTTGGATCATCGGTAGTGTTGTGTACTCTTCTTTCATCAGCACTTCCCAATCCAGTTTTATCTCTAGCTTCCTTTCCAGTAACTACTCTTGCTTCAAAACCACTTGGAGTAGTCTTCAAAGATTGAGTCTGTTTTGCTTTAGTGAATCCTAGTAGGAGTGTTTTAGATCTATTTTCTGATATCAAGTTAACTTGAGCACTGTCAGAGGTTACTTGCTTCTTCTGAATATCAGAACTTACAATTTCTTGACTCTGAACAACTTGAGCCATGTCAGAGGTTGTTTTAAGAACTTTTCTTGAAGTCAGAGCAAGATCATCTTTTCCATTAGTAATTTCTTCTTCCTCAGGAGGTACATAAGACTTGATAGGTTCACCAACCTTTTCTTTACCCTTGGATCTTGGATCTATCTGTGGTTGTGATCTAGCCAAAGTTTCTTCAGTATGTATCCTTTCTTTGATCACAATGCCTTTAGGTTTTGGAAGTAACTTTTTACCAGAAGCTTCATATTTAGATGTGACTTTCTCTGATTTAAGTCTGGCTTCTTCTTCCTTTAAACTTTCCAAGTCCATCCCTGGATTTTCTTGAAGAAATAACTGTCTTGACATTTCCTCATCAAGATCTAGAAGTTCATCAGAACTTATCCTTTTACCAGCAGCAGAACTTATTCTTTTTCCAGTATCAAAACTTGTTCTGTGACTAGCTTGTCTTGATGTAAACCTTCTACCTTGACTATGACCACTACCCATTCCAGAGTTTCCTTGGTCATCTTTTCCATCATCCTTTCCTTGCAGTGTCTTGTTGGTTTTGCATTTGGACTTAATTACCTTCTCCCCCTTTTTGGCATCAGCAGGTAATAAAAGAGAGATAAGTAGTTCCACTGAGGTCTGGATTTCAGTAAGTTGCGATTGCTGAGAAGCTTGATTTGTCAGAATTTGATCAATCTGAGCTTGTTGCTTCTCTTGAGTTTTCTCAATATAAGCAACCTTGTCAATGGTAGGTTGGAAGAACTTTTTCTTATCAATTTTCCAAACTTGTTCCTGTTTGATAAAGTTCTCCTGAATCTTGTGTAGCTCTGCATGAGTGTTGGAATGAAGACCTTGTAGATGTTTAGTACTCAATGCAGTGACTCTAAGCTGGGTTTTAAAAGCATCAGAATGTAACATTTCATCAGCTTTAGTCAAGTGCTCAGCAAGATGTAAAGCTTTTGGAACACATGAAACTGAGTTCCATTCCTTAGTCCACTCCTGACCTGCAGGAGTTTCACTCCAAGGTACTAGTGCATCCCTGATAACAAACTCCTTTACCAGTTCAGACTTAGGAAGAGTCAGTGGAGGAGTATGTCCTGAAGGACCTGCTTCATCAGCATTTACAATTGTAGCAGCCTCACCAGTATCTCCAACATTTGCAGCATCAGAACTTAGAGAATCAGTATCTTCTGATAAGACAACAGTGTGAGTAGCAATGGAGGCTTCAGCATCCTCTAATTACTGATCTGATACTAAGTTCTGATCAACAACCATATCCTGATGCTCACCTAAAATCTGATCATCAGCATCTTGATGCAGAGAAGGTGTTAGTGATAACTCAGGAGTTTGAACAACATCAGTAACAGGTGTTGTGGAAGGATTATTTGCTGTTGGAGCTTCTAAGAAAAGTATTTCAGGCACAACCAGGTTCTGAATATCAATTTCAGCACTTGTGCCTGGATCAACAAGAGACACAGAAGGTGAATTAGCCTTGTTAGATACAGGTTCCTGAGATGGAGTTGATGGAGAAGAAGTGACTGGAGCAAATTCCTTGTCTTGTAAGATCAGAGATTCCTGATCCCCTTCCTTAGCTGCTTCCTCCTCATCATCTGAAACTGGCCTTTGTGCCATCTGTTTCTTGTACTTCCTTGTTGATTTGGATTCCTTGGGAGTTTCAGGAACCGTCATACGTCTAAGCCTCTTGAGAAGCCTAGAACCCCCAATTGCAGAATCCTTCTGAGAAGTTGCCTTCTCAGCTTCATTTACCACAGGTTCTGAAGAGGGAATCTGATCCTCAGAATCTCGAAGAATAGAAGGTGAGCCAGCACCTCCTGTGGGGCAGAGTCCCAGATCTCCTCAGGAATGGCTGTTATATGCCACTCCTGCTGCCAGTCGGCACAACTGAGCTCCATTGTGAAGGTTTGTGTGTTCAAAAACATGTTGTATCGAACCATTGTGTTTTTGACAGAAGAAGGAGGATAAGTGTGTGAGAAGAATGTGATGGAAAGACTGATGTGAAGTGGTTGTTTATATAGGCAAAAGAATGCCAAGAGACGCAAAGATATTTAATGCTGACAAGTAGAATTAATTCTACCTCGTCTCCCTAGACTTTGAAAAAGAATAACAGTCATTGGAAAGAGGAATCATGGTCTAGACCGCACAAGACACAAGAAACAGTGGACTGTTCAAGTACAAAATCATTAATCCTAATCATAGTGACTATTAATCTTCCACTTCAACATATGCGAGTACAAACTGAGACTGTTATTAAATTTCATTCAAAAATAAGCCAAGTAAAGGATTAGACTGAGAAATCAGAACTTAGACCTATACCAGAACTTAACAGTCATCAAAACATAATTTCTTAACTCGAAAAAAGAATGCTCATCTTAGTAAATCCTCATACAAGTTCTTAGTTATGAACGTCAGAACTGAATCATCAGAACGTGTAACTAGAACTTGTCCTCAGAATTTGTGCAAAAATGACACAATGACTGTTTATCTACAATAACATAGACCACCACAGAAATTTTCATCATTCAGATGGAGTGATTAGTGTGTGCATTAAGCTAAATAACAGACAAAGAGTAAAGTCTGATTCACTTCAGTACATCTTAGAAATAAGGCATAACTAAAATTTTGCTAAAGAGCTGTCATTATCCTGAAACCTACTGATGAATGAGTTCATGCTTGAGGCCACCTCAACTGTTTTGTGCTAATTTTATGCATCTTTTGAAATTCTATTTTACAGTGGCTTCTCAGTGTAAGTGAGTCACGACTGTTTATCAGAATTTATGCTATTATCAGAGTATTTCTCCAGTAATCATAGAGTGTGAAAAGTCACCAAGAAAATATTTTGCTTTTCTAATGCATATTTACTTAATACCAGCAATGCACTTGGGTCATCCCTTTCACATTTTTACTCTAGATCTCAAAGGAGTACCTGATTTTATTCTTTAATCTTTTTGCTTTTTCTTTTGATAAGAGAGGTCTATCAGCACTTAGTACACTCAGCAGTTTTACTAGTATCAGAACTTAACAGATGAGTAGCATTATTCTAATTTGTGACTTAGTAATAAGATATACAAAGTAAACTTAACTAAGCTCAATTATCAGAATTTGCTAGTGTCATAAGATTTCCACTGAAATAGTTACTTCTTCCATGGAATCATTTGTTTATTGAAGACTACTAGGTCAGTATCTAGCACAGTTATCCTCATAGGATTGAATAGGTACTAGAACAAACATATCACTTATCAGAGTTTAGAAACATATATCAGACAACAGTCAGTACTTAAAGACATTTATCAATTAAGCACAGAATACACAATGAGATTAATTCTGTAAATACTGAGCATAAAGTCTGATAACACAGAACAAGTCTAAGCAGATTTAAAGAAAGAACCTGAAACCATTCCAAGTTCATTTACCAATCTTGTAAAAGTAGTTTCACATAATGGTTTTGTGAAGATATCTGCCAACTGTTGATCTGTGGGAACAAAATGCAATTCCACTGTACCTTCATCCACATGTTCCCTGATGAAGTGGTACCTGATGCTGATGTGCTTTGTCATTGAGTGTTGAACTGGATTACCTGTCATAGCAATAGCACTTTGATTATCACAGTAAATAGGGATTTTGAAATATGTTAACCCATAATCCAGTAACTGATTCTTCATCCAAAGAATCTGTGCACAACAGCTTCCTGCAGCAATATACTCTGCTTCTGCAGTTGATGTGGAAATTGACTTTTGTTTCTTGCTGTACCAAGAAACCAATCTGCCTCCAAGAAATTGGCAGCTTCCACTTGTGCTTTTCCTGTCAATTTTGCAACCTGCAAAATCTGCATATGAGTAACCTATTAGTTTAAAATCTGATTCTCTAGGATACCATAATCCCAGAGCAGCTGTTCCTTTAAGATACTTAAAGATTCTTTTTACAGCTGTTAAGTGAGGTTCTCTTGGATCTGCTTGAAATCTTGCACAAAGACAGGTAGCATACATGATATCAGGTCTACTAGCAGTTAGATAGAGTAGAGAGCCAATCATACCTCTGTAGTCAGTAATATCTACTGATTTACCGGTATCCTTATCCAGTTTTGTTGCAGTGGCCATTGGAGTGGATGCACTTGAACAATCTTGCATTCCAAATTTCTTTAGCAAGTTTCTGGTGTACTTGGTTTGACAAATAAAAGTGCCTTCCTCATTCTGCTTGACTTGAAGGCCCAGAAAATAGCTAAGTTCCCCCATCATACTCATCTGATATCTTGACTGCATTAGTTTGGCAAACTTCTTGCAAAGTTTGTCATTTGTAGATCCAAAAATGATATCATCAACATAAATCTGAACCAGAAGTAAGTCCTTTCCATGGTTGAGGTAGAACAGTGTTTTGTCTATTGTTCCTCTGTTGAATCCACTTTCCAGAAGAAACTGAGCTAAAGTCTCATACCATGCTCTAGGAGTTTGCTTAAGTCCATAAAGTGCTTTATCAAGCCTGTAGACATAATCTGAATGTTTGGTATCTACAAAACCTGGAGGTTGTTCAACATATACCTCTTCCTCCAATTCTCCATTGAGAAAAGCACTTTTCACATCCATTTGAAAGACAGTAAACTTTTTGTGAGCAGCATAAGCCAAAAATATCCTTATGGCTTCTAACCTAGCAACTGGTGCAAATGTTTCATCATAATCAATTCCCTCCTGTTGAGAATATCCTTTTGCAACCAGCCTTGCCTTATTCCTTGTAATTATGCCATCACTGTCAGTTTTGTTTCTGAATACCCACTTTGTACCAACAACAAATCTATTCTTTGGTCTTGGTACTAGGGTCCAGACTTTGTTTCTTTCAAATTCATTCAACTCTTCCTGCATTGCTTGCACCCAATCAGCATCTTGAAGAGCTTCTTCTACTTTCTTTGGCTCAGTCTGAGAGAGAAAAGAATTGTATAGACACTCATTTGAAGTACCTGTTCTAGTTCTGACACCTGCATCAGGATTTCCAATTATCAAATCAGGTGTATGTGATTTTGTCCACTTCCTTGCAGATGAAATGTTTTCTCTAGAACTGGATGCTCCCCCATGATCCATGCTATCTTCATTTTCATTTTCTGATGCTCCCCCTGAAACTATGCTCTCTGAGTTGGATTCTTCAGTATTTAGATTTTCAGCACTATCAGAACTTGGCTTATCAGAACTTGACGAATCAGAACTTGAAGAGCCAGATGCATGTTCTGATGTTTCTTGAGATGTGGTAGGATCTTGAGTATGCTCCCCCTGCATAGGTGCATCTTCCTTTAACGTAGTCACCACAGTTTCAATAACATCAGAGTTTAATCCGTCAGAGTTTGTAGTATCAGGACTTAGACTGTCAGGTTTTTCAGTATCAGAATATGAGTCTTCATTTTCAAATCTCAGCTGATCATGGTCAACGAAATCTTTAAGACCAGTGATCTTCTTGTCATCAAAGGAGACATTGATAGATTCCATGACCACTTTTGTTCTCAAATTATAGACTCTGAAGGCTTTTGTGGAAAGTGGATATCCAACAAAGATTCCTTCATCAGCTTTTAGATCAAACTTTGATAGCTGTTCAGGATGAGTCTTGAGAACAAAACACTTGCATCCAAATACATGAAAATATTTCAGATTTGGCTTCTTTTTCTTCACCATCTCATATGGTGTTTTTCCATGCTTGTTAATGAGTGTTGCATTTTGAGTAAAACAAGCAGTCTGCACAGCTTCAGCCCAGAAATAGGTTGGAAGCTTTGCTTCTTCAAGCATTGTACGTGCAGCTTCAATGAGAGTTCTATTCTTCCTTTCAACAACTCTATTTTGCTGTGGAGTTCCAGGAGCAGAAAATTCCTGCTTTATTTCATGGCTTTTGCAGAACTCTTCCATTATCAAATTCTTGAACTCAGTGCCATTATCACTCCTTAAAATTTTCACAGAATCTTTGACCATTTTATCCAGCTGTTTGACATGATCAATCAAGATAGATGCAGTTTCACTTTTTTTGTGCAAGAAATACACCCATGTGTATCTGGTGAACTTATCCACTATGACCAACGTATACTTCTTCTTTGCAATAGACATGACATTTACTGGACCAAATAGATCAACATGTATAAGATGATAAGGCTCAAGAATTGATGATTCAGTCTTGCTCTTGAATGAAGATTTTCTTTGTTTGGCTTTCTGACATGAATCACAAAGACCATCAGGAGCAAATACTGTGTTTGGAAATCCTCTCACAAGATCTTTCTTGACCAGTTCATTTATATTGTTGAAATTTAAATGAGAGAGTTTCTTATGCCAATTCCAGCTTTCTTCAATTGATGCTCTACTTAACAGACAGATTGCAGAGCCATCAGTACTTGTTGAAAGCTTAGCTTCATAAATGTTACCACGTCTATATCCTTTCAGAACAACTTTGCCTTTAGATTTACTCACAATTTCACAGTGTTCTTCAAAGAAATCAACATGATAACCTCTGTCACAGATTTGACTTATACTCAGAAGGTTGTGTTTAAGTCCTGAGACCAGAGCTACTTCTTTAATGATGACATTCCCAAGATTGATATTGCCATATCCCAATGTTTTTCCAATGTTGCCATCTCCATAAGAAATACTTGGGCCAGCTTTCTCCACAAAGTCTGATAGCAGGGCCTTATTTCCAGTCATATGACCTGAACATCCACTGTCCAGAACTAGAATATTTTTCCTGTTGCCCTGCAATCATAAAGACCACTAATTATTAGTTTTAAGGACCCAGACTTGCTTGGATCCTTTAGTCTTATTAAGTTTGTTAACATTTGCAGCGGATTTAGCATCAGAGTTTATGTTAACATTTTTCTTATCAGAATTTACATTATCAGACTTTGAATCAGAATTTATACTAGAAGGAACAATGGAAACTTTCTTCAAAGAAGGTTTTATTTGATAATAATCATAGTACAGACTATGATATTCCTTACAAGTATAAATGGAATGCCATAAACTACCACAATGAAAACAAGGATTTTGTGGTTTGTATCTAACTGACTGACTCTTAACTCCTGATTTCGAAGGTAAGGAGTTAATATTCTTATTTTTCCTGCAAAAAGAAGCCAGATGGTTAGAACTTCCACAGTTATGACATGTTTTCCTAGGTGCATCAGGAACAGGTTTATAATCATTGCTTTTATTCACACCTTCCTTTCCATTCCTATTTTTCCTAGGTGATTTTACCTTGTTTGCATTCTTGACATCTTTCAGCTTATGCTTAAGCTGCTTCTTTGTCATTAAGCCTATGTTTACTTCAGCTGTCTTTTCCTGTTTTAGTTTGTCAGAAGTTAATTCCTCTTTAACTTCTGATTTCTCATTATCAGACTTTACAGTTACAAACTTAACAGGTTTTAACTTTGGCTTTTGCTTAACAACAGACTTAATTTCTTCAGTTCCTTTATCATTCTTATTTTCTCCATAACCTAAGCCCTCTTTCCAATTTTCACTACTTAGCAAATTTTGAGTTGTTCTGCCAGAGTTGGTCCAAGTCCTGATTATCTCTCTTTCCTTTTCTAACTCAGTTTTTAGAGATTCATTCATTTTTAGCACTTCATCCCTAACATAAAAAGCATCATCTCTATCCTTCTGAGTTTGATGGAATATGACTAACTCTTTTTCTAAGAAATCATTTCTTTTCTTATATGCAAGATTTTCAGAAGTTAATCTTTCACATGTTAAAGTTTGATCTCTATAGCTAACAAACATGGTTTTAAGATATCTTCTCAACTCATTAATATCATCAGTATGAAAAGCATAAGTAGTCTGAGGTACCTTTGTTTCAGCAGCTTCAGAACTGCTCTCAGCACTTTCTTTATCAGCATTTGCCATTAATGCATAGTTCTCCTCACTTTCAGAGTCTGAGGTGTCTGTCCAGCTTTTCTGCTTTGTGACAAGAGCCTTGCCTTTGTCACCCTTTACCTTCTTGCAGTCAGGAGATATGTGGCCTTTCTCACCACAGTTATAGCATTTAACATTGGTGTAATCTCCTCTGTCAGACTTTCCTCCTCTTCCTTCAGATCTTCTGAAATTCTTCTTATCAGAACTTATGCTTTTCCTGGGAAACTTCTTTCCCTTCCTGAACTTCCTGTATGCAATCTTTATGATTCCTTTCACCATAAGAGCACACAGTTTCATCATCTCCTCATCAGCATCAGTCTCAGGCAAGCTTTCAGAATCTGAGTCATCATCACTCTCAGAACTTGATGACTCAGTATCATACTTTATGAAAAGAGCTTTACCCTTGTCTTTCTTTGAGGAAGCTGCTTTGGGGAATTCTTCTTCAGCCTTAAGAGCAACTGTCCTTGACTTTCCTCCTTTCCTCTTGCTTCTTTGTTCCATCTCCAGCTCGTGTGTCTTGAGCATTCCATAGATTTCGTCAAGAGTTGTTTCATCAAGATTGTAGTTGTCTCTTATTGTCGTTGCCTTCAAATCCCAGCATTCAGGAAGAGCTAACAGGAACTTAAGGTTTGAATCTTCAAGATAATACTCTTTATCAACCAATGACAAATCATTCAAAAGTTTGACAAATCTATCATATAAATCATTCAATGACTCATTAGTCTTTGAGTCAAAGTGTTCATACTCTTGAGTGAGTATTGTCTTCCTGTTCTTCTTAATTGTGTCAGTTCCCTGACATCTTGTTTCCAGAGCATCCCATATCTCCTTAGCAGTCTTGTAGTTGATTACCCTGTTTGACATTACATTATTAATGGCACTATACAGTAAGTGTCGTACCTTAGCATCCTTAGCAATTGATGCTATGTCCTCAGCAGTATAATCACTCTTCTCCTTTGGTACGGTCGTTGCTGCTTCACCTGCAACTGCAACAACGAGTTTGGTTGGTTTGTGAGGACCTTTCTTGATTCTATCCAGGTATTCTGGATCTGTTGCTTCCAGGAACATGGTCATCCTTACCTTCCATATGGGATATTCAGATGGTCTCAGTATGGGGACTATGATGGTCTCATACCGACTCTGAATTTGTGTCTTTGGTGGTTCCTCAGTTGTGGTAGGCTTATTTGGAGTTTCTGTGTCCGACATGATTGTGTTTGGATCTTTAACTGTATGTAAGTTAACAGATAGGCTCTGATACCAATTGTTAGGTCACACACACACTGTAGAGGGGGTGAATACAGTGTATAGTACACTCAAATCGAACAGAAAACAAACTTTATTGAAACAATAAACTCTGTTACAATATGGAACTGTTACCTCTCAGTGATGAACAAATATCACGAGAGCTGCTAGGGTTATAAAGAATAATAACTTCGATAATGATAACACTTATAGTGTAAACCCTATGCCTGTGTTTATATACTACACAGTTACAAGATAATCGCTAATTGATATGGAATGTAATTCTGCTTCCTAAAATATATCAATCAGATATCTTCTATTCCAAGTATTCCATTCTTCACGGAATTCCTTCTTCATGCATATCTCTTCTTATGTTTTATCTCTATCTTCTTTCCTTTAATCAGCTACTGTCCTTATCTGATTGTCCTTCAGCACTTAAGTTCTGATATCTATCTTCTGATGATTATCTCCTGATAATATAAGTACTGATATCCTTAAGTCCTGACTTCCAGTATAAGTACTGATCAACAGTTAAGTACTGATCTATCCTGTTCACACAAGATCTGAAAGCTAAACATAAGACATATTAGCCATGACATTATCAAATATATCTAACAGAGCCCAAACGATATAACTTTGTCTGAGGAGGAGGCTAGAGCTTTCAACCTCCTTACGCAAGATAATGGGACTTCCCATTCTTGGGACCTTATCCGGGAGACCGTTCTTGTAGAACGCGACCTCTCTCCCGTCCCTAAGAAAAGTAAGTTTCCTTCCTTATATCTCTTTTTTATTTCCTTCATTTTCTATTCCGCTGATTCTTCAACTTACTTATCTCACTTGTTGCAGTGGCTGAGAAGATTGAGGAGGCTACCAAGCCTAAAGACCTGGAGACAACCAGGATGAAGCGGGCTGGAAAGGTCTTTAAAGACCCGCGCCTTGGTGATCGCTTCCCTGAGTTCCTCCTCCAAGCAATGGAACCAGGCGAGGAAGGCCCCAGCCAAGTTTTACGCACCAAGTAGAGGCCAGGGGCCTATTTTCAACCTGCTTGGGGGATCCAGGGAAAGGATTCAATCGTTGGCAGCACGACACTTGCCAAGGAATGGTCTAAACATTCCATCTCCCCGGTGGACTATCAAGACTTTGTCCTTCAACAGGACTTAGAGGGGAACGAGCTTTTCGGAGCCCAGGCTTTAGCGACGGTACGTCCTTTTCCTATGTCCTTCATACTTGCCCTTTTTAATTTTCTTCTCATACTTTTGCTGCTTCTCTTGTAGGCTAACACCCACTTTCAAGGGGCGATTCACCAAGCCAAGGCTTGGAAGGTTGGCCTGGAGGACGCTAACAAGAAGTTGGAGGAGGCCAACCAGATAATAGAGGCCCTTGAAGCTCAACTTGCCTCTTCCACTTCTGACCTGAAAACGGCCCGGGCTGAAAATGTTATCCTGAAGGCTCAGAAGGATAAAGCCTTTGACGACTGGATGGACACTCAGGAGTTCAAGGACTTGATGGTGGAGCACGATGCTCTCCTACACCCAGTTAGCTATAAAGAAGGCTGGGATACTGCTGTGGAGGCCATCCAAGATGAATTTTCAGAAGTCCTCGAGCAGTCCTCCTTTCCTTGCCCTGTGCGAGTTCCAGAGCTTGGGGGTGTTACTGACAAGCTCGCTGATCTGATCAAAGACGACCCTTCAGGGAGCCAAGGCCACAAGAGGAAAGAACTCGAGTCCAGCTCTGGGGAGGAGGAGACTTCTTCCGAAGAAGATTCTGAGCCTGCTGTGAAGAAGGTCAGGGTGGAAGAGCCTCCAAGGGCTGCGCCTCAGAATCCAGTGTCTCCCGCATCATCTAAAGCATCTGAAGGCAGTTCTGATGGAACCTCTACGGGGACTTCTGAGGGGATGACTGAGACATCCGAGGAGACTTCGGATAGTGGTTCCGAAGGATCCCAGCCTTCCGAGGCCTAAGTTTTTTTTATGTATATCTTCTTTTTAGACAATATGTGAACTTTGTTTATGTCAGAACTTGTTACCCTTCGGGGTTATTTCATATGCTGCTTTCCTTACTTGCCTCTTTCTACTTTATCTTTCCAATACTTAATATGCATTTGAACTAATTGTCCCTTTGATTTGTGCAACGTGCACCACACAAGGTATTATCACAACTTTAAACATCCTTAGGTTGAAATAATTTCAAACTCTTTAATATGAAGTCTGGTTTTCCAAAACCTTACATAGCATGGGTTCGACCCTAATCAATAATAACTAGACAATGTAAATTCTACTGGAATATAAAATCCTACGCAAGCAAAGCTTCAAGGTGCTATTAAACCTACTTGTCATAATGACAAGTGAGAATCGTACTTCAACTATCTTACACATAGTAAACCTTCAGGTTTTGTGCATGCCAGGTTATCGGGACTTCAAAACCATCCATAGTCTCCAGCTTGTAGGTTCCTCTACCCTGAACGCTCTTGACTTTGTACGGCCCTTCCCAATTCGGGGCAAGCTTTCATTTCTGTCCTACACCAGAAGCTTCTATCTTTCTCAAGACTAGGTCACCTTGTTTGAAAAACCTTTCTTTAACCCTTAGGTTGTAGTAGAATGAAGCCTTTTTCTGATATTCTACTATCTTTGCATGTGCCCCATCTCGCACTTCATCGATTAGATCCAGGGCTAACCTCTGCCCTTCTTCATTTTCCTCTGTATTGAAAGCCTGAATCCTTGGAAAGGAATGTGATATCTCCACGGGAACTACTGCTTCTGCCCCATATTCCAACATGAAGGGAGTTGCTCCTGTCGTGACTCTATAGGTAGTCCTATAGGCCCATAATATGGGAAGTATCTCATCCACCCAATTATTTCTTGACTTCTCGATCCTCTTTCTTAGTCCATCCAGGATTATTGGATTTGCTACCTCAGCTTGCCCATTGGCTTGCGGGTGAGCCACAGAGGTGAACCGTAACTCAATCTCATTTTCTTCACAGTATTTCTTGAATTCCTCGTTGTTGAATTGTGTTCCATTGTCGGTGACTAGGATACGGGGAATTCCATATCATCACATAATGTTTTCCCACAGGAATTGTGCAACCTGCTTAGTTGTGATCTTGTCCAAGGGTTTGGCTTCAATCCACTTGGTGAAATAATCAATGGCTACAATAAGAAACTTCATTTGTGTCGTGGCCATAGGGAAAGGCCCTATAATATCCATCCCCCACATAGCAAATGGAATAGGCGAGTTGATAGAGGTCAGCATCTCGGGGGGTTGTCTAACAACTGGTGCATACTTCTGACAGCGATCATACTTCTTCACATATTCTTTGACATCAACCATCATCTCTGGCCAATAGAAGCCTAAACGGGTTATCTTATGAGCCAAGGCCCAGCCCCCCAAGTGTTGCCCGCAAATACCTTCATGCACTTCCTCAAGAGCCAAGCGTGCCTCATCGGGTCTGAGACACCTCAAGTAAGGAACCACGAAAGATCTTTTGTACAAAATCCCATCTATCAAAGAGTACCTTAGTGCCCGAACAGCTAACTTCCGTGCTTCGGTTGCATCGCTTGGCAACCAACCGGTTTGAATGCGAGCCTTAATAGGATCAATCCATGATGTCCCCAGGCCTATAGGAGCCACAAGCTTAACATCTATGCTTCTTGTCTTCAAAACACGGAAGTACACACTTCCTGAACTTTCTTCTATCTCAGATGAAGCAAATTTTGATAACGCATCTGCCTTAGCATTTTCTTCCCTTGGAATGTGCTCAACATGGCATTCATTAAATTGGGTCATCACAGCCCTTACTAGGCGGACATACTTAGCCATCGTATCATCCCTTGCCTCAAATTCTCTCTTTACCTGGGATATGATCAGCTTCGAGTCCCCACGGACCTTTAAGTTTTTGACTCTAAATGTTCCAGCTAGGCCAAGGCCAGCTATCAGGGCTTCATATTCTGCCTCATTGTTTGTGGTTGGAAAGTCTAGCTTCATAGCATACTCAATTAAGAACCCATCAGGGCTTTGCAAAACCAATTCTGCTCCACTGGAGTTTGTTTTTGATGCTCCATCAAAATAGAGAACCCAATATTCTTTCTCCTTATCATCCTTCTCTTTGTCCCCATTATCGACTCCCTTGTCTTGTGGTGTGGTATCTCCCTGCCCCCCGACTTCTTGGTTGGGTATGGTACACTCCACCACGAAGTCAGCTAGCGCCTGGGCTTTTATTGCCGTTCGCGGCTTATACTTGAGATCGAACTCTCCCAGCTCTATTGCCCACTTAATCAATCTCCCACTTGCCTTGGGATTGTGAATGATATTTCTTAGTGGCTGATTTGTTAGCACCTCAATCTGATGAGCCTGAAAGTAAGGACGCAGCTTTCTCGAAGCCATTACCAATGCTAGAGCAAATTTCTCAATAGTTGAATAATTCAATTCAGCACCATGCAGAATTTTGCTGACATAGTATACGGGTTTCTGGACTTTCAGTTCCTCCTTAACCAACACTGCGCTCAAGGCACTCTCTGAAACAACCAAGTACAAGAATAAAACTTCACTCAAAACTGACTTGGCCAACAACGGGGCATGCGCCATATATTGCTTCAGTTCTTCGAAAGCCTTCTGATTTTCTTCGCTCCATACAAAGTCCTTAATATTTTTTAATGACTTAAAGAATGATAGGCACTTGTCTCCTGACTTGGAGATGAATCATCCCAGCGCAGCAACCCTTCCCGTGAGCTTCTGAACATCCTTAACAGTTTTTGGTGGTTCCATGTCCAGGATTGCCTTTATTTTATCGGCGTTAGCCTCATTTCCTCTCTTTGAGACCATCAATCCCAAGAATTTTCCAGATCCTACTCCGAAAGCACACTTCGTAGGATTCAACATCATCTTGTGGTACCTCAGGACCTCAAAAGCTTCCCTCAAATGGGTTATATGATCAGTCTTTACTAGACTTTTGAATAACATGTCATCAACATAGACTTCCATAGTCTTACCAATAAGATCCTTAAAAATTTTATTTACCAACCTTTGATAGGTGGCTCCTGCATTCTTAAGACCAAACGCCATAACAAGATAACAATAAACACCAAAGTCAGTGATAAATGATACCTTTAGAATGCTATCCTTGTGCATCTTAATCTGATTATATCCGCTAAATCCATCCATGAAACTCAGCATCTCATGCCCAGCAGTGGCATCAATCAAAGTATCAATCCTTGGCAATGGAAAACAGTCTTTAGGGCATGCATCATTCAGGTCAGTGAAGTCTATACACATCCTCCACTTCCCATTAGCCTTCTTCACCATTACAGGGTTTGCTAACCATTCCGGAAATTGAATCTCCTCAATGAAACCAGCCTCTAAGAGCTTTTCTACTTCCTGTTTTATAGCCTCCTGTCTTTCGGGGGCAAGATTTCTTTTCTTTTGTTTCACTGTCTTTCTGCTTGGATCCACGTTTAACTAATGAGTAATCAGCTCCGGGTCTATGCCTGGCATATCAGCTGCTGACCATGCAAACACATCACTATTTTCTTGCAAAAATTTCACCAACTTCCCTCTAAGGGGCTCCTCTAATGTGGCTCTAATGAAAGTCATCCTCTCAGGATTCTCGGGGTCTAAAGGAATCGAAACCAAGTCTTCTGCTGGATTTCCTCTCTTGTCATCATTTTCTCGGAGATCCATATCTTCAATAGGAAGAACCTTCCCCCCGACTCCATCCACCCTCAAAGAGGCCACATAACAGCTTCTTGCCATTTTTTGATCTCCTCTTTCTTCTCCAATCCCATCTCGAGTCGGAAATTTCATAACTGAATGATAAGAAGAAGGGACTGCCTTAAAGGCATGTATCCCTGTTCTTCCCATGATAGCGTTGTAGGTCGAACTAGCCTTCACCACCACAAAGTCCAACATCTGAGTTGCTTGCCTTGGTTCCTAACCTATAATTGTGGGCAACTTGATTATTCCTTCTACGGGGCATTCCACTCCTGCGAATCCATATATCGGCATGTCGGTTGGGGTCAATTGGAAGTCATTATACCCCATCCTTAAAAAGGTATCATGGAGCAAAATGTCCACTGAAGCTCTATTAGTAAAATGTCCACTGAAGCTCTATTATCCACAAGGACCCTTCTTACCGGGTTGTTCCCTATTATCGGGGTTATGACCAACGGGTCATCATGGGGAAATTTCACACCCTCCAGATCAAAATCATCAAAAGACATTGTTACTCCTGTCCTAGCCCTCTTCGGGGCTTCCCCAACAATATGCATAACTTCTCCAGCATACGCTTTCCTGGAGTTCTTGGATAACCCTGCAGCAGTTGGTCCTCCAAAAATTGTGTTGATCACAGTCCCTTGTGGACGTTGTCCTCTGAAAATTGAATTTATCACTAGTCCCCTAGGTTGGGGATTTCGCCCCTGATCTTCTTGATCTCTCCTTCGGTCATCGAAGTTTCTTCTCACGTTGTTGTTTCTATCCCCTCATTCTCCAGTATACTTGTTCAATCTTCCTTTTCGAATCAGAAACTCAATTTCGTCTTTCAATTGCCTACACTCATCGGTGTCATGGCCAACATCTTTGTGAAATCTGCAATACTTGCTCTTATCTAGCTTGGCGGGATCAGCCTTCAAGGGCTTAGGCCAACGAATATCTCTATCTTTCTCGATCTCCATCAAAATCTGGCTTCTAGGAGCATTTAACTTAGCGTATTCAGTGAATTTTTGCCCAGGTCCTCCCTTCTTGGGGGTTGAATCAGAATTTTGTTCGGTTCAAGGATACTTGTCCTTAGCAATATACTCCAAATCAATTTTCCGCTTCTTGCCTCCAGTGGGCTCATTACTTACTACGGTCTTCCTCATGCTTTCTTCAACCTTGATATACGTCCCTGCCCTCTCCTGGAGCTGCAACATGTTTTCAGGGGGACGTTTGGCCAAGGACATCTTGAAAAACTCATCCCTAGTTCCTTATTGCAGTGCTATCATGACTACCTTATCATCAAGATCTGGGACTTTTAAAGCCTCCTTTGTGAAATGATTCAGGTAATCTCTCAAGGATTCCTTTGCTCCCTGCACAATACTCATAAGAGATGCTGAACTTTTCTCATGGATTCTCCCACTGATGAACTGCTTAATAAAAGCCTGACTTAACTCTCTGAACGACCCAATAGAGTTTGGGGGCAAACGACTATACCACCTTTGAGCCATACCCGACAGGGTTTGAGGGAAAGCCTGACACTTAATAGCGTCATTCACGGGTTGCAGCAACAGTGTATTAGAGAATGTCCTAACATGATTAGCGGGATCTCCCGTGCCATCATAGGCTTTGATAGTTGGCATCTTAAACTTCCTTGAGATATGGGCATTCATTATCTCTTCAGTGAAGGGCGGAGTAGGATCATCGGGATCTCCAAGGGGAAGGAGATTGCTTGGATCAGTTCTTGGGACAACAACCCTTCTCCGTACCGGACCATCCAGGTCTATGACAGGAGGAGGAATTCTCCCCCTAGGAGGTATCTGGGGTCTGGTGGCCTGGTGAGCTTCCAAATCGCGCCTCAACCTTTGGATCTCAGCCTCATGAGCCCTGATCCTTTCCCGCACTTCATGGGGATTCGCCCCTTGGGGTGCTTTGAGGGCGTTTTCTTCCATCGGCCATCGGCTCTTTGCCAGGACGCCTCCTTCTTGGGGCCACTTCATCATCCGAAGATTCAGAGTCTCTCTCAGTGTAAGGACCAGAAAATTCCCGATCCTCGGGGATAGGAGCCAAACCTCGTATATAGGGGGGCGATTGCCCTCGTGCTTCACTTCGCCCAGCATGTCCACTTCCTCCAACCTCGGGGTAAAGGGGCATCCCATAAGGGGGTTAGTAGTAACAACAGTTGAATATTCATACCCGACAAGTCTAGAATTCACAGGTACATGTACTTGTTGAACTTGAGGATTCGTACCTTGAATAGTTGAGAGAGTCGTCCCTTGTGGCTGAGGTTGAGTTGCCCCTATCTGGGCTTCCGCTTGAGTAGATGCATAAGTTGAGTGGGGAGGAATCTCCACGGTTGATGAAATCACCTGGGTTGTCCCTGATGGTATTCCTTCCTCCAGAGCTCTAATTGTTCTCCGTGTTTTCGCCATGGTTGTTGTTGTGCTTCCCACAGACGGCGCCAAATGTTATGGATTAAAAACTAATATATATAATTGTTGTATTTATTACTAAGGTTCGGGAGCTCAAGGCCTTTAATGGCTGCTCTCGTGTTTCATTGCTTAACTCTGCCTTTACGAGATGCCTACGTATCTCTGTGAATTAGAGAATCAAGCCAAAAAACGTAGTTCTGATTTGTGGGGTGAGGCCCCTTATATAGATGTGGGGGTCCTTGAATTGGACTTGGTATAGGAGACTTGGTGGGCAAGTCTCATAGTTAGAATGGACTTTGGAGTCCTAGAAAGTAGGAAACTGACTCCTTATCCTTTTAGATCCCCTTGAGGCTAATCTGCAAGGATTTATATCCTTATCGGGACTTTTCTCAATGGCTGATTTTTCCCTTATTAATTAATTACGAAATTAATTAATAATATACAGGGTTTTTGGGCCTTCTTTATTCCATCTGACCTGATCTGGTCTACCAGCCTAATCAACATGCTAACCTTTCTGGTCTGAATATCATACATCTTCTTATTGGGCCTTGCAGCCCAAACTGTAATAATACATCTCTTCTTTTTTCCTCAATATATTTTATTTATTTTTAGTGGTTAGATATTACTTTTTTTACTCATTATTTTTCATATTTATAATTTATTTTTTGTTTTTTTACCACATTTTAAATGAATTTTCTTTATAAATAAGCTCTTTTATGTAAGATTTTTTTATCTAGGGGTATATTCTGAATGTGATTTTGGGAGATTGAAAGTTAAAATTTTATTAAAAATAAGATAGGGGTTTGAGCTTCTATGATTATCAAATATATAGTTATCTTGAATTTTGATATTATTTACTTTACTTAAAAAATACTCTCCCCGTTCCCAAATTAGGTGGTCACTGATCTCCTGATCAAAACTTCCCAAACTTTAATAGTATCTGATTTTTGCGATATCACTTTTTTCATCAAATTATCAGTTGCAAGCGTGATTACGAATTTCGAAAATCGGAACTATTCAATTCAGATACCGATTTATGATTTATCGGGCGATTCTTTTAAAAAATCGAATGATTTATTGACAATTTATCAGCCATCTGTAAAATCAAACATATATTTTTTACTGATTTTTAAAAAAATTATCGGCAATTTTTAAAAAATCGGCCAATTTCTATAACCACGGTTGCAAGCCAATGGATTGTTTTTAGCAAGGGTAAGGAAGTGGATACATAATTATTAGACAAATATTTAGGCTACAATTATCTCTTCCCCTGTTTGAAATTACCTCTTCACCAGGGAAGATTAATTTATCTGCTCACACAATAATCCAAGGCCAAAGGACCATTTTACTAGCTTGCAAAAGAAAAAGCTATAGAACAGTCTGCATCGCCTTGTACTGATGCGGTCACCACGACTTTAGACAAACTTGAGACTTGAAATTTCAGAGACCATGGCCCCATAACAAATTAACAACTGACCACAATTGACCAATCACATAAACTAATCAAATTTCAGTTGGTAGGAGATTGTTATGTTTCAATCAGAGATTTAAAAAAAGATTTGACCTAAGTATGTGGTACAATGATTCTGACACATAAATTAAAGGGCATATACAGAGCATATAATCCAACTATACATGAGCATATTTAGTTTATTACGCTTCATAGTATCCGAACTTCCAACATCTGAACAGATGAAACATTAAGAGACATAAGCCTAAAAAAAGACCTATATACTTGCCACCTCTATAAGAGCTTTTCTATGGAGGCTGCGAGTGTTGTTTTAGGAACTGCGCCAATAACTGCATCTATTTTCTCTCCGCCTCTGAAAATCATGACGGTTGGAATGCTTCTTATACCATATCGTGTTGCAACAGAAGGACTCTCATCAGTGTTGACCTTGTAACACTTGAGCTTTCCTGCGTATTCTTTGGCCAGTTCATCAATGATGGGATGAATCATGCGACATGGACCGCACCATGGAGCCCAAAATTCAACAAGAACAGGGGAATCACACTCGAGGACAAGTGACTGCCATGTTGCATCAACGACACTAGGCACTGCAGTTTCAGTAGAAATTAAAAAACATTAATAGGATAATAAGATCCTTTTTTCAAGCACGAGTGCTAAGAACAGAGAAAAACCTTGGTAAACACTTAATTGCTAAAATAGGAAAACATATAATAATTGTACCAAGTTCACCTCATTTCTATACATAAAACATTTATTGGACTCTGAATTGAAACTTGAGGATATTTATACTTGTAGTGTTGTAAGTGTCAAGTGTTGTAAGTTGACACTTCCATG
The DNA here is from genome assembly GCF_009905375.1 of Apium graveolens. Classification (NCBI taxonomy): domain Eukaryota; kingdom Viridiplantae; phylum Streptophyta; class Magnoliopsida; order Apiales; family Apiaceae; genus Apium; species Apium graveolens. The sequence goes on along the minus strand of NC_133648.1, from coordinate 5,153,294 downwards.
CAATCAGTTTTCAAGAAAATGGGCCTAATCGGACACCTAGGCTATATGCCGCATGAAAAAGCTTCGATAAGGGAAAATCGAGTGACTAGGAGTTTTTCTTACGAATTAGGCCTAGGCGGACGGGATAGGAAATCAAATCCATACATGGAAAAATTGTGATTAATCAGTTGGGAACAAATCAGCGTAGGCGGAACTAGTATAAATTATTTCTTAATTAGAAACATTACTAAAATGTGTTATAATAATGCTCCGATTAATTCCCTATCACCTTATGAACGTTTAAGGTACCCCGTAACCCCGACCTCCTGGATACACCCACCAATTCTTAAAACAGTGCTCATAATGCACCTCTCCAAGTTATAGAAAAGTAACATGTCAGTTCATCCATCCACATTTAAACTTGGTTCTCTCTTGAAAGTGATTGAAGGACCTCATTTACCATTTATTATTTCCTACTTCATCCACAATTTCTTTAAGACAATGCCCAATTCCCATCCAAAGTTTCCTTAAGCCAAATGATTTAAACAATATAAATGCTCCAGATTTAATTAAGGATAAGTGGAAGTGCACAAAATCACATCTTAACCATAACCATAACCATAAGAAATGTCAGTGGCAAAACCGACAACTTGGAGGCGCTAAGATATAAACATTTTGTTACTTAACAAATAACATTACAAGAAGACGACAACTAGAAAAGCATAAGCTTTAACTACCCAAAACGTTAAGCTATTGTAAATAGTATCCAAGTTCCCAACCCAGAAAGACCTCCAAATTTAACCAAAACAATTTACGCTAACTGAACTACACATATCTGACCTTCCGATTACATCTACATTATATCACCATACAAACCAAGCACAAATAACTTAATATCCCCTGCCTACCAATTCTACAACACAATTAACCAATTGTGTGTTCCAATCTACAATTTCCGATACATACACAAGTAATATACATTTCCACAATTATAATAAAATATACATTTGCGCCATTGAAATAAACATTTTGATAAGTAATAATATACATTTCCGAAATTATAATAAACATTCCGATAAGTAATAACATACATTTCCGCAATTATAACAAACATTTCGACAAGTAATAACATACATTTTCCGCAATTAAAACAAGTTACAGCCTCAATTAAACATCTACTTACAATTTTATCTATACGAAAATAAATTCTGAAGGAGTCTAACCTACAACAGCAGTGTCCTGAGCCTCACTAACGACACGACCGACACGGCGAACGAGTCGAGAGCTAGAACTCACCGATCCAGCGACTCGTACGGACTGAATTTTAAGTCCAGATGATTTAGGTAATTTAATTGAGCTCCGGTGACCGGAGAGAGAACAGATGGAGGGAGATGAAATCGCCGGGAAAGTAGAGGCGCGAGGGACGGTTAGGGTTTCTAGAACAGCCGCCATGTAGAGAGAGGAGAGAGAGAGAGAGAGATGTGGCTGTGGTGAGTTTGTTTGGGGGAGAGAGAGAGAGATAAGAGAGAGTGAGAGAGACCAATCGGTGTGCGTATGTGTTTGGTGTTTTGTTTGTCCGTAAAGAGATTGGTGATTAACAACTAAGGAAATGTCTAATTTTGTAATTTGGTATTATGTTTCTGTTACTCACGTGTTCTGCACTTGCCCTTTCTCACACGTCTTGTTAAATTTTTGTATATATATATTTTTGAAGTCGATTAGAAATTTAAATTTCTAGAGACTCGTTTTGGACACTGGGGTAATTCTGTCCGAGCAAATTGAGCTAGTTCGAGCCGGCTCGTTTAATTAATTTAGTCTCAACGTCTGCATGAACTCGACTCGTTTAATTTAATAAGTTGAGTCAAGCCGACTCGTTTAGCTAAATGACCCGATTTTAACGAGTTTGGCGACCCAGCTCATTTACTTTTTCACTAAATTGAGCCTAAAACATTATCCGAACTCGAATCGTTTAATTTTCCGAGTCGAGTCGAGTCGAGCTATTAAACAAGGCGGAATCTCTTACCGAACTAAAGCTCGTTAACTAAACGATCCAAGCGGAACCCTCTGTTATAGAAATCGGCCGATTTTTCAAAAATCGCCGATAAATCGCTCAAAAATCGGTCAAAAATATTTGTCCGATTTAACCGATTTCCGATAAATCGCCGATTAATCATCCGATTTTTTATAAATCGTCCGATAAATCGTAAATCAGTACCTCAACCGAATAGTTCCGATTTCCGAAATCTATAACACTGGCGGAACCCAACAAAACAAGTTCAAGACGTGCAAGATCGCGAGCCGACCAGATCGAATTACAGCCCTACCGGTCACCATACATCAGGCCTTTTCATTTTCATCCTCACACACTCCCTCGCGGTCTCTAATATATGTGTTGGAGGAGAATGAAACTATTAATGTTTGAAATACATGTCTTTAAGATATTTTGAAAACAATTTTTTTTGAAAACAATTTTTTTAGCATTTACTATGTTTAAAATATATATCATCCTTTCTATTTTCAGTTTTCACTTTCCAAACACTCTTGTTTTCAAAAATCAAGAACCGTTCTTGATTTTCTTTTGATTCGTTGCTTTCCTAGCAATGTTCGAAACCTTTGCTTCATGTACATTCTGTTCTTTGAGAAATTTCTCATCTTTTCTCCACTTTTCTTAGCTTTTTGGATAGTCTAAGGCTGTTCATGAAACTTTGTTCGAAAGTCATGAAAATTTCTTTGTGGTTTTAGCCTTATTTTGCAGTTATGAAGCTCTCGTTCTTAGCATTTTTGGTGGGTTCATCTTCTTCATGGCAGATTGTTCTAGTTTTGTTTTTCAAACACCTTTTCGTTTTTTGCCATTAATGGTACCCGCCCATTTGAAATTTTTCAAATTTCAAATTTCTTTCATTTTTTGGATCCCGCCTAATGAACTTTCAAATTTCATTTTCCCCCTCCTTCATTTCAAATCTCCCCTCCCCTTTCTTTTCCAACCTGTCTCCTAGTATTTCATTGCTGCTTTCAAGCCTCACAAACATGATTTCGTTATTATGTTTGCAATTCCTTGAAGATCGAGTAAACACTGCTGTTTGGGTTTGCTTTGTTTCGTTTGGATGCCTCTTTCTAGGTCGCTGGTCATATTTTCTGTGCTTGTAGCCCCCTGGCCTCTATGCTTACTTCAAGTCACCCTGGTTAGAACCTCTTAGAGGCATGGAAGAGTGCAGGAATGCTTAGTACTGCTATACCACTAGGCTATAACCAGGGAGGCCTGTTGTTCGCTGTTTGTGCTAAAGCGGTTACCTAACTTGGGGTTCATGCTATACAAGACAACGTTAACATCATTATTGCAGTTTGTGGTTTGCTTACTTCAACAAAATCAGTTGGTTCCTGGGTAAATGCAAGTTTGAGAAACTTGATTTCTTAGGAAGGGCTGGTGATGCTGTTTGTTGAACTCTCGCATTAGGCTGTTGGTTGTGTTGTGCTGTTTAAAACATCCTTTCTGCTTAATTCTTGGATTCCCACCCCTTACAGTCGCCATGCTACACTTAATTCAAGCCTTGTCACCTTGTTTCAGTTTGTCATAGATTGTTGGGTTAATGTTGCTTTTACTGGACAACCTAAACTACTTGGACTTGGCTGATTATTTGCTATTCTTTGTTGGTTTTCATTGAAGAGTGCTTGGATGCCTAGTATATGTTAAATAACTGCAATTAGCTTGTGTCACTTTGTTCACCTGGTTTTGGTTGCGAATTTGATGGTTGTCATGTTCCCTCTCAAGATCAGTTTGGCTTCTCGGAATTTGGCATTTGAGTGGTTTTTGATTGCGCTTGTTTTCGATTTGATGCTAGCACGGATATACTGCACACTAGGGAAACGCCCTGGTCTATGTCAAACTGCATGCTGCTGTGTTGAACTCATTTTGGCTAACCGTGATCATAGTTTGTTGGATGGTATTCAGGGGTTCTCCTCTCCTTAGTGGTCTTCGGTTTGGCTGCATCTTAGTTTGGCTCTTATTTTTTCTTGTCACGACATTTTGGATCGCAATTGAAGAGTGCTTGTATGCTTCGTAGTTGTTGAATCATTGTGCTTAGACTTGAATGGTTGTTGTCAAGTTATTTTTGCTCAGATTAACTCAAGCTTGGGGCTCTAGCTATACGACATTTTATGCCTAACACCCGGTCTACTTGGTTAGGCTTCTTCTCTGCATTCTTTCGGAAAACTTAGTTCAAGCTTGAGCACCTTGTTTGAGTTGTTCAAAGCGTAAAGGGTTGATACTATTAGGAAATGAATAACACAAAGGGGGGTGAATGTGTTTTACTATTTTTGAGCTTTTCTTGAATGTTTATGGTTGAACAAAATAAATTAAATCTTGTAGTGAAATGTGTTCATGCAGAATTTAAGCTTGCAGAAAATAAAGAACACAGATCTTCAAAACTCACTTAATTTTATATTAAAATTAAGACTGTTTTGCTACAAAATTTCTAGACTCTTTGTTGATAAAGAGCTTAGCTTCTTCTTGAGATTGTTACAAGAAATTTGATCTAATTTGTTACCTCTGACTAAAGGACCAGTATTAACCTTGTTAGGTCACACACACTGTAGAAGGGGGTTGAATACAGTGTTTAGCACAATCAAATCGAATTAAAGGACTCAAGTAATAGAAAACAGATTTTATTCAATATAATAAACTCTGTTACAATATGGAACTGTCCTCTCTCAGTGATGAACAAATTATCACGAGAGCTGCTAGGGTTACAATGAATATTATTCTCGATAATGATAACACATATAGTGTAAACCCTATGTCTGTGTTTATATACTACACAGTTACAAGATAATCACTAATTGATATGGAATATAATTCTGCTTCCTAAAATATATCAATCAGTTATCTTTTCTTCCAAGTATTCTATACTTCATAGAATTCCTTCTTCATGCATATCTCTTCTTGCATTTTTCTTGATCTTCTTTCCTTTCAATCAGCCTCATTTCTTATCTGAAAGTCCCCTTAAGTCCTGATATTATCTCCTGATAAATATCTCCTGATAACTTAAGTTCTGACAACTTAAGTTCTGATATCTTAAGTCCTGACTTCAGTATAAGTACTGATTTCCAGTTAAGTACTGATTTGTCCGGTTAAGTAAGATCTGAAAACTAAACACAAATCATATTAGACATGACATTATCAAATATATCTAACAATATCCCCCAACTTGTAAATTAGCATAATATACAAGTTTAACAGATATTTGATGATATCAAAAACATGAAGTACAAATGCATGAGAATTTGACTAGATAACTACAACTTACATTCCTTAAAGCTTTACCATCCTCAAGGTCTGATAATAGCTTCCGTCTGTATACACATCAGAATTTAGACAGTTGTAGATCTTTGACTCGGCTTCAATTACTGATCTCTTTTATATCAGGAGTTGTTCTGAGATAGTTCTTCAACAAACATCTCTCAGCATATTCAAGTTCATTAAGCATCATCCTTTTAAAATCTTTTAATTCAGCTGTATCTTCACCAGTTTTAAATATAGTAGCCCTGATATCATTAATCTTTTCTTTCTTTATATCCTGATCCAGTCTGATCAAATATGCCTTATCAGACTCAAGATTGAATTCAACAGCCCTATAACCCAGAAAAGTAGTTATAATCTTTGCAGAGTTAGGCTTCATCTTGACAATATCACCTTTGTGATCTCTGTACTTAGGACAATATGTGTTGTCAGACTTTACAGAGTAAAGCTTTTTCTGTCTTTGAATTTGAGTCTTCAAATAATTTGCAACACTATCTGTTATTCTGTTCTTCACTTGAAGTAAGAATAAAACATGTTCCAGTTCCTCAAAATACTTCAGTGGTATATCACTCTGCCTAATATGGTATACCCTTCCATCTGTCATAAAATATAACAAGATATTTTCTTTCAAGAAGGTATGGTAAACCATTTGTACAGATTCAAGATGATTCAACCTTTCAGGAGTTGCTCCAACACCTGGTTCACTCAAGGAAGTTGGATCTTCAGTAGTATTGTGAATTCTCTTCTCTTTAGAACTACCCAATCCAGATTTGTCTTTTGCATCCTTTCCTTTAACAACTCTTGCTTCAAAACCACTTGTTGCAATCTTCAAAACTTGAGTCTGTTTAGCTTTAGTGAATCCTGCTAGGAGTTTCTTTGAGGATTTAACATGAGCAATGTCAGAGGTTTCCTTTAACTTATCTTCTGATATCAAGTCAACTTGAGCTATGTCAGAGGTTGCTTGCTTCAGTGTCATATCAGAACTTACTATGTCTTGACTCTGAACAACTTGAGTCATGTCAGAGGTTGTTTGGGAAATCTTCTTTGAAATCAGAGTAAGATTAGCATCTTCAACAAATATTTCTTCATTTATTGTAGGCACATAAACCTTTACAGGCTCACCAACTTTCTCTTTGCCCTTGACCTTGGATCTTTCTGCATTTGTGATTTGGCCTTGGTTGCCTCACGATTTATTCTTTCTTTTATCACAATGCCTTTAGCCTTAGGAATTTTCTTTTCAACAACAGAAGCTTCAGATTTGGAGTTGACTTTTTCTAACTTAAGTCTAGCTTCTTCTTCTTTTAGACTCTCAAAGTCCATTCCTGGATTTTCTTTCAGAATTAACTGTCTTGAAATTTCCTCATCAAGTTCCAGATATTCATCAGAACTTATCCTTTTACCAGTATCAGAAGTTATTCTTTTCCCAGTATCAGAACTTGTTCTTTGACTTGTAATTCTACTTGATGAAATACCTTTACCTTGACCATGACCTCCACCCATTCCAGAGTTTCCCTGGTCATCTTTCCCATCATCCTGTCCCGTCAGTGTCTTGATAGGTTTGCATTTGGACTTAATTACTTTCTCCCCCTTTTTGGCATCAGCAGGTAAAAGAAGAGAGACAAGCAATTCCACTGAGGATTGGATTTCATTGAGTTGATTTTGGTGAGAAGCTTGATTCTTCAGAATTTCGTCAATTTGAGCTTGTTGCTTCTCCTGAGTTTTCTCAATGTAGGCAATTCTGTCAAAGGTAGGTTGGAAAAACCTTTTCTTGTCAAGTTTCATATTCATATCTTGCTGGAGTAAAGTTTCTTGAATTTTATGCACCTCAACATGAGTTGTTGAGTGTTGACCTTGAAGATGTCTAGCACTCAATGAAGTAACTCTCAGTTGTGTCTTGAAATCATCATTAACTAGAATCTCATCAGCTTTTTCCAAGTGCTCAGCAAGAATTCTTTCATTTGGAACATAGGTAACTGTGTTCCACTTCTTAGTCCACTCCTGTCCTCTAGGAGTTTCACTCCAAGGTACTGGTTCATCGCCTTTAACAAACTTTTTAACCAGTTCAGCTTTTGAAGGAGCTTGTAGAGGTGCATGTCCAGAAGGACCAGCTGCATCAGCATCTACATTTGTAGCAACATTACCAGTATCATCAGCATTAATATCAGAACTTACAGAGTCAACATCCTCTGATAAAAGAATAGTATGAGAGGCTATTGAGGCTTCAACATCATCCTCTAAGTGCTGATCCGCTACTAAGTTCTGATCAACATACATATTCTGATACTCACCTAAAATCTAATCTTCAGTATCCAGATTTAGAATTGGTGTAGTTGGAATATCTTCAGTGAAATCAGCATCTAGAATTGGTGTTGCTGGTGGAGTGAGTTGGGGTGGTGGAGCTTCCAAGTACAGAAGTTCAGGCACAATTAAGTTGTGAATGTTGATGTCAGCACTTGTACCTGGGTCTTCAGTATGTACTGGTTCATTTACAGGAGACACATGAAGTGTAGATACTTGTTCTGGAATATTCCTTTGTTCTTGGATAAGAGATTTTTGTACTGATTCAGCAGTAGGAAGTGATTCAATTACTAGAGGTTCAGTTGAGATCAGAGATTCCTGACCCCCTTCCTTAGCTGCTTCTTCCAGAGTTGCTTCAGAGTTTGATGATATATTTACAGCCCTCCTGGCTCTTTGCTTTTTAAGTCTCTTTGCAGAACTAGAGACTTTGGGGGCTTCAGCATCAGAATTTAGATTTCTAAGCCTTTTGAGAGGCCTAGAACTCTCATGTTTAGTATCTTTCTGAGAAGAGATCTTCTCAGCTTCTGCAACAACATGTTCTGTCACTGGAACCTGTTCCTCACTGTCTGACTCATCTCTCAGAACAATTCTCCTTCTCTTCTGTTGTGTCTGAGGTATAGTCTTTATCCTCTTAGGTTTGGAAGATGAAGGCCTCACAGGATGTGCTGATGGTGAGGGTTGAGATGTCTGACTAGGTTTGAAGTATGTCCTGATAGTGGGCTGTGTTTGTTGAAGTTGAGAAGTGGTTGGAGGTTCCGATGGAGGTTGGGATGGTTGTGATGAGTTGGTGGGTTGGACATCAGGATATAGAGCAGTGTAGGTTGATGGGTCAGAGTTTACCAAAAACTATTTGACAGATTGTGGAATTCGGAGAGGTCTTAAAACAATTTTCTTATTATCAGCAGATAATAAGTCAGTGAATGCTCTCTTAGCAAGCTTAAATGGGTCAATTAACTCACTTGCCAATTAGGGTGCATCAGAACAACATGAGCTATAAATAAGCTGGCAGAATCTAGCAAAATATATAGTGTTTCTATCTTTTGTCATCCTATCCTCAATAAATCCTAAAATAGCATTTGCATAATCGAAATGAGTTTAATTTATGAGTGCATACCCGATTTGTTGACTTAGAATTGGGATTGCATCAAAATTTGAACAGTTGTTTGCAAAAGCCCTGGCGATACAGTCGAAAAAGAAACTCCATTCCCTCCTGATGTGAGATCTTTTCAACTGTCCCAGCTTCGCAAGAGTTTTCTCATAGCCCAGATTGGCCATTAGCTGTTGAAGAACTGGCTCTTCAACTGTTGAATATGTACAGTTCTCTGGCAAATGAAGTGCTTGTCACACTGTGGCCAAAGTCACCACATGGGCATCATCCCCTATAGTAAAGATAATACTTGGGGACCCATTTGCACCACCATCATCATACACACCTGACTTCCAGAACTCCAGCACTTGAGCTCCTGAGAATGTGTCTGGTTGAGTCAGTGCATAACCTATCTCCGAGTTTGCGAGAAAGTCTTGAACAAAATGAAGATCTGATGGGGCTTCACTCTTGTTGAGAATGACTGTGTAGTTGTTGGGAACGAACTTTGCTCCACTAAAGATAATATCCTTCGGTGCCATTTGAAAAATAAGTAAGAATTTAGAGTGCCTGAAACGTGTTTGATGAAATGTCTGTATGGAAACCGTCAGTAGATATGAGAGAATAAGAAAAAAAAGAGAGAGAGAGAATATAATAGATATGTGAATAAAAGATTTGAAAATCTTTTATCTCTTTTACTTAAACAACCCATGTGACAACAGTTAACAAGGAGTGAAATAGACCTATACACCTGTCAGGCATGCAACAGTAAAAAATAATTAATGGGCACGGGTATTCAGTAATCATTACTTATCACATGCAGTTTTTTAAGGAGAAAAACCGTACCACTAACCAAGTAATCCCATTAATCAAGTAATTAACTGTTCCTACTAAATAAATTACCGCTTGATCTCTCATAAACCAATATTCTGTAAAATATGACCATTCAAGTAAAGATAAAAAATAAACCAAGTAAATAAATATTGCCACGTCAGCATCAGAACTTGATTTTTATCAGTATTTAAAGGTCATCAGAATATGAAACGACTCAGAGACAAAATCTTGCAATGAAGTAAAATTTCATTAATATATCAAACGAATACATATCATGAAACTTAAATTACATGCAGAAAATTACAAGATTGCCCTAGTCTAGAATCCCTAACATCAACAGCCTTAGTCCTAGTCTAAAAGACCTAACGACTACTTCTGTTGCTGCTGACGAAGAGCACTGCAAGACAAATGATTTGTTCTTGCTGACGGAGAGCTTCTCTCCGTTCCTCTTCCAGACGATCACAATAGAGGTGATAATCAAAAAGAATAAGAGGTTTGCGTGAACCTCTTGTGGAACTGAGTTCCAGATCTCTTCAGGAATGGCGGTGACATGCCACTCCTGCTGCCATTCTTCACAACTTAACTCAATGTGAAAGGTTTCATAGTTCAGGATTAGGTTGAAATGAACCATGGTTTTGTTGATTATGTAAAATGATTGAGTTTGGGAGAAAAAGTGAAGGATGTTTTGGCTGGAATGAATAGAATGTTTAAATAGCCAATAGAATATAAAGGGACGTGAGGACTGGGTAAAAATTACAAGTAAAAATAATGACTCCTTAACTCCCTAACTGATGAGTAATTATGACAGCCATTAGAAGCTTAAAACATGAGTTAATGAGCACAAGAAACAAGTAACAATTACTGTGCATATACGAGTACCACTAACCCAAATTATTTTGACTGTTTATATCTCACCCAAACATATTCTGACTTTAAATTTGACTGTTTCAGATTTAACCACAAATAAGTCAAGTAAAGAATCAGGATTTAATATCAGAACTTAGACTTATATCAGAACTTAACAGTCATCAGAACATGGCTCCTTAACTCAAAAAGTGAATGGTTTATCCCTGTGATTCTTCACACAAGTACTGATATGGGTTCATCAGAACTTAATCATCAGAACTTCCATCAGAATTTGTCCTCAGAATTTATGCAACTGACACTTAACCTGTTCATCTAAAACAACATTTATCACCACAGTAATTTTCATTATTCATATGGAGTGTAAGTGTGTGCATTAAGCTAAATATCAGACAAAGAGTAAAGTTTGATTCACTTCAGTACATCTTAGAAATAAGGCATAACTAAGAACTTTGCTCAAAATCTGTCATTAGTCTGAAGTCTACTATAGAATGAGTTCATGCATGAGTCCACCTCAACTGTTTTGTGCTCATTTTATGCATCTTTTGAAATTCCTTTTTACAGTGGCTTCTCAGTGTAAGTGAGTTACGACTTCTTATCAGAAGTTATGCTACTATCAGAGTATTTCTCACCAAGATTTTTTTTTTGCTTTTTTAATGCATATTACTTAATACCAGCAATGCACTTGGGTCTTCTCCTCCACATTTTTACTCTAGATCTCAAAGGAGTACCTGATATTTATTTCTTTTCTTTTGATAAGTGAGGCTTATCAGCACTTAGTACATCCATCAGATTTACTAACATCAGAACTTAACAGATAAGAAGCACTATTCTAGTTTTTAACTTAGTAATAAAATACACAAAGTAAACCTAACCAAGCTCAACATTAGAATTTGCTTGTGTTAAAAGATTTCCACATAAACAATTACTTCAAACATGGGATCTTTAGTATATTAAAGACTACTAGGTCAACATCTAGCACAGTTATCCTCATTGGATTGAATAGTCACAGAAATATTCATATCACTATCAGAGTTTAGAAATTCACATCAGACAACAATCAACACTTAAGCAAATTTCAATTTAAGCACAGAATACACAAAGATAGTAATATCTGTAACTACTGATCATAAAGTCTGATGGATCAAAACATAAACTAAACAGATTTAGAGAAAGAACCTAAAACCATTCCAAGTTCATTTACCAATCTTGTAAAAGTAGCTTCACAGTGGTTTTATGAAGATATCCGCTAGTTGTTGATCTGTTGGAACAAAATGCAATTCCACTGTACCTTCATCCACATGTTCCCTTATGAAGTGGTACCTAATGCTGATGTGCTTTGTCATTGAGTGTTGAACTGGATTACCTGTCATAGCAATAGCACTTTGATTATCACAGTAAATAGGGATTTTACAAAATTCTAACCCATAATCCAGTAACTGATTCTTCATCTAAAAAATCTATGCACAACAGCTTCCTGCAGCAATGTATTCTGCTTCTGCAGTTGATGTGGAAATTGACTTCTGTTTCTTGCTAAACCAAGAAATCAATCTGCCTCCAAGAAATTGGCAGCTTCCACTTGTGCTTTTCTTGTCAATTTTGCATCCTGCAAAATCTGCATCTGAGTAACCTATTAGCTTAAAATCTGATTCCCTAGGATACCACAATCCTAGATCAGCTGTACCCTTAAGGTACTTGAAAATTCTTTTTACAGCTGTTAAGTGAGGTTCTCTTGGATCTGCTTGAAATCTTGCACAAAGACAGGTAGCATACATGATATCAGGTCTACTTGCAGTTAAATATTCATACCTCTGTAATCAGTAATATCTACTGATTTACCGGTATTCTTATCCAATTTTGTTACAGTGGCCATGAGAGTGGATGCATTTGAACATTCTTGCATTCCAAATTTCTTCAGCAAGTTTCTGGTGTACTTAAATTGACATATAAAAGTGCCTTCTTCATTTTGCTTGACTTGAAGGCCCATAAAATAGCTAAGTTCCCCCATCATACTCATTTGATATCTTGACTGCATGAGCTTGGCAAACCTTTTACAAAGTTTGTTATTTGTAGAACCAAAAATGATATCATCAACATATATCTGCACCAAAAGTAAGTCCTTTCCATGGTTGAGGTAGAACAGTGTTTTGTCTATAGTGCTTGCACCCAATCAGCATCTTGAAGAGCTTCTTCCATTTTCTTTGGTTCAGTCTGAGAGAGAAAAGAGTGATAAAGACATTCATTTGATGTAGCTGTTCTAGTTCTGACACCTGCATCAGGATTTCCAATAATTAAGTCAGGTGTATGTGCTTTAGTCCACTTCCTTGCAGATGGAAGATTTTCTCTAGAACTGGATGTTCCCCCATGATCCATGCTGTCTTCATCAACTTTTTCTGACGCTCCACCTGAAATTATGCTCTCTGAGTTGGATCCTTCAGAATTTGAGTTTCCAGAAATATCAGCAATTGAGTTTCCAGAATTATCAGAACTTGGCCCTTCAGAACTTGATGAATCAGAACTTGAAGAGCCTGTTGTAGGTTCTGATGCTTCTTAAGTTGTGGTTGTTTCTTCAGTATGCTCCCCCTGCACAGGTGCATCTTCCTTTGGCGTAGTCACCACAGTTTCAATAATATCAGAGTTTAATCCATCAGAGTTTGCAGTATCATGATTTAGACTGTCAGGATTTACAGTATCAGAATTTAAAACTTCATTCTCAAATCTCAGCTGATCATGATCATTGAAATCTTCAAGTCCTGTAATCTTCTTATCATCAAAAGAGACATTGATAGATTCCATAACAACCCTTGTTCTTAAATTGTAGACTCTAAAGGCTTTTGTGGAAAGTGGATATCCAACAAAAATTCCTTCATCAGCTTTTAGATCAAATTTGGATAGCTGTTCAGGATGAGTCTTAAGAACAAAACACTTACATCCAAATACATGAAAATACTTCAGATTTGGCTTCTTTTTCTTCATCATTTCATATGGTGTCTTTCCATGCTTGTTAATGAGTGTAACATTCTGAGTAAAACAAGCAGTCTGCACAAATTCAACCCAAAAATAGGTTGGTAGCTTTGCTTCATTAAGCATAGTTCGTGTAGCTTCAATAAGAGTTCTATTCTTTCTTTCAGCAACTCCATTTTGCTGTGGAGTTCCAGGAGCAGAGTATTCTTGCTTGATCCCTTGGTTTTTGCAGAACTCTTCCATAATCAAATTCTTGAACTCAGTGCCATTATCACTTCTTATGATCTTTACAGAATCTTTGACCAATTTATCTAGTTGCTTGACATGATCAATCAAAATAGATGCAGTTTCACTTTTTGTGTGCAAGAAATACACCCATGTGTATCTGGTGAACTCATCCACTATGACCATAACATATTTCTTCTTTGCAATAGACATGACATTCACTGGACCAAATAGATCAACATGTAGTAAGTGATAAGGCTCAAGAATTGATGATTCAGTCTTGCTCTTGAATGAAGATTTTCTTTGTTTTGCCTTTTGACATGAATCACAAAGGCCATCAGGAGCAAATACTGATTTTGGCAGTCCTCTAACAAGATCTTACTTGACTAGTTCATTTATATTGCTAAAATTTAAATGAGAGAGTTTCTTGTGCCAATCCCAGCTTTCTTCAATAGATGCTCTGCTTAATAGACAAATTGCAGAACCATCAGAACTTGTTGAAAGCTTGGCTTCATAAATGTTACCATGCCTATATCCCTTCAGAACAACTTTGCCTATAGACTTGCTTACTACTTCACAGTGTTCTTCAAAGAAATCCACATGATAACCTCTGTCACAGATTTGACTAACACTCAGCAAATTGTGTTTATGTCCTGATACCAGAGCTACTTTTTCAATGATGACATTCCTCAGATTGATATTGCCATATCCCAAAGTTTTTCCCATGTTGCCATCTCCATAAGAAACACATGGGCCAGCTTTCTCCACAAAGTCTGATAGCAGGGCTTTATTTCCAGTCATATGTCCTGAACATCCACAGTCCAGAACTAGGATGTTTTTCCTGTTGCCCTGCAATCACAAAGACCACTAATGATTAGTTTTAAGGACCCAGACTTGCTTGGATACTTTGGCCTTATTAAGTTTGTTAACATTTGCAGCGGATTTTACATCAGAGTTTATGTTAACATTTTTATTATCAGAATTTACACTATCAGACATTGAATCAGAACTTACACTGGAAGGAACAATGCTAACTTCCTTTGAAGAAGGTTTTATTTGATAATAATCATAGTACAAACTATGATATTCCTTAAAAGTATAAATGGAATGCCATAAACTATCACAATAAAAATAAGGATTTTATGGCCTATATCTAACAGACTGACTCTTAACTCCTGACTTTGAAGGTAAGGAGTTTATGTTCTTATTCTTCCTGCAAAAAGAAGCCAGATGGTTAGAATTTCCACAGTTATGACATGTTTTTCTAGGAGCATTAGAAATAGGCTTATAATCATTTCTGTTATTCACACCTTCCTTTCCATTCCTATTTTTCCTAGGTGACTTTACCTTGTTTACATTCTTAACATCTTTCAGCTTGTACTTAAGCTGCTTCTTAGTCATTAAGCCTATGTTAACTTCAGTTGACTTTTCCCGTTTTAGTTTGTCAGAAGTTAATTCCTCTTTAACTTCTGATTTCTCAGTATTAGACTTTACAACTACAAACTTAACATGTTTCACCTTTGGCTTTTGTTTAACAACTATAGGCTCAATTTCTACAGTTCCTTTATCATTCTTATCATCTCCATAACCTAAGCCCTCTTTCCAGTTTCCACTACTTAATATATCCTGAGTTGCTCTACCAGAGTTAGTTCAAGTCCTGATTATCTCTCTTTCCTTTTCTAACTCAGTTTTTAGAGATTCATTCACTTTTACCACTTCATCCCTAACATAAAGGCATCATCTCTATCATTCTGAGTTTGATGGAACATGACTAACTCTTTTTTTAAATAATCATTCCTCTTTTTACAAGCAAGATTTTCAGAAGTTAATCTTTCACATGTTAAAGTTTGATCTCTATAGCTAATGAACATGGTTTTAAGATATCTTCTCAACTCATTTATATCATCAGTATGAAAGGCATAAGTAGTTTGAGGTACCTTTAACTCAGCAGCATCAGAACTGCTATCAGCATTTGCCATTAAGGCATAGTTTTCCTCATCTTCAGAATCTGAAGTGTCTGTCCAGTTTTTCTTCTTTGTGACCAGTGCCTTGCCTTTGTCACTCTTCACTTTCTTGCAATCAGGAGATATGCGGCCTCTCTCACCACAGTTGTAGCATTTGACATTTGAGTAATCTCCTTTATCAGACTTTCCTCCTTTGCCTTCAGATTTTCTGAAACTCTTCTTATCAGAACTTGCACCTTTCCTGGAAAACTTCTTTCCCTTCCTGAATTTCCTGTATGCAATCCTTGTGATTCCTTTCACCATAAGAGCACACAGCTTCATCATCTCCTCATCAGCATCCATCTCAGGTGAGCTTTCAGTTTCTGAGTCATCATCACTATCAGAACTTGATGACTCAATATCAGACTTTGTGATGAGAATTTTTCCCTTGCCTTTCCTTGAGGTAGCTGCTTTGGGAGATTCCTCCTCAGCCTTAAGAGCAACTGTCCTTGACTTTCCTCCTTTCCTCTTGCTTCTTTGTTCCATCTCAAGTTCATGAGTCTTGAGCATCCCATAAATTTCATCAAGAGTTGTTTCTTCAAGATTATAGTTGTCTTTTATAGTTGTGGCCTTCAAATCCCAACTTTCAGGAAGTGCTAACAGGAATTTAAGATTTGAATCCTCAAGATCATATTCCTTGTCAACTAGTGACAAATCATTCAAGAGTTTGACAAATCTGTCATATAAACCAGTTAATGACTCATTAGGCTTTGAGTCAAAGTGCTCATACTCTTGAGTGAGTATAGTCTTCCTGTTCTTCTTAATTGAATTAGTTCCCTGGCATCTTGTCTCCAAGGCATCCCATATCTCCTTTGCAGTCTTGCAGTTGATTACCCTGTTTGACATTACATTATCAATGGCACTATGCAGCAAGTGACGTACCTTAGCATCCTTAGCAATTGATGAGATATCTTCAGCTGTGTATTCACTTTTCTCCTTTGGTACAGTCTGTGCTGGCTTATCTGCAACTACAACCGAGAGCTTGGTTGGCTTATGTGGTCCTTCATTAATTCTGTCAAGGTATTCTGGATCTGTGGCTTCCAGAAATATAGTCATCCTCACTCTCCATATGGAATCCTCAGATGGTCTCAGTATGGGAACCCTAATAGTCTCATATCGACTATGGATTTGAGTCTTTGGAGTTTCTTCAGTTTTGGTGGGCTTGGTTGGAGTTTCTTCTTCAGACATGATTGTTTTTGGATCTTAAACTGTATGTGTGTTAACAGATTGCTCTGATACCACTTGTTAGGTCACACACACTGTAGAAGGGGGTTGAATACAATGTTTAGCACAATCAAATCGAATTAAAGAACTCAAGTAACAGAAAACATACTTTATTCAATATAATAAACTTTGTTACAATATGGAACTGTCCTCTCTCAGTGATGAACAAATTATCACGAGAGCTTCTAGGCTTACAATGAATATTATTCTCGATAAAGATAACACATATAGTGTAAACCCTATGTCTGTGTTTATATACTACACAGTTACAAGATAATCACTAATTGATATGGAATATAATTCTGCTTCCTAAAATATATCAATCAGTTATCTTTTCTTCGAAGTATTCTATTCTTCATAGAATTCCTTCTTCATGCATATCTCTTCTTGAGTTTGTCTTGATCTTCTTTCCTTTCAATCAGCCTCTTTCCTTATCTGAAAGTCCCCTTAAGTCCTGATATTATCTCATGATAAATATCTCCTGATAACTTAAGTTCTGACAACTTAAGTTCTGATATCTTAAGTCCTGACTTCAGTATAAGTACTGATTTCCAGTTAAGTACTGATTTGACCTGTTAAGTAAGATCTGAAAACTAAACACAAATCATATTAGACATGACATTATCAAATATATCTAACAAACCTTATAACTTAGTTAACTGCTGGTTTACACAGTGTGTAATAAGACATGCTATTAGCTTTTCTAAATTGTCACTTGTCATTTCTATTTATAGAAAAGTAGATCTTTCATTTTTGGCTTAGCATATCTTTAGCATCCTGTGATAATTTTAATCTTCCTCTGTCAGTTAATCTTTACCATTGATCTTGCACATTATTCAAGCTGCTTTTTGTAGACTTGTCAATCCAGCTGTTTGGATTGTTTGTTGATTGTTAATCTTGGATATTGAACTGATCTGCAACTTTGTACTTTGAGATTTTACCTCGAGATCTCCAGTTTAGGTCTATTAAACATTTGACATCATGATAAGTATATTGGCTTATCGAGATCTCTAGTACTCTATATTTAGTTTGGCTTGTAGAGGTCTTCAGTTCTCTATAAGAGAATTTTAGCTTGTCGAGATCTCTAGTCTTCACATCTTCACTTTGACTTATCGATAACTCTTAGTTCTCTAGTAGCTTCTTGACTTGTCGATATCTCAGAGTTCTCTAGTGAATTTTGACTTATCGATATCTCTGAGTTCTCTAGTGGAACTTGACTTATCGATAACTCAGAGTTCTCTAATGAATGTAGACTTGTCGATAACTCTGAGTTCTCTAGTAAAGAAATGACTTGTCGATATCTTCTATCCTTCATGTCTTCTTGACTTGTCGATATCTTACTGAGTTCTCTAGTAGCTTTCCTGACTTCTTTATAAGCCATTCTGGAGTTCTCGAATGACTTCTCTATAACACTAAATCTGTGACTTGTAGAGATCTTGACTTAGAGTATTTTTCCTAAAACAGATTTATTCAACTCCAAGCTTCTTCATAATTCTTCTGAGGCATGATCTTCTTGATCTTCTTCCAGATAGAATTCTTAGGCTTGATACTCTTTATAAAAAAGATTCCAGTATGCTCCTTTGACATTTTTACAGACTTTAAAAGTTACAAGTACAAAATACAAATTTAGATGATAATGCAACTTACTTAGGGTAAACCCAAGCTTAACAGATTATGAAAAGTAACAGTTCATTATTCTCCTTAGATCAGATGTCCATTTGATTTTGCTACATGCTTTGATCAAGGACACTAATGATATTGTTATCTTCAGTAATCTTTGACATCATCACTTATATATTACAGTCTCCCCCAACTTGTTCATTATGAAATTATGCACAAGTTTTGATTGATGATGTCAAAACTCTAACTAAATGCAAAAGTCAATCTCCCCATTTTGTCTTCTTTTGTGGGTTGAACAACCTTTACTTCTATACATGTCTTTAATATTATCTGCATCAACATTGCCCTTGTAAAGTTTGTACAACCAGTGCATTTATATTTATTGTACTCCCCCCCTATCAAGAAGAGAATATCTCTCCCCCTATCAAGAAGAGAATATTATTGTATATCTCCCCCTATCAAGAAGAGAATATTATTGTCTGACAATATCCATCAGCTATTTTTGCATTTAGATATATTCTCCCCCCTTTTGACATTATCTGTAGATGGAAAGATTCAGCTAGATCCACACTATTCAAGTTTTTGTCATTGTCCATTTAGAACAATATCTGCAGCTTCAAGCTTCAGTGACTTCTGTAGTGATGAATTCATCAAGTAGAATAGGAGACTTTACTTAGACCTGCATAAGAAGTCTCTTAGTAAACAAAAGGTCCTAAACTCTCTGTTCTTTTCAGTAAGTAGTCTCACTACTTCTCACTGCACCAGTCTCATGACTTTTAAGAGTCAGAGTTTCCTCACAAGGATTACTAAATCCAGAAACTCATCTAACTCTCCTTTTTCTAGGAAGGATCTTTCCTCTCTTATTTTCTGTTTTTTTCTCAATCTTTTCTCTCATCCTCACATGAAAGGATCAATTGCTGTTTGACCTACATAAATAAGAGGTGGCTGAGAAGAGTTGTCTGTGATCATATGATTAGGGGTGATCTATATAGGTCTAATCATACTCATTTCACCAGAAAAGTTAGTATGTATTTCATACCTTGTGAGATGCTGAATAATCCGTTGATTGATTTTAGCATTACTGAACAGTTGCATCTTTCATCAGCTTCAACTGTTCTCACAGTGATCTCAGTGATTCTGCCTTCATCACCATTTTGAGGTAATGGTTCTTGTGTGGCCGGAGATTCAAGAGTTGCTGGATGACTTTGACATCCATGTTCTTGTGTACTCTACTCCACTGTTTGAATTCTGAGCTTTTGTTAATACAATTTGTTGTGCAGCTATATCATGTTTATCAAGAGATTATTCCTTGTCTGCTATACTATGTGAAGTACAGGTTTTTGTAGAACATAGATCAGGGAATGATAGTGATGTTATGCCCCATTAAGACATAGGTTCTTGTGTGCATGATCCAGGAAATAACAAATCTCTTAATAGTCTCATCTATATATCCAAGAGTAATCTCCTTTACTCTCTTTTCACTTTGCTGTTGCATGAACTTCTGACAGTTTTCCTTAACACATCTTCCTTAAGGTTGACATAACAAGGTTGATGAGCTTCTATGAAGACCAGTATCAGATATAGTTTTGGTACTTTCTTTGGAGATGAATCAGAATAGCTTGTAGCAGTTCTGATTTAGTAAGCACAAGTATCCTCTTCATGAATTCTGAAAGTTTTAAATAAGCATGAGGATCTTGGCTTATTACATTCTTCTTTTCTTAAACAACCAAAACAAGTGAAGAACATTTTGTGTGGTTTTTGTCCTTTTGTAAAACAGGTTCCTTTAAAGAGTCACCTGAGTGGGATTGTGTTTGAGTTTGTGTTTGTGTTGCTGTGCCTGGGTGAACTGCAGTTTGGTTGTGAAAGATCTATTAACTTAAGTTTAGCACAAATGCCTGTTGAGGGATCCATAGATCTCAGAAATCTTGTAATTAACAAGTTTCTTGCAATTTTTAGGCAAATTCGGAGAATTTTGCAAAAAATTGATTTTCAAAGATGTTGACATACAAGAGTTAAGAGATTTTAAACATAAATCAAGAGTGATTTTGTGTAATATTCTACTTTACTTATCCATTGATATGTCTGATGCATCAGATGAAATCAAATGTTTTATCTCTGCTTCGAGTGATTTATTTGAGTTTCCTGTTGTTGTCTTGAAGAAATTGTGTTTACCCTGTACTACATTGAACATATGTAACTTTATGATGTTTAGTTAGACATATGCAGAGAGATTTGCAGTTGCATGTAATATTACAGGAAATATGATACTCAGATAAATTATAAACACATAGCAAACAAGACACAAACAACTTCAAAATAGAGAAGTTGAGAAATTTTTATTAATATAAAAACAGAGTACAAGAAGATTTAGATTTTAACAATTTAAACCCTATTCCTAACTACTCTAGTTTCTGCCTCTTCTCTGCTTCAATCCTCCTTGCCCTGCGTTAGTACGCTCTGGACATGGAGTGTGCAAGAGAAATAATTCTCTCTTGCAGCTCCAGAGCAGCAAGGCGTTCCTGCTCAGCCACCAAGTGAATAAGTGTTTTAACCACATACACACTACGCGAATCTAGGCAGTTAAAAAGTGACTTAACTTTCTAGCTTAACTATTCCCCATGCAAGTACTCGAGAACACTTACACAAAAGGTTTAACTATTCACCATGCAAGTACTCAAGAACACTTCCTAGCAACAAAAGATATTTCACTAGCTCATTAATTAAATCAAATACTCCATACTGAGAAAGATTTATTTTGAATAAATTCAAAAAAAAACAAAATTAGCACACAGTCAAATAAATTTAACTATTATCAGTATTCTCAAAATATCACATCAAGAAGGCCATGAATATATTGTTCAATGGAGTTTATGGTGATATTTTGATTATATCATTAACTGCAAAACAACCGAGGAGGTTTGGGACACTATCCAGATTATTTGTGATGGTACTGAGAGCAAGTAAGGAAGAATAAGCTGCAACTGCTAATTCAGCAATATGAGCACTTTCATTATGAAGACAATGAGTCTCTCACTGATATCTTTAGTAGATTTCAAAAACTACTAAATGCTCTAAAGTTGCATGGAAGGGTCTATCAGACAAAAGACTCTAACCTCAAGTTCCTTAGATCTCTTCCAAAGGAGTGGAAACCAATGACAGTCTCATTGAGAAATTCTCAGGATTACAAGTAGTTTACCTTTGAGAGACTGTATGGAATTCTGAAAACTTATGAGCTTGAATTAGAGCAAGATGAGAGGATGGAGAAAGAAAAGAAGAAAGGAGGGTCCATAGCACTGGTTGTTGAGTTAGAGAAAGAGAAAGAAATGAAGGTAGAAGCTGTTGAGTCTACTTCAAAGGTCTGTGAGAACAAGGGCAAAGGGCTGGTAGCTGAAAATGAAGATCATTTGAGCCAAGATGACATGGATGATATTGATGAACATTTAGCATTCCTTTCTAGAAGATTTGCCAAGCTCAAGTTTAAAAAGAACTTTGGAGCAGCCAAGCCAAGTAGAAACATGGTGGATAAATCTAAATTTAAATATTTCAAATGTGGCTTGGCAGGGCATTTTGCCAGTGAGTGTAGAAAGTCAGATTCCAGCAAAAAGAAGTTTAAGCCTGTTGACTACAAACATAAATATTTTGAATTGCTCAAGCAAAAGGAAAGGGCTTTCATTACACAGGAAAATGACTGGGCAACTGATGGTTTGGATGAAGATGAGGATGTGAGCTATGTCAATCTAGCCCTGATGGCCAAGTATGATGAAACAGAAACAAGTTCTTCAAGTAATCAGGTAATTACCACTAACCTAGCACATTTATCTAAAGCTGAGTGTAATGATGCAATCAATGACATGTCTACAGAATTATATCACTTGCGTGTTACACTTAAGTCCCTCACTAAGGAAAATGCTAAAATTAAAGAAAATAATTTATTTTTAAGTGAGATGAATAATGTGCTAGAATCTCAGTTTATTGAATTTGAAAAATTGAGAATTTGTGTTAAGTGTGGTAGTGTTAATCATTCTTCTGTTAACTGCAAACTTGCCATGCCTACTTCTATATCTGTACCCTCTTCTTTTCCCAACATGAATGCCACGTCTTTGATGCCTATGAATGCTATGTCTGCTCAGAATATGAATGCACAATTTGCTAATATGCCATTTGCACCTAATCCTTATTATGCTGCATTTAGTATGCCACAAATGCCATTTAGCATGCCTTACTGGAATAACATGTTTGCAACCAGCATGCCTTTTCCTGCTAATCAAAATTGCATGATAATTCTGTTTTAATGACTGGTTTCAAAGGTCCAACTCAAATGACTAAGGATGAATCAGAAATTCCCAAGTCAAATGAGATTAAACCTAAGAAACCAAAGAAGAGAGCTAACAAGGCAGGACCCAAGGAAACTTGGGTACCAAAATCAACTTGATTTGGTTTTGATGTGTGCAGGGAAACATAAAGAATCTTTGGTATCTGGATAGTGGTTGTTCAAGGCACATGACTGGAGATTCTACCCTGCTCACAGAGTTCAAGGAGAGAGCTGGCCCAAGTATTACTTTTGGAGATGACAACAAGGATTATACTGTGGGATATGGCTTGATTTCAAAAGATAATGTCATCATTGAAGAGGTTGACCTAGTGGATGGTCTCAAGCACAATTTGTTGAGTATCAACCAGCTTTGTGATAAGGGCAATTCAGTAACCTTCAATTCAGAAGCCTGTGTTGTGACAAACAAAAGAAGCAACAAAGTGGTTCTCACTGGAGTGAGAAAAGGAAATGTGTACTTAGCTGACTTCAACTCATCTAATGCATAATATGCCACTTGTCTTCTCAGTAAAGCAAGTCAAGATGAAAGTTGGCTATGGCACAAGAATCTGCCATATTTAAACTTCAAGACCATGAATGAGCTTGTCAGGAAAGAACTGGTTAGAGGCATTCCTTAAGTGGAGTTTTCTAAGGATGGATTGTGTGATGCCTGCCAGAAAGGAAAGCAGATTAAAGCATCATTCAGAAAGAAGCTTAATTCAATAATTGAGGAACCTTTGCAATTGCTACACATGGATTTATTTGGACCAGTCAATGTGTTGTCTATTTTAAGGAAAAGATTTTGCCTAGTAATTGTGGATGATTTATCAAAGTTCTCTTGGACATATTTCCTAAAGTCTAAAGATGAAGTTAGTGAAATCATCATCAATCACATAAGGCAAGTCAACAATCATCCCGATTTTAAGGTAAGAAGAATCAGGAGTGACAATGGAACTGAGTTCAAGAATTCTGTGATGAGATCATTTTGTGAAGATAATGGAATTATGCATGAGTTTTTTGCAGCAAGAACTCCACAACAAAATGGAGTAGTGGAAAGAAAGAACAGATCTCTTATTAAAGCTGCAAGGACAATGCTTGAAGAATCAAAGTTACCAACATATTTTTGGGCTGAAGCTGTAAATACTGCTTGCTATACTCAGAATATTTCTTTGGTTAATCAAGCAAATTGTGTGACACCCTACCAATTGTTCAAGCACAAGAAACCAACTCTAAATTTTCTTCATGTATTTGGCTGCAAATGTTATATCTTGAGGAATCAAACTGATCAACATGGGAAGTTTGATTCTAAAGCAGATGAAGGAATTTTTGTTGAATATGCTGTGGGAAAAGCATATAGAGTCTACAATATTAGAACCAACATTGTTATGGAATCAATACATGTTATGTTTGATGATAAAAAGATTGAAGGATTGCAAGATGAAGATTCTCATGAAAGCCTCAAGTTTGATAATATGGAGATGATTGGTGATGACAGTGATGATGAAAGTGATCAAGAAACAGTGGATAAGGATAATGCAGAAAAATGTACAAGTAAAGAAGCACATAACTCAACATCTGTCGAGTTGCAAAATGCTTCATCCGTTGGGAGACAATCTGCCTTATCCGTTGGGAGAAAATCAACTTCATCCGTCGGAACTCAAAGTGCACCATCCGTCGGGTCATTAAGAGAAGCTGAAAGTCAGAATATATCACTTACAGAAAGCTCCCCTTTCTCAAATCAAAGATTCACAAATTCAGGGGGAGTTTCTAATAATTATAACTCAGTCACACATCAAGACAACAATGATGCCTGTTCATCAAGAGCTAATCTACCTCAATAAAGAAAATGGACTAAAAATTACACTTTTGAGCTCTCATTGGTGATGTATGTTCTAGAGTTCAAACAAGGAGATCAACTCAAGAAGAATGTCTATACAGTAGCTTCCTATCTAAGGAGGAGCCAAAGAAGGTAGAAGAAGCTTTGTTGGATCCTGATTGGATTTTAGCTATGCAGGATGAGCTAAACCAATTTGAAAGGAACAAGGTATGGAAGATGGTACCCAAGCCTAAAGGAAAGAATCCAATTGACACCAAATGGGTATTCAGAAACTACATGGATGCAAATTGGCATAGTAGTCAGGAACAAAGCTATATTGGTTGCTAAGGGCTATTGTTAACAAGAAGGAATATATTTTGATTAAACTTTTGTTCCTGTTGCAAGACTTGAAGCCATCAGAATTTTCTTAGCCTATGCAGCTCATGCCAGTTTCAAAGTCTATCAAATGGATGTCAAAAGTACGTTTCTAAATGGAGATTTGGAGGAGGAAGTCTATGTCAGCCAGCCTCCTGGTTTTGAAGATCCAAATTTCCCAAATCATGTCTACTATATTTTGAAAGCACTTTATGGACTAAAGCAAACACCTAGAGCCTGGTATGACACTTTATCAAAGATTCATTTGGAAAACCACTTCACAAGAGGTACTGTTGATATAACTTTATTCTTTAGAAATGTTAATGGCTCTAGTATACTTGTTCAAATTTATGTAGATGATATTATTTTTGGCTCTACAGATGAAAAACTTTGCAAAAAGTTTGCCAAATTGACGCAAAGTAAGTATGAAATGAGCATGATGGGAGAATTAACTTACTTTCTTGGTTTACAAGTTAAGCAAGTTAGTGATGGAATATTCATTAGTCAAACTAAATACATTCATGATCTTTTAAAGAAGTTTGATCTAATGGACTGCACATCTGCAAAAACTCTCATGGCCATTACAACTAAGCTTGAATTAAACACTACTGAAAAGTCTGTGTATATTTCAGGCTATAGGGGTATGGTTGGCTCACTTCTATACCTAACAGCTAGTAGGCCAGATATAAAGTTTGCTACTTGTCTTTATGCTAGATTTCAGGCTGATCCTAGAGAATCTCACTTAGTAGCTATTAAGAGATTTTTCAGATATCTCAAGGGAACACCAAAACTTGGCATTTGGTACCCTAGAGATTCTGGTTTTGATCTAACTGGTTATTCAGATGCAGATTATGCAGGTTGTATAATAGATAGAAAAAGTACAACATGAACCTGTCAATTTCTAGGGAACAAGCTTGTGTCCTGGTTCAGTAAAAAGCAAAATTCAGTTTCTACTTCTACAGTAGAAGCTGAATATATTGGTGCTGGTAGTTGCTGTGCACATGAAAAACTGAAAGAGATATGTCCTAAGTCCAATCATGTATGAGGATTTAGTAATAACTTTTATGTAATCTGTTTTGATTTCATTGATATTAATAAAAGGCTTGTTTTTTTTTTATTGCAGCCTCTACTATTTAAATGTTTAAATAAGATATACCACAGTTTAGAGTAAAGCTTTTTATGGATTGTGATGAGATCATAATAATGAGACCTAAAAGATGATAACTCTAAACTTAAATAGTTCCTGGTCGTAGGATTACTAACTGGTAATTAATAATCCGCAAAGATCGGTACATACTATGCTTGCTTCATTATGAAGGATGTCTGTTCTTATAGACATTTGTGTGGTGACACTATAGCTAGTATGTAGGTGCTTATTATAGAATAAGTTCACTGAACATGACTCACACAACTGAACAACTGATGGAGTTCACTCACGTGTCAGCAGTTGTTCACATAATGATAGTTGTACAAGTATCCTTAGACTTGAGGTTATCATAGTCATCTTGTGTACACTGAACTAAACTTTGGTTTGGTTCTTAGTCTCAAGGGACAATTATAAGGGCTCTACTGGGTATAGGAATTTGTACACGAAGATAGTGTATGATCAATAAAGGATCTACCCCTTCCAGTGAAGGAAGAGAATGTTCAATGCTGATCCACTTATGCTAGTTCAGGAATCTCTGGCCAGAGTGAATGAAATTAGAAAGGAGTTTCTAATTTACATTAAATAGAACTAAGCATAGTGAATGGGAAAGCAAGTGATTAAATAAGATAGGCTTGACACAAGTTCCATGCCTTGTATTTAATCGTGACATTGTAGGGTAGAAGGAATTGATTGTACGGTAACTACTCACTGAATAGGTTCTTGGTATTCTAAGCAGTGAATTCGTATTATCCGGATAGTCGCGATATGCTGAGAAGTATCCCTCACGATGTAGAATAAATATGATTAATTAATTAATCATATTTAATGAATTAGAGAATTTATATAAATAATGATAAAATAGTTTTATTATTATTATTTATTTCTACTACCGGCTTAATATTGAACCTACACGGTCACACCATAAAAGAGAATGATTTAATGGTGGAGGAATTAATTAATAATGGTTGATAATTATTTATTTATGAAATAAATAATTAATTGACAAATTTAATAATTGATTAAATGAGATTTAATTGATTATAAATTAATTAAGAAAAGGTTCTTAATATTATTAATTAAGAATTTAATTTTTGGAAATTAAATCAAGTGAGAGAATTATTTCTAAAGAGTTTAGAAAAATGATTAATAATTAAAAGGTGTTTTAATTATTAGTCAGAATAATAAAGGGTTAATAATAATAATATTTTATGGGAAAATTTTCAGCTAAAAATTTTGCCTATAAATATACTATTATAGACCCTATTTTTGCCTCAACCAAAAAGATTTACAAAACCCTAATTCTCTCCATCTCCTCCTCCTCCTTCATTACATCGTTTTCTTGGTGGATACCGGTGGAGTGCTTCACACTTGAGGAGCAGCTGCTAAGGATCTCCATTCATCGTTTTTGGATCGCCATTAAAGACCTCCATCTTTCCATTAACGTAAAGCTTCTTAAGGTAAACATACTGAACTACGAATTAAATATTATTTTTCGCATGGATCCTGCGGAGGGTTTCGGTTTTTTTTAAGATTTAAATTTACGTTTTTGCCGCGTTTATGTGCTAAAAACCCTTCAAAAACAATTGTTGGACTATGGTCTACAAGTGGACAGAATTCCCATTTTCTGTGATAACACATGTGCAATTGCCATCACTGAAAATTCAGTGCAGCATTCAAGAACAAAGCACATAGACATCAAGTACCACTTCATAAGGGAACATGTGATGAATGGTACTGTGGAACTGCATTTTGTTCCAAGTGAAAATTAGCTTGTAGACATATTTACCAAGCCACTTGATGAATCCACCTTTTCAAGGTCGGTAAGTGAGTTAGGCATGCTAAATTATTCCTGAATTATTTCAGATATTTTGCAAGTTGTAGAGCAACCAGAAATTTAATTGATTTTTCTGCTTTGGATTAAATTTTGGCTAAGTCAAAATTTACATCCCGACGGATGTTTATTATCCATCGAGTTTGATCATCCGTCAGAATATTAATTATTAATAAAAATCAATTATTTTTCTGGAGTATTTTATAACTTGACGGATAACTGATTTATCCTCATCCGTCGAATTGTCTCAATCCTAGCCATTGAAACTCTGAACATTATCCATCGAGTATACTCACAGTTTGTAAGCATGACACGAGGGACAAGTGATAGAATTTTTACAGTTTGTTTATTTTTAAACGGCTATTTTGGGCAATTTTTATTGGTCACTTTATTTTACTTTATTATTTTTGTCAGTTTATTTATGAGATAGTATAAAAGCTAAATTCATTTTCATTCTATTCTTTTATCATTCTCAAGATTCAATTGCTCTAACTTCTTTCTTTCTCAAAAGTAAATACTTTCTCTGCAAATTTCTCAATCTCTAACAATGGCACCAGTCGTCAAAATCATGTCTCAAACTGGGTACATTTACGAAAAGAACAACTTCACACCTCTAGTGAACAAGGAGATTCAACAGTCTGGAATAACCTCAGCTGTATATTAATAATTAGACTTCATTGTTCTCAAATGTGATGCCCCCTCATGCGCAACTTATAAGGAACTACGAGTAACCAAGCTCGTGTTATCAGAATGAATATATGGTGTTGATAATACCGTCTTTACCCCAAATGCCCTGAAGACTCAGCTCCGTGTTCTACATCCACAGTCTTGCCGAATCATATAATGATTCTAATTTTTTTCTTCTCATCATTTTGATAATCTCCAATAGTTCTATTAGTCACACTTTAATACCTCAAATATACACTTATCCTAACCTACACAATGGGGCTACATCCGGTAGTCCAGTGATGAACTCTATATGAGCTCTTACGAAATATCACATCTAGATAAACTCCTAACACTCACGTCTAAGTATTATAAATTAATGCTCTGATACCATTTTTGTAATGCCCCCAAATCCGGGGTCAGGAATCTGAGTCGTCACGCAATCCTTCACTCATGTGTAACCTGTATTAATTCAATAATCCAACAGACCCCAATCTCACGCGCGCACACACACACTCACAAACACACACATACACAAGTTTTATCCTTAGAAACGATGTACAAAATATAATCTTCTTTTATTTCAACTCAACTGTACTTTACATAATCTTAAACAATTATTCGTAACCTATACATGAAGTTACAATAATTACTACTAACATCTTATACCTATCTGAATACTCTGGTCCACCTGAGATAAAGCTGTAAGGGATTCTCCCCACGATTTCAAGTGACTAAGCCCCACGCCGGCATACTGGTAATCTATTGTGTTATGACATTTAAAAGAAAGCAAGAGTGAGCAAAAATGCTCAACCATAATAATCAACAGTATGAAAAGACTGTTAACGAAATTATATTAATCCGTATAAGGATATGTATTTATTCAAAGAGTTTTCTTGGTGATACACACCTCTTTTCAAAATAATTTTTTGATTGACTTATTAGTCTGCAAATACCTTAATGGTAAACCCAACACCTAGGCTAGGGTTATAGTATTGTATCTCAATTCCAATTAGAAGAATAGGGCATTCACTGGAGCCACCTCTTACGATGATCAGTCGTAATACGGAAATTAGTAACCTTTTCTACTAGTAGAAGGACGATACCTTCGTATCCCAGTTATCACCCTTTCCGCATTCGGGCTATGTGTGCCATTTCGGGTATGCACACACTTCACAAGTTTCTGAGTACATAGAGTACCTTCACCTACTGATAGGGAAGAAAATAAGGCCTGGGTATGTAATTAATGTTGCATTAATCATATCAGAATTGGGCCAACAGCTAGGCCCATTTGAGAAGGCCCAAAACCCTGAATATTAATTAATTTCGTAATTAAGGGATAAGTCAGCTGATAAGATGAGTCCTAGTGGAGAAACAAATCCTTGTGGATTGGTCTCCAAGGAACCTGGTGGGATAAGGAATCAGATTCCTACCTCTTAGGACTCCAAAGTCCATTCTAATTCTGAGACTTGATCACCAAGTCTCCTAACCCAAGTCCAATTCAAGGACTCCCAACATCTATATAAGGGGCCTCACCCCATAAATCAGAACTACATTTTTTGACTTGATCCTTGACATACAACAAGGTATTTAGGCATCCTGTTAAGGCAGATCGAGTCATGGAACACAAGAGCAGTCAAATCGAGCCTCGAAGCTCACGTTCCTTAGTGATAAATACAACAATTATTATATTCTAGTTTTTGATCCATAACATTTGGCGCCGTCTGTGGGAAAATACAACAACAACCATGGAGAGAACACGGAGAACAAACAACGCCCTTGAAGGAGGAACACCAGCGGGGACAACCCAAACAATTTCATCAACCGTGGAGGTACCTCCGCATTCAACCTATGCCGCCTCCCAAGGAGGAGCCCAGGTAGGGGCAACTGAACCTCAACCTCAAGGGATGATTCCCTCGGCTCCTCAAGGGACGAATCCCCAACTTCAACAGCTACATGTACCTGTGGATTCTCGACCCGTTGGGTATGAGTATTCAACTGTTGTGACCACTAACCCCCCTTATGGGATGCCCCTTAACCCCGAGGTTGGAGGAAGTGGACATGCTGGACGGAGTGAAGGACGAGGGCGAACACCCCCTACATACAAGGTTTGGCTCCTATCCCATATGATCAAGAATTTTCTGGTCCTTACACTGAGAGAGACTTCGAATCTTCAGATGATGAAGTGGGCCCAAGAAGGAGACGAGCTGGCAAAGAACCGATGGCTGATGGTAACCAACATCCTAGGAGCACCCGAGGGGTGAATCCTCAAAAAGTGCATGAGAGAATCAAGGCCCATGAGGCTGAGATTCAAAGGCTAAAGTGCGACTTGGAAGCGCACCAGGTTCCCAGGCCCCCATTACCACCTAGGGGGAGAAATCCTCCTCCAATCATAGACCTGGATGGTCCATCACAAAGAAGGGCTGTAGTCTCAAGAGCTGATCCAAGCAATCTTCTTCCCCTTGGAGATCCTGATGATCCCACTCCACCATTCACTAAAGAGATAATGAATGCCCATATCTCAAGGAAGTTCAAGATGCCCACTATCAAAGCTTATGATGGCACGGGAGATCCCGCTAATCATGTCAGGACATTCTCTAACGCACTTTTTATTGCAGCCCGTGAATGACGCTATTAAGTGTCAGGTCTTTCCTCAAACCCTGTCGGGTATGGCTCAAAGATGGTGTAGTCGTTTGCCCCCGAACTCTATTGGGTCCTTCAGAGAATTAAGTCGGGCTTTTATTAAGCAGTTCATCAGTGGGAGAGTGCATGAGAAAAGTTCAGCATCCCTCATGAACATTGTGCAGGGAGCGAAGGAATCCTTGAGAGACTACCTGAATCGTTTCACGAAGGAAGCTTTAAAAGTCCCGGACCTTGATGACAAGGTAGCTATGATAACACTGCAACAAGGAACTAGGGATAAGTTCTTCAAGATATCCTTGGCCAAGGGCCCCCTGAAAGCATGTTGCAGCTCCAAGATAGGGCCGGGAAGTACATCAAAGTGGAGGAGAGCATGAGGAAGACAATAGTAAGTAACGAGCCCATTGGAGGCAAGAAACGAAAAACTGATATGGAATATATTGCTAAGGACAAGTATCCCATAACTGAGCAAAACCCTGATTCAACCCCAAAGAAGGGAGGACCTGGACAAAAGTTCACTGAATACGCTAAGCTGAATGCTCCAAGAAGCCAGATCTTGATGGAAATCGAGAAAGATCAAGATATTCGTTGGCCTAAACCTTTGAAGGCTGATCCTACCAAGCTAGATAAGAGCAAATATTGTAGATTTCACAAAGATGTTGGTCATGACACCGATGAGTGTAGGCAACTGAAAGATGAAATAGAATTCCTCATTTGGAAAGGAAGATTGAACAAATACACTGGGGAAGGAAGAGATATGAATAACAATGGGAGAAAGAACTTTGAAGATCGTAGGAGGGACCAAGATGATCAGGGGCAGAATCCCCAGCCTAGGGGACCGGTTATAAATGCAATCTTTGGAGGACCGCGACCCCGATGGCCTGTGATAAACATAATTTTTGGAGGACCAACTGCTGCTGGATTATCCAGGAACTCCAGGAAAGCATATACTAGAGAGGTTATGCATATTGTTGGAGAAGCCCCGAAGAGGGCCATGACAGGAGTAACAATGGCTTTTGATGATTCTGACCTAGAGGGTGTGAAATTTCCTCATGACGACCCGCTGGTCATAACACCGATAATAGGAAATAGCCCAGTCAAGAGAGTCCTCATGGATAATGGTGCTTCGGTGGATATTTTGCTCCATGACACCTTTTTAAAGATGGGTTATAATGACTCCCAATTGACCCCAACCGACATGCCGATATATAGATTTGCGGGAGTAGAGTGCCCCGTGGAAGGAATAATCAAGTTGCCAACAACCATTGGTCAGGAACCAAGGCAAGCAACACAGATGTTGGACTTTGTGGTGGTGAAGGATAGTTCAACTTACAACGCTATCATGGGAAGAACGAGGATACACGCCTTCAAGGCAGTCCCTTCTTCCTACCATTCAGCTATGAAGTTTCCCACCCAGAATGGGATTGGAGAAGAGAGGGGAGATCAAAAAATGGCTAGAAGTTGTTATGTGGCCTCACTAAGGGCAGATGGAGTCGGGGGGCAGGTTCTGCCTATCGAAGATCTGGATATCTGAGAGAATGATGAGAAAAGAGGGAAGCCAGTAGAAGACTTGGTTTTAGTTCCTTTAGCCCCCGAGGACCCTGAGAAAGTAACTTTCGTTGGAGCAACACTAGAGGAGCTCCTTAAAGGGAAGTTGGTAAAGTTTTTGCAAGAAAATAGCGATGTGTTTGCATGGTCGGTAGCTGATATGCCAGGCATAGACCCGGAATTGATTACTCACAAGCTGAATGTGGATCTGAGTCGGAAGACGGTAAAGCAAAAGAAAATAAGTTTTGTTCACTGATCTGAATGACGCATGCCCTAAGGACTATTTCCCATTGCCAAGGATAGATACTTTGATAGATGCCACTGCTGGACATGAGATGCTGAGCTTTATGGATGGATTTAGTGGATACAATCAGATCAAGATGCATAAGGATGACATCCCAAAGGTATCATTCATCACTGACTTTGGTGTTTATTATTATTTTGTTATGGCATTTGGTCTGAAAAATGCAGGAGCCACCTATCAAAGGTTGGTAAATAAAATTTTTAAGGATCTTATAGGCAAAACCATGGAAGTTTATGTTGATGACATGTTAGTCAAGAGTCTAGTGAAGACTGACCATATAACCCATTTGAGGGAAGCTTTCGAGGTCCTAAGGTACCATAAGATGATGTCAAATCCTACAAAGTGTGCTTTCGGAGTAGGATCTGGAAAGTTTTTGGGATTGATGGTCTCCAAGAGAGGAATCGAGGCCAATCCCGATAAAATAAAGGTAATCCTGGACATGGAGCCCCTAAAAACTATTAAAGATGTTCAAAAGCTTACTGGAAGGGTTGCTGCATTGGGACGATTCATTTCAAAGTCTAGAGACAAGTGCTTGTCGTTTTTCAAGTCTTTAAAGAAGGTTAAGGATTTTGTATGAAGTGAGGAAAGCCAGAATGCATTCGAGGAATTAAAGAAATATATGGCTCAGGCCCCGTTGTTGGCCAAGCCAACTTTGAATGAAGTTTTGTACTTGTACTTGGCCGTTTCAGAGAGTGCCTTGAGCACTGTATTGGTTAAGGAGGAACTGAAAATCCAGAAACCCGTATACTATGTCAGCAAAATTCTGCATAGTCTGAGTTGAATTATTCAACTATTGAGAAGTTTGCTTTAGCCTTGGTAATGGCTTCAAGAAAGTTGCTTCCCTACTTTCAGGCTCATAAGATTGAAGTACTAGCAAATCAGCCCTTGAGAAATATTATTCATAGTCCCAAGGCTTGTGGGAGGCTGATCAAATGGGCAATATAGTTGGGAGAATTTGATATCAAGTATAAGCCACGAATGACAATAAAAGCCCAGGCATTGGCTGACTTCGTGGTAGAATGTACCATACCCAACCAAGAAGTCGGTGGCAGGAAGATACCATATCTCAAGAAAATGATGATAAGGAGAAGGAATATTGGGTTCTCTATTTTGATGGAGAATAAAAAACAAATTCAAGTGGAGCAGGGTTAGTTTTACAAAGCCCTGATGGGTTCTTGATTGAATATGCTATGAAGTTAGACTTCTCGACCACAAACAATGAGGCAAAATATGAAGCTCTGATAGCTGGCCTTGGCTTAGCAGGGACAGTTAGAGTCAAGAACTTAAAGGTCTGTGGAGACTCGAAGCTGGTCATATCCCAAGTAAATGGAGAGTTTGAGGCAAGGGATGATACGATGGCTAAGTATGTCCGCCTAGTAAGGGCTGTAATGACCTAATTCGATGAATGCCATGTTGAGCACATTCCAAGGGAGGAAAATGCTAAGGCAGATGCATTATTAAAATTTACTTCATCTGAGATAGAGGAAAGTTCAGGAAGTGTATACTTCCGCGTTCTGAAAACACGGAGCATTGATGTTAAGCTTGTAGCTCCTATAGGTCTGGGGACGTCATGGATAGATCCCATTAAGACCCATATTCAAACCGGTTGGTTGCCAAATAATGCCACTGAAGCACGAAAGTTGGCTGTTCGAGCACTAAGAAACCTCTTGATAGATGGGATTTTGTATAAAAGATCTTATGTAGTTCCTTACTTAAGATGTCTCAGGCCCGATGAGGCACGCTTGGCTCTTGAAGAAGTGCATGAAGGTATCTGTGGGCAACACTTGGGGGGCAGAGCACTAGCTCATAAGATAACCCATTTAGGCTTCTATTGGCCATAAATGGTGGCTGATGCCAAAGAGTATGTGAAGAAGTGTGACCGCTGTCAGAAGCATGCACCTATCATTAGACAACCCCTCGAGATTCTGACCTCCATCAACTCACCCATCCCCTTTGCTATGTGGGGAATGGATATACTTGGGCCTTTCCCCATGGCCACTGCACAAAGGAAATTCCTGATTGTAGCCATTTATTATTTTACTAAGTGGATTGAAGCCAAGTCTTTGGCCAAAATCACAACTAAGCAAGTTGCACAATTCCTGTGGGAAAATATCATGTGCTGGTATGGAATTCCCCGCATCCTAGTCACTGACAATGGAACACAGTTCAACAATGAGGAATTCAAGAAGTATTGTGAGGAGAATGAAATTGAATTACGATTCACCTTTGTGGCTCACCCGCAAGCCAATGGGCAAGCAGAAGTGGCGAATCGAATAATCCTTGATGGACTAAAGAAGAGGATCAAGAAGTCAAGGAATAATTGGGTAAATGAAATACTCCCAATACTATGGGCCTATAGGACTACCTGTAGAGTCACGATTGGAGCAACTCCCTTCATGTTAGCATATGGGGTAGAAGCAGTTGTTCCTGTAGAAATATCACATTCCTCACCCAGGATTCAAGCTTTCAACGTTGAGGAAAATGAGGAAGGGCAAAGGTTATCCCTGGATCTAATCGACGAAGTACGAGATGAGGCACATGCGAAGATAGTGGAATATCAGAAAAAGGCTTCATTCTACTACAACCTAAGGGTTAAGGAAAGGTTCTTCAAACAGGGTGACTTAGTCCTGAGGAAGGTAGAAGGTTCTGGTGTAGGGCAGAAAGGGAAACTTGCCCCAAATTGGGAAGGGCCATACAAGGTCAAAAGTGTTCAGGGTAGAGGAACCTACAAGCTTGAGACTATGGATGGTTTTGAAGTCCCGAGGACTTGGCATGCACAAAACCTGAAGATTTACTATTTGTAAAATGGTTGAGCACGATTCTCACTTGTCAAGATGACAAGTAGGTTGAAAAGCACCTTGAAGCTTTGCTTGCTTAGGATTTACATGTTTTAGCTTTATTTTGAGGTTTATTAAGACTTGTGTAAGGGATGAATCCCAACTATTTGTGAAATTCAGAAAGTTTTCAAAATATGTTTTGAATTCCAGTAACAAGTAAACTAAGTGCATGAGATGAAAGCATAAAGTTCGATAAATAAAACAGGTTCAAATAAATAATACAAAGTCTGATAAGCTAAGTCTCAAAGACAAGATAAAATAAATAAGCCACGCAGGGCTAGAAAAGCTCTAAGGGGCAGAGGTGCCCTCAGCATCCATATCATCATCTTCCCCGCTCTCGCTGGAAGTCTCAGTAGTCCCGGAAGAGGAAGAGCTATCATCTGCGGCGGGCCTAGAAGAGGTTTCGGGGGGAGGAAGAAGCAGGTCCTGAGGGATACGATCTGAGACAACCACTCGAGTACGGAACCTCTGTAGCAAAGCATCGTCGTCAGGGCAAACATAGTCCACTGGGTTAATATCAGGGCAAGCCTCGTTCACGGTCCCAAGAGCCATGTCCCAGCCAGTCCTAAAAAATCCAGGGAACACTGAATCGTCCCTCAACCTCATGGACTGGGTAAACTCCTCCGAGTCCAAGTGGTTGTCAATCGCCTTGTCCTTCTCGACCCTAAGGACAACCAGCTCAGCATTGGACTCTCCAAGCTCCTCCTCCTTGCGCTTCAGCTTTCGTTCCAAAGCGGCGTACTTCTTCTGCTGCTTCCTGAGGGCATTGTCAGCTTTGTCAGAAGCCCTCTTCCATGATTCAGCTTGCCTCACAGCGCCTTGGAAGTAGGCGTTAGACTGAAACGAAACAACAAACAAAGATATAATAAGGCAAGAAAATGCTACAAGTAAAAAGAAAGAAAAATTTCAAGGAAGGGTCATACCGAGGCCAGGGACTGAGCTCCCATGAGCTTTATCCTCTCCAGGTTGGGGGTAGCTACCACATCAGTAAAGTCCTTGGGGGTTATGCCGTGGTAAGACCAATCCCAGGCATGCTTTGTGGATCCAACCACGGTATCCCCTCGGCGGAATCCCCAAAGAGGCTGAAAGGCGGCCGTAGCAACAGAAACAACAGCAGCAGCAATGATAGGGGCACTATGGGCTTCAGCTCCCTCAGATGGAACCTCCACCATGGGCTCCTTGTGCTTCTGTATGAAGCTAAGCTCCGTAGCCTTCCCTCGAGTATCCACTCCCGCAAGGCGAGCTTTTTTCATCCTCGCATTCTCCTCAACGAGGGGCACATTATCCTCGTTGATTTCCTTAGCAGCTGCAAAATAAGAGAAAAACAAAATAAGTGGTGTCAATAATGCATGGAAGAAAATAAAAACAAGAAGGGAAGAAAAATACCCTGTTGAGAAACAGAGGATAGCCCCACGTGAATAAGAGAAAACTCCTCTAAAAAGGGTCTAGCTAGTGGTGGCACCATCATCCCGAACAAGCTCATTATAAATGAGAGTTTTCTCGGGGGTCAGGTGAATGGGTTTGAGGCTACCATCACTAACCTTCCTGAAGGAAGATCTGAAGAGGGTGCCCCAGTCACCATTCTGCCACCTTAACCCGACAAAACTATTCCTCCAATGTTGGTTATTGTCGGGAATGGAGGCACTGTTAAAAATGTGCTTACACTTGGGCCTTTGTTTAATGTAGACCCAACCACAAATACTAGAAGATCAAACTTATTTTCGATTATTCAAATAAAGATAATACTTTCATATAAGTGTATCTTTGGTTATTTAATACTCGTTTCAAGTATAAGTTTTAATACTTCTACTTTAATTATTTTTATAAAGATAATTCTTTGTGGGAATATTATTTAAATAATAATATTCAGATATTTTCTAATATATCGGGACTGATTTATTTCATTAAATCAGTTTTACTCCAAACACTCTTTAAAATATTTTCGAGTCTTCAAAATGATCTTAAAAGTTAGAGTGGATCCCAAAACTCATTTTTATATTTAAGATCTTCCTTTTAAAGGGGATTTAAATACTCGCTCAAAACCTGAGGGATCCGACTCTATGGTGTATTTTATATTCGCAACAAGGTTGCTGTTTTGATAAATGAATTGATTACTTGCCCAATGTTCGGGAAGTAAGCCCATCTAATTGAGTCGGCATAAGCGACAGGCCGGGGTACGGTCTATCAAAGTGTAAGTGGCTGGGTGGCAGTCCATCAACGCGTAAGAGGCCGGGTGGCGGTCCAGCACAAGGTCCTTATGTGGCCAGGGTGATGACCGGTGGGGGATTCATCCATCTACTAGTAGAAAAGGTTACTTATTGGTATCTTTGCCTGATCAGCAAGATATCTGGTTTATGCCAAAATTCTTTTCCTTTCCAAAATTCATTGGATGTTTCAAACTCTGTCATACTTTACATAACAGAGGTTCCAGGAAATGTTTAAGAGATATATATGTGGATATATATATATCGGGACTAAATAAAGTATCTCGTAACTTTATTTCATTCAATAATATTTCAAAGATTGAATCTATTCAAGTCTTAACTTGTGGTCTCATCTATGGGATGTGTTTTTTTTTAAAACTTATAATACTTTGAACGGTGGTAGTTCAAGTAACTTTATAAATGATATAAGTGTAGTGAAGTATTGGTAATTCATTCCTTGTTTTTACTTATATCTAGTAAGTAATTATCTTACACATGATAAAGATTCTAGTAAGTATCCATTTAGATACTTATATTATTGTTATCACTATGTATTATCTTGCGAGCTGTAAGGCTCACTCTTGCTTTATTTCTTCATCACACAACAATAGTTAGGAGAGATGGCCAGACTCCAGCAGACCCAGCGCAAGCGCGTGGGAAGCGTCCCGCGTCTTTCCGATGATGTTGTAGCTGTTATAGCTGCAGAGGTAGATCTATTGTAGTTCAGACCATCTACTTTTAAGAATCAAATTATGTATAATTATAACTTGTGGCAGACAATGGCAATTAACTGTAAATTTATCAAGTAATCATTTTGGGTTGTAATAACTTTTAAATGGTGGATTCAAAGACTTGTACTTATTTCAATTTCATCTCTGAGACTATAACGGGTTGTGGTGTGTGTTAGTGTGGGGTCACAGCATAAGGTTATTATTATTAATTAAGTGAAGTGATATTGTGGAAAGAAAGACCGTGACGACCCGGATCCCCGACCCCGGATCTGGGGGTGTTACAGAAATGGTATCAGAGCTAAGCGTTATAAACCTCAGAGATGATGCGATGATATAATATAAACTCACAAAGATAATAAGAACTCTTGCCAAGTTCATGGTCGGACTACTTAAAGTAGTACTGACAGTTAAAACCCTTACGGGAACCCTTATAAGTATCATGATAGTAACTTAGCTCGTTTAATGTGTAGGCGCCTGAGATAGGGGACCCTGAGATGTTCGAGCGCGAGCATGATGAGGCACTTCTAGATGTTGAGGATCAGGAGGAGCCTGAGATGGAGGAGGATGAGGAGG
The DNA here is from genome assembly GCF_009905375.1 of Apium graveolens. Lineage (NCBI taxonomy): Eukaryota > Viridiplantae > Streptophyta > Magnoliopsida > Apiales > Apiaceae > Apium > Apium graveolens. The sequence goes on along the minus strand of NC_133648.1, from coordinate 5,113,922 downwards.
ACCCCTCAGAGGAGTCAGAGACGGAGGTCATTGCTATTTCAGATGAGGAGGACCCCTCAGAGGAGTCAGAGACAGAGGTTATTGCTATTCTAGATGAGGAGGACCCGGATGAGGTCCCAGTAGCTGAGGAGCGTGTTGGACCTATGGTAGTGTATGCTGGTATTCCTTTACCCACACTCCCGGTGGTCAGAGCTCCTACCCCTCCACCACTATCCTGGATTCCCGATGATGACAGCTCAGAGACCCATACTTCCGAGCCTAGGCAGACCGAGGAGGCACCCTCAGCGGCTCCGGATTCACCACCTCTTGACCCTGCCCACAGGCAGTCTTCGTTAGCTCATGGATATGTTCAGGATGTATTGAGGACCCGAGTGGCTGTTGCCGAGGGCCGACTGGATGAGGCCAGGAGGGAGTTGGATGCAGAGAGGGCGGGTAGGCGTACCCGAGCTTATGAGACTAGGGCTTCTATACCCCGATCCTTGAGGAGGGAGCTCACGGGGATAGAGCTCACATCCCGAGCGAGGCTCAGATCGCTTCAGGGGGACAGGCATGGTAGGATCTCCAGGCGGCAGGCCGACTATATCTTCCGTCGTGCGATGGAAAGGGTATGGGAGCTGACCCGCTCTGGTGTGTGATTCAGGATTGATGATGGAATAGTCTAGTTGTCTAGTTAGCCAAGGCCTTAGTAAGAGCCAATTTTCCGGGATAGTTGACTTGTATATAGCATCCCTTTTTCTGACTAGACAGATAGACTCTTGTGTATCACTTTTGGGACAGATGACTGTAGCACTGTTGTACTTTTGACCAGATCAAACTATGTATTTCTCGCATTATGTATATATTTGTTTCCTTTGGTTCAGTTCATTAGTGACGGGATCACTGTTTTTATCATTATTATTACTGCACTTCGTATTAGAACTGTCATAAAATAATAGAATTACGATATACGTTCTCCCCATTATAAGAGCTGTGCAAGGCACAATGTTGTATATGATTGTGACCTAACGTTGAATTTTTCCCAATAATTTTTATTATTATCAGAATCATGCCGCCAAGAAAGATTGGAACTAGGGCGAACCCTGGATCTGAGGACCAGGGAAGCCATAACCAGGATGATAGGAACCAGGAACACAGTGAAGAGGAAGATGAGGATTATGTGGAACAGGATGACTCCCTGTATGAAGAGGAAGAGGAAACATATGATGTTGAGGGATTTGAGATAGAGGCTGAAGAAGAAGAAACCGAGGTTGAGCAACCAGTACCAAACCCATGCATGGATCCCATGGGCCAGTTCATGCAACTCCTAAGGCAGAATTTGGAACGTCAACCCAACCCACCCCCTCAAGGAAATAACAATACTGTGGCAAACTCTTTCAGGGCTTTTAAGTCCCTTAAGCCCCCTGAGTTCCACGGATCAGCCGACCCAGTTGAGGCAAGGGCATGGTTAAAGGAAATGGAGAAATCCTTTGAGATTTTGAGTACCGATGAGGCACAGAAGACTGTATTTGCTACCTACCTTCTGAAAGGAGAAGCTAACTACTGGTGGGAGGCCAAGAAAAACATGGAGACAGATGCTATTATAACCTGGGAGAGATTTAGTCAGTTGTTTCTGGGAAAGTATTTCCCGAGGTTTATGGAAAACCAGATGGAGCTCAAGTTCTTGGAGCTAAAGCAGAATAACTTGTCTGTAGCAGAGTACGAAGCGAAATTTACTGAGTTATCAAGGTTTGTGCCGGAGTTTGTAAGCACCGAGGAAAAGAAAGCTAGGAGGTTTCAGCAGGGACTGAAACCGTGGATTCAGAATAGGGTGGCAATCCTTGAGCTTACGGACTATGCCACTCTGGTGCAAAAGGCAACGATTGTAGAAGTCGGAAGTGAACAGATGCAAAAGGAAAGAGAGAAGAAAGGAATAAAGAGAAAAAGTATGAGCATGGGTGGAGGTTCCGCAGAAAGGAGCTTCCCAACTAGATTTAATCGAGGAGCAGTGTCCCTACCGGGAAAGAACACTGGGTTTAAGCGGCCAATGAGTGTGAGTGTGAGCCAGGGCGGCCAGAAGTCAAGAATGTCCTATTCCAACCAGTCTCGACCCCCATTGCCAGCCTGTAACATATGTGGAAGGAATCACACTGGGGAGTGTAAAGGAAAGCCAGTAACCTGTTTTAAGTGCGGTCGGGAAGGCCACTACTCAAATAAATGCCCTTCGTCAGCCCCTGCCGTCATTCCAACCACCAATTGTCATCTGTGTGGACGCCCGGGTCATTGGAAGAGGGAATGCCCAATGAACAAACCAGCAGCTTCGGAAGCAAGCAGGGCTGCTTCTAATAAGCCACCTATTGCGAGGACTTTCAACATGACAGTCCAGGATACTATGAAAGATTCAGATGTGATAGCAGGTACCCTTTCTCTAAATTCAGTCAGTGCAAATGTTTTATTTGATTCGAGAGCAACTAAATCTTTTATATCAAAGGACCTTGCGCGTAAGTTAAGACTTAAGGCTGAACCCTTGATAGAACCCTTACAAGTAGAAATAGCCAATCATGAAATTATTCCTGTTAACCAGATTCACCCCGCCTGTGAGATAGGCATAGGGGAGCAATCTTTCAGTGTTGATCTGATTCCTTTTAAATTAGGGGAGTTTGATGTGATTTTGGGAATGGACTGGCTATCTAGCAACGATGCTCAGATAGACTGTAAAGGGAAGAAAGTTAAGTTAAATATCCCTGGGAAGAAAGAAGTTATATTTAGAGAAAAGAGGCAGGCGCATAAATTTTTGACCATGGCCCAGGCCAAAAGGATGCTACGAAAAGGAAGTGAGGCTTACCTAGCCTATGTGGTGGACACGCAGAAGGAGGTGCCCAACTTACAAGATATTCTAGTAGTCAACGAATTTGAAGATGTATTCTCACAAGACCTTCCGGGATTACAACCCGATAGAGTGATTGAATTTGCTATTGAGTTGGCCCCAGGGACGGCGCCAGTTTCAAAAGCACCTTACCGGTTAGCCCCGTTAGAAATGAAGGAATTAGCTATCCAATTGTAGGAACTCTTGGATAAGGGTATGATAAGACCCAGTGTGTCTCCGTGGGGAGCACCAGTTTTATTTGTTAAGAAGAAAGATGGGAGCATGAGGTTGTGCATCGACTATCGAGAGTTGAACAAGCTAACCATAAAGAACAGGTACCCATTGCCTAGAATAGACGATCTGTTTGACCAGCTAAAGGATGCTGTTTATTTTTCCAAGATCGACCTGAGAACTGGATATCACCAACTAAAGATTAAACCCGAAGATATTTCCAAGACAGCGTTCCGTACCAGGTATGGGCATTATGAGTTCTTGGTAATGTCCTTTGGATTAACCAACGCCCCAGCGGCTTTCATGGATTTAATGAATAGAGTATTTAAGAAGTACTTGGACAAGTGTGTGATAGTTTTTATCGATGATATTTTGATCTACTCAAGGACTGAGGCAGAACATGCAGAGCATTTGAGGATAGCTCTAGGAATACTCAGAGAGGAGCAGTTATATGCCAAATACTCGAAGTGTGAATTCTGGCGGAATGAAGTACAGTTTTTAGGACATGTGATCAATAAAGAAGGAGTATTGGTCGACCCCTCCAAGATAGAGGCGATCTCAAATTGGGAAAGGCCAACCACACCCACAGAGGTAAGGAGTTTCATAGGATTGGCCGGCTACTATCGTAGATTTGTTCAGGACTTTGCGAAGATCGCAGCCCCTTTGACACGACTTACTCGTAAGACAGAGAAGTTTGAATGGACGGAGAAATGCGAGAACAGTTTTCAGGAATTAAAGAAAAGGTTGATAACGGCTCCGGTATTGGCATTGCCGGACGGAAAAGGAGATTTTGTGATATATAGTGACGCGTCGCACAAAGGATTAGGATGTGTGCTTATGCAGCACGGTAAAGTTATTGCGTATGCGTCGAGACAACTGAAGGAATACGAGGTTAGATATCCTACTCATGACCTTGAGCTCGGGCCAATAGTATTTGCTTTAAAAATTTGGAGGCACTACTTGTATGGAGAGAAGTGCGAGATTTTCACAGACCATAAGAGCCTCAAGTACATATTTACGCAGAAAGAGCTCAACATGCGCCAGAGGAGATGGTTAGAACTAATCAAGGACTATGATTGTGAGATTCTCTATCATCCAGGGAAAGCCAATGTGGTGGCTGATGCCCTTAGTAGAAAGGAAAGACTCATAATGATAACGACTTCGGAAGAGTTGATAAGGGATTTTGAGAGAATGGAAATAGAAGTAAAGGTAACCGGAACCGGAACTGAAAAGCTTCTTGAGATCTCAATGCAACCAGAGTTATTGGAAAAGATCAGATTGTGCCAGGAGAAAATAATGAATGAAGGCAGAGAGTCAATGACCAGAGAGGAGATCCATACCGAGAAAGATGATAAAGGGATAATGAGGTACTCCTACCGAATTTGGGTTCCGAATGTTCAAGAACTTAAAGATGAGATTTTGGATGAAAGCCATAGTTCAAGGTATTCCATTCACCCGGGAAGTACCAAGATGTATAAGGATTTGAAGGAATATTACTGGTGGCCCAACATGAAGAGGGATGTAGCAAAATGGGTAAACAAGTGTTTGACTTGCCAAAGAGTAAAGGTAGAGCACCAGAGACCCAGTGGACTTTTGCGACCCCTGGAGATTCCCGAATGGAAATGGGAACAGATAGCGATGGATTTTGTTGTATGCTTGCCAAGGACGAAAGCCAATCACGACGCCATTTGGGTAATTATAGACCGACTGACAAAGTCAGCTCATTTCATTCCTATCAATGAGAGATACACAGTCGATAGACTGGTGGACATTTACCTTAAGGAAATAGTGATGCGACATGGAGTCCCAGCGTCCATTGTCTCAGACCGAGACCCCAGGTTCAACTCCAGATTTTGGAGGAGCTTTCAGGAATGTGCGGGGACCAAGTTAAATATGAGTACCGCGTACCATCCCCAGATGGATGGACAGAGTGAAAGGACCATCCAGACACTAGAGGATATGTTGAGAGTCTGTGCAATAGACCTTAAAGGAAGTTGGGATGATCACTTGCCGTTGATCGAGTTTTCTTATAACAATAGCTTTCATGCTAGCATCGGAATGCCGCCTTATGAGGCCCTGTACGGAAGAAGGTGTCGATCTCCCTTATACTGGGATGAAGTAGGAGAGCGGAAGATGCTCGGACCCGAAGTGGTCCAAAGGACCAAAGATATAGTGGATCTTATCAGAGGGCGACTTATAGCAGCCCAAGACAGATAGAAGAAATATGCAGACCTAGCCCGAAAGGACAAGGAATATGAAGTAGGGGACTTAGTACTGTTGAAAGTATCCCCTTGGAAGGGATTAATGAGGTTCGGAAAGAAAGAAAAACTAAGCCCAAGATATATTGGACCTTTTGAGATATTAAGACGGATTGGAAAGTTAGCTTACGAGCTAGCCCTACCCCCTAATTTGCAACAAGTTCATAATGTGTTCCATGTGTTAATGCTAAGGAGGTATCATCGGGATGCCAGACACATAGTGGAGTACGAGCAGGTGGATATGCAGCCAGATCTAACTTACGTGGAGAAGCCAGTAAGGATTATGGATAAGAAGGAGCAGGTACTTCGGAACAAAGTGATCAAGCTAGTCAGAGTACTATGGCAGAATCATAACGTGGAAGAATCAACTTGGGAACTAGAGAGCACAATGCTAGAAAAGTACCCCCATTTATTTTCTGTTTGATTCCGGGACGGAATCCTTTTAAGGAGGGGAGACTGTAATAACCCCAAAATTTTCAACTTTTTGTAACCCTTGTGAATAGTGTTTTAGCTGAATGAGAAAACTTTTCACGCCACACTATGTAGGGGTTCTGTTATGGATATTCTGGGATATTATTAGTACTCTATGTAGTATATAAGTGTATGTAAAGATCGTCAGAATCCAATTCCGAACACTTTGGTTTTTCCCGGAAATCCACTAGATACGGAGAGAATTGAGTATAAGGTAACAGGATAAAAAGGATTTAAATTAAAGGATTATAATAGAGGACCATAAAAAGGAATATAATGTATTGAGAAAGGTTAAGGGAACCTAAGTAATAAGATCCTGGGTATGATCCTTCAAACGATAAACGAGAACGAAAGTTAAGCGAATCGTATAACAGATCAGCGGTCATTAGGAAAACGATTAGGAAGTTAATCAAAGGGATTAGTGGGAATGATGTCATCCAACCAATAGAAAGGGGACAAGGAGGGAAAGATGACATCACCACATGACACAAGCATGACATGGGAAGGAAGGAGGTGTGGTGGCTTTGTAACCACACAAATTCAAGGGCAAGAAGGTAATTGACTAAATCAAACACAAAAAAAAATCAACCAAGCCAAGCAAATTCATTCTTGATCAAAATCAAAAAGAAACCAAGGCCTTGTTCATCTTTGCTCTCGGCTTTTCACTATTCAAAAGGCAAGAAAAATTCAAAAATCAAAGATCCAAGCTTCCTAAATTGGTGAGTAAATTCCCTAATCATCTTCATGCTTAGTTAGGGCTATATCATGAGTTTAAGCCATTAATTCCTTCTCAATCTTCTTCATTTAATCAAAGAAGAAGACTATGAATAGTGTTTTCAAGTTTTTAACTTGAAGTTTTTCTTGTTTTCCTTGAAGATCCAAGCATTCCTAAGACTTCTCAAAGCTTCTTAAGGCTTCCTAGCTCCTCCCACCACTTCAAGGAAGGTATACCATCTCCAAACCCTAGATTCCTATATATTATAAGATGATTTTGATTAGTAGGGTGCTATTGTAGCTTGTTGTGATTTAGAGTTTGGGATTTGAAATGGTAGTGAAATGGAATGGTAAATGTTGTGGTTTTGATTAAAAAAACTTAAGTATGATTAAAGTTAAGCTTAGGCATAAGTATGAATGATTAAATTGAATTGGTTGGGGTTGTTATGATGTGATAAAGATGGATGTTGGTTGTATGTTGGATTTGAGGTTGATTTGGGATGGTTTTGAATGGTTTAAAATATTGGAAATCGCGTAAACATAGCCGTCGTAACGTCCGATTTTCTTTAGACTGTTTTTGTGCATAACATTAGGACCCGAGAACCCCCTGCTAGATTATGACCATTGCCATGTCTAGATAGCTCATGTTACGAGCTTCGTTTTGATATGTAGTTCGTTCGATTTCGATGCACGGTTTAGGAGAAACGACCGTTTCAAGTAACGGCGTTTCGCGAACGAAACTTTTCCCCTCGCCTTACTTTGAAACATAGGTTAAAGACCAAAAAGGGTTAATTAATGTATGAAACATTTATGGTAAGTGTGTTAGGCAGTTGATAAGACACTCGCGAAGGAATCGCTTTAAAACTCGTAAAGGTTAAATTATTAAAAATGGTGGAGCCGAGGGTACCCGAGTGACTTAAGCGAATCAGTGAGCGCAAAACAAGCGTTAGAATCTAAGTTAGTTAAAGTATAGATTTACAAGTGATTTTGGTTTAATCCCAACTTACTTGTTGTTTATAGGTTACCAGACTCGTCCCAAGCCTTTTATCACCCCAAGTCGCTCAGGCAAGTTTTCTACCCGTATAACTGTTGTTGTGATGTATATGTGTATATGCATGATCTTGCGATAAATGCATATTGGTTATTAGCAAATTCTTGCGTTATATTGTAGCATGTGATATGGTATATATGCATGCCTGTCTCATATTCTTGAGTTATATATCTGTTGGTTCAAATGCTTATAGTTGCATAATACCTATGCTAGAGGATAGCGGTAACTTGCATATACCCTTAGTATAGGGACCCAAAGGTGAAAATATTTTCTAAAACCGGGAGTCGAGGATCCCGAGTAGATTTTGTATATATGGATATGGATATATATATATATATTTATATATATATATGGTTATAGTTTTCCAAACTATTAATCGAATAAGGTTTATTCGATAACTTTAACTTTATTTTATTATTGAATATTATTTCGAATATTCATCCGAGGACTTATGACTCCTTTATTTTATTATTGAATATTATTTCGAATATTCATCCGAGGACTTATGACTCCGTTATTTTATTATTGAATATTATTTCGAATATTATTCGAGGGCTTATGACTCCTTTATATTATTATTGAATATTACTTGGATATTCAATCGAGGATGTATGCCTCCTTTATTTTATGAATATTATTTATAATATTCATTCGAGGTATTATGACTCCGCTTATTACTGAAATATATTCTTTATTTTATTAAAGAATAAGGTGTCAATAATCAAACTTATTTTCGATTATTCAAATAAAGATAATACTTTCATATAAGTGTATCTTTGGTTATTTAATACTCGTTTCAAGTATAAGTTTTAATACTTCTACTTCAATTATTTTTATAAAGATAATTCTTTGTGGGAATATTATTTAAATAATAATATTCAGATATTTTCTAATATATCGGGACTGATTTATTTCATTAAATCAGTTTTACTCCAAACACTCTTTAAAATGTTTTCGAGTCTTCAAAATGATCTTAAAAGTTAGAGTGGATCCCAAAACTCATTTTTATATTTAAGATCTTCCTTTTAAAGGGGATTTAAATACTCGCTCAAAACCTGAGGGATCCGGCTCTATGGTGTATTTTATATTCGCAACAAGGTTGCTGTTTTGATAAATGAATTGATTACTTGCCCAATGTTCGGGAAGTAAGCCCATCTAATTGAGTCGGCATAAGCGACAGGCCGGGGTACGGTCTATCAAAGTGTAAGTGGCTGGGTGGCAGTCCATCAACGCGTAAGAGGCCGGGTGGCGGTCCAGCACAAGGTCCTTATGTGGCCAGGGTGATGACCGGTGGGGGATTCATCCATCTACTAGTAGAAAAGGTTACTTATTGGTATCTTTGCCTGATCAGCAAGATATCTGGTTTATGCCAAAATTCTTTTCCTTTCCAAAATTCATTGGATGTTTCAAACTCTGTCATACTTTACATAACAGAGGTTCCAGGAAATGTTTAAGAGATATATATGTGGATATATATATATCGGGACTAAATAAAGTATCTCATAACTTTATTTCATTCAATAATATTTCAAAGATTGAATCTATTCAAGTCTTAACTTGTGGTCTCATCTATGGGATGTGTTTTTTTTTTAAAAACTTATAATACTTTGAACGGTGGTAGTTCAAGTAGCTTTATAAATGATATAAGTGTAGTGAAGTATTGGTAACTTCATTCCTTGTTTTTACTTATATCTAGTAAGTAATTAACTTACACATGATAAAGATTCTAGTAAGTATCTATTTAGATACTTATATTATTGTTATCACTATGTATTATCTTGCGAGCTGTAAGGATCACTCTTGCTTTATTTCTTCATCACACAACAACAGTTAGGAGAGATGGCCAGACTCCAGTAGACCCAGCGCAAGCGCGTGGGAAGCGTCCCGCATCTTCCCGATGATGTTGTAGCTGCTATAGCTGCAGAGGTAGATCTATTGTAGTTCAGACCATCTACTTTTGAGAATCAAATTATGTATAATTATAACTTGTGGCAAATAATGGCAATTAACTGTAAATTTATCAAGTAATCATTTTGGGTTGTAATAACTTTTAAATGGTGGATTCAAAGACTTGTACTTATTTCAATTTCATCTCTGAGACTATAACGGGTTGTGGTGTGTGTTAGTGTGGGGTCACAACATAAGGTTATTATTATTAATTAAGTGAAGTGATATTGTGGAAAGAAAGACCGTGACGACCCGGATCCCCGACCCCGGATCTGGGGGTGTTACAATCGCCACCGGCAACTGGAACTAGCCTAAGAGGGGGACGAACATTATAACGTGCGTTTAACTTATCGTAATCTATATTATGCCATATGTTGTAATGATTGAAAGAGTCAAGATGTGCAGTTGAGGGATATTCGTCCCCCTAGTATTAATTATATCTAACAAAGACATGTAAGAAGAGCGGATTTTGATATCCTTACTTCATTTCGAAACTGAGGCAATTTTGGCCGCTCTCTCGGAATTCTTATCAACCATTGATGGAGGTTGAAGGAACCTTGAAACCTTGGAGGGGAAGGGAGGCCGGAAAAGGCTAAGAAGGTTGCCGGAAAATTCCTAAGGAGAAGAGTGTTGAGAGAGGAGAGGGAGTTTAGAGAAGTGATTAGGAGTGAAGTGAGAAGTGTGAAATGAAATCACTCCCCTCCCACTCTTATATAGCCCCTATGAGGGCAAATTGGGCCTAAAAAAGCCCATTTGGCCCAAAGAATGGAGAAATCTGGAATGTTCTAGAAAATTTTGGAAAACTTTAAGAAAATTCTGGAAAAATAGATATTACTTGGCAAAATCTGGAAGAATCCAGAAATTCCAGAATATTCTGGAAGTTGGGTTTGAAAATAAGGGCCCAGCCCATCTCATGGGCTCAAATTCTGGGAGGTTCCAGAAATAAGCTAGACAGAAAAGCCTAAAAGCCCAAGTGTCATTGGGCCTAGGAAAATAGAAGCCCGGCTAAGGGCCCAAAAGGGATAAGCCCAATTCATAAAAAGCCCAGTACAAGGTTCAATAAGTCAAGCCCAGGTCATGGGCCCAAATTCAAGTTGAAAGAAACAAATTTAGCCCAGGTTTAGGGCCCAGATCATGTATGTGGGCTTGAAATAGTAAAAAAAAGCCCAATAAGAGATAAGCCCAGAAAAATCAGGGGCCCAAGATATTGTTTATTTTAAATAATAATATATATAAAATCCTGACCCCATTCAATCAGAATTCTTATTGAATTTCTGGTCGAAAGGATGAGGTCGAAAATGCCTTCGACTAGGGCTGAAATGAAGGGATAAGTCGACCAGACTCTGACCCAATTCGACCAGAATCTCTATTTAATTTCTGGTCAAAATATATGAGGTCGAAAGAGCTTCGACTACGGTTAAAAAGAAGGCGTTTATTCGGTCAAAAACTCAAGATCCTGACCGAATTCGGTCAGGATTCTCCTCGAATCCTCCTGCCCGGAACAACCTTCGACCAAGGCATACAGAACCTTAATTCAACCAGGATCCTGGCGAATAGGATTTCTGGTCGAAAAAGGGAGGTATTTTTTTAAAATAAAATAATATATATATATATATATATATATATATATATTGTATAAAATCCAGGCCGAAATTCGACCAAGATTCCTACTCGAATGCTTCTAGTCGAAAATACTGTCGATCTGGGAAATATAGAGCATAATTCGACCAGGATCCTGGTCGAATGAGGATTGCTGGTCGAACAGTATATAAAAAAAGAAAGAAAGAAAATGAAGAAAAAGACGGAAAATCCTGAAAAATTCCAGAAATTAAAGGAAATTCCTTAAATATTTTCTGGAAAATATAAATATTTTAAGAAAATAAGGTATAAATCCAGAAATTAAAGGAAATTCCTTAATGTTCTGTTTGGTATCTTGGAATTCATTTCAAATTCTGGATTTGGCCAAATATCTTGTTTGGGAACTTTTTAGAATTTGGATTTGGATTTGACCAAATCCAAGTAAACAAAACAGAGGCCCAAATATTAGGATTTCAAATTATAGCCCAAACCATGTAATTTCAAATGACAGAACATTTTCTTAGGTCGGGACCAAATCACTTGCCTACCTTTTCCCATCTATACACAGTTACACACACATATACATCCAGTATCGATCCCCCTCTCTCCGATCTTATTGATCTCTCTCCTAGAAAAGGTGCGATTCTCTCTCTCTCTCTCTCTCTCTCTCCCCCCCCCCTCTCTCTCGCCCTTCACTCTCTCTCCCCCCCTCTATCTCTCGTATCTCTCCTTGTATATGTGTATATATTTGTCAATTAGCTCTATGTTATATTAGCTTTATGTACTCTACGTGGACATTAGCACCTCTATCTTGATTTTTATTGTTCGTATTTGATATTTGAATATTCTAATTATTGGTCTGATTTTTTCGAATTAAAGATATGAACATTGTTGCCTTTAATTTAATTTGGAGATTTGGACATTATAATAGAGAATAATACATGTTCGAATTAAAGATATTTCATTTGTCTTGAATTTTTGTTGTTGTTTTCAGTAGTTGTTATATGTGTGTGCATACTTGTGTTACAGTGATGTAGTCTTTATTAACAATCCGTGTAAAATAATCAGTGTAGTACAATGTCCGATGAAGTGAGTGCTCGATATTTACGAAAATGTTTGAGGGATAGTGATGAAGATATGGAGTTGGTTACAATAGTTGCAAGTTTTATTGTAGTAGTAGCGACAGCATCATATGGTCAAGTGTATAGGGTGAAAGAGGTGACGTGGAATGAGTGTGAACGCTCTCAGGTTAGAGCTACATGGATGAACACTTTAAAAAATGAAACGAAGTGTCGAGAGCAACTACGTCTTGATATACGTTGTTTTGACAAATTGTGTCATCTTTTACAATCTAAAGGGGGACTAGTTACTACTAGGAATGTCACGGTGAAAGAAGTTGTGGCGCAATTTCTTCACGTGCTTGCACATGATTTGAAAAATAGAACAGCACAAGCTCTTTTTGCACGTTTTGGAGAAACTGTAAGTCGTCAATTTCATGTAGTACTCGAATCTATTTTAAAGCTTGGAGATTATTATATCAAGAGAGTGGATCATACTACTAATTATGCACATGATAACAAATGGAAGTGGTTTGAGGTATATTTATAAAATATTTATGTTTTGAATTCTTATGGGTACCGTTAGGGCTGAGCATTCGGTCGGTTCGGTCCAAAACCGGACCGAACCGAATAGACCGAAAAACCGAATAGTCATTTTTTCTTGGACCGAACCGGACTGAAGTTATATTATGGACCAGACCGAACCGAACCGAAATAATTCGGTTCGGTCCGGTTCTGGACCGAATAGACCGAATTTTTTTTCAAAAATAAAATTGCATTATAAATTAAATCACAAATTATAAATTTTAAAATATAATTAAAGTAATGTGATATGTAGAGTTCTAATACTCCATAAATATAATTACAAATTAAAAATTTTGATTATAATTTTTAAGATATATGTAAAATATATATAATACAAAATTATAGTATTTATGATTTGGTCTATTCGGTCCGGACCGAAATATTTGTGAAAAGAACCGAACCGAACCGAATTTTAATTCGGTCTATTCGGTCCGGACCGAATAGACCGAATTTCTGAAAAATTTAGGACCGAACCGAACCGAATTAGCATGGTTCGGTTCAGTTTTTCGGTTTCGGTTCGGTTTTGCTCAACCCTAGGTACCGTCATTGATATATAGGATATGTGTAGGGTGCTGTAGGAGCTCTTGATGGGACATACATCAAAATGATAGTCCCTATTGACGATCGAGCAAGATATCGAGATAGGAAGGGGGATACTAGCACCAATGTTCTGGCCACATGTGATCCAAATCTTCATTTCACATATGTGTTGCCTGGTTGGGAAGGATCTGCATCAGATCCTCGTATTCTTCGTGATGCTCTTCGAAGACCTAATGGTTTAAGAGTGCCTAGAATTAAGAGTTATCATATTATAATTTTAGTAGTTAATTTTAGAAAATTAAAAGTATAAAGCTAATGATTATATAATATGTGCAGATAAGTACTTTCTCGTGGATTTGGGATATACTAATTGCGAAGGTTTTTTAACTCCTTATAAGAAAACTAGATATCATTTGAATTTGTGGCGAGGGAACATTCCAACAAATTATATGGAGCTTTTTAATTTGAGGCACTCATCTGCTCGAAATACGATTGAAAGAGCTTTTGGGTTGTTAAAGAAATGTTGGAGTATACTTTGAGATGCAAGCTTCTTTCCAAAAAAAATTCAAATTCGTATCATTAATGCTTGTTTTATTCTTCATAACTTCTTAAGGGAAGAAAATATGGAAGAAACAACATATTTGCAAGAGGTAGAACAAGAGCTAGAAGCTATGGAAGGAATTGATATGGAAGAAAAAGATAATGATTTTATTTCAAGCACTCGATCTACGAACGAGTGGACTGAATTTATGGATCAACTTGCCAAAACAATGTTTGAAGATTATGTTGCACGAAGGATGGGGGCCACATTAAAATGAATATCTATCTTTTTCAAACTATATGTACAAGTTGATATAAGAATCAATTGGCTTTACCTTTTGAAGTGTTTATGTTGTAACTTTGAAGAATTACAATCATCCTTAAGTTTTAAGTGTTTACTTTGATAGCTCTGGAACAATTGTTGCTTTTAATATTGTAATTGTGACAGCCTCAACCCCAGGGTCAGGAGTTGACGTCATCAACAACAACCAAACGATAAACAATTCAATAATAGAATATAACTACGACCCCTTTACCAAGATCTTTGCCAGGTTTAAGTATGACTTAGGTTACTCAACTAACACAACTCTACTTACAACAATTATCTCGATGCAGCTAACTTAACACAGCAACTCAACAGAACACCCTTGGTCTAGCACAACATTCTCAGAGGAGTCTGACATGAAGGGAACTGGAACTCTGCCCAACTATCACTGAAGAATCTCCTAGGAATCTGCAATGCATATATAAAACATTCTGCAAGGGTGAGCAATTGCTTGCTCAGCAGTACCGCTATATGAATAACAAGCAAAACAGTTTAAAGTAAAGCAGTTATAGTAACAGAATTCATATCTTGCCAGAAACTTGTAAAACAAGTATAAACTGGATATCAAAACTAACATGCTCTGTAAAACAAGATCAACAGTCGTGTGCTGTGCATAAATACCAGAGAATAATTCTAGCATGCCATTTTCATTTCCAAATCCGCTATATCAACAACTCATGCTCTTACGGGAATCACACAAAACCAAATCAGATACGTAGCGGATATGTGAAGACAGCTGATCAGGCTATCAACACCAGACGGCTCTAACTGCCATCCCATTTACCTGTTCCAGAACTCAGAGACTAGCTAGGTCTCTAACCTGCTGGACTAATCGGTTTTATAATGCGCGCAACCGAATTAGCCTCTTACGCCACCTCAATAGGCCCACTCTGGCCCAAATGTATCCCATATCTGACCGTTTTATCCAGTTTTCAAAAACACTTGTACCTATCTCATTTTCAAAATCATTTATTTAGCCAGCACACATATAAAATCCGTTTCGCAAATCATTTCATTTGAGACAGGTACCTTTCGAAGTTACTTTTCCCCAAAACAATTCGAAAACAATGATTTTATAACTACAGGGGATACGTAACTTAAAACATTTCTGTTCCATTACTAGAATAAACATTTAGCTATTCATATACACTGAACCATAAAAGAATGGTCAGGGGTACTTGCCTTGTAGAGCTTTACGACCATCTCTAATTGATTTTGATAGACGTGAACGCTCAGGCTCTCATGAAAAAATGACTGTCTCACTAGAAGACATCCCTGCTTCGCAGCAATCTATCTCAAGATAGTATCCAGGACTCTTAGGGTTCTTTGCTTGGGAACCTCGAGGCACTTGCCGACTGATCACTAGATTATATTAATTCAATATCAATTCCAGAGTCCTTCGACCAAAACCTACAGAGCCGAAATACCCTACGTTAGACGTCTAGGTATGCTTGACATATCCTCGCTAATAACCTACCCATTCGATATCAAATCCCGACTCATAGTTACACATATTATAATAACACACACAACAATTAGGGTTCACGTTCTCAGAAATCGGTTCGGTGTTCGCTTTCAGAAAATACGTATACTCGTCATTTTACAAGGGTTTCTGGATTTTGACAGAACATTCACCATAACATACAGTTAGGTTTCGCACAAAATATATGTATATACTTATTTACACTTATTCGACTCTCCGATAATTACAGGGTATGTTCCGAATTTCTGAATTTAATTTCCAAAAATTCGGCAGCACCTCCACTATTTATCGGTCTACCCGTCGAATCAAAAATCGACGTCACAATAACCAATCAATCAGGCAATCAAACAACAACCACCAATTACAATCCAATTTATACGCTCGACTTAAATTTACAATAACTAATTATCGTACCGAAAAATAATTTTATGAACTAATTATTTGTTTTATACTTTAGGACTCAGAATTAATTCATCACGGTCCATCGTCGACTCGCCAAGGCTCATCGTCGATGGCGGTAAAATTCACGGGTACCCGAACAATTACGGGTTTCCAACATAAATTCTACCGATAAATAAATTCTTGCGCGAATATATTTTATTTCACAAATTTTAATCAAATATTTTTCTGCAAAAATATAAAATAAAATTAAATCAGTAAATTAAAATAAGTAACCGAATGAACATTGCACAGTACACGCGCTTCACGCGCCCACAAACTCAGATGAGCACACAGCCGGAAAACAATCCGGCGGCACATGTAGCAATTCAGGCAACACCACAATTTACACACGCACACAAACCCCCCCACACACACTCGAACACACACACACACACTTACACCCATATACATACACACACTGCACACAATGAATACGAGCACAGACAACAAAAGCCAATAGAAACCGGCAATTACCGGAGACTGAACGGACACAGAACCGTGGCACCAAAGCCATGAACAGGAGAAAACAGTCGCGGACAAGCAGGAAACAGGGGAACAGGAAAAGAAAATAATTAAGAGGAGAAAGGTTGGGGAGATATTAATTAAGAGAAGGAAATTGCAGAGAGACTAGCAGCGCCGAACAAGCACCGGGATGGAGGTGAAAAAGGAAGAAGAAAACACAGAGTCCGAGTTGAATGTTTTTGTTTTATCATTTTATTTTCTTATCTGCTGTTCACGATAAGGCAATACACGTGTCCTTCAAGTTGTAAAACTATGACACGTGTTAATGGAATAGATAAACGTCCCACAATCTGATTATAAGCTCGCATTTTGCAACCATTAACGACTGACGTATGGGTAATTACAACCAGAAAAGAATTTAAAAAGAATAAATTTAAAATTCTCAGAATACTTGAAAATTAATAAAATAAAATGTCCAAAATTTTTAAAGCATTTTTGAGGTACACGATGTACCCGCAATTCGAAATTATGGGATGGAGGTACACATAAAACAATTGCAGAAAACTGTGAGAGTAGTCTTAAAATGTTAGAAATATCCCGAAGCAAATAAAAATGTAACTTTTGAAATTTTAAAACAATTTCTAAAACGCACTTTATACCCGCTTTTATCAATTAAACGAATCGACGCGCGGGTGAAACTAACTCCGAAAATTCCCAAAATAATTTTAAAAATTTCAGAATAATACGAACTTAATAAAATATAATTTTCATAATTTTTGAAGATTTCCATAATTAAATATGGATTTCACCATTAAACACACTCATAAAATCATTTAAAGATAAATAATTAATGAAATATTGATTTCTCAATTTTTATAAAATCCTAAAAATAATTATTGAAATTATAAAGTCATAAAAATAATTTTAGAGACAATCCAAGTATTTATGCAAATAAATTTACACTAAATTTACTTTTAAAAGTGAAAATGATTCAGCACTACTTAATCATTAATTACACGAACAACCCTATACCTCATAAATCACATATAAACAATAATAGAGCAACACATAGCAGTCAAGACCAATACATATATTTATTTAATTAAATTTTTAATAATAACACCTTTAAATAATAAATATACGAGTAGTTATAGTAATGACATAGTTGGATGTTTGTTTTAGATAAATCCCCAACTCAGTACTGTTTGTAGAATCCCCAAGCACCAGCCCTTGCTATGCTTAACGTGTTTTAGATTTTTTAATTTAATCTGTTCCGGACATAGTTAGATTTCTAGAAAGGTGAATGCTCCAAGTTGAACCTAATATGTTACTGATATCTGCCGTCTTCTATGACTTCTGATTTATTGATTATTCAGGTTTTTTACTTTAGAAATGACAAGACAAGGAAAAGAACATTCGGTTCCACTACCTGCTCCTGCTCGGAGGAGTTATAATTCTTGGAATTCGAAAATGGACACCATACTTACTTCCACACTATATCAGCAAATTAATGAAGGAAATAAAGGTGATCGAGATTTTAAACCGCAAGCCTATCAAGCGGTGGCTGACAAGTTGAGAGTCGAACTGAACATAATTTTGTCAGCTGCTCATGTCAAGAACCGGATCAAAGTGTGGAAAAAGCACTATGCAGTGATAACTGAAATCCGAAATTACACTAAATTTAGGTGGGATGAAGAACGAAAGATGTTGGTCATACCCGTCGAAGAACTTGAAGATTGGAAGAACTACTGTAAGGTAATAACTTCTGGTCTTTAGGATAATATAATTTGTGTGTATTTTTTTCTATATTTTCTCTGTGTTTAGTTGCTGCTTCTTTTTTTGATAATAAAGAACTACTGTAAGGTAATAGCTTCTGGTCCTGGTCTCATCGAATTGCTACAGATAGAGCTTAATTAGTTGTCATTATCTTGGCATGTAGATTTCCTGCTTGCTAATATAATGGATTTTTTATTTCTGAAGGATGACTAATACATCAAAGATCAACAGTGAGTAAGTCATTAAATCACTTATATCTACTAGACCCTACTGGTGTTTTCTTAATGCTAAATCCAAACAAAATATGCAGATCGTGGCCAATTTTCCATGTTCAATTAAGAGCTCCAGCGAAATCTTAAGATGCTAGCAAGCTGACTTGTGTATGTCACTTGGGACTTTATACTTTACTAATATTAAATTCTGGGTATCTCTAATATCCTGCAGGCATATTTAAGGAATACCATTAATACAGTATTATTAAATTTGATTACCCTGTAGGCATATTTAAGTAAAAACTGAATTGATTAGATGATTGCTGTCATTGGATGGAAAGTATTGATAATTATAATTGCTTGTGGATGGTATGGGTTTGTTGTCACTTGTCATATTTAGAGTTTTGGATCAGGGAAATTTGTATTTGATCATGAAAATGTAGTTGTCATACTGTCATATGGTGCAACATTGAAAAGTTTTGGGGGTTATCTTGTTTTCTTGTTGCTATTTTTATGCTTCATTTTTATTTGTGTTTACGGCTGCAAACACTGTCATTGATCCCACTTTGTACAAACAAATTTACCAGCCTACCGTCTTACAAGTTTGTAGATAACTGATTCACAATGAACTATAACTCAGAAACTTATCAAAATCTGGACTACAGATTTGCTTTTTTCCTATTTTCTATATGCTGAATTTATGCAGAAATTATTTATCTATTATGAATTTGTATTTCTGCAGCAAAAAAGCTGCAGAACTTGTAATATCCAGACTGCAGAATTTGGATTTGCTGAATTTTTATATGCTGAAATTCTGCAGGAATTATACAATGCTTTAGATGATTGTTTAACACCAGTAGTTGTGAATTTGATGGTTAGAATTCGATGGTTTGCTTTGTACAAGACAATCCTAGTGCTTCTGTATATCAGAATAAGTGTATTGATAATTGGGATGATATTTGCACACTTTTTGCCTCGGGTAGAGCCACCGGTGAAGGTGCTGAGCAACACGAAGAGTCTACCTCTACAATGGAGATGGAGAATGAAGTTGGAAGTGGCTCAGAGACTGTTTCCGAAGAGTCGAACAAAAGGATAAAGAGAGATCGTCTTGCAGATGCTGTAACTAGATTTGCGGAGTCATTCACAGAGTATGTTGCAGATGCTGTAACTAGATTTGCGGAGTCATTCACAGAGTATGTGAGTAAAGCACAAGGTCCTCCAAGGCCCCCTAGCAAAGAAATATACGATGTTATATCTGCTGTTCCTTATATTTCTCGGATGCAAATTCTGAAAGGTGTGAAAAGTTTCATGAATGGTACACCTGAAATGTTCGAGATGCTCAAAAGTCTACCGGAGGATGATAAACTAGATTGGATTTTGTTGCATATTGACTGATTAGAATCTATTATCAATTTATGTATTCCACTGATAGAGATTAAATATTTATGTTATTGTGTACTTCAAAGTAATTTTTAATTTCAAGGGGATTGATGTAATGTAAACATAATTTATTTGATGTTAAATGATGCATCAAAGGTATATTATTATAGTTCTTATTATTGTACATGAAATCAACTTTTAAAATTCTATAAATTTCCAAACATGATACTAGAATTTGAAATCCAGGATTTCAAATTCTCATGTTCCCAAACAATAGATTTGCATTTCAAATTCTGGATTTCAAATTATGGATAAATATTTTCTGGAAAATATAAATATTTTCAGAAAATAAGGAATAAAACCTGAAATTAAAGGAAATTCCTTAAATATTTTCTGAAAAATATGAATATTCTCAGAAAATGAGGAATAAATCCAGAAATTAAAGGAAAAATCCCAGAAATTAAGGGGAAATTCCATAAAATTAAGGGAAAATCCCAAAATTAAGGGAAAAATTCCTGAAAATTAAGGAAAAATCCCAGAATTCAGGGAAAATTCTTGGAATTTAAGATAATTCCTAAATAATAGGGATTAAAGCAAATCGTTAGAAATGTGTAGGTCACTCCACACTTTACACAAAAATGATACCCTGTAAGGGAACGAATGAACTTAACTTCTGCGAAACCTAGTCACTGTTTCCCAAATGTTGGGGGGCAAATGATAGGGAAGAAAATAAGGCCTGGGTATGTAAAAAATGTTACATTAATCATATCAGAATTGGGCCAACAGCTAGGCCCATTTGAGAAGGCCCAAAACCCTGAATATTAATTAATTTCGTAATTAAGGGATAAGTCAGCTGATAAGATGAGTCCTGGTGGAGAAACAAATCCTTGTGGATTGGTCTCCAAGGAACCTGGTGGGATAAGGAATCAGATTCCTACCTATTAGGACTCCAAAGTCCATTCTAATTCTGAGACTTGACCACCAAGTCTCCTAACCCAAGTCCAATTCAAGGACTCCCAACATCTATATAAGGGGCCTCACCCCACAAATCAGAACTACGTAATTTGACTTGATCCTTGACATACAACAAGGTACGTAGGCATCTTGTTATGGCGGATCGAGTCACGAAACACAAGAGCAGTCAAATCGAGCCTCGAAGCTCACGGTCCTTAGTGATAAATACAATAATTATTATATTCTAGTTTTTGATCCACCTGCGGTACCTTGGGTAGTCTCCCTAGTAATCATCGTACTAGGATCTACCACTCCAAATTCTTTAAATAATCCTATCATATCTCGAGAACTCGAACCACATCGAAATTCCCCAAGCATTTTGCTTGTTGATAGAAACAACTCATCTTATATGTATATATATGTACTTCCGAGAATTTTCGGAGGAAGTACTAAGATAATGTGAGTTGACCGCTGTCAACAGATAAATAATTAAGGGGGAGTTTCCTTTGAAACTATAGTCAAAATATATAAGGTATGTCGAGATAATATTCTTCGACGATCTGAAAGTATTAATATGATTTTCTGAAACTCAGGAAATATTTTAAAATAGGTTTTATGATTTTTAAGTGATATTAAATCATTTAATAAATACCGGATTACTTAAGACCAAGTCTAATCATTATGCAATTTGGATAGTAATCGATCGATTGACGAAGTCAGCACATTTCTTGCCGATAAATGAAAGGTTTTTATTGGAAAAGTTGGTCAAATTGTATTTGGATGAGATTGTGATGCGTCACGGAGTTCCTGTTTCTATCGTGTCTGATAGAGATCCAAGGTTTAACTCGAGATTTTGGAGACAATTTCATGATCATTTGGGAACTAAGCTAAAAATGAGTACGGCATATCATCCGCAGACTGACGGACAAAGTGAAAGGACAATTCAGACAATTGAGGATATGTTGCGAACATGTACAATAGATTTCAAAGGAAATTGGGACAATCATTTGCCGTTAATTGAGTTTTCCTACAACAATAATTATCACGCGAGTATTGGCATGCCGCCTAATGGAGCATTGTATGGAAAAAAATTTAGATCCCCTACGTATTGGGACGAAGTTGGTGAGCGCAAATTAATTGGCCCAGAGCTAGGTCAACAAACGAAAAAAAGGTGGAAATGATTCGGAAAAGATTAATTGCTGCTCAAGATCGACAAACGAAGTATGCAAATCGAGAATGAAAAGTTGTGCAATTCGAACTTGGAGACAAAGTATTGTTAAAGATATCTCCTTGAAAAGGTTTAACCAGATTCAGAAAGAAAGGGAAGTTGAGTCCTAGGTATATTGGACCATTTGAAGTACTGCAACGAGTCAGAAAGGTGGCTTATGAATTGGCGCTACCTCCGCAAATGCAACATCTACACAATGTATTTCATGTGTCTCTTCTAAAGAAGTATAATGCTGATGCGAGCCATGTGATCGAATTGGAACCAGTGGAGATTCAACCAGATTTGTCTTATGTGGAACAACCAGTTCGAATCTTAGACCGAAAAGAGAGGACACTTAGAAATAAAGTTGTACCTCTAGTCAGAGTGTTGTGGAGAAATCCAATAGTTAAAGAATCAACTTGGGAATTAGAAAGTGAAATGAAAGAAAAGTATTCCCATCTATTTGCTTAGACTAGATTCTGGGGACAGAATCCTTTTAAGGAGGGTAGATTGTGACGACTGAGAATTTTGGGACGTAATTAAGTCAATAAAGTACGATTTATGTGAAGTGATTATAAAATATGTGATTAAGTGATGATTAATTGTCTTTATTGTATATTAGTATCTGGGAGCGTAGATAGACGCGTTCCAATTTAAAGAGTCAGCTTAGGAGTTAAGCTGTATTGTCGGGCTGTCAGGTAGAACAGAACCCGTCCTAAAAAGGGATTAAAGTATTTAAAATGTAAAATATGTGTTATTATGTGAAGTGAATGTTTAAGTAAAGTATTGCGTTCTAGTGAAGTGTCGGTCGATAATGATATTGTGAAGCGTAATTGAAACGCTGAGCGTCGGGCCGTCAGGCAGAACGTGACCCGGTACGCGAAAAGAGGAATAATGATAAAAAGGAAAATTTTTATGATCAGACATAAGTTTTTATGTGTGTGTATAAGTGCTTGCTTGTCTGTATGCGTGATTACGTGATCTGTTGATATTTTTAAGGGAATTATTTGATTTAAATAAGGTTTATTTAACCTTTGCACATTTTTATAAAATTATTTGAGTAAGGTAAATGCATGAGATTTATTTTGTTATATCCGAAATAGTCCTAGAGACTTTCTAAAAATGATAGACGGATTTATTTCATGATCGTTGCTTTTTAAAATGATTTTAATGTGTTAAAATGCTATTTTTAGCGTGAGCTTGTAAAAATCATATAAAATCAACCGTACGCTCAAAAGTTTATTATGAGTAATGGTTGGAAAGCTAATTTCGAGATCTACATTTTAAAATTATTATTCGTTTCATTCTCATATTTTCAGAGAGAGATATCTTGTTTTAAATGCAATCTTTGATAAAAAGAAAAAGAGAAAGGAGAAAAGGAAATTAAAATGTTTGGCACATGACCATTTTACCCCTGCCAAACTCTTATAAAAACCACCCCCCACCCCTTTTCTTTCTTTTCACCCGACCACTCCCTCATTTCTCACATTCTCTCATTCCTCTCTCTCTTTTTCTCTCTCACTCTCGAAGTCTCTCTCTCTCTCTCTCTCTATCTTTTTCCTCTCGGTACATCTCTCTTCTTCACTTGATTTTTATGGATTCTTCCATAAAACTTCATCTTTGTTCCATATATAAGATTTGATTCACTTGCATGTGTGGTTTGGTACTTGCATGCGAGTGTGTGTGTGTGTTTAGGTTCGGTTTTTGCCGAGTTCTTGTTTTATAAAACCAAGATGATGTGATTTTATGATGATTATGTATTGCATGTGTTGTTGCTGTGATTTTTAGAAGAAATTTGGGGGGATTTTGAGATTGGACACCCTCGAATGAGGGCACCACCGTGAAGCCACCGCCACCGGTGATGAACTCAGGTGAACCGGTGGTGAGTTATGATATGTAAACTGAACTCTAGACTATATAAACTCGAATTTTAGTGTTTTCATGTGGTGTTTTCTATAAAGCCGAATGGGTTTTTGATTTTAAAAGAAATTAAGTTGATTTTTGATAATGAAATTGATGGTGGATAGTTGTTTATAGAAAGTATATAATAATTAAAAATGATTAGTGATTTATAAACTTAAATTGATGCATGCATGTTGTGATTAGGTGAAATTCGAATTCTTGGATTTGTGTTAAGAAATTTAGTTGGTTTAATTGATAAAATGACTTGTGAACGATGTGTTATGGAGATTGTTAGATGACTTTTGGATAGAACGAAGTGTGAAGTTGATTTGAATTATGCATGTTGATCTATATGGTTAGGGCCGAATGATTGCTTTGTGTCAAGAAAGAAATTAATCAAATAAACTTGTGTGATTGAAATTGGTGTTGATTAGTCAATAATTGTTGAAATTAAGATTATAGTTAAGCTTGTATGTGGATTTAGAGTCATGCATGTAGAGATAAGTGAATGCATGTACGGTTAATTGGAAAATTCGACTAAGTTTTTATGTTACTAAGTGATGATTTGATGTAAATGAGTGTTTGATATAATGAAGAAATGAATTTGAATTGCATAGGAGCATGTATGTATGTGTTGGTTCGAATTATTGTTGACAAAGGAAATGTGTTAGTTTAAATATTGGATTATGCTTAGATTAAAGTTGCATGGTGTAATTTTTTTAGAAATTTGATTGTATATATATGGTTATGGTTCGAATTTTGATGTTAAAAGAGAGGAAAATGTTTCTTTTTAAAGGTTTTTGATTGTGCTATATGTTTATGTGAGCTAAGGTGGAAATTGATTGAATTTGTGGTTGGTATTTGCAAGAAGGCCGAATAGGCCATATGAACTTAGAATTAAAACTTGATTTGTGGTAATCAAAGAATGATTGGGTGTGTATATGTGAATATCTATGGATTTGGTTGTTTGATTGTGGTATGTGATTCGAATTAAGGAAAAAAAGAAAATGGAACTAAGTTGATTGATTTTAAAAGCTATAAGTGATAGTTATGGCCGTAAAGATTTAGTTGTGTATGAATCGTGTACTCGTATGAGTTATAATCGTTTGATTTGAAGAATAGTCAAGCTTAAGCGAGTATAAGTTGATTATTGAGTATATAAAGATATAAAGGTTATGAGAAAGGAATGTGTTATGTGCTATGTGCATGTGTGTATAAGCTATACTCGTATAGTTCGAGTCGAGAGTATAATCGAGCTATCGTATTGAGTGAACGTTCCGGGAACGAGAATTGAGAAACTAATTAAGGAGTTGGTTTTGATTGTAGATTCAAAGCGTGAAGGCATTCAGGCTAGGAAAGGGAAAGGTATTCTAGGTGGCAGTAGTTCAACCTTCAGGAAAGCGAATTCAGGCAAGTAACTCTAATTACTTGTGTAAATGGTTATAGAGAGGATATTGTTCATGCCATGTAGAGTATTGAACTGTTAAAGTAATGAACCCCTGTTATTGATTTGAGATACCCTGTCTTTGATCTTATAAAATTGTTATTGATAAGCTTATTGATCCAACCCCTTTGGTAACTCTTTTTCCTGTTCTAATTATTTGTTATACCATGAACTATTATAAACCCTATAAGTACCTTTATGAACCCCTTGTACTGATTCTTCGTTCCTTGTTTACCTTATCCTTTATTGATCCTTGAAACGGTTTTGATTTCCCTAACTTGAGTACCATGTTATCATTGATCAAGATCCCTAGAATTGAACTTTGCTTATCCCTGATTCATTCCCTTAACTTTGAAATTCTTGAAATTGAACTTAAGAATGAGTTTCGACTTGAAAAAGTCCGAATGATTTCATATTCTTGGTAAATGTAAAATGAATTTAGTAAACCTACCTTTTTCCAACTCAAGGTTTTCCAAATGAATTCCTGATGGATTGGATTGGGACGTAAGAGGCTAGTGGGACTAGTCCAGTCATAGTAAGAGGCTAGCGGGGCTAGTTCAGTTTAAGGCTGAAATTATGCCATTGGTACCTTAAAGACCGGATGGAGGTCGGTACGGGCTGATCACCCGTATTATTATGAAATGAAAGATAAAGTGGTCCAATCAAGGGTTCCATAATGATTTTAAAAGGAATTGAAATTTCCTATTCAGTAATTGATTATTTGAAAATGGAAAAGATTTATATTGCTTTGTTTGTGATATTGTGGAGCTTAAAGCTTGTGAACCCTGATTTTTGATTCTGTTGATCATATAATTGATTCCTTATAATGAAAAGATTTATCGCTTTCCATTTGAAAGATCTGTTTTGATCCTTTAATAATTTGTGATGAATGTCGGCTTTCACCCTGCTTTGAGCCTTGTTCCTTGAAAGCCCAAAATTTTCTTCATAACCCCTTTTATAACCTGAAAGATAGAAATCTGCCACCTAGAACAGATAAAGTAGAATGCCCTGAGATCAGTAAAATATATTGTGGATTTTGTATTGTAGAACTGTTGTTTAGTTACTTGCTGAGTTTTATACTCATATGTTTTGTTTTAATCTAACCATGGTAGTTAAGCAAGAAGATGGCCAGGCTTAGGCGCACTGCTCGTAAGAGCGTACCTGGTGGTCCCTATCATATTGAGGGCTTCCGGTTGCCAGAGCAGGTAGTAAAGTTTTTGAGTGAGCAAGCGCTTAGCCAGAGAGTAGTAAAGATGCAATGGGTTATCTATCGGTTCCAAGCCGGGATCGACTATGTATATTTAATTTTATTTTGGGGTTGTAAGTTATATTTTATGGTTGGTAGTTGTAATCTTGTCTCATACTTTATCCTGTTTGATCCTATTAGTAGCTAATCGGAGTTTATGCTTATTTAATTAGTAGATTAAAGGTGTGTGGGTCCTCATTTCCTAACCCCGAGATTGAGGGCGTCACAAGTTGGTATCAGAGCTACAGGATCTAGTCCCTGAGACAAGTTAGGATTAAAAAAGGGTATTTTGGGTATATAGTTATATTGCGAGAGAGTTCGACTCATATAGAGTTGAGTTAGACTATTAGGTATAGTCTAAGGAAAAATGTGTATTAGCTAAAATGGAGACTAGAGTTAGGGTGTGTGTTAGCTGGAAGCTTTATTTAACCCTAACATTGTTTCTTGGTTGCTGTTTTGTGTTTTCTCTCAGGATCCCAGTAGTGGTAGTGATTCAGATTCAGAGATTAGTTTGACTAGTACCCCAGTGGACCCCTTTCCACCCTCTCCGGAGGAGCCTGTGTATGTTAGTTCAGATCCAGAGGAGGATCCTTCTGAGAGTAGTGAGATCCCTATGCAGATTTCACCCTTGAGGCCAGATTCAGAGACCCCTGCCCCTGAGCCAGAGTCTGAGATGCCTAAGATTGTGCCTGTTAGTGTTGGTGGCAAGTTAGCCCAGGACCGAGACTTTGTTTACTCCCGTATTCCTGAGTTGGGAGCTTTGGTGGATAGGTTGATTCGAGACTCTAGGCAGAGGACTTCAGTAGTGATAGAGGAGTGGAGAGATATGATTCAGTTGGTGGAGCAGGTTGCCCAGAGGAGATTAGATGAGGGACCATCCACTAGTGATGCTGAGGCCCGTAGGCTGCGTAAGATCATTCGCTGGATGTTGGTTGTGTTGAAAGAGATTCTGGATGATTAGTTGTTAGGCAGGACTGTTGGTTGAGCCCGTAGTTGTTGTTTTTCAGCGCCGGTAGGCTTTGGGATACTTGGTCAGATGCCGAGATCCCTTTTTCATTTATTGCATTGTATTTCAGAACTTTGTAGTAGTAGTTGTTAAAAGTTTGGGGGTAGATAGGGGGATATTTTCCAGTTTTTCCTCTATTTAATCATGTTATATTATTGTACCTTATTCCTGAACTTGTGATAACCAGACCTTTACTTATGTACCCTTGGTTTGATGAATCCATTATATATCTTTTTTTCTATTGTGCACCCTAAAGATCTGCATAAACTGTTCTGAATACCATATTTTCATACAACTGTGTTTAAAATTTCATAATATCCTATCCTATGCCATGAGAAAACAACACTGATATGAAAATTATGTAGTAATAGGATTGCATGTGCAAAATTGGGTAAAGCTTAAAACCCCCGAGAGAGATTTCATAATAAAATGTTATATATACAATGCTATCGTATTGCTAAATAATTGCTCAATCAGGTTTGTAAGAAATGGCCAACTCACCAGATCACAAAGAAGAAGAAATTCCAACCCAAGACATAGAAGTAAATCCAAAAACCTCCATGATGAGCAGACTTGCTCAGCTTTTGCAACAACCCGTGGCCCCTAAAGTTGGAAACTTCAAACACTTTCAATCTATTCATCCCCCAGAATTCTTAGGTTTTCCAGACCCGATTAAAGCACAGTCGTGGTTAAGAGAAATGGAAAAAGCATTTGAATTAGCAGAAGTTAAGGATGATAAGAAAGCCCAGTATTCGAGTTATTACCTTAAAGATGAAGCGAGCTCCTGGTGGGAATCTTCGAAGGCGTTGCTGGAAGGAAAGGACTTAACATGGGAGAAGTTTACTGAAATGTTTCTGGAGAAAGATTTGCCAAGTTATATGCAAGATCAGTTGGAGATGAAATTTCTGGACCTTAGACAAGAAGATATGTCGGTAGCGGAGTTTGAAGTGAAATTTTTGGAGCTGTCTAGATTCGTACCTGAGTATGTAAATATGGAGGCAAAGAAGGCTAAGAGATTCCAACAGGGACTTAAACCATCGATTAGAAGTCAAGTGGCATTGTTGGAGATCAAGAATTATGCCGCCTTGGTACAGAAGGCAATAATAGTAGAAGGAGAGCGTGAAGCTGCGAAGAGAGAAAATAAAGAAAGAAAAAGGAAGTTTGAAAGCTCAGAGCAAGAGCAAGGAAGTTTAAAGTTTAGGGGGAAGTTTGGTAGGAATGGTGGAGGTCAGAACCAAAAGTTTTAGAAGTTTAAACCCGGTAATGGAGCCCAGAAGAACCGTTTCCAAAAAGCAGGACAACCGGGAAAGGATAATAGACCTCAGATTCAAGAATGCAAGGTTTATGGAAAGAGACACCCGTGGAGATGTAATAAGTTAGACGTGACCTGTTTCAAGTGCAACCAGAAAGGGCATTACTCATCGGAGTGTCCAAATGGAGCAAAGAAGCCTGACTTGGCTTGTTTTAAATATGGAAAGGTGGGCCATATGGCCAGAAACTGCAAGGAGCCTGTTCAGAAGGCCAATGTTCTTAAGATTGCTGGACCGCCGTCTCTCCCAGCACTGTCAGCTCAACCCAGAGCTAGGACCTTTAATATGACAATGAAAGATGCGGTGCAAGATGTGGACGTGGTAGCAGGTATGCTTATTATTAACTGAGTAGAAGTAAAAGTATTGATGGATTCTGGAGCAACTAGATCTTTTATTTCTGAAAGTATTCTTGATAAGCTAAATTGTGTTGCGTACCCTCTGGAACCTAATTTGATTATAAAGGTAGCAAATCAAGAGAAATTCCTTTTTAATAAAGTTTGTCCTGATCATGATGTGGATATAGAAGGTCGGCACTTTTCTGCTGACTTAATTCCTGTTAAGTTAGGAGAATTTGAGGTTATACTAGGAATGGATTGGTTTTCAAACCATGAGGCACAGATAGAGTGTAAAAGTAAGAAGGTGAAGTTAAGAACCAAGGATGGTGAGGAAGTGATATTCAAAGGGAAAAGGCAAGAGAAGAAATTTCTAACGGCTATCGAGACAAGAAGATTATTACGTCAAGGATGCGAAGTTTATTTGGCTCATGTTAAAGACGTGGAAAAAGAATCCGTAAGGATTGAAGATATTCCAATAATAAGAGATTTTCATGATGTGTTTCCTGATGAATTGTCTGGACTAGCTCCAGATAGAGAGATCGAGTTTACGATTGATTTGGCTCATGGAACGGAACCAGTATTGAAAGCTCCCTATCGTATGGCGCCAGTCGAGATGGAGGAATTGGCATCACAGTTGCAAGAATTGTTGGATAAAGGAGTAATTCAGCCGAGTGTATCCCCGTGGGGTGCACTGGTATTATTTGTAAAGAAAAAGGATGGAAGTATGAGGTTGTGCATTGATTATCGCGAATTGAATAAGTTGACGATTAAGAATAAGTACCCTCTACCGCGAATCGATGACTTGTTTGATCAGTTAAAAGGAGCTTCATGTTTCTCCAAGATTGATTTAAGATCTGGGTATCATCAATTCAAGATTAAAGCAGAAGATATACCCAATACAACATTTCGAACTAGATATGGACAATACGAGTTTTTGGTAATGGCATTTGGTTTAACGAACGCGCCAGCCGCATTTATGGATCTTATGAACAGAATGTTCAAGCAATATTTGGATAAGTTCATCATAGTGTTTATCGATGATATACTAATTTATTCCAAGACGGAAGAAGATCATAAGGAGCATTTGGGGATTTCCTTGGAAATTCTGAGAAAAGAAAGGTTGTACGCTAAGTTTTCGAAATGTGAGTTTTGGCTAAAGGAAGTGCAATTTCTTGGTCATGTAATTAATAAAGAGGGAATCAAAGTAGACCCAGCCAAGATAGAAGCTGTAATGAATTGGGAAAGACCCAAGACTCCTACGGATGTCAGAAGTTTTCTGGGATTAGCCGGATACTATAGAAGGTTTATGCAAGATTTCTCTAAGATTGCTGTTCCATTAACGAAGTTGACAAGGAAGAACGAGAAGTTTGTGTGGACGGAAAAATGTGAAGAAATCTTTCAAGAATTAAAGAAGAGGTTGGTAACCGCCCCAGTGTTGGTGTTACCTAATGAAAAAGGAGAATTTGTAATATTCAGTGATGCTTTGTATAAAGGACTTGGATGTGTGTTAATGCAACACGGGAAGGTAATAGCATATGCGTCAAGGAAACTCAAGCCGCACGAGCAAAAGTATCCCACACATGATTTGGAATTGGCAGCAATTGTGTTTGCCCTTAAGATTTGGAGACATTATTTATACGGGGAAAAATGCGAGATTTTTACAGATCATAAGAGTTTATAGTATATTTTCACTCAAAAGGAGTTGAATCTGAGACAAAGAAGATGGTTAGAGTTGATCAAAGATTATGATTGTGCGATAAACTATCATCCTGGAAAGGCAAATGTGGCAGCAGACGCTCTAAGTCGCAAATAAAGATTGAATATGTTAACGTCGTCGAAGGAATTGATCAAGGATTTTGAAAAGATGGAAATGGAAGTGCAGACTCCAGAATTTGGAGGTGAAGCAATATATGCGATGTCATTTCAACCCGAAATTTTGGAAAAGATTCGATGTTGTCAAGAGCAAGTGATGTTCGCGAAAAGGATAAGTTATCAGGAGAAGAAATCAAAGCTCAAAAGGATGAGAAGGGAATATATCATGTTAACTCACATATTTGGATACCTAATGTTGTGGAGCTAAAGCACGAGATTTTGCAAGAAGCACATAACTCGAGATTTTCAATTCACCCTGGAAGTACGAAAATGTACTAGGATTTAAAAGAGAGATATTGGTGGCCAAACATGAAAAGGAAATTGCGGAATGGATAAGTAAGTGTTATACGTGTCAAAGAGTAAAAGCGGAACATCATAGGCCAAGTGGATTACTTCAACCACTAGACATACCAGAATGGAAATGGGAACATATCGCGATGGATTTCATGGTAGGATTACCTAAGACCAAGTCTAATCATGATGCGATTTGGATAGTAATCGATCGATTGACGAAATCAGCACATTTCTTGCCGATAAATGAAAGGTTTTCGTTGGAAAAGTTGGTCAAATTGTATTTAGATGAGATTGTGATGCGTCACGGAGTTCCTGTATCTATCGTGTCTGATAGAGATCCAAGGTTTAACTCGAGATTTTGGAGAAAATTTCATGATCATTTGGGAATTAAGCTAAAAATGAGTACGGCATATCATCCGCAGACTGACGGATAAAGTGAAAGGATAATTCAGACAATTAAGGATATGTTGCGAACTTGTGCAATAGATTTCAAAGGAAATTGGGACAATCATTTGCCGTTATTTGAGTTTTCCTACAACAATGGTTATCACGCGAGTATTGGCATGCCGCCTTATGAAGCGTTGTATAGAAAAAAATGTAGATCCCCTACGTATTGGGACGAAGTTGGTGAGCGCAAATTAATTGGCCCAGAGCTAGTTCAACAAACGAAAGAAAAGGTGGAAATGATTCGGAAAAGATTAATTGCTGCTCAAGATCGACAAACGAAGTATACAAATCGAGAACGAAAAGATGTGCAATTCGAACCTGGAGACAAAGTATTGTTAAAGATATCTCTTTGGAAAGGTTTAACCAGATTCGGAAAGAAAGAGAAGTTGAGTCCTAGGTATATTGGACCATTTGAAGTACTGCGAAGAGTTAGAAAGGTGGCATATGAATTGGCGCTACCTCCGTAAATGCAACATCTACACAATATATTTCATGTGTCTCTTCTAAGTATAATACTGATGCGAGCCATGTGATCGAATTGGAACCAGTGGAAATTCAACCAGATTTGTCTTATGTGGAACAACCGGTTCAAATCTTAGACCGAAAAGAGAGGACACATAAAAATAAAGTTGTACCTTTAGTCAGAGTGTTGCGGAGAAATCCAATAGTGGAAGAATCAACTTGGGAATTAGAAAATGAAATGAAGGAAAAGTATCCCTATCTATTTGCTTAGACTAGATTCTGGGGACAGAATCCTTTTAAGGAGGGTAGATTGTGACGACTGAGAATTTTGTGACGTAATTAAGTCAATAAAGTATGATTTATGTGAAGTGATTATAAAATATATGATTAAGTGATAATTAATTGTCTTTATTGTATATTAGTATCTGGGAGCGTAGATAGATGCGTTCCAATTTAAAGAGTCAACTTAGGAGTTAAGCTGTGTTGTCGGGCCGTCAGGTAGAACGAAACCCGTCCTAAAAAGGGATTAAAGTATTTAAAATGTGAAATATGTGTTATTATATGAAATGAATGTTTAAGTAAAGTATTGCGTTCTAGTGACGTGTCGGTTGGTAATGATGTTGTGAAGCGTAATTGAAACGCTGAGCGTCGGGCCGTTAGGCAGAACGTGACCCGGTACGCGGAAAGAGGAATAATGATAAAAAGGGAAATTTTTATGATCAAACATAAGTCGTGATGTGTGAGTATACGTGCTTGCTTGTCTGTATGCGTGATTACGTGATCTGTTGATACTTTTAAGGGAATTAATTGATTTAAATAAGGTTTATTTAACCTTTGCACATTTTTATAAAATTATCTGAGTAAGGTAAAGGCATGAGATTTGTTTTGTTATCTCCGAAATAGTCCTAGAGACTTTCTAAAAATGGTAGACAGATTTATTTCATGATCGTTGCTTTTTAAAATGATTTTTATGTGTTAAAATGCTATTTTTAGCGTGAGCTTGTTAAAATCATATAAAATCAACCGTACGCTCAAAAGTTTATTATGAGTAATGGTTAGAAAGCTAATTTCGAGATCTACATTTTAAAATTATTATTCGTTTCATTCTCATATTTTTAGAGAGAGCTATCTTGTGTTAAATGCAATCTTTGATAAAAAGTAAAAGAGAAAGGAGAAAAGGAAATTAAAAAGTTTGGCACATGACCATTTTACCCCTGTCAAACTCTTATAAAAACCACCTCCCCACCACTTTTCTTTCTTTTCACCCGGCCACTCCCTCATTTCTCACATTCTCTCATTCCTCTCTCTCTTTTTCTCTCTCACTCTCGAAGTCTCTCTCTCTCTCTCTTTTTCCTCTCGGTACATCTCTCTTCTTCACTTGATTTTTATGGATTCTTCCATAAAACTTCATCCTTGTTCCATATATAAGATTTGATTCACTTGCATGTGTGGTTTGGTACTTGCATGCGAGTGTGTGTGTGTGTGTGTTTAGGTTCGGTTTTTGCTGAGTTCTTATTTTATAAAACCAAGATGATGTGATTTTATGATGATTATGTCTTGCATGTGTTGTTGCTGTGATTTTTAGAAGAAATTGGGGGGTTTTTGAGATTGGACACCCTCGAATGAGGGCACCACCGTGAAGCCACCACCACCGGTGATGAACTCCGGTGAACCGGTGGTGAGTTATGATATGTAAACTGAACTCTAGACTATATAAACTCGAATTTTAGTGTTTACATGTGGTGTTTTCTATAAAGCCGAATGGGTTTTTGATTTTAAAAGAAATTAAGTTGATTTTTGATAATGAAATTGATGGTGGATAGTTGTTTATAGAAAATATATAATAATTAAAATTGATTAGTGATTTATAAACTTAAATTGATGCATGCATGTTGTGATTAGGTGAAATTAGAATTCTTGGATTTGTGTTAAGAAATTTAGTTGGTTTAATTGATAAAATGACTTGTGAACGATGTGTTATGGAGATTGTTAGATGACTTTGGGATAGAACGAAGTGTGAAGTTGATTTGAATTATGCATGTTGATCTATATGGTTAGGGCCGAATGATTGCTTTATGTCAAGAAAGAAATTAATCAAATAAACTTGTGTGATTTGAAATTGGTGTTGATTGGTCAATAATTGTTGAAATTAAGATTATAGTTAAGCTTGTATGTGGATTTAGAGTTATGCATGTAGAGATAAGTGAATGCATGTACGGTTAATTGGAAAATTCGATAAAGGTTTTATGTTACTAAGTGATGATTTGATGTAAATGAGTGTTTGATATAATGAAGAGATGAATTTGAATTGCATGTGAGCATGTATGTATGTGTTGGTTCGAATTATTGTTGATAAAGGAAAGTTGTTAGTTTAAATGTTGGATTATGCTAAGATTAAAATTGCATGGTGTAATATTTTTAGAAATTTGATTGTATATATATGGTTATGGTTCGAATTTTGATGTTAAAAGAGAGGAAAATGTTTATTTTTAAAGGTTTTTGATTGTGCTATATGTTTATGTGAGCTAAGGTGGAAATTGATTGAATTTGTGGTTGGTATTTGCAAGAAGGCCGAATAGGCCATATGAACTTAGAATTAAAACTTGATTTGTGGTAATCAAAGAATGATTGGGTGTGTATATGTGAATATCTATGGATTTGGTTGTTTGATTGTGGTATGTGATTCGAATTAAGGAAAAAAAGAAAATGGAACTAAGTTGATTGATTTTAAAAGCTATAAGTGATAGTTATGGTCGTAAAGATTTAGTTGTGTATGAATCGTGTACTCGTATGAGTTATAATCATTTGATTTGAAGAATAGTCAAGGTTATGCGAGTATAAGCTGATTATTGAGTATATAAAGATATAAAGGTTATGAGAAAGGAATGTGTTATGTGCTATGTGCATGTGTGTATAAGCTATACTCGTATAGTTCGAGTCGAGAGTATAATCGAGCTATCGTATTGAGTGAACGTTCCAGGAACGAGAGTTGAGAAACTAATTAAGGAGTTGGTTTTGATTGTAGATTCGGAGCGTGAGGGCATTCAGACTAGGAAAGGGAAAGGTATACTAGGTGGCAGTAGTTCAACCTTCAGGAAAGCGAATTCAGGCAAATAACTTTAATTACTTGTGTAAATGGTTATAGAGAGGATATTGTTCATGCCATGTAGAGTATTGAACTGTTAAAGTAATGAACCCCTGTTATTGATTTGGGATACCCTGTCTTTGATCTTGTGAAATTGTTAGTGATAAGCTTATTGATCCAACCCCTTTGGTAACTCTTTTTCCTGTTCTAATTATTTGTTATACCATGAACTGTTATAAACCCTATAAGTACCTTTATGAACCCCTTGTAATGATGCTTCGTTCCTTGTTTACCTTATCCTCTATTGATCCTTGAAACGGTATTGATTTCCCTAACTATAGTACCATGTTATCATTGATCAAGATCCCTAGAATTGAACTTTGCTTATCCCTGATTCATTCCCTTAACTTTGAAATTCTTGAAATTGAACTTAAGAATGAGTTTCGACTTGAAAAAGCCCGAATGATTTCATATTCTTGGTAAATGTAAAATGAATTTAGTAAACCTACCTTTTTCCAACTCAAGGTTTTCTAAATGAATTCCTGATGGATTGGATTGGGACGTAAGAGGCTAGTGGGACTAGTCCAGCCATAGTAAGAAGCTAGGGGGCTAGTCCTGTTTTAGGCTGAAATTATGACATTGGTACCTTAAAGACCAGATGGAGGTCGGTACGGGCTGATCACCCGTATTATTATGAAATGAAAGATAAAGTGGTCCAATCAAGGGTTCCATAATGATTTTAAAAGGAATTGAAATTTCCTATTCATTAATTGATTCTCTGAAAATGAAAAAGATTTATATTGCTTTGATTGTGATATTGTGGAGCTTAAAGCTTGTGAACCCTGATTTTTGATTCTGTTGATCATATAATTGATTCCTTATAATGAAAAGATTTGTCGCTTTCCATTTAAAAGATCTGTTTTGATCCTTTAATAATTTGTGATGAATGTCGGCTTTCACCCTGCTTTGAGCCTTGTTCCTTGAAAGCCCAAAATTTTCTTCATAACCCCTTTTATAACCTGAAAGATAGAAATCTGCCACCTAGAACTGATAAAGTAGAATGCCCTGAGATCAGTAAGGTATATTGTGGATTTTGTATTGTAGAACTGTTGTTTAGTTACTTGCTGAGTTTTATACTCATATGTTTTGTTTTAATCTAACCATGTCAGTTAAGCAAGAAGATGGCCACGCTAAGGCGCACTGCTCGTAAGAGCGTACCTGGTGGTCCCTATCGTGTTGAGGGCTTCTAGTTGCCAGAGCAGGTAGTAAAGTTTTTGAGTGAGCAAGCGCTTAGCCAGAGTGTTGTAAAGATACAATGGGTTATCTGTCGGTTCCAAGCCGGGATCGACTATGTATATTTGATTTTATTTTGGGGTTGTAAGTTATATTTTATGGTTGGTAGTTGTAATCTTGTCTCATACTTTATCCTGTTTGATCCTGTTAGTAGCTAATCGGGGTTTATGCTTATTTAATTAGTAGATTAAAGGTGTGTGGGTCCTCATTTCCTAACCCCAAGATTGAGGGCGTCACATATTTATATACCAAAATCATTAACATATCGTATGATATTAATAATCAGAATTCGTAAAATATCATAATACAACATCATGTATATATAAAATTTATTTGAAAATAAACACAACACAATAGTTTTAAAAGGTAGGGTTTGAAAACTTGCCTGAAGTCCAAGATACGTTTCCCGACTTCCTCTCATTCCGGGTTTTCTAATCAACAAATATCATAATCTTAATCAGATTCTTAATCTCATCACCAACTTATATTTCTAATAAGTACAATACTTCATAATTTTAAATATTCGACCGACTCGAAATAAGTATCAATCCTTGGTCGAAAGGGACGGTCAAAGTAGTCTTCTAGAGTTGACTTTACCGAATGTTACTATTACGTGACTCGCACTCTAACATTTTTAATAAATCGAAAAATTAATATTTTAATACAAAACCACCTCAAGGATATTCTTGAGTTCTTTTAATATTTATCATAAAAGTTTAATTTTGATAAAATGAGTTTAAATGGGTGAAAAGCATTTTAAAAGTTCAGTCAACTACAGACTTTTATTATTCATACTGCTTTCACTAAAATGTTGATTTCTCTCAAACCGTTAACTCAATTGACGCACCGTGTTCTCGTGCACGATCTAGAAAAAATTTATAACACATTATTTGAATTTTTTTTTTCTGGTAACAGGGGTGAAAATCCCTAAAAAACAGTTTAATGGGTTGAGTTTGAGGTTCTTACTCCGTGCAACCTTGGCTCCGACATTTTTATAAAATTGAAAAATTAATATTTTTACTTAAATTTTTATGTCAGTTAATAAACTCTATTTATTACTCTGTATAAAAATTTCATGATTTTTAAATATTTTTAAGTTGATTATTTCTATTTCCAAAGTTCATAAATCCTAGCAGTTTTTGTCACATAAATCGTTTTCACTAAAACGGACTTAACTTTTGAACCGTAAATCGAAATTAAGCGATTCAAGCGCCTAAATGATCCTTAAAACAAGATTTATCATTTTAAGGTATTAATTTTCAAGAAATCATAGTTTATACATTCTGTATTTCTGCAGAAAACGTATGGTTACGCTTTGCTCATTTTATCGAAGTTACGTTCGCGACTCGAGTTTCGTTTTCACTCTACATCATTAATCAACCTCCATCAATCATTATAATATCATTTTAACACTTAATCCTCTCAAGAACATCATGTTATTGAGGCCACAACATCAACATTAATAACTAACTAACTAACTAAACATCAATAAAATATCAAATCAATTATCAAAACCAAACTTATATCCAAGATCCTTACTTTTCTTGAAACTTAAAACTTAAACAAAGTTTGGATGAATGTTTATACCTTTCTTGGTAGATTGGGAGATTCTCTTCTTGATGGTTGAACCTTGGGAGGGCTGGGTTGTGCTTAAGGATCCAAATCATGCCATGAAAATCAAGAAAACAAAAAGAGATTTTCAAAGTCACTATTCATGACCAATTTTGAGCAAGGATTTGACTATGCTATACTAATCCAATGGCCATGAAATTTTGAACTAATCGGATCCAAATAAATCTGCGTACAGAGGTTTGAGCTGGGACTAAGACTGCTTTATCATCTCCTAGAAGGCAAGAAGGCTAGTGTACCTTGTACATGATATGAGGAAGCTTTGGTTAAAATTTGGTGATTTTTGAATGAGTAGAACATGAGATTTGAATTTTTCTGTCCTTGGTGTTCTTGAAATCAACATTGTATTTTTGAAGAGAGAGAGAATTTGCTTGGCTTCTTGAAAAATTCTTATGAAAATAATGATATATGATCTTGTATATATCTTTTAGTACAAATAAATCTATCACAATCTTGCTAGGTTTCCTATTTTCCAAGCTATAATATTAGCTTAGGTACCTTGGTTACTATTCCACCACTATTCACTATCTAAGTTATCATTTCTATTAGCTAGGTTACTATTTGGTTATTAACCATGGTTAGTTTCTTACTCTAGTTAGCTCGCATGATTAGCTTGGCTTGATACATTTATATATTCGTTTACGCGTTCGCTCGGTCGCTTATTCTTTTTCGTAATAAATCTTCGTAAATGATTCGCGGGGTAAATCCTTTCTTGTAAATCCTTTACATTTTGAAGTCTTGTACTTGGGTTTGAATTTGTAGGATTTTAGGTTTGTAATTATATTGTGATTCTTGTAATCCTTGACGGTTCGTAGATACGGTCATTTTTTTCAAAGTTCATTTTCTTCGAAAACTAGTAGCGTTTACATACACTCATTTGGTACGTATAATCACAATATCAACTTAGAATCTTAAATTAAAAACTCGTATATGGTATGGTCGCAAAAGTTTTTATTAAACCGCAAGGTTACTATTTAGAAGGGTCTTTTACCGATGTCAAAAATTTGGGTTTTTACAGAGATACTGAAAATATGAGATTCTTTACTGAAATAAGCTATGACAAGGATCTAAAGAACTTTGGTCAATTGAAAAGGAATGGGCTCCAGAAGGAATGAAATTTCTTATTTGACTACATCACAAAGGCCTTCAACAACAAATCATTTAATTTTGATGCCTTGCCCATCATGATACAACATATAGGGTACTCTCTAATTTATGGTTCAAATTATGATTATGACAGAGTAGTCTTATCTTTCATAGGTGATAGGATAAATGCTGATAGAAATATAGTATATTTTGCTAGAGTTCGTCAGTTGATTTTCAATGTTTGTATCCCTGATTCCCCTATCCCCCTAATCAAATAGTGTCAATATTTAAATTGACAAAAGGGCTTTTTCTGTCTTAATTTCACAAGATGAAAAGAGGTTGAATTTAGCTCCTTTGAGGTTGCCATTTGTTGTTAGGAACTTGCTCATTGCAAGGCTCCCTGAGACTTATGGTTTGCCTAATAGACAGAGTGCTAAACTGAAAGAAATTACCATTGAGAACCCCCTGTAGCTCACCCCAGCACAACAACTCAAACACAAACCCAAGCACAAACACAATCACCACCACAACCACAAATAGAAGCCACCTCAGGTGTCTCCCAAAAGACACCTGTTGTAAAAAGAAAGAAATAATTGGTTAAGAGAGCTACAAATCCTACTGTAGCTAAGTCAAAAGCTGAAGTAAAAAAAGTTCCTCAATCTTCTTAACCTTTAGAATTTGTCAAGAGGAAACTTGTGCTTGCTGGATTAGAATCAGACTCAGATAAGGACAATGCTACCTTATCTTTTAGATTTCCAAACCTTTCATCTGGTTCTTCTCCAAGACCAGTTGTACTACCAACTGAAGAGGGCACAACTACTGATGCTGGTACAAGCCCAAGGCCAAAGAAAAGAAGACTGGTAAAAGCTTACTACAATCAGAACTTGCTCCATATCAAACAGGAAATTTCTAAGGAGACACAGAGTGCATCTACTCCAAATCCTGAATTCTAGACAATTGCTGATGCACCTGTGGAACTGTTTGATTCCCCAATGAAGCAATAGAGCAAGAGAGCAAGATAAATCTCTCATGAACAAGTTAACGAGAGTGTCAAGATTCTACAAGGGAAAGGTCTTTTCCCTGGATCAAGAACACAAGAACCTGTATTTCAAAGGGGTACATCAGCTACATCTCCTGATCCAATCCCACAAGAACATGCATCTCAAAGTGGTGCAGCAGATGTTGAAGAACAAGAGCCTCTGAATGAAAAGTCCATTCAACAATGGCATGATGAAGAAACTGCCAGAATTCATGCAGAAGTCAAAAAGGTCAAGGATTTCTATAAGCAATTTGATCCTATAAGATTTAGTCAGACAACTGCTTTTCAAGAAGAGC
Source organism: Apium graveolens (assembly GCF_009905375.1). Classification (NCBI taxonomy): domain Eukaryota; kingdom Viridiplantae; phylum Streptophyta; class Magnoliopsida; order Apiales; family Apiaceae; genus Apium; species Apium graveolens. The sequence goes on along the minus strand of NC_133648.1, from coordinate 5,073,121 downwards.
CTGCTCAGGAGTCTATCATTGCAATTATAGAGAAGAGTACACAAGAACCTGGGTGTCAAAGTCGTTCAACAACTCCTGATTCTCCAACCACACAAGAACCATTGCATCAAAGTTACAATGAAGGATACACTCCTACTGTAGTTACGATAGTTATAGATGCTGAAGGCAGAATTCACCCGTCTCCACTATGTGCTGATATCTTATCAGTACCTCCACTGAATATCTGCAAAGAAGCTGAATCTTCAGATTCACAAGGTATAAATACTGATTTTGTATTATCAACATTTATTATGCATTGTATAAATCCTGTTGGTATGATTATTTCTAGACCTTATTTTAGGACTACCTCTAGTTGTATGACTGAAGACCACCCTTCCTTAGCCACCTCTTATTTCTGTAGGACAAATTATCTGAGCTTTTCTATGAGTTGTGTGAAAAGATTTAGAGAAAAACGGAATTAAAGAGAGGCAGGATCCTTCCTAGAAAAATAAGAGGTAGATGAGAGACATGATTTAGTAATCCTTGTGAAGAAACTCTAACTATTGAAAGTTATGAGTTGTGTGGTGTGAGGAGTAGTGAGACTACTTTAAAAGAATATAGAGATTAAGTGTTACGTGTTATATTTTGCAGGTGCACAGAGTACACAAGAAACAGCTGTTGAACAATAGTCTGTTGACCCTCGGATAAACTTTGATGTACCAAGTGCTGATAATCTCCCTACAGGTCTAGTACTGATACTTTCCTGCAGTCCATTCACTCTACTATTTCATCACTTGAAATTCTCCCTGTTGTTGCTGAAGATGGAGTAGCACAAAAGTCCATTCATAAAGTTCTATCCACTACAGAGTCACCACAGCACTCCACATGTACTGAGGTTCTGGAAGTAAATCCTGAAGCTCCAGTTCATTTATCTACAATTCTTGAAGATGTGAATCTAAATACTGATGGTATGGAAGCTTCTGAAGCTGCTGGATCATATACAGCATCTTACATGCTGAAGCTGGAGATGAAGTTCAGCAGATCGTTCAAGATCCAGTTGTAAATGAAGAATCTAATGATGGTGAAGAAGTTGATATTTAAAATGCTCTTATAGATCCTGAAGAAGATCTATTCTTCCCTGAAGATATGCCTAAACATGTGAGGCAACAGAAGCTGAAGGAGTTAGATGCTAAAAAAAGCAGGATTATTTTGATGATATCTGAAATGCTAAATGGAAAGATACTGCATGTCCTATTTCCAGAACTAATGCTGTTGAACATTGGGAAACAGCTGAACATAGAATTCAAAATCCTGATATGCTGAATCATCTAAAAGCATCTACTCTGATAGTAAGATTTTTATATACAACTCAAGAAGCAACTACTTCTCAAATCAATCAGATCAAAGAATCTTTGATTACTTCAAAGATGACTACTTATCACGAAATCCAAAAGCAGATTGCACCAATTATTGCCAGACAGATTACAATTGAAGCCAATCAAGCTAGATTGGAAGCTAAGCAAGTTCAAATGTCTGAACAACTTACAGGGGTACATAATTCAATGGAGCTGATTCTTTTCTCTACTGCTTGGTGATGATGCCAAAAAGGGGGAAAATTGTTAAATATAAATGCAAGCAGCTGACATTGACAAATACTGATGATGAGAATCCTGATGGAGGTAATAAGGAGGGACAAAAGGATAGTGAAAGGAGAAGAGGTGAAGAGCTAGTTGGGATCAGTGGCTCATAAAAAACTATCACGAGGTCTCAATCTAGACATGGTGGAGAATGTAGGAGAAGTAAAAGAAGAGTTAAATCTAAAGAACTGATTATGACTACAACAACTCAACAAACTTTAAAGTCACAACTGCTGATGAAGACCAAGGTATTCTGGAGATAGAAGCTGGTACAGAAGCTGGTGCAGTATCTTCAAACTCTGAAAGTAAAAGGTAGAAAGACAACTCTATTCTACAAGAATCCAAAGATTCAAGCATTTGACTCTTAGTGAGTAGAAGAATCTTTGAGAAAGAAAATCCTGGAGTTGATCTAGTATGGCTAATGCAAATGGAGGAAGATTTCAAGAATTCCATGAAGACAACAAATACTGATGCTGCTGTTATCTCTCAAGATCCATATGACGATGATTGTTAGGAATATGTAGTGTACTTGATGATAACTTGAACAAACACTTTATTTAAGTGAAATTATAGCTTTCAACGGATGATCAATTCAACATCCATTGAAAGAGTAGCTTATGTAACAATAAGATTAGTAGCACATTTCTGCATACTTAGAGTAACTTAGTGAACTAGATGTTGTAGAATATTTAAGTCATGTTGACTACTAGATTGATATGCAAAATAGGATGGTTAATTATAAGTATTAGATGCCTTGTAATCTTATATAAATAAAATGGAGTTAAATGTCAAGAAAGCAGTCTCAACGGATGATTCACAAAGTTTTAACGGATGATCAACATAAGTCTCGACGGATGATCAACCTGAGTTTCAACGGATGATCAACCTGAGTTTCAACGGATGATCAGATTCAAAAGAGCACTTGATAGTTACTTGACAGTCACATGCGTTGGTTGTATGCAAATGGAATGTGGCAGACTAATTCAGGTTTTGGAGAACAAAGAAGTATTGTCATTTCCATGCTAAACTGAAGATATTCAAAGATGCTGAAAAGAGAAATGTAACAGCATGAAATTAGACTAGATATAGTTTGTCTTATTATCTTTTCTTTTTATCATGTAACTTGGTGATATATAAACCAAGGGTAGCAAGTTGAATAGAATCCAAGTTAGTAAGCATTTACTAGAGAAATAGATAAGGCAAAATCTGTAAAGAATTTCTCTGTTCTTGTTGTTCAACTTGTAATCAGCTGTGTACAATTTTGTAACACAGAGTTCTCTACTTAATATATATCTCTGGTGGAAAAGTTTAATCCACCAGAAAGTTTTTAAGTACTTGTATTTAAATACTTTCTGTTTTGATTTCTACACTACTTTCATTCCGCACCATTGTAAATCAAACACAGTTATTTATTTGTAGAATAATTATTCTTAAAATATAAAAAGTAGTCAGAATCACATTCAACCCCCTTATGTAATTCTTTGTTAGATTGTTAGGGAATAATAATTGGTATCAGAGCAAGCTCTTGAAGAACAAAGATTTTAAAGATCACAACAACTAACAAGATGAGCAAAAAAGATGTTGGAGTAAAGATTCCATTTCTGGACAAAGATAACTATCACCATTGGAAGGTGAAGATGCACCGGCATCTCCTATTTCAAGATGAAGCATATGTGGACTGCATTGAGAAAGGTCCACATGTCCCTATTAGAGCTGCTACAGGAAATGAACCATATGAAGGGTTTTTAGCACATAAACGCAGCGAAAACGTAAATTTAATCTTAAAAAAAACTGAAACCCTCCTCAAGTGTGAAGCACTCCACCGGTATCCACCAAGAAAATGATGTAATGAAGGAGGAGGAGATGGAGAGAATTAGGGTTTTGTAAACCTTTTTGGTTTAGGCAAAAATAGGGTCTATAATAGTATATTTATAGGGAAAATTTTCAGCTAAAAATTTTCCCATAAAATATTATTATTATTAACCCCTTATTATTCTCACTAATAATTAAAACACCTTTTAATTATTAATCCTTTTTCTAAACACTTTAGAAATAATTCTCTCACTTGATTTAATTTCCAAAAATTAAATTCTTAATTAATAATATTAAGAACTTTTTCTTAATTAATTTATAATCAATTAAATCTCATTTAATCAATTATTAAATTTTCCAATTAATTATTTATTTCATAAATAAATAATTATCAGCCATTATTAATTAATTTCTCCACCATTAAATCATTCTCTTTTATGGTGTGACCCTGTAGGTTCAATATTAAGCCGGTAGTTGAAATAAATAATAATAAAATTATTTTACCATTATTTATATAAATTCTCTAATTCATTAAATATGATTAATTAATTAATCATATTTATTCTACATCGTGAGGGATACTTCTCAGCATATCGCGACTATTCAGATAATACGAATTCACTGCTTAGAATACCAAGAACCTATTCAGTGAGTAGTTATCGTACAATTAATTCCTTCTACCCTGCAATGTCACGATTAAATACAAGGCATGGAACATTTTCTTCCTACACTGGAAGGGGTAGATCCTTTATTGATCATACACTATCTTCGTGTACAAATTCCTATACCCAGTAGAGCCCTTATAATTGTCCCTTGAGACTAAGAACTAAATCAAAGCATAGTTCAGTGTACACAAGATGTCTATGATGACCTCAAGTATAAGGATACTTGTACAACTATCACTATGTGAACAACTGCTGACACGTGAGTGAACTCCATCAGTTGTTCAGTTGTGTGAGTCATGTTCAGTGAACTTATTCTATAATAAGCACCTACATACTAGCTATAGTGTCACCACACAAATGTCTATGAGAACAGACATCCTTCATAATGAAGCAAACATAGTATGTACCGATCTTTGCGGATTATTAATTACCAGTTAGTAATCCTATGACCAGGAACTATTTAAGTTTAGAGTTATCATCTTTTAGGTCTCATTATTATGATCTCATCACAATCCATAAAATGCTTTACTCTAAACTGTGGTATATCTTATTTAAACATTTAAATAGATAGAGCCCGTAATAAAACAAAACAAGTCTTTTATTAATATCAATGAAATCAAAATAGATTACATAAAAGTTATTCCTAAATCCTCATACATGATTGGACTTAGGACATATCTCTTTTAATCTCCCACTTGTACTAAAGCCAATCACTCTGGTATCTAATACCCATCTTGTTTTTATGACGATCAAAGTGACTCTAGGAAAGTGGCTTTGTGAGTGGGTCTGCTATTGTTGTTATGTGTGTCAACTCTCTCGACGTTGACATCTCCTCTATTTTCAACTCAGATTCACCACCAAAAACAAGAAAAATGTCCTGAGTTCTTCGCAAGTACTTAAGGATATTTTTTACTGCTTTCCAGTGGTCTTCACCTGGATTGGACTGATATCTGCTCGTCACACTAATTGAATAAGCAACATCAGGCCTTGTACATAACATCGCGTACATGATAGATCCTATTTCTGAAGCATAAGGAATCTTACTCATACGCTCTCTTTCCTCAGGTGTCTTAGGAGACATTTTTTCGGAAAGGGACACTCCATGGCTCATCGGTATGAGACCTCTTTTGGAGTTTTCCATGCTAAACCTTTTAAGCACTTTCTGGATGTATGTACCCTGGGTAAGACCTATCATTCTTCTAGATCTATCTCTATAGATCTTCATACCGAGAATGTAGGTTGCTTCTCCCAAGTCCTTCATGGTGAAGTTCTTTGATAGCATCGGTATATCATTTCCTATAAGAAGTATGTCATCCACATACAATACAAGAAATGTTACCGCGCTCCCGCTAACCTTCTTGTAGACACATGGTTCATCTATATTTTTGATAAAACTAAACTCTTTGATTGTCTCATCAAAATGGATGTTCCATCTACGAGAAGCTTGCCTTAAACCATATATGGTTCGTAGCAGCTTACACACTAGGTGTTCATTTCCCTTGGAAAGAAAACCCGCTGGCTGTGTCATATACACTTCCTACTCAAGTTCCCCATTGAGGAAGGCCGTTTTCACATCCATTTGCCTGATCTCATAGTCGTAGTAAGCAGCAATCGCAAGCAAAATCCGAATTGATTTTAACAGGGCTATAGGCGAAAAAGTTTCATCAAAGTCAATCCCTTGCCTTTGTTTGAATCCTTTTGCCACGAGCCTGGCCTTATAGGTATCCACCTGGCCATCTGCTCCAATCTTTCTTTTGTATACCCACTTGCACCCAATAGGCTTAACACCTTCAGGCGCCTCAACCAGAGTCCATACTTGGTTGGTATACATAGATTCCATTTCAGATTTCATGGCACTATGCCATTTTTCTGAGTCAACACTACTCATAGCCTCATTATAGGTCACAGGGTTGTCATCATCAATGATTGAAAACTCATTGTCATTCTTAATGACAAGGCCATAATACCTCTCAGGTTGGCGAGACACTCTCCCTGTCCTACGAATGGGCTGTTCCACAGAAGGTTGTTCAGTCTGAACAGGTGTTTCCACTTGATCCGTAGTAGTTTGTGCTTCTTGAACTTCATCAAGTTCAATTTTGCTCCCACTGTTTCCTTCAAGGATAAACTCCTTTTCCAAGAAGGTAGCATGTCTGGAGACAAACACCCGATGATCGGTGTAAAAGTAATACCCCAAAGTCTCTTTAGGATATCCCACAAAATTACATTTTACGGATCGAGATTCCAGCTTATCTGGGTCAACTTTCTTGACATAAGCTGGACATCCCCAAATCTTAACGTGTTTAAGACTCGGTTTCCTTTCTTTCCATATCTCATATGGTGTTTGAGGAACAGATTTGGAAGGCACTTTATTCAGTAAATATGCTGAGGTTTCCAATGCATAACCCCATAGGAATATTGGAAGATTCGCATAGCTCATCATGGACCGAACCATGTCTAACAAAGTTCGATTTCTCCTTTCAGATACCCCATTTAACTGTGGAGTATATGGAGGAGTCCACTGGGAGACTATACCATTTTCTTTGAGATAATCTAGAAACTCTCCATTCAAGTATTCACCACCTGGATCTGATCGAAGAGTTATAATACTGTGTTTGGTTTATTTTTCCACTTCATGTTTATATTCTTTGAACTTTTTAAAGGCTTCAGACTTGTGTTTCATCAAATACACATATCCGAATCTAGATCTATCATCTATGAAAGTAATGAAGTACGAAAATCCACCCATGGCTTGCGTAGACATTGGTCCACATACATCTGTGTGTACCAATCCTAGCAAATCTGCAGCCCTCTCTCCATATCCACTAAATGGAGATTTGGTCATTTTACCCAATAGACAAGACTCGCATGTAGGATATGATTCAAAATCAAAGGGGTCAAGTAACCCTTCCTTATGCAATGTCCGCAATCTATTTTCACTAATATGACCTAGCCTACAGTACCATAAATAGGTCAGATTTTCATCATCTCATTTTCTTTTATTAGTTTGTTCAATCTGAAGTAAATCATGCTCTACGTCACATACACACAGACCATTATTTAAAATACCACGTCCAAAAAGAACATTATCTCTAAGGATAGAACATTCATTATTATTAATAATAAATGAAAAACCATCCACATCCAACATAGGAATAGAAACAATATTCCTCACAATAGAGGGAACATAATAACAATTATTCAAAATAAAAGTCTTGCCCGTAGGCATATGTAAACTAAATGATCCTACAGATATGGCCGCAACCCTTGCTCCATTGCCCATATGTAGAATTATCTCATCTTTTTCAAGAGTCCTACTTCCCTTTAGTCCTTGCAACGAATTGCAAATATGAGAACCACAGGCGATATCTAATACCCAAGTAGAAATTTGACCTAGTGACATATTAACTTCGATCATGAACATGCTTGAATCAGAAGCGGTAGTCTCACTACACTTCTTCTTCAATTCTGCAAGGTAAACCTTGCAGTTCTTCTTCCAGTGCCCCAACTTGTTACAGTGAAAACAAACAGCTAAATTAGGACCAGTCAACTTGTGAGCATCTAGTATGCTCCGGAGTGATAGTGCAGAAGACATAATGAATATAGTAAATCTGTAAATGATTAACACATAACAACACTTAGCAAATATTCAATTTCATTTCAAAACACTATATGAATCGGGTCTTTATTCATAAGTGTCTCCCACTAGTTTATCTAATTTTTTCAACCCCCTAAGTGAAAATTAAGCATTCATAATGCTAGTGGGAATAGGGATCCTACATTCCATCACACAACCTCGGCTGTGGCACGAAACGTCATGTGATGTTCAATAGGCAGAAAACTCTTGTCAATTACATCTTATGTTTTTCCCTAATATAAGTTTAGCCTCTTGAATAATTGAGTCACGGCTGTGGCACGACAAACTCAATATTCTAAGTCAAGTCTAACCCAACATTTTATACAATTGAATCAGTCTCCAACGGCCCACGGCTGTAGCACGTACCGACCTTTAGATTCTAATTCAATGTACACATCTCTATGTAATAGACAAGTATTTCTTATTTCGAAATCAAAACCCTCGGCTGTAGCACGAAACGACAATGATTCAAAAATAAGAACTACTTTCTACCATGTTGGAAGGCTTTGACCGACACAAGCCCGTTGTGTCATTGGCCAATTACTACTTGATATTATTTAATTTTAGAGGGATTATATTACGTTACAATCATAATCATATTATAAAGAGATTCTTCCTTTTAAATTAAATATTTCAAATCAATAATCGATAATCAAATGATTCCCAGACCGGGTGGAGCATTGTCAAGAGGCGTCACTTAATAACCCTTTCTTACAGATAGAAATCTGTTGTTGACAGAATCATCCTTTCTCTCAATATTGAAAATTCATATTCAATTACGTGTTTCATAAACACAAGAATCTCATGATCGTATTCATAATATTTATTGTTAAGGCAAGAAACGATTCCTATTCTAGATTTACTAGAGCACGCCTTATATTGATTTAAGTTCACCTAAATCTATCATCGCATCGTAAACATGGGCATATATCTGATATATAAAATTAAGTAAACAATTAAATGTAAAGTGCAATAAAGTAATTGTGTTTGGTTATGGCCCCATCCTATGTGATCTTTATCAAGCTCATGATAAAGATCAAGGTCAATGTAATATGGTGATGGAAATAAATACAACTACTTATTACATAAGTCTTCTTCTTTGTTTAGATTTCTTGTATGCCTCGTCTTCTTCTTTGTATCACCTCCATTGGATAGCCTTCTTGAGTCTTCAATTACATTACATGATTGAAAGTAAAACTAATCTAATGAACTTACAAAAATAACTCGAGTTACATTCGAGATTTATGATTACAAAGATTGACGACATGCAAGTCGTATTTAAAACCAAAACCAAAACCATTACACTAAGGTCGAAAGGCCATAACCATCCACCATGCTCATACAACACATAAAAGCATGTTAAAACACATAATCTGATCTTAACATATCATATTATCCATGATCTAATCATAAAAAGAAAATATGTCAAAAATCAGAAAAATCAGAAAAATCAGAATCAAATCAGAAAAACAAGAATCACTGTTTACGGGCAGTAAACGACGTCAAACGCCTTACAGACGAGTCGTTGATAGCAATAGCTATCAGTTTTGTTCAGACACTCGTTTACCTTTGGAATAGGGTATTCGTTTGCGTAAATTAGACGCTAGACCCAGATTTCAGCAAATCTGCAGCAGTCAATTCAGAATTCGTATCTAATATGATTCTCATAATTAGAACATACATAAATCATGTATATATAAGTATATATACAGATTACATAATCATCTTATGATTATACAACTTACATGAATATCATATATTCAAAACCATACATATATAAGCATATTATATCAACATCAAATCATGGCGAATCACGTACATGCTCATATATCAAAAACAGTTAAACACATAAACGAATTAAAAACTTTTCGCAAGTAGCTCTGATGCCATTGAAGGGTTTTTAGCACGTAAATGCAGCGAAACCGTTAATTTAATCTTAAAAAAAAACCGAAACCCTCCGCAGGATCCATACGAAAAATAATATTTAATTCGTAGTTCAGTATGTTTACCTTAAGAAACTTTACGTTAATGGAAGATGGAGGTCTTTAATAGCGATCCAAGAACGATGAACGGAGATCCTTAGCAGCTGCTCCTCAAGTGTGAATCACTCCACCGGTATCCACCAAGAAAACAATGTAATGAAGGAGGAGGAGATGGAGAGAATTAGGGTTTTGTAAACCTTTTTGGTTTAGGCAAAAATAGGGTCTATAATAGTATATTTATAGGAAAAATTTTCAGCTGAAAATTTTCCCATAAAATATTATTATTATTAACCCTTTATTATTCTCACTAATAATTAAAACACATTTTAATTATTAATCCTTCTAAACACTTTAGAAATAATTCTCTCACTTGATTTAATTTCCAAAAATTAAATTCTTAATTAATAATATTAAGAACTTTTTCTTAATTAATTTATAATCAATTAAATCTCATTTAATCAATTATTAAATTTTCCAATTAATTATTTATTTCATAAATAAATAATTATCAGCCATTATTAATTAATTTCTCCACCATTAAATCATTCTCTTTTATGGTGTGACCCTGTAGGTTCAATATTAAGCCGGTAGTTGAAATAAATAATAATAAAACTATTTTACCATTATTTATATAAATTCTCTAATTCATTAAATATGATTAATTAATTAATCATATTTATTCTACATCGTGAGGGATACTTCTCAGCATATCGCGACTATCCAGATAATACGAATTCACTGCTTAGAATACCAAGAACCTATTCAGTGAGTAGTTACCGTACAATTAATTCCTTCTACCTTGCAATGTCACGATTAAATACAAGGCATGGAACTTGTGTCAAGCCTATCTTATTTAATCACTTGCTTTCCCATTCACTATGCTTAGTTCTATTTAATGTAAATTAAAAACTCCTTTCTAATTTCATTCACTCTGGCCAGAGATTCCTGAACTAACATAAGTGGATCAGCATTGAACATTCTCTTCCTACACTGGAAGGGGTAGATCCTTTATTGATCATACACTATCTTCGTGTACAAATTCCTATACCCAGTAGAGCCCTTATAATTGTCCCTTGAGACTAAGAATCAAACCAAAGCTTAGTTCAGTGTATACAAGATGACTATGATGACCTTAAGTCTAAGGATACTTGTACAACTATCACTATGTAAACAACTGCTGACACGTGAGTGAACTCCATCAGTTGTTCAGCTGTGTGAGTCATGTTCAGTGAACTTATTCTATAATAAGCACCTACATACTAGCTATAGTGTCACCACACAAATGTCTATGAGAACAGACATCCTTCATAATGAAGCAAGCATAGTATGTACCGATCTTTGCGGATTATTAATTACCAGTTAGTAATCCTACGACCAGGAACTATTTAAGTTTAGAGTTATCATCTTTTATGTCTCATTATTATGATCTCATCACAATCCATAAAAAGCTTTACTCTAAACTATGGTATATCTTATTTAAACATTTAAATAGATAGAGCCCGCAATAAAAACAAAACAAGTCTTTTATTAATATCAATGAAATCAAAACAGATTACATAAAAGTTATTCCTAAATCTTCATACATGATTGGACTTAGGACATATCTCTTTCACCATCTGTCCCAAAGCCTAGAGCAGAATGGTCCGATCCTGATATTGAACAAGTTCATAAGGATAAAAAGGCCATGAACATTTTGTTTAATGGTGTTAATGGTGACATGTTTGACAACATCATAAACTAAAAAACTGCCAATGATGTATGTGACACAATTCAAGTTTTATGTGATGGAACTGAGCAGGTAAGGGAGAACAAAATTAAAATCTTGATTCAGCAATATGAGCATTTCCATAGTAAAGAAAGTGAGTCACTCACTGACATTTTCAGTAGATTTCAAAAATTAATGAATGCTCTAAAACTGCATGGAAGGATCTATCAAACAAAAGATTCAAACCTCAATTCCTTAGATCTCTGCCAAAGGAATGGAAGCCTATGACAGTCTCATTGAGAAATTCTCAAGATTACAAGGAATTCACCTTGGATAGACTATATGGGATTCTAAAGACCTATGAGCTTGAAATAGAGCAAGATGAGAAGCTGGAGAAAGGAAGAAAGAAGAGAAGATCCATTGCATTAGTTGCTGAGCAAGAAAAGGAGAGGGAGACAAAGGTTGAAGCTGTTGAATATGCACCAAACCATAGAGTTTGTGAAGGCAAGGGAAAATGGCTAGTAGCTGAACATGAAGACAATCTTAGTCAAGATGACATGGATGACATAGATGAGCATCTTGCTTTGCTATCCAGGAGATTTGCCAAGCTCAAATTCAAGAAGAATTTTGGAGCTGCCAAGTCAAACAGAAACATGGTTGATAAGTCTAAATTCAAAATTTTCGAGTGTTGGTTGGCAGGTCATTTTGCTAATGAATGCAGAAAGTCTGATTTTGGTAAAAAGAAGTTTGAGCCTGTTGATTATAAACAGAAATATTTTAAGTTGCTCAAACAAAAGGAAATGGCTTTCATCACACAAGAAAATGACTGGGCTACAGATGGATTAGAAGAAGATGAAGATACATGCTATGTCAATCTGGCACTTATGGCCAAATCAGATGAAACAGAAGTTAGTTCATCCAGCAATCAGGTAATCACCACTAACCAAGCACATTTATCTAAAGCTAAGTGTAATGATGCTATAAATGACATGTCCACTTAATTATACCATCTGCGTGTCACACTCAAGTCTCTCACTAAAGAAAATACCAAACTTAAAGAGAACAATTTGTTTTTAAGTGAGAGAAATAATGTGCTAAAGACTCAATTTGTTGAGTTTGAAAATTAAAGATAGAATGCAAGATTGCTAAAGATGAACTAACTGAATCCTTAAAGAAAGAGGAGATTTTAAGAAAGCAGCTTGAACGAGAACATGAAGTAATCAAGGCATGAAAATCATCTAGAGATGTCCATGCTCAAATTACTAAAGTTCAAGGTATAGAATCCTTATGTGATCAAGCCTGGAAAAAAAGCAAGGAGAAACTAGATTCTAATTTGGTAGAAGGACTTTCTACGGATGTGGATTCTACGGATAAAGAATGTCATCCATCGCAAAGCTAAACTATCTAAGCTAAATGGGAAATATGGATCAGTTTCTTAGAACTTTGTTCTAGGATAAATAAGTCAAGTGAACAAGTACAAGAGAGTCAATGTAGGGCATCTGTCTATCAAGCAATTGAATGACAGATTGGAGAAAATTGAAGTAAAAGCAGAATCTAAAAGGAAAAATAATAGAAATGGGAAAGTAGGAATTAACAAACATAACAACTACACACCTGATAAATATGCACCAAGAAAAATCTATGTTAAGTGTGGTAGTGTTAATCACTTATCTGTTAATTGTAAACTTGATATGCCTGCTCCCATGTCTGCACCACCTTCATTTCCCAGCTTGCCTACAATGCCTGTAAATGTTATGCCTGCACATAATTTAAATGCACAGTTTGCTAATATGCCATTTACTCAAAATCCTTACTATGCTGAATTTAGTATGCCACAAATGCCATTTAGCATGCCATACTAGAATAACATGTTTGCACATAATATGCCTTTCCATGTTAATCAGCCTGTGCATGATAACTCTGCAATGATGAATGGTTTTAAGGATTCTACTCAAGTGAATAAGGATGAACTTCAAATGCCTAAGTCAAATGAGGACAATCCTAAGAAACATAAGAAAAAGGCTAACAAAATAGTACCCAAGGAAACTTGGGTACCAAAATCAACTTGATTTGATTTTATTGTGTGCAGGGAAATGGAAAGAACCTTTGGTATTTGGATAGTGGGTGCTCAAGGCACATGACTTGAGATTCTACCCTGCTCACTGAGTTCAAGGAGAAAGCTGGCCCAAATATCACTTTTGGAGATGACAACAAGGGTTATACTGTGGGATATGACTTAATTTCAAAGGATAATGTCATCATTGAAGAAGTTGCCCTAGTGGATGGACTCAAGCACAATTTGTTGAGTATCAGCCACCTTTATGACAAGGGCAACTCAATAACATTTAATTCTGAAGCCTATGTTGTGACCAACAAGAGAAGCAACATAGTGGTTCTTACTGGAGTGAGAAAAGGGAATGTGTACCTAGATGATTTCAACTCATCAAATGCAGAATACGTCATTTGTCTATTTAGCAAGGCAAGTCAAGATAAAAGTTGGCTATGGCACAAGAAGCTGTCCCACCTTAACTTCAAGACTATGAATGAGCTAGTCAGAGATTTGGTAAGAGGTATTTCTCAAGTGGAATTCTCAAAGGATGGACTATATGATGCATGTCAGAAAGGAAAGCAAATCAAAGCATCATTCAGAAAGAAGCTTGATTCAACAATTGAAGAACCTTTGCAGCTATTGCATATGGATTTATTTGGACCAGTCAGTATATTGTCCATCTCAAGGAAAAGATACTGCCTAGTAATTGTGGATGATTTTTCAAAGTTCTTTTGGACATATTTTCTAAAATCCAAAGATGATGCTACTGAAATCATCATCAATTACATAAGGCAAGTCAACAATCATCCTGATTTCAAAGTAAGGAGAATTAAGAGTGACAATGGAACTGAGTTGAAGAATTCTATGATGAGATCATTTTATGAAGAGAATGGGATCATGCAAGAATTCTCAGCAGCAAGAACCCAAATGGTGTGGTGGAAAGGAAAAACAGATCTCTTATTGAAGCTGCAAGGACAATGCTAGAAGAATCAAAGTTACCAACATATTTTTGGGCTGAAGCTATAAATACTGGATGATACACTTAGAATATTTCTTTGGTTAATCAAGCAAAATGCATTACACCCTACCAATTGTTCAAGAATAAGAAGCCAACACTAAACTTTCTTCATGTCTTTGGATGTAAATGCTATATCTTAAGAAATCAAACTGATCAGCATGGAAAGTTTGATGCCAAAGCAGATGAAGGCATTTTTGATGGATATGCAGTTGGAAAAGCATATAGAGTCTACAATCTCTGAACCAACATTTTTATGGAATCTGTACATGTTGTGTTTGATGATAAAAAGATTGAAGGACTGCAAGATGGATATTTCCATGAAAGCCTCAAATTTGATAATGTTGAGATGAGTTGTGATGATATTGATGATGAAGGTGTGTTAGATATATTTGTGATGTCATGGCTAATATGATTTATGTTTAGTTTTCAGATCTTACTAAACAGGACAAATCAGTACTTAACTGAAAATTAGCACTTATACTGAAGACAGGATTTAAGTTATCAGAAGATACTTATCAGGAGATAATATCAGTGAAAGGAATATATCCTAAGTCCAATCATGTATTAGGATTTAGGAATAACTTTTATGTAATTTGTTTTGATTTCATTGATATTAATAAAGACTTGTTTTTTTTATTACGGGCTTTATCTATTTAAGTGTTTAAATAAGATATACCATAGTTTAGAGTAAAGCTTTTTATGGATTATGATAAGATCATAATAGTGAGACCTAAAAAGATGATAACTCTAAACTTAAATAGTTCCTGGTCATAGGATTACTAACTGGTAATTAATAATCCGCAAAGATTGGTACATACTATGCTTGCTTCATTATGAAGGATGTCTGTTCTCATAGACATTTGTGTGGTGACACTATAGCTAGTATGTAGGTGCTTATTATAGAATAAGTTCACTGAACATTACTCGAACAGCTGAACAACTGATGGAGTTCACTCACGTGTCAGCAGTTGTTCACATAGTGATAGTTGTACAAGTATCCTTAGACTTGAGGTCATCATAGTCATCTTGTGTACACTGAACTATGCTTTGGTTTAGTTCTTAGTCTTCAGGGACAATTATTAGGGCTCTTCTGGGTATAGGAATGTACACGAAGATAGTGTATGATCAATAAAGGATCTACCCCTTCCAGTGAAGGAAGCGAATGTTCAAGGCTGATCCACTTATGCTAGTTCAGGAATCTCTGGCCAGAGTGAATAAAATTAGAAAGGAGTTTCTAATTTGCATAGAACTAAGCATAGTAAATGGTAAGCAAGTGATTAAATTAGATAGGCTTGACACGAGATCCATGCCTTGTATTTAATCGGGACATTGTAGAGTAGAAGGAGTTTATTGTACGATAACTATTCACTGAATAGGTTCTTGATATTCTAAGCAGTGAATTCATATTATCCGGATAGTCGCGATATGCTGAGAAGTATCCTTCACGATGTAGAATAAATGTGATTAATTAATTAATCATATTTAATAAATTAGAGAATTTATATAAATAATGATAAAATAGTTTTATTATTATTTATTTCTACTACCGGCTTAATATTGAACCTACAGGGTCACACCATAAAAAGAGAATGATTTAATGGTGGAGGAATTAATTAATAATTTCTAAATAATTATTTATTTGTGAAATAAATAATTAATTGGCAAATTTAATAATTGATTAAATGAGATTTAATTGATTATAAATTAATTAAGAAAAGTTCTTAATATTATTAATTAAAGGATTTAATTTTTGGAAATTAAATCAAGAGAGAGAATTATTTCTAAAGTGTTTAGAAAAAGGATTAATGATTAAAAGGTGTTTTAATTATTAATGAGAATAATAAATGGGATAATAATAATAATATTTATGGGAAAATTTCAGCTGAAAATTTTGCCTATAAATACACTATTATAGACCCTAATTTTATTCCAACCAACTCGAAAACCCAAAAAGTTTGGAAAACCCAATTCTCTCCACCTCCTTCCTCCTCCTTAACATCGTTTTCTTGGTGGATACCGGTGGAGTGCTTCACACTTGAGGAGCAACTGCTAAGGATCTCTGATCATTGTCTCCGAATTATTTTAAAAGGTTAGATTCGATCCCTCGAATTTTTATTCACGATTTATATGCTTTTATTTGGATTTTGTATGTGTAAAAGTGTTTTACCATGACCCCGCTGTGTTAAAAATCCAACAATCGTATCAGAGCATAGGTTGTATGCATATAGATCTGTGGTAAAAATTTCAGAATTTTATGTGCTTGTATGAATTAATTATGATTTTTACAAGTTATATCATGGATTAATTTTGTCTGATGAGAAATCATTTCTCAGAATAATTTTGAATGTTGATCTGGGTTCTACAAGTGTTGTAGATCGTCTGGGTATTTTTTTCATAATTTTAGGATGTATAGATTTTTTGATTATGAATTTTTGAAGTTGTTACAATTAAATTCGTAAGTAAATAAAGTCATATATATATAAATAAACTGTTAGTATATATATATATTATGTATCTGCTCTGCTGTGTTGTTTGCACGGGTAAAGAGAAGTCAGGTACACAGATGTCTGTCAGGCGCGCGCGGCGTTCGAGGTCTGACAAGGTACGACGGTTGCTGCAAAAAAAAAAAAAATAGGGGTGTCACGCATTCCGGGAATGCGTTACACACCTGTGGCGCACTCACGGAATGCGTTACACCTTTAATGGCTTAAAAGGGGTGTAACGCATCACCAGAATGCGTTACAGGGCTTGTAACGCGTTCCTGTAATGCGTTACAGCCCGTCTGTTGATATTAAAATTGATTTTCTGGGAGTTTCGTAACTCCGTTTTGGGCGTGCAATATACCGTTGGATTCGTTTTTCCGAGACGGATCTAATAGACTGATCAATTTTAGTTTATATAAAAGTTTTGAACTCTTTATATTTCCATGAAGTGTTTTAAAGATGTTTTTGACTGTTTTAATTGCTTTTAAATGCTTCATGTGATACATAGAGATGTATAATGCTTAGACTAATGTGCTAGATAATGTAACATGCCTACCTTGATGTTTATTCATATTTATATATGTGATATATGCTTAGTTTATCATGCGATGATAGATTTAGGTGAACTTAAATGAACATAAGGCGTTTGTTAGACAACCTAGTATAGTGAAATTGTTTCATAACCTTAATAACAATATTATGAATACAATCATGAGATTCTTGTGTTTGTGAAACACGTAATTGAATATGAATTTTCGATATGAGAGAAAGGATGATTCTATCAACAACAGATTTCTATCTGTAAGAAAGGGTTATTAAGTGACGCCTCTTGACAATGCTCCACCCGATCTGGGAATCATCTGATTATTGATTTGAAATATTTAATTTAAAAGGAAGAATCTCTTTATAATATGATTATGATTATAACGTAATATAATCCCTCTAAAATTAAATAATATCAAGTAGTAATTGGCCAATGATACAACAGGCTTGTGTCGGTCATAGCCTTCCAACATGATAGAAAAGTAGTTCTTATTTTTGAATCATTGTCGGTTCGTGCTACAGCCGAGGGCTTTAATTTCGAAATAAGAAATACTTTTCTATTACATAGAGATGTGTACATTGAATAAGAATCTAAAGGTCGGTACGTGCTACAGCCGTGGGCCTTTGGGGACTGATTCAACTGTACGGAATGTTGGGTTAGACTTGACTTAGAATATTGAGTTTATCGTGCTACAACCGAGACTCAATTATTCAAGAGGCTAAAGTTTGATTAGGGAATAACATGAGATGTAATTGACAAGAGTTGTCTTCCTATTGAACATTGCATGGCGGTTCGTGCTACAGCCGGGGTTGTGTAATGGAATGTAGGATCCCTATTCCCACTAGCATTATGAATGCTTAATTTTTCACGTAGGGGGTTGAATAAATTAGGAAAACTAGTGGGAGCCACTTATGAATAAAGACCCGATTCATATAGTGTTTTGAAATAAAATCGAATATTTGCTAAGTGTTGTTATGTGTTTATCATTTACAGATTTACTTTGTACGTTATGTCTTCTGCACTATCACTCAGGAGCATACTAGATGCTCACAAATTGACTGGTCCTAATTATGCTGACTGGCTTCGAAACTTGAGAATTGTTCTCAGGATTGAGAAGCCGAAATACGTGATTGACTCACCTAAGCCTACTGAACCTGCTAGTGATGCACATAATGATGAACATGTTGTGTATCGTAAGTGGATAGATGATGCAAATGTTGCTCAATGCATCATGCTAGCTTCCATGAATATTGAGCTACATAAGCAACATGAGCATATGGATGCTCACACTATCCTCATGCATCTACAAGAGTTGTATGATGTGGCAGGGAGGACAGCTCGATATGAGATATCGAAGGAGCTGTTCGGTTGTAGGATGTCTGAGGGATCATCTATGAATGACCATGTACTTAAGATGATCAATTTGATTGAACATCTTGGACAACTTGGTTTTGCCATGGATGGGGAGCTGAGCCAAGACTTGGTCTTGCAATCGCTTCCGAGTTCGTTCTCGCAGTTTGTTGTGAACTTTCACATGAATAAGTTGGATGTCAGCCTGCCTGAACTCCACAACATGTTGAAGACTGCGGAATCGAATTTTCCCCCTAAGAAGAGTTTTGTTCTTCTAATTGGTGAAGGTTCCAATCCTAAGAAAAGGAAGAGGAACTCTTCCAAGAAGAAGAAAGTAGGTGAAGAAAAGCCGGTTCCACCAAAAGCTGAAGACCCCAAGAGCAAAGTTGTTTGCTTTCACTGTAACAAGGTGGGGCACTGGAAGAGGAACTGCAAGGTTTACCTTGTAGAATTGAAGAAGAAGGGTAGTGAGACTACCGCTTCTGATTCAGGTATGTTCATGATAGAAGTAAATATGTCATTTCTACTTGGGTATTAGATACCGCCTGTGGTTCTCATATCTGCAATTTGTTGCAGGGACCAAGGAGAAGTAGGACTCTTGAGGAAGAGGAGGTGATTCTACTGATGGGATATGGAGCAAGAGTTGCTGCTGAAGATGTAGAATCATTTCATTTACATATGCCTACGGGCAAGACTATTGTTTGAAATAATTGTTATTTTGTTCCCTCGATTGTGAGGAATATTATTTCTATTCCCATGTTAGACTTGGCTGGATTTTCATTTATTATTGAGAATAATGAATGTTCTATTCTTAGAGATAATATTCTTTATGGACGTGGTACTTTAAATAATGGTCAGTATAAATGTGACATAATTTACTTCAGATTGAAAAAACTAATAAAAGAAAAGGGATGATGAAAATCTCACTTTATAGTGGCATTGCAGTCTCCATTTAGTAGACATGGAGAGAGGGCTGCAAATTTGCTAGGAATGGTACACACAGATGTATGTGGACCAATGTCTACGCAAGCCATGGGTGGATTTTCATACTTCATTACTTTCATAGATGATAGATCTGGATTCGGATATGTGTTTGATGAAACACAAGTCTGAGGCCTTTGAAAAGTTCAAAGAATATAAGTATGAAGTGGAGAAACAACCAAACATAGTATTATAACTCTTCGATCAGATCGAGGTGGTGAATACTTTATTGGAGTGTTTCTAGATTATCTCTAAGTAAATGGTATAGTCTCCCATTGGACTCCTCCAGATTTGTATCTGAAAGGAGAAATCAAACTATGTTAGACATAGTTCGGTCCATGATGAGCTATGCAAATCTTCCAGTATTCCTATGGGGTTATGCATTGGAAACCTCAGCATATTTACTGAATATGGTGCCTTCCAAATCTGTTCCTCAAACTCCGTATGAGATATGGAAAGGAAGGAAACCGAGTCTTAAACATGTTAAGATTTGGGGATGTCCAGCTTATGTCAAGAAAGTTGACCCAGATAAGCTGGAATATCGATCCGTAAAATGTAGTTTTGTGGGATATCCTAAAGAGACTTTAGGTTATTACTTTTACACCGATCATCGGGTGTTTGTCTCCAAAAATGCTACCTTCTTGGAAAATGAGTTTATCCTTGAAGGAAATAGTGGGAGCAAAATTGAACTTGATGAAGTTCAAGAAGCACAAACTACTACGGATCAAGTGGAAACACCTGTTCTGACTGAACAACCTTTTGTGGAACAGCCCATTCATAGATCAGGGAGAGTGTCTCGCCAACCTGAGAGGTATTATGGCCTTGTCATTGAGAATGACAATGAGTTGTCGATCATCGATGATGACGACCCTGTAACCTATAATGAGGCTATGAGTAGTGTTGACTCAGAGAAATGGAATAGTGCCATGAAATCCGGAATGGAATCTATGTATACGGTATATAAAAGATAGATTATAGCAGATGGCCAGGTGGAGACCTTTAAGGCCAGACTTTTGGCAAAAGGATTCAAACAAAGGCAATGGATTGACTTTGATGAAACCTTTTACCTTTAGCCCTGTTAAAATCAGTTCAGATTTTGCTTGTGATTGCTGCTTACTATGACTATGAGATCTGGCATATAGCCAGATGGTTTTCTTTCCAAGGGAAATGAAAGCCTAGTGTGTAAGCTACTGCGAACCATATGTGGTTTAAAGCAAGCTTCTCGAAAGATGGAACATTCGTTTTGATGAGATAATCAAAGAGTTTGATTTTATCAAAAACGTAGATGAACCATACGTCTACAAAAGGGTTAGTGACAGCGCGATAACATTTCTTGTGTTGTATTGAATTAGAGTTGACACACATAACAACATAGCAGACCCACTCACAAAGCTACTTTATGAAAGTCACTTTGATCATCATAATGACAGGATGGGTATTAGATACCAGAGTGATTGGCTTTAGTACAAGTGGGATTGAAAGGAATATGTCCTAAGTCCAATCATGTATTAGGATTTATGAATAACTTTTATGTAATCTGTTTTGATTTCATTGATATTAATAAAGACTTGTTTTGTTTTTATTACGGGCTTTATCTATTTAAGTGTTTAAAAAGATATACCATAGTTTAGAGTAAAGTTTTTTATGGATTATGATGAGATCATAATAGTGAGACCTAAAAAGATGATAACTCTAAACTTAAATAGTTCCTGGTCATAGGATTACTAACTGGTAATTAATAATCCGTAAAGATCGGTACATACTATGCTTGCTTCATTATGAAGGATGTCTGTTCTCATAGACATTTGTGTGGTGACACTATAGCTAGTATGTAGGTGCTTATTATAGAATAAGTTCACTGAACATGACTCGCACAGCTGAACAACTGATGGAGTTCACTCACGTGTCAACAGTTGTTCACATAGTGATAGTTGTACAAGTATCCTTAGACTTGAGGTCATCATAGTCATCTTGTGTACACTGAACTATGCTTTGGTTTAGTTCTTAGTCTCCAGGGACAATTATTAGGGCTCTTCTGGGTATAGGAATGTACACGAAGATAGTATATGATCAATAAAGGATCTACCCCTTCCAGTGAAGGAAGCGAATGTTCAAGGCTGATCCACTTATGCTAGTTCAGGAATCTCTGGCCAGAGTGAATGAAATTAGAAAGGAGTTTCTAATTTGCATAGAACTAAGCATAGTAAATGGTAAGCAAGTGATTAAATTAGATAGGCTTGACACGAGATCCATGCCTTGTATTTAATCGGGACATTGTAGGGTAGGAGTTTATTGTACGGTAACTATTCACTGAATAGGTTCTTGATATTCTAAGCAGTGAATTCATATTATCCGGATAGTCGCGATATGCTGAGAAGTATCCCTCACGATGTAGAATAAATGTGATTAATTAATTAATTATATTTAATAAATTAGAGAATTTATATAAATAATGATAAAATAGTTTTATTATTATTTATTTCTACTACCGGCTTAATATTGAACCTACAGGGTCACACCATAAAAAGAGAATGATTTAATGGTGGATGAATTAATTAATAATGGCTAAATAATTATTTATTTGTTAAATAGATAATTAATTGACAAATTTAATAATTGATTAAATGAGATTTAATTGATTATAAATTAATTAAGAAAAGTTCTTAATATTATTAATTAAAGGATTTAAGTTTTGGAAATTAAATCAAGAGAGAGAATTATTTCTAAAGTGTTTAAAAAAAGGATTAATGATTAAAAGGTGTTTTAATTATTAATGAGAATAATAAATGGGATAATAATAATAATATTTATGGGAAAATTTCAGATGAAAATTTTTCCTATAAATACACTATTATAGACCCTAATTTTATTCCAACCAACCCGAAAACCTAAAAAGTTTGGAAAACTCAATTCTCTCCACCTCCTTCCTCCTCCTTAACATCGTTTTCTTTGTGGATACCGGTGGAGTGCTTCACACTTGAGGAGCAACTGCTAAGGATCTCTGATCGTTGTCTCCGAATTATTTTAAAAGGTTAGATTCGATCCCTCGAATTTTTATTCACGATTTATATGCTTTTATTTGGATTTTGTATGTGTAAAAGTGTTTTACCATGACCCCGCTGCGTTAAAAAATCCAACAATCAGGACTTAAGATGACTTTCAGATAAGGCAGGCGGCTGATTGAAAGGAAAGAAGATCGAGACTAAAACAAGAAGAAATATGCATGAAGAAGGAATTCTATGAAGAATAGAATACTTGGAAGAAAAGATAACTAGTTGATATATTTTAGGAAGCAGAATTATATTCCATATCAATTAGAATATTATCTTGTAACTGTGTAGTATATAAACACAGGCATAGGGTTTACACTATAAGTTATCATTATCGAGAATATTATTCTTTGTAACCCTAACAGCTCTCGTGATAATTTGTTCATCACTGGGAGAGAACAGTTCTTTGTAACAGAGTTTATTGTGTTGAATAAAATCTGTGTTCTGTTACTTGAGTTCTTATATTCGATTTGATTGTAGTAAACACTGTATTCAACCCCCTTCTACAGTGTGTGAGACCTAACAAGTGGTATCAGAGCAGATCTGTTAACACACATACAGCTTAAGATCCAAAAACAATCATGTCTGAAGAAGAAACTCCAACCAAGCCTACCAAAACAGAAGAACCTCCAAAAACCATAACACATAGTCGATATGAGACTATTAGAGTTCCCATATTGAGACCTTTTGAGTATTCTATATGGAAAGTGAAGATGGCTATGTTTCCGGAAGCTACAAATCCAGAATATCTCGACAGGATTTATGAATGACCACATATGCCAACCAAACTCTATGTGGAAGTTGCAGGTCATCCAACAAAGTCTGTACCAAAGGAGAAAACTGATTACACTGCTGAAGATATCTCATCGATTGCAAAGGATGCAAATGTAGGACACTTGCTGCATAGTGCCATTGATAATGTCATGTCAAACAGGGTAATTCAATGCAAGACTGCAGAAGAGATATGGGATGCTTTGGAAACAAGGTGTTAGGGAACTGATTCAATCAAGAAGAACAGGAAGACTGTACTCACTTAAGAGTATGAGCACTTTGACTCAAAGCCTGATGAGTCATTAACTGATTTATATGACAGATTTGTCAAACTCTTGAATGATTTGTCATTAGTTGACAAAGAGTATGATATTGAAGATTCAAATCTTAAATTCCTGTTAGCTCTTCCTGAAAGATGTGATTTGAAGGCCACAATAATAAGAGACAACTATAATCTTGATTAAACAACTTTTGATGAAATTTATGGGATGCTCAAGACTCATGAACTTGAGATGGAACAAAGAAGCAAGAGGAATGGAAGAAAGTCAAGGACAATTGCCTTTGTGGCTGAGGAGGAAAGTCCCAATGTTGCTGCCTCAAAGAAAGGCAAGGGAAAAGCTCTCATCACAAAGTCTGATACTGAGTCATCAAGTTCTGATAGTGATGATGACTCAGAAACTGAAAGTATACCTGAGATGGACCCTGATGAAGAGATGATAAAGCTGTGTGCTCTTATGGTGAAAGGAATCACAAAGATTGCATACAGGAAATTCAGGAGAGGAAAGAAGTTTTCCAGGAATGGTGCAAGTTCTGATAAGAAAGGTTTCAGAAAATATGAAGGCAAAGGAGGAAAGTCTGACAGGGGAGATTACTCAAATGTTAAATGCTACAACTGTGGTGAGAAAGGCCACATATCTCCTGATTGCAGAAAAGGGAAGAATGATAAAGGTAAGGCTTTTGTCACAAAGAAGAAAAGCTGGTCAGATGCTTCAGATTCTGAGGATGAGGAAAACTATGCCTTGATGGCAAATGCTGATAGCAGTTCTGATACTGCTGACTTAAAGGTACCTCAAACTACTTATGCCTTTCGTACTGATGATATTACTGAGTTTAGAAGATATCTTAAAACCATGTTCATTAGTTATAAAGATCAAACTTTAACATGTGAAAGATTAACTTCTGAAATATTTCTTATAAAAAGAGGAATGATTATCTAAAAAAAGAGTTAGTCATGTTCCATCAAACTCAGAAAGATAGAGATGATGCCTTTTATGTTAGGGATGAAGTGCTAAAAATGAATGAATCTCTAAAAACTGAGTTAGAAAAGGAAAGAGAGATTATCAGGACTTGGACTAACTCTGGTAGAACAACTCAGGATATTCTCAGTAGTGGAAACTGGAAAGAGGGCTTAGGTTATGGAGATGATAAGAACAATAAGGGAACTGTAGAAACTGAGCCCATAGTTGTTAAACAAAAACCAAAGGTAAATTTTGTTAAGTTTGTAACTGCAAAGTCTGATATTGAGAAATCAGAAGTTAAGGAGAAATTAACTTCTGAAAAACCTAAACAGGATCAGCCAACTGAAGTTAACATAGGCTTAATGACAAAGAAGCAGCTTAAGCATAAGCTGAAAGAGGTTAAAAATGTAAACAAGGTAAAGCCACCTAGGAAAAATAGGAATGGAAAGGAAGGTGTGAACAAAAGTAACAATTATAGGCCTGTTCCTAATGCTCCTAGAAAAACATGTCATAACAATGGAAATTTTAACCTTCTGGTTTCTTTTTGTAAGAAGAATAAGAATATAAACTCCTTACCTTTAAAATTAGGAGTTTAGAGTCAGTCTGTTAGATATAAGCCACAAAATCCTTGTTTTCATTGTGGTAGTTTATGGCATTCCATTTATACTTGTAAGGAATATCATAGTTTGTACTATGATTATTATCAAGTAAAACCTTCTTTAAAGAAAGTTAGTATTATTCCTTCTAGTATAAGTTCTGATACAAAGTCTGATATAGCAAATTATGATAAGAAAACTGTTAACATAAACTTAGATGCTAAATCCGCTGTAAATGTTAACAAACTTAAGAAGGCTAAAGGACCCAAGCAGGTCTGGGTCCTTAAACTAATCATTAGTGGTCTTTGTGATTGCAGGGTAGCAGGAAGAACATCCTAGTTCTGGATAGTGGATGTTCAGGACATATGACTGAAAATAAAGCCCTGCTATCAGACTTTGTGGAGAAAGCTGGCCCAGGTGTTTTTTTTGGAGATGGCAACATGGGAAAAACTCTGGGATATGGCAAGATCAATCTTGGGAATGTCATCATTGAAAAAGTAGCTCTGGTCTCAGGACTTAAACCCAATCTGCTGAGTGTTAATCAAATCTGTGACAGAGGTTATCATGTGGATTTCTTTGAAGAATATTGTGAAGTTGTAAGCAAATCTACAGGCAAAGTTGTTTTAAAAGGATACAGGCATGGTAACATTTATGAATCCAAGCTTTTAACAAGTACTGATGGTTCTGCAATCTGTCTATTAAGTAGAGCATCTATTGAAGAAAGCTAGAATTGGCACAAGAAACTCTCTCATTTAAATTTCAACAATATAAATGAACTAGTCAAGAAAGATCTTGTGAGAGGACTACCAAAATCAGTATTTGCTCCTGATGGCCTTTGTGATTCATGTCAGAAGGCAAAATAAAGAAAATCTTCATTCAAGAGCAAGATTGAATCATCAATTCTTGAGCCTTATCACCTATTACATGTTGATCTATTTGGTCCAGTGAATGTCATATTTATTGCAAAGAAGAAATATGCTATGGTCATAGTGGATGAGTTCACCAGATACATATGGGTGTATTTTTTGCACACAAAAAGTGAAACTGCATCTATCTTGATTGATCATGTCGAACAACTGGATAAATTGGTCAAAGATCCTGTGAAGATAATAAGAAGTGATAACGATACTGAGTTCAAGAATTTGATCATGGAAGAGTTCTGCAAAGACCATGGAATAAAGCAGGAATTCTCTGCTCCTGGAACTCCACAGCAAAATGGAGTTGTTGAAAGAAAGAATAAAACTCTTATTGAAGCTGCACAAACTATGCTTGATGAAGCAAAGTTGCCAACCTACTTTTGGGCTAAAGCTGTGCAGACTGCTTGTTTTACTCAAAATGCTACACTCATTAACAAGCATGAAAAGACACCATATAAGATGGTGAAGAAAAAGAAGCCAAATCTGAAGTATTTTCATGTATTTGGATGCAAGTGTTTTATTCTTAAGACTCATCCCGAACAACTATCCAAATTTGATCTAAAAGCCGATGAAGGATTTTTTGTTGGATATCCACTTTCCACAAAAGCCTTCAGAGTCTACCATTTAAGAACAAGGATTTTCATGGAATCTATCAATGTCTCCTTTGATGATAAGAAGATTACTGGACTTGAAAATTTCAATGATCATGATCAGCTGAGATTTGAGAATGAAATTTTAAATTCTGATAATGTAAATCCTGATAGTCTAAATCCTGATACTGCAAACTCTGATGGATTAAATTCCGATGCTATTGAAACTGTGGTGACTACGCCAAAGCAAGATGCACCTGTGCAGGGGGAGCATACTGAAGATTCAATCACATCTCAAGAAGCATCAGAACCTACAACAGGCTTTTCAAGTTCTGATGGGCCAAGTTCTGATATTTCTGGAAACTCAAATTGTGAAGGATCCAACTCAGAGAGCATAATTTCAAGGGGAGCATCAGAAAATGTTGATGGAGACAGCATGGATCATGAGGGAGCATCCAGTTCTAGAGATAACCTTCCATCTGCAAGGAAGTGGACAAAAGCACATACACCTGACTTAATTATTGGAAATCCTGATGCAGGTGTCAGAACTAGAACAGCTACATCAAATGAATGTCTCTATCATTCTTTTCTATCTCAGACTGAACCAAAGAAAGTGGAAGAAGCTCTTCAAGATGCTGATTGGGTGCAAGCAATGCAGGAAGAGTTGAATGAATTTGAAAGAAATAAAGTCTGGACCCTAGTGCCAAGACCAAAGAACAGGTCTGTTATTGGTACAAAGTGGGTGTATAGAAACAAAACTGACAGTGATGGCATAATTACAAGGAATAAAGCAAGGCTGGTTGCAAAAGGATACTCTCAATAGGAGGGAATTGATTATGATGAAAAATTTGCACTAGTTGCTAGATTGGAAGCCATAAGGATATTTTTGGCTTATGCTGCTCCCAAGAAGTTTAAAGTCTTTCAAATGGATGTGAAAAGTGCTTTTCTTAATGGAGAATTGGAAGAGGAAGTATATGTTGAACAACCTCCAGGCTTTGTAGATCCCAAATTTTCCAATCATGTCTACAGGCTTGATAAAGCACTTTATGGCCTTATACTTGTGTAATCATTTTTTATCATCTTAATAAAAACTGTTGATTCTGTTTATATCTTTGTCGATTTAATTGCATTAACTATATTCACCCCCTTCTACAGTTTATTCAGGGCATGACATATCCCATAAGACCTTAGCAGTATAGGCATATAATGAATAAACATCGAAAAAAGTGTTCGCCAAGGCTGCCAAAATGGCTACCCTAGCCACCCCATCCTTCTCAGCCCATAAAATATAAGCCTTAACAGTTTCAACCTTCTCTTGATCCAGTACAGGAGGATCATAGAGCACCACTGGCCATAGACCCTTAACTGTTAACCAGAGCTTCATCTTTTTCTTCCAATGAAAGAAAGAAGCTCCACCACCGACTTTATCAGGCATACCCGATAAATCAATAGGCTGGGGAAACCGATACATGGTCCAATCAATGGATGCAGCATCACCAGAACTAGAACATTTCTCAATAGTCTTGGGAAAATCATTAGTTTCTCAACAGTATGAGGAGGGTAAAATGTACGCATATCATATCCCTACTCTGAAGAGCAGGGAGCCTGTTTCCGTTAAGAGCCCCGATTTAGTGCACAATTGATCAAATAGCGTGTGATAAATATTTACATGTGTATAGAGTGAAATATACATAATATAAAAGGTAACTATACATTAAAATAGACGAACATCATAAAATCAAGCATTAGTTTGAACAAATATAAATTTGATAACATAATTTGTGAAATGGTCAATGTTAACTTAAGCCCATGACATTCTTCACCAGGGATTACCTATATACAATTCACAACCAAAATAATCCCAAAACCTAAACATTCCATATAGATTTTTGAAACTTTTGAAACCAGAAGTTGACCTTTCATACCATGTTTTGACTTTTAATCCCAAAATTGGCCTAACCTACGAGTCCAAAATCATGTTTTTCCATCTTCATTAATGCCCACTTGATCTTGCAAATTTTATATTCATGACCCACTATATCAGTACTTCTCTTAGAAGATCAAGCCTTTAAAACAACACCATTTGATGTTCTAAACCGTTGACCCAAGATAATTGTCAAAAATCGTCCAAACAACAATGATCCACGGAGAAATATTGAGGCATGACTACGCTGCCTTCCTGTACCTCCTTGTGGGGGTCTAATCAAAATCTTGTGATGTACCATAAATCGAGATGACAAAGATCGAGAAACAGGGAAAATTTATATGTATTATGGTTCAGAAAATAATGTCACGAGGAATTACCCCTTTTCATTCCCTTTTTGCATAAGAAGAACCAAAAAATGGTTATATATGTCATTTTGACATCCAAGAAACTGTTTGCATAATTGGTGTTTATAATTAATGACGACGATATACACGTGTGTGTGTGTGTGCGTGCACACACACACACACATATATATATATATTAAAAATGACATGAAATCTTTTTTTAAGTACATGAGTGATTAGATCTCAAAGAAATTGGGCCCTGAAGTTTTTTCATAAAATATTGACTTTTATGTAGAGTAAAGTTTTGATAGTTGAATTGAATGTTTATATTAATGAAATTTTAAATAAATGATACTTAATATTTTTTATTTAATATAAATAAAAATGGGGACCTTCAAAATGAATTTAGAAATTTTGATAATATTATCAAACTAGAAATTATACATAAGTCAAATTATTTAAATAAATATTAATTGAACTTGTCTTTTTTCTTTGCATTGATCAATTATCACATGTAAACAAATACATCATATATTGGTTCAGACTTGTCTAGGATGCTATACGGTTAAGCAAAAACAATCAAATGCTCCGGCACGAGATCCTGAAGTAACTTTTGCACAAATTCCACGCTTATAATCAGGCGATGCGGTTACACAATACGTGTTACATCCGCAATACATGTTACCTTTGCAGAACTTTGCGTAACCAGAGCATGCTCCAAAATCCAAGGCAGGAGGTAATTGAGCAGTTACGATTCCTGTACATCATCAATATATATTAATTTATGAATTCATCAAATACTAATTTAGATACACGAAAAATATGTATAAAGAAAATCGAAAAAAGGAGGAAGCATATGTAATTTATAGTCCACTATTTTGTTGATTATGATAAAGCTAACAATATTTTTGTTGTAACGGTTATGCTCAATTTTTTATTTAAGTAAATTCATAGTCCTGTTATACAAAAATAAGGAGATTAAAAAGTGAGAATACCTTTGTCAATAGTTAGGACAATACAGAAGAAAATTACTATTATAGCATTTGAAAATAGAGAGATGTTCTGTCTTCCCATTGTATATTTGACTTGCTCTTGTGCAGTTATAGAGTCGGAAGATCCAGAAGAACGATATAATGTAAATTTTTGCATTTGAGTAACATCATATAATTTATATTTATAGTAGAAAACTAGCAAAATATTTTACTAAATGGATATTACATTAAATCTTATAGATTTCATTTCTGATTTATCCGGAATGATAAAATTTTTGCATATATTAAAATCTTGAAGATTCGTAATCTACAAAACTTATATTATAAAAAGCTTAATAATTTGCATTTATCATATGAATATATCGTAGATTTAGATTTTATTTGATACTCAATAAATTTTTTACTTAAATGAAAATCTCTTACTTAAAATTAGATATTATATAAATATATGGGATTTCATTATTGAATTTATACGATTTAATCGTTCAGATTTCATAAATCTTTAAAATGAAATCTGAAAGATTAAATTATAAAAATTCAATAATGAAATCCGAGAGATTTATATAATATATAATCTTAAGTAAGAGATTTTCATTTAGGGTATCAATTTTATTGAATATCTAATAAAATATAAATCTACAATATATTCATATGATAAAGGCAAATTATTAATATTTTTCTAATATAAGTTTTGTATATTATGAATTTTCAAGATTTTAATGTATGCGAAAATTTATTATTCTGGACAAACCGGAAATGAAATCTGAAATATTTAATGTAATATTCATTAAGTAAAATATTTTACTAGTTTTCTACTATAAATATAAATGATATGCTATTACTCATATGCAATAA
This sequence comes from Apium graveolens, assembly GCF_009905375.1. Taxonomy (NCBI): domain Eukaryota; kingdom Viridiplantae; phylum Streptophyta; class Magnoliopsida; order Apiales; family Apiaceae; genus Apium; species Apium graveolens. Next base: position 5,042,001 of record NC_133648.1, on the reverse strand, counting down.
TTTACATTATATCATTCTGTTAGTTATGTAATACACACAGAGACTGGGAGGGGTGAATGCGTGACTCTTGATTTTTCTTACTTAAAATTAAGTTATGCGATTTCTTACTCTTGAACTTAGTAGTTAAGATAAATTGCAATTATAATCAATTTATTGTAAAAGATACAGAAAACAATTATCAAAACTTACTTGATCTTTATATTTAAAACCAAATATGTTGTGCTACAAATCTGCATTTTTAAATGTTTAAGAACTCAGATACTTCTTGAGAGAATACAAGAAATCTTAAATTTGTTTTGTTACATCTGAACTAAGGACTCATGACATGTTTTATACACCAACATGCAAAGTTTACAGAGATTGCAAAAAAATAGACTAACATATTTTCTAAAGTCCTTTTGTCTATTTCTATTTTAAGTGCTACAAAACTGCATACAATTTTCTAGGTCAGTGACCCTCTTTTATCCAGTTCATCTTGGCCCTTGATCTTGCATTTTTCAAAACGCATTTATACACTCGTCACCACTACAACGCCATCTTCATCACTTTCACACACCACAATCAGAATCACTAATATTTAAAACATCACCAATATAGAATCATTAAGTAGTACCCATACCATGTAGCATCATCAAAAATGGAATAAAAATTTGAGAAAAATCAAATAAAAGTATAAATTTAAATTTTAGTTCGATTGATCGGATTTTTATTGGATAAAAATCAAACCAGAGTTGTAGATCTGAAAGCGGGGAATGGGAAATGGTGGGAGTAAGGGTATGTATCCAAGCCCACAACCGAATGCATACCGGGCCCAACAACCCACCAAAGGTCAGTCCGAAAAATCTAGCGATTTGGGTACACATTAGTTTTTGACTTGTATTTATAAAGGCCTCAAATCCTCATATTTTTATCGATGTGGAATGTTACAAACAACCCCTCCTATAACATCGATGTCCTCGTCGATATCACAAACATACATACAGAACCCGGGATGTGCCTCTGCACTTCTGACGGGGCAGAGCTCTGATACCATTTATAATATCAAAGCCCATGACGAATGCATAACGAACCCAACAACCCATCACATGTCAGTCCAAAAAAGCTAGCGATTTTGGTACACATTAGTTGCTGAATTGTATCTATAAATGCCTCAAATACTCATATTCTTATTGATATGGGATATTATAAAGGCGGTTGCGAGAGAGATGGAAACGGAGAAGTGTGGATCAGGGAAAAGAGGAGAGGCTTGTCGACATCAATTAGATCGGGATAAAGAGGTGGAGAGAGAGAGAGAGCAGATCTGGGGGTGGTAGAGGTCGACGGCAACTGGAGTAGTGACGGATGGAGGAGCGACGTGCGTGGTGGCGATGGGTGGTGATGGTGGTGATGGGTGTTGATGAGGGGTAGTAGTGGTGGTGGGTGTGTGCGGTGGGTAGAGATGAGATGTAGGCGGATGAAAGAGATGAATCGTAAAATAAAATTAAAAATAGGTGGTTATGGTTTAATGTAGGGTTAAAATTGTGCGGCTGAGATTAGATCTCAGTTCTCACAATAAAGAGGGTTCTCATTTGAGCAATTTCCCACACGATTCTTGCTCTAATGAGAACCTCTACTATAGTGAGATATGAGATCTAATCTCCATAACCCAAATTTACTCTCCTTTTAATCTACAACTCTCATTTTAAATCTCATTATCATCTATAACCATCACCTCCATCATCTTCTTTCTACCCCAACCACCCACCACAACCTACAACCACCGACGATCATAATTTCTAGAGACCACCACCTCCGACGACCACCAGAAAATTACCACCGTCAAATATAAAATCACCACCATTTAAATAAGAAACCACCACAAATAAGAAACCACCATATAAAATCACCATCATTTAATTTCTAGCACTTTTGAGATTTTTTCCCTTATTTTCTTGGATTTTTCCTTAATTTTCAGGAATTTTCCTTGATTTTCTAGGATTTTTTCCTATTTTCAGGAATATTCCTTAATTTTCAGAAAATTATCATAAATTTTCTGATATTTTCTTGAATTTTTCGAGAAATTATCTCAAAAATTATTATTTTTCTGAATTTCCTGAATTTTTATCTTTTTTTCTTCCCCTTTCTTTTCTCTTTTTTTACATATTTTCGACTAGGAATCCATTCCACCAGGATTCTGGTCGAATTATCCCCCCATATTGTCTGGTTGAAGCATCATTCTGTTAGGAAGCTTCAATCGGGATCATGACCGAATTCGGTCAGGATTTATGGTTGACTTTGACTTTTGACCGAATTAAGGCCCAACGTTGCTTTGGTCGTGGCTGTTTTTGATCAGGGATTCTCGACCAGGAATCCTAATCAAATTCAGTCAGGATTCTGGGTTTTTTTGGAGTTTTTGACCGAATAAAGGACCGATAGTTTCTGGTCGACTGTTATTTCGATTAAAGCCTTTCGAACAGGACCTGACCTACATTTCGGTCAGAATTTTCGAAATTGTGACCGAATTATGGGTTTATAATTCCTGTCGTGATGTTTTTCGATCAGAAATCTTCGACCAGGGATCCTTCTATATGGATTACACTAAGAGAATGACTTATATCCAAACATGAAAGTTTAAGTCCTCATTAGAAGGAACAACATCCAATAATTAGTTTTAGGAAATTACATCAAGAACATGTCTAAAATATACCTCCAACTTTCCATTTTCTAATATATTGGAGTTGATCATTGATGATTGATGAAGATCTGGTGGTGATTTATGTTGGTACAAGGGCCGGAGTTGGTGACCTTGGTTGGATCTGATGGGCAGAAAGCGGATGAAGGTGGTGATTTTTGGTTCGTGGCGGTGATTTTTTGTTTTCAAGTGTTGATTTTTTGTTATCATGTAGTGATTTTTGGTATGAAGGTGGTGATTTTCTTATGGTCATCGAATATAGTGGTGGCCGGAGCTGTTGGTGGTGGGTTGGTTTAGAAAGAAGATGGTGATACAATATTTTAATATTTAAAATTAATATATGGTGGGAGATCAATATAAGGTAAAAAAGTGATTGGTTAGGATTGGGTATCATATCTCACAATAAAAGGAGTTCTCATTTGAGCGCGACCCTGTATATATATGTGTGTGTGTGTGTATAAACCAAATCAAACATACCAAGTATATACCGCTTAGAGCAGTGTATGGGGAGGGTAAAATGTACGCATATCATATCCCTACTCTGAAGAGCAGGGAGCTTGTTTCCGTCAAGACCCCTGAATTAGTGCATAATTGATCAAATAACGTGTGATAAATATTTACATGTGTATAGAGTGCAATACACATAATATAAAAGGTAACTATACATTAAAATAGACGAACATCATAAAATCAAGCATTAGTTTGAACAATTATAAATTTGATAACATAATTTGTGAAATGGTCAATGTTAACTTAAGCCCATGACATTCTTTACATGGGACTTACCTGTATACAATTCACAACCAAAATAATCCCAAAACCTAAACATTCCATACAATGTCTTTGAAACTTTTGAATCCACAAGTTGACCTTCCATACCATGTTTTGACTTTTAATCCCAAAATTGGTCTAACTTACGAGTCCAAAATCATGTTTTTACCTTCTTCATTAATGCCCACTTGATCTTGCAAATTTTCTATTCATGACCCACTATATCACTACTTCTCTTAGAAGATCAAGCCTTTAAAACAACACCATCTGATGTTCTAAATCGTCGACCCAAGATAATTGTCGAAAATCGTCCAAACAACAATGATTAGCGAAGAAATATTGAGGCATGACTACGCTGCCTTCCTGTACCTCCTTGTAGGGGTCTAATCAAAACTTTGTGATGTGCCATAAATCGAGATCACAAAGATCGAGAAAAATGGAAAATTTATATGTATTATGGTTCGGAAAATAGTGTCACGGGGAATTTATCCCTTTTCATTCCCTTTTTGCATAAGAAGAACCAAAAAATGTTTATATATGTCATTTTGACATCCAAAAAACTGTTTGCATAATTAGTGTTTGTAATTAATGACGACGATACACACGTGTACGCGCACACACACACTCATATACACCCACACAAACACACACGCACATATATATACATTAAAAATGACATGAAAATCTTTTTTTAAGTACATGAGTGATTATATCTCAAAGAAATCGGGCCCTGAAGTTTCTCATAAAATATTGACTTATATGTAGAGTAAAGTTTTGATAGTTGAATTGAATATTTATATTAATGAAATTTTAAATAATTGATACTTACTATTTTTTATTTAATATAAATAAAAATGGGGACCTTCAAAATGAATTTAGAAATTGTGGTAATATTTTCAAACTAGAAATTATACATAAGTCAAATTATGGTGTGACCCTGTAGGTTCAATATTAAGCCGGTAGTAGAAATAAATAATAATAAAACAATTTTATCATTATTTATATAAATTCTCTAATTCATTAAATATGATTAATTAATTAATCATATTTATTCTACATCGCGAGGGATACTTCTCAGCATATCGCGACTATCCGGATAATACGAATTCACTGCTTAGAATACCAAGAACCTATTCAGTGAGTAGTTACCGTACAATTAATTCCTTCTACCCTGTATTGTCACGATTAAATACAAGGCATGGAACTTGTGTCAAGCCTATCTTATTTAATCACTTGCTTTCCCATTCACTATGCTTAGTTCTATTTAATGTAAATTAGAAACTCCTTTCTAATTTCATTCACTCTGGCCAGAGACTCCTAAACTAACATAAGTGGATCAGCATTGAATATTCTCTTCCTACACTGGAAGGGGTAGATCCTTTATTGATCATACACTATCTTCGTGTACAAATTCCTATACCCAGTAGAGCCCTTATAATTGTCCCTTGAGACTAAGAGCTAAACCAAAGCATAGTTCAGTGTACACAAGATGACTATGATGACCTCAAGTCTAATGATACTTGTACAACTATCACTATGTGAACAACTGCTGACACGTGAATGAACTCCATCAGTTGTTCAGCTGTGTGAGTCATGTTCAGTGAACTTATTCTATAATAAGCACCTACATACTAGCTATAGTGTCACCACACAAATGTCTATGAGAACAGACATCCTTCATAATGAAGCAAGCATAGTATGTACCGATCTTTACGGATTATTAATTACCAGTTAGTAATCCTACGACCAGGAACTATTTAATTTTAGAGTTATCATCTTTTAGGTCTCATTATTATGATCTCATCACAATCCATAAAAAGCTTTACTCTAAACTGTGGTATATCTTATTTAAATATTTAAATAGATAGAGCCCGCAATAAAAACAAAACAAGTCTTTTATTAATATCAATGAAATCAAAACAAATTACATAAAAGTTATTCCTAAATCCTCATACATGATTGGACTTAGGACATATCTCTTTCACCATCTGTCCCAAAGCCTAGAGCAGAATGGTCCGATCCTGATATTGAACAAGTTCATAAGGATAAAAAGGCCATGAACATTTTGTTTAATGGTGTTAATGGTGACATGTTTGACAACATCATAAACTAAAAAACTGCCAATGATGTATGGGACACAATTCAAGTTTTATGTGATGGAACCGAGCAGGTAAGGGAGAATAAAATGCAACTATTGATTCAGCAATATGAGCATTTCCATAGTAAAGAAAGTGAGTCACTCACTGACATTTTCAGTAGATTTCAAAAATTACTGAATGCTCTAAAACTGCATGGAAGGATCTATCAAACAAAAGATTCAAACCTCAATTCCTTAGATCTCTGCCAAAGGAATGGAAGCCTATGACAGTCTCATTGAGAAATTCTCAAGATTACAAGGAATTCACCTTGGATAGACTATATGGGATTCTAAAGACCTATGAGCTTGAAATAGATCAAGATGAGAAGCTGGAGAAAGGAAGAAAGAAGAGTGGGTCCATTGCATTAGTTGCTGAGCAAGAAAAGGAGAAGGAGAAAAAGGTTGAAGCTGTTGAATATGCACCAAACCATAGAGTTTGTGAAGGCAAGGGAAAAGGGCTAGTTGTTGAACATGAAGACAATCTTAGTCAAGATGACATGGATGACATAGATGAGCATCTTGCTTAGCTATCAAGGAGATTTGCCAAGCTCAAATTCAAGAAGAATTTTGGAGCTGCCAAGTCAAACAGAAACATGGTTGATAAGTCTAAATTCAAATTTTTCAAGTGTGGCTTGGCAGGTCATTTTGCTAATGAATACAGAAAGTCTGATTTTGGTAAAAAGAAGTTTGAGCCTGTTGATTATAAACAGAAATATTTTAAGTTGCTCAAACAAAAGGAAATGGCTTTCATCACACAAGAAAATGATTGGGCTACAGATGGATTAGAAGAGGATGAATATACATGCTATGTCAATCTGGAACTTATGGCCAAATCAGATGAAACAGAAGTTAGTTCATCCAGCAATCAGGTAATCACCACTAACCTAGCACATTTATCTAAAGCTAAGTGTAATGATGCTATAAATGACATGTCCACTTAATTATACCATCTGCGTGTCACACTCAAGTCTCTCACTAAAGAAAACACCAAACTTAAAGAGAACAATTTGTTTTTAAGTGAGAGAAATAATGTGCTAGAGACTCAATTTGTTGAGTTTGAAAATTAAAGATAGAATGCAAGATTGCTAAAGATGAACTAACTGAATCCTTAAAGAAAGAGGAGATTTTAAGAAAGCAGCTTGAACGAGAACATGAAGTAATCAAGGCAAGAAAATCATCTAGCGATGTCCATGCTCAAATTACTAAAGTTCAAGGTATAGAATCCTTCTGTGATGAAGCCTGGAAAAAGTGCAAGGAGAAACTAGATTCTAATTTGGTAGAAGGACTTTCTACGGATGTGGATTCTACGGATAATGAATGTCATCCATCGCAAAGCTAAACTATCTAAGCTAAATGGGAAATATGGATCAGTTTCTTAGAACTTTGTTCTAGGAGAAACAAGTCAAGTGAACAAGAACAAGAGAGTCAATGTAGGGCATCTGTCTATCAAGCAATTGAATGACAGATTGGAGAAAATTGAAGTAAAAGCAGAATCTAAAAGGAAAAATAATAGAAATGGGAAAGTAGGAATTAACAAACATAACAACTACACACCTGATAAATATGCACCAAGAAAAATCTATGTTAAGTGTGGTAGTGTTAATCACTTATCTGTTAATTGTAAACTTGGTATGCCTGCTCCCATGTCTGCACCACCTTCATTTCCCAGCATGCCTACAATGCCTGTAAATGTTATGCCTGCACATAATTTGAATGCACAGTTTGCTAATATGCCATTTACTCAAAATCTTTACTATGCTGAATTTAGTATGCCACAAATGCCTTTTAGCATGCCATACTGGAATAACATGTTTGCACATAATATGCCTTTCCATGTTAATCAGCCTGTGCATGATAACTCTGCAATGATGAATGGTTTTAAGGATTCTACTCAATTGAGTAAGGATGAACTTCAAATGCCTAAGTCAAATGAGGACAACCCTAAGAAACCTTAGAAAAAGGCTAACAAAATAGGACCCAAGGAAACTTGGGTACCAAAATCAACTTGATTTGATTTTATTGTGTGCAGGTAAATGGAAATAATCTTTGGTATTTGGATAGTGGGTGCTCAAGGCACATGACTGGAGATTCTACCCTGCTCACTGAGTTCAAGGAGAAAGCTGGCCCAAATATCACTTTTGGAGATGACAACAAGGGTAATACTGTGGGATATGGCTTGATTTCAAAGGATAATGTCATCATTGAAGAAGTTGCCCTAGTGGATGGACTCAAGCACAATTTGTTGAGTATCAGCCAGCTTTATGATAAGGGCAACTCAATAACATTTAATTCTGAAGCCTGTGTTGTGACCAACAAGAGAAGCAACATAGTGGTTCTTACTGGATTGAGAAAAGGGAATGTGTACCTAGATGATTTCAACTCATCAAATGCAGAATACATCATTTATCTATTTAGCAAGGCAAGTCAAGATAAAAGTTGGCTATGGCACAAGAAGCTGTCCCACCTTAACTTCAAGACTATGAATGAGCTAGTCAGAGATTTGGTAAGAGGTATTTCTCAAGTAGAATTCTCAAAGGATGGACTATATGATGCATGTCAGAAAGGAAAGCAAATCAAAGCATCATTCAAAAAGAAGCTTGATTCGACAATTGAAGAACCTTTACAGCTATTGCATATGGATTTATTTGGACCAGTCAATATATTGTCCATCTCAAGGAAAAGATACTGCCTAGTAATGGTGGATGATTTTTCAAAGTTCTTTTGGACATATTTTCTAAAATCCAAAGATGATGCTACTGAAATCATCATCAATTACATAAGGCAAGTCAACAATTATCCTGATTTCAAAGTAAGGAGAATTAGGAGTGACAATGGAACTGAGTTCAAGAATTCTATGATGAGATCATTTTATGAAGAGAATGGGATCATGCAAGAATTCTCAGCAGCAAGAACCCAAATGGTGTGGTGGAAAGGAAAAACAAATCTCTTATTGAAGCTGCAAGGACAATGCTAGAAGAATCAAAGTTACCAACATATTTTTTGGCTGAAGCTATAAATACTGGATGATACACTCAGAATATTTCTTTGGTTAATCAAGCAAAATGCATTACACCCTACCAATTGTTCAATAATAAAAAGCCAACACTAAACTTTCTTCATGTCTTTGGATGTAAATGCTATATCTTAAGAAATCAAACTGATCAGCATGGGAAGTTTGATGCCAAAGCAGATGAAGGCATTTTTGATGGATATGCAGTTGGAAAAGCATATAGAGTCTACAATCTCAGAACCAACATTTTTATGGAATCTTTACATGTTGTGTTTGATGATAAAAAGATTGAAGGACTGCAAGATGGATATTTCCATGAAAGCCTCAAATTTGATAATGTTGAGATGAGTTGTGATGATAGTGATGATGAAGGTGTGTTAGATATATTTGTGATGTCATGGCTAATATGATTTGTGTTTAGTTTTCAGATCTTACTAAACAGGACAAATCAGTACTTAACTAGAAATCAGCACTTATACTGAAGATAAGACTTAAGTTATCAGAAGATACTTATCAGGAGATAATATTAGGACTTAAGATGACTTTCAGATAAGGCAGGCGGCTGATTGAAAGGAAAGAAGATCGAGACTAAGACAAGAAGAATTATGCATGAAGAAGGAATTCTATGAAGAATATAATACTTGGAAGAAAAGATAACTAGTTGATATATTTTAGGAAGCAGAATTATATTTCATATCAATTAGAATATTATCTTGTAACTGTGTAGTATATAAACACAGGCATAGGGTTTACACTATAAGTTATCATTATCGAGAATATCATTCTTTATAACCCTAGCAGCTCTCGTGATAATTTGTTCATCACTGAGAGAGAACAGTTCTTTGTAACAGAGTTTATTGTGTTGAATTAAATATGTGTTCTGTCACTTGAGTTCTTATATTCGATTTGATTGTAGTAAAAACTGTATTCAACCCCCTTATACAGTGTGTGAGACCTAACAAGTGGTATCAGAGCATATTTGTTAACACACATACAGCTTAAGATCCAAAAACAATCATGTCTGAAGAAGAAACTCCAACCAAGCCTACCAAAACAGAAGAACCTCCAAAAACCATAACACATAGTCGATATAAGACTATAAGAGTTCCCATATTGAGACCTTCTGAGTATTCTATATGGAAAGTGAAGATGGATATGTTTCTAGAAGCTACAAATCCAGAATATCTCGACAGGATTTATGAAGGACCACATATGCCAACCAAACTCTATGTGGAAGTTGCAGGTCATCCAGCAAAGTCTGTACCAAAGGAGAAAAGTGATTACACTGCTAAAGATATCTCATCGATTGCAAAGGATGCAAAGGTAAGACACTTGCTGCATAGTGCCATTGATAATGTCATGTCAAACAGGGTAATTCAATGCAAGACTGCAAAAGAGATATGGGATGCTTTGGAAACAAGGTGTCAGGGAACTGATTCAATCAAGAAGAACAGGAAGACTGTACTCACTCAAGAGTATGAGCACTTTGACTCAAAGCCTGATGAGTCATTAACTGATTTATATGACAAATTTGTCAAACTCTTGAATGATTTGTCATTAGTTGACAAAGAGTATGATATTGAAGATTCAAATCTTAAATTCCTGTTAGCTCTTCTTAAAAGATGTGATTTGAAGGCCACAATAATAAGAGACAACTAAAATCTTGATGAAACAACTCTTGATGAAATTTATGGGATGCTCAAGACTCATGAACTTGAGATGGAACAAAGAAGCAAGAGGAATGGAAGAAAGTCAAGGACAGTTGCCTTTGTGGTTGAGGAGGAAAGTCCCAATGTTGCTGCCTCAAAGAAAGGCAAGGGAAAAGCTCTCATCACAAAGTCTGATACCTAGTCATCAAGTTCTGATAGTGATGATGACTCAGAAACTGAAAGTATACCTGAGATGGACCCTGATGAAGAGATGATAAAGCTGTGTGCTCTTATGGTGAAAGGAATCACATAGATAGCATACAGGAAATTCAGGAGAGGAAAGAAGTTTTCCAGGAATGGTGCAAGTTCTGATAAGAAAGGTTTCAGAAAATCTGAAGGCAAAGGAGGAAAGTTTGACAGAGGAGATTACTCAAATGTTAAATGCTACAATTGTGGTGAGAAAGGCCACATATCTCCTGATTGCAGAAAAGGGAAGAATGACAAAGGCAAGGCTCTTGTCACAAAGAAGAAAAGCTGGTCAGATGCTTCAGATTCTGAGGATGAGGAAAACTATGCCTTGATGGCAAATGCTGATAGCAGTTCTGATACTGCTGACTTAAAGGTACCTCAAACTACTTATGCCTTTCATACTGATGATATTACTGAGTTTAGAAGATATCTTAAAACCATGTTCATTAGTTACAAAGATCAAACTTTAACATGTGAAAGATTAACTTCTGAAAATCTTGCTTATAAAAAGAGGAATGATTATCTAGAAAAAGAGTTAGTCATGTTCCATCAAACTTAATAAGATAGAGATGATGCCTTTTATGTCAGGGATGAAGTGCTAAAAATGAATGAATCTCTAAAAACTGAGTTAGAAAAGGAAAGAGAGATTATCAGGACTTGGACTAACTCTGGTAGATCAACTAAGGATATTCTCAGTAGTAGAAACTGGAAAGAGGGCTTAGGTTATGGAGATGATAAGAACAGTAAGGGAACTGTAGAAACTAAGCCTATAGTTGTTAAACAAAAACCAAAGGTAAATTCTATTAAGTTTGTAACTGCAAAGTCTGATATTGAGAAATCAGAAGTTAAGGAGAAATTAACTTCTGACAAACCTAAACAGGATAAGCCAACTGAAGTTAACATAGGCTTAATGACAAAGAAGCAGCTTAAGCATAAGCTGAAAGAGGTTAAAAATGTAAACAAGGTAAAGCCACCTAGGAAAAATAGGAATGGAAAGGAAGGTGTGAACAAAAGTAACAATTATAAGCTTGTTCCTAATGCTCCTAGAAAAATATGTCATAACTGTGGAAATTTTAACCATCTAGCTTCTTTTTGCAGGAAGAATAAGAATATAAACTCCTTACCTTTAAAATCAGGAGTTTAGAGTCAGTCTGTTAGATATAAGCTACAAAATCCTTGTTTTCATTGTTGTAGTTTATGGCATTCCATTTATACTTGTAAGGAATATCATAGTTTGTACTATGATTATTATCAAGTAAAACCTTCTTTAAAGAAAGTTAGTATTATTCCTTCTAGTATAAGTTCTGATACAAAGTCTGATATAGAAAATTATGATAAGAAAACTGTTAACATAAACTCAGATGCTAAATCCGCTGCAAATGTTAACAAACTTAAGAAGGCTAAAGGACCCAAGCAAGTCTGGGTCCTTAAAACTAATCATTAGTGGTCTTTGTGATTGCAGGGCAACAGGAAGAACATCCTAGTTCTGGATAGTGGATGTTCAGGACATATGACTGGAAATAAAGCCCTGCTATCAGACTTTGTGGAGAAAGCTGGCCCAGGTGTTTCTTATGGAGATGGCAACATGGGAAAAACTCTGGGATATGGCAAGATCAATCTTGGGAATATCATCATTGAAAAAGTAGCTTTGGTCTCAGGACTTAAACACAATCTACTGAGTGTTAGTCAAATCTGTGACAGAGGTTATCATGTGGATTTCTTTGAAGAATATTGTGAAGTTGTAAGCAAATCTATAGGCAAAGTTGTTTTGAAAGGATACAGGCATGGTAACATTTATGAAGCCAAGCTTTCAACAAGTACTGATGGTTCTGCAATCTGTCTATTAAGTAGAGCATCTATTGAAGAAAGCTGAAATTGGCACAAAAAACTCTCTCATTTAAATTTCAACAATATAAATGAACTAGTCAAGAAAGATCTTGTGAGAGGACTGCCAAAATCAGTATTTGCTCCTAATGGCCTTTGTGATTCATGTCAGAAGGAAAAACAAAGAAAATCTTCATTCAAGAGCAAGATTGAATCATCAATTCTTGAGCCTTATCACCTACTACATGTTGATCTATTTGGTCCAGTGAATGTCATATCTACTGTAAAGAAGAAATATGTTATGGTCATAGTGGATGAGTTCACCAGATACATATGGGTGTATTTTTTGCACACAAAAAGTGAAACTGCATCTATCTTGATTGATCATGTCGAACAACTGGATAAATTGGTCAAAGATTCTGTGAAGATAATAAGAGGTGATAACGGCACTGAGTTCAAGAATTTGATCATGGAAGAGTTCTGCAAAGACCATGGAATAAAGCAGGAATTCTCTGCTCCTGGAACTCCACAGCAAAATGGAGTTGTTGAAAGAAAGAATAAAACTCTTATTGAAGCTGCACAAACTATGCTTGATGAAGCAAAGTTGCCAACCTACTTTTGGGCTGAAGCTGTGTAGACTGCTTGTTTTACTCAAAATGCTACACTCATTAACAAGCATGAAAAGACACCATATAAGATGGTGAAGAAAAAGAAGCCAAATCTGAAGTATTTTCATGTATTTGGATGCAAGTGTTTTGTTCTTAAGACTCATCCCGAACAGCTATCCAAATTTGATCTAAAAGCTGATGAAGGATTTTTTGTTGGATATCCACTTTCCACAAAAGCCTTCAGAGTCTACAATTTAAGAACAAGGATTTTCATGGAATCTATCAATGTCTCTTTTGATGATAAGAAGATTACTGGACTTGAAAATTTCAATGATCATGATCAGCTGAGATTTGAGAATGAAATTTTAAATTCTGATAATGTAAATCCTGATAGTCTAAATCCTGATACTGCAAACTCTGATGGATTAAATTTCGATGTTATTGAAACTGTGGTGACTACGCCAAAGCGAGATGCACCTGTGCAGGGGGAGCATACTGAAGATTCAATCACATCTCAAGAAGCATCAGAACCTACAACAGGCTCTTCAAGTTCTGATTGGCCAGGTTTTGATATTTCTGGAAACTCAAATTGTGAAGGATCCAACTCAGAGAGCATAATTTCAGGGGGAGCATCAGAAAATGTTGATGGAGACAGCATGGATCATGAGGGAGCATCCAGTTCTAGAGATAACCTTCCATCTGCAAGGAAGTGGACAAAAGCACATACACCTAACTTAATTATTGGAAATCCTGATGCGGGTGTCAGAACTAGAACAACTACATCAAATGAATGTCTCTATCATTCTTTTCTATCTCAGACTGAACCAAAGAAAGTGGAAGAAGCTCTTCAAGATGCTGATTGGGTGCAAGCAATGCAGAAAGATTTGAATGAATTTGAAAGAAATAAAGTCTGGACCCTAGTGCCAAGACCAAAGAACAGGTCTGTTGTTGGTACAAAGTGGGTGTTCAGAAACAAAACTGACAGTGATGGCATAATTACAAGGAATAAAGCAAGGCTGGTTGCAAAAAGATACTCTCAATATGAGGGAATTGATTATGATGAAACATTTGCATCAGTTGCTAGATTGGAAGCCATAAGGATATTTTTGGCTTATGCTGCTCACAAGAAGTTTAAAGTATTTCAAATGGATGTAAAAAGTGCTTTTCTTAATGGAGAATTGGAAGAGGAAGTATATGTTGAACAACCTCCAGGCTTTGTAGATCCCAAATTTTCCAATCATGTCTTCAGGCTTGATAAAGCACTTTATGGCCTTATACTTGTGTAATCAGTTTTTATCATGTTAATAAAAACTGTTGATTCTGTTTATAGCTTTGTCGATTTAATTGCATTAACTATATTCACCCCCTTCTACAGTTTATTCAGGGCCTGACATATCCCATAAGACCTTAGCAGTATAGGCATATAATGAATAAACATCGAAAAAAGTGTTCGCCAAGGCTGCCAAAATGGCTACCCTAGCCACCCCATCCTTCTCAGCCCATAAAATATAAGCCTTAACAGGTTCAATCTTCTCTTGATCCAATACAGGAGGATCATAGAGCACCACTGGCCATAGACCCTTAACTGTTAACCAGAGCTTCATCTTTTTCTTCCAATGAAAAAAAGAAGCTCCACCACTGACTTTATCAGGCATACCCGATAAATCAATAGGCTGGGGAAACCGATACGTGGTCCAATCAATGGATGCAACATCACCAGAACTAGAACATGTCTCAACAGTCTTGGGAAAATCATTAGTTTCATTAACCATCTTGCTAATTACAATATACACAGATAATCTCTTCAAGATTGTTAGATAATAAATTAACACTACGTGCAATAATGAGACACTTATATATTCAGGATTAAAAAGAACAGACAAATAACCAAGTAACGAAACAAAACACAAAGGCAAAACAACAAGATATATGATCAGTAACTGAATTGACAAAGAGAGAATAAAACACTTAGCTCTAACATAAGCTTTATCAAAACTGAAATTTGAAAGAACTATCAACAGCTGAGGTGCCTAGCCTTCAAGAAATCTAGAATGTTCTTGAAGAGATTATTGTCCCAGTTACGCTGTGTTGGGTTGCAGCAATACACTTCCAAGATACAACAGCACAGACCAATTCGTCCACAGTTACGTAAAACTTAACAGCGACCTGACCTCAGTTCACCTAGAAAACCTATGCTATAATCTGTATGTTATGGAGGATAGAAAAAAGAGAAGTAGAAGTTAGGGTTTCACAAGCCTGTGATTACAGTTTATCCTATTCCAAATGTTTTTTTTCTGTATATAATACTGTAACTGAATATATTACATTAATTAAAATAAATATTCTGACTTAAATTACATTTAATGAAATATTTCTAGAATTAAAAACATACCAGTCAGTATAAGGATTTATCGAATCCTGATACAGCCAGCCCACAGTATTAGCACTCAGCAAATCCTGATCCAGTCATCAGGATTTATCTGCCTCAGAAAATCACGACCAGTCATCCGAATCTGATAGCATCAATAAATCCTGATCCAAGGCTGATCAGTATTTATTCCAGCAAATCAGATAATTTCTGATCAGCAAATACTAATATTCTAAGTTACACAGATTTAATATTCAGACTAAAATAATATAACAAGTCAGTAATTATTTTAATTAAACAAGAAGTAAAATTTATCGCTCAAGTCATCTCGTGTACGCAAACGCCGATTATCCCCAATCACCGTATGTGTGTGCGCGCGAGGCATGGCGAGGCGGCGGTGGCGCGCGTGTGTGTGTGTGCGCGCGTGAGGCATACAATAACATCATGCACACCCACATGCCTTAGTAGTTGGTATACTACTCTTACATATGGTACTATATAAAGCACTACACCCCTCTTTACTTAATCAATGTGAGATAAAACCCACAAACCCATAAAAAGCTACTAACTTCATCTCAATTTCTATATGGATTACACTAAGAGAATGACCTAGATCCAAACATGAAAGTTTAAGTCCTCATTACAAGGAACAACATCCAATAATTAGTTTTAGGAAATTATATCAAGAACATGTCTAAAATATGCCTCCATTGGTGGAGGCATATTCTAATCTATTTGTGTTGATTAGTGATGATTGATGAAGATCTGGTGGTGATTTATGTTGGTACAAGGGCCGGAGTTGGTGGCAGTGGTTGGATATGATGGGCAGAAAGTGGATGAAGGTGGTGATTTTTAGTTCGTGGTTGTGATTTTTTGTTTTCAAGTGGTGATTTTTTGTTATCCTGTAATGATTTTTGGTATGGCAGTGGTGATTTTATATTTGAAGGTGGGGATTTTCTTATGGTTGTCGAAGATGGTGGTGGCCGGAGCTGGTGGTGGTGGGTTGGTTTAGAAAGAAGATGGTGAAATAATGTTTTAATATTTAAAATTAATGTGTGGTGGGAGATCAATATAAGGTAAAAAAGTGAGTGGTTAGGATTGGGTATCATATCTCACAATAAAAGGAGTTCTCATTTGAGCGCGACCCTGTATATATGTCTGTGTGTGTGTGTATAAACTAAATCAAACATACCAAGTACATACCGTTAGAGCAGTGTATGAGGAGGGTAAAATGTACGCATATCATATCCCTACTCTGAAGAGCAGGGAGCATGTTTCCGTTAAGAGCCCCGATTTAGTGCACAATTGATCAAATAGCGTGTGATAAATATTTACATGTGTATAGAGTGAAATATACATAATATAAAAGGTAACTATACATTAAAATAGACGAACATCATAAAATCAAGCATTAGTTTGAACAAGTATAAATTTGATAACATAATTTGTGAAATGGTCAATGTTAACTTAAGCCCATGACATTCTTCACCAGGGATTACCTGTAGACAATTCACAACCAAAATAATCCCAAAACCTAAACATTCCATACAGTGTCTTTGAAACTTTTGAATCCAAAAGTTGACCTTGCATACCATGTTTTGACTTTTAATCCCAAAATTGGCCTAACCTACGAGTCCAAAATCATGTTTTACCATCTTCATTAATGCCCACTTGATCTCGCAAATTTTATATTCATGACCCACTATATCAGTACTTCTCTTAGAAGATCAAGCCCTTAAAACAACACCATTTGATGTTCTAAACCGTCGACCCAAGATAATTGTCAAAAATCGTCCAAACAACAATGATCCACAGAGAAATATTGAGGCATGACTACGCTGCCTTCCTGTACCTCCTTGTGGGGGTCTAATCAAAACCTTGTGATGTACCATAAATCGAGATCACAAAGATCGGAAAACAGGGAAAATTTATATGTATTACGGTTCAGAAAATAATGTCACGAGAAATTACCCCTTTTCATTCCCTTTTTGCATAAGAACCAAAAAATGGTTATATATGTCATTTTGACATCCAAGAAACTGTTTGTATAATTGGTGTTTATAATTAATGACGACGATATACACGTGTGTGCGCGCACACACAGACACACACACACACACATATATATATATATATTAAAAATGACATGAAATCTTTTTTTAAGTACATGAGTGATTAGATCTCAAAGAAATCGGGCCCTGAAGTTTTTTCATAAAATATTGACTTATATGTAGAGTAAAGTTTTGATAGTTGAATTGAATATTTATATTAATGGAATTTTAAATAAATGATACTTAATATTTTTTATTTAATATAAATAAAAATGGGGACCTTCAAAATTAATTTAGAAATTTTGATAATATTATCAAACTAGAAATTATACATAAGTCAAATTATTTAAATAAATATTAATTGAACTTGTCTTTTTTTTGCATTGATCAATTATCACATGTAAACAAATACATCATATATTGGTTCAGACTTGTCTAGGATGCTATACGGTTAAGCAAAAACAATCAAATGATCCGGCACGAGATCCTGAAGTAACTTTTGCACAAATTCCACGCTTATAATCAGGCGATGCGGTTACACAATACGTGTTACATCCGCAATACATGTTACCTTTGCAGAACTTTGCGTAACCATAGCATGCTCCAAAATCCAAGGCAGGAGGTAATTGAGCAGTTACGATTCCTGTACATCATCAATATATATTAATTTATGAATTCATCAAATACTAATTTAGATACACGAAAAATATGTATAAATAAAATCTAAAAAAGGAGGAAGCATATGTAATTTATAGTCCACTATTTTGTTGGTTATGATAAAGCTAACAATATTTTTGTTGTAACGGTTAGGCTCAATTTTTTATTTTAGTAAATTCATAGTCCTGTTATACAAAAATAAGGAGATTAAAAAGTGAGAATACCTTTGTCAATAGTTAGGGCAATAGAGAAGAAAATTACTATTATAGCATTTGAAAATAGAGAGATGTTCTGTCTTCCCATTGTATATTTGACTTGCTCTTATGCAGTTATAGAGTCGGAAGATCCAGAAGAACGATATAATGTAAATTTTTGCATATGAGTAATGATAGGGATAAATAAATTATGATTGTATAATTAAATACTGCATTAATTGTACAAGCTGTGGGCTGCTAGTCCCAATAAAAAGATATATGATACTCAGACCAGAAAGGTTAAGCCTGATGGACCAGATCAGGCCTGATGGAATAAAAAAGGCCCCAAAGCCCTAATTATTAATTAATTTCGTAATTAATTAATAAGGGAAAAATCAGCTATTGAGAAGAGTCCCGATAAGGATATAAATCCTTATAGATTAGCCTCAAGGGGACCTAAAAGGATAAGGAATCAGCTTCCTACTTCCTAGGACTCCTAAGTCTATCCTAATTCAGAGGCTTGTCCACCAAGTCTCCTATACCAAGTCCAATTCAAGGACTCCCACATCTATATAAGGGGCCTCACCCCATAAATCAGAACTGCGTTTTTTGGCTTGATTCTCTAATTCACAGAGATACGTAGACATCTCGTAAAGGCAGAATTAAGCTACGATACACGAGAGCAGCCATTAAAGGCCTTGAGCTCCCGAATCTTAGTAATAAATACAGCAAATAATAACCTTAGTTTTTTATCTATAACATTTGGCGCCGTCTGTGGGAAGCACAACAACAACCATGGCGAGAACACGGAGAACAATTGGAGCTCTAGAGGAAGGAACACCATCAGAGACAACCCAGGTGATTTCATCAACCGTGGAGGTTCCTCCCCATTCAACTTATGAATCTACTCAGGAGGAAGCCCAGACAGGGGCAACTCAACCCCAGCTACAAGGGACAACTCCCCCGATTCAAGGTACGAATCCTCAAGTTCAACAAATACATATACCTGTGAATTCTCGACCCGTCGGGTATGAATATTCAACTATTGTTACTACTAACCCCCCTTATGGGATGCCCCTTCACCCTGAGGTTGGAGGAAGCGGATATGTTGGGCGAAGCGAAGCACGAGGGCGGTCGCCCCCCTATATACGAGGTTTGGGTCCTATCCCTGAGGATCGGGAATTTTCTGGTCCATACACTGAGAGAGACTCCGAATCTTCGGATGATGAAGTGGCCCCGAGAAGGAGGCGTCCTGGAAAAGAGCCAATGGCCGATGGAAAGCAACGCCCCCAGAGCACCCCAGGGGCGAATCCCCAAGAAGTGCAGGAAAAGATCAGGGCTCATGAGGCTGAAATCCAAAGGCTGGGACGTGATTTGGAGGCTCACCAGGCCACCAGACCCCAGATACTTCCTAGGGGGAGAAATCCTCCTCCTGTCATAGACCTGGATGGTCCGGTAAGAAGAAGGGCTGCTGTCCCAAGAACTGATCCAAGCAATCTCCTTCCCCTTGGAGATCCTGATGATCCAACTCCACCTTTCACAGAAGAAATAATGAATACCCATATTTCAAGAAAATTCAAGATGCCCACTATCAAAGCCTATGATGGCACGGGTGACCCCGCTAATCATGTTAGGACATTCTCTAATGCACTGCTGCTGCAACCCGTGAATGATGCTATAAAGTGTCGGGCCTTCCCTCAAACCCTGTCGGGTATGGCTCAAAGATGGTACAGTCGCTTGCCCCCAAACTCTATTGGATCATTCAGAGAATTAAGTCAGGCTTTTATTAAGCAATTCATCAGTGGAAGAGTCCATGAGAAAAGTTCAGCATCTCTTATGAGTCTTGTGCAGGGAGCTAAAGAATCCTTGAGGGATTACCTGAACCGTTTTACAAAGGAGGCTTTAAAAGTCCCAGACCTTGATGATAAGGTAGCCATGATAGCACTGCAACAAGGAACTAGGGATGAGTTTTTCAAGATGTCCTTGGCCAAACGTCCCCCTGAAAACATGTTGCAACTCCAAGAGAGGGCAGGGAAGTATATCAAGGTTGAAGAAAGCATGAGGAAGACCGTAGTAAGTAATGAGCCCACTGGAGGCAAGAAACGAAAAACTGATTTGGAGTATATCGCTAAGGACAAATATCCTAGAACCGAACAAAACCCTGATTCAACCCCCAAGAAGGGAGGACCTGGGCAAAAGTTCACTGAATACGCTAAGCTGAGTGCTCCTAGAAGTCAGATTTTGATGGAAATTGAGAAAGATAGAGATATTCGCTGGCCTAAGCCCTTGAAGGCTGATCCCGCCAAGCTAGATAAGAGCAAGTATTGCAGGTTTCACAAGGATGTTGGCCATGACACCGATGAGTGTAGGCAATTGAAAGATGAAATTGAGTTTTTGATTCGAAAAGGAAGGTTGAACAAGTATACTGGAGATGGAGGGGACAGAAACAATAATGGAAGGAAGAACTTTGAAGATCGTAGGAGGGACCAAGACGATCAGGGGCGGAATCCCCAACCTAGAGGGCCGGTTATAAATGCAATTTTTGGAGGACCACGACGCCCTCGAGGACCTGTGATAAACACGATCTTTGGAGGTCCAACTGCTGCTGGATTGTCCAAAAATTCCAGAAAGGCATACACCAGGGAGGTTATGCATATTGTTGGCGAAGCCCCGAAGAGGGCCAGAACAGAAGTAACATTGGCTTTTGATGATTCCGACCTAGAGGGCGTGAAGTTTCCCCATGACGACCCGCTCGTCATAACACCGGTAATAGGAAATAGCCCGGTTAAGAGGGTCCTTGTGGATAATGGTGCTTCTGTGGATATCTTGCTCCACGACACCTTTCTAAGGATGGGGTATAACGACTCCCAGTTGACACCAACCGACATGCCGATATATGGATTTGCTGGAGTAGAATGTCCTGTGGAAGGGATAATCAAATTGCCAACCACCATAGGTACGGAGCCAAGGCAAGCAACGCAGATGCTGGATTTCGTGGTGGTAAAGGCTAGTTCAACTTATAATGCTATCATGGGGAGAACAGGGATACATGCCTTTAAGGCAGTCCCCTCTTCCTACCATTCAGTCATGAAGTTTCCCACCCGAAACGGGATTGGAGAAGAGAGAGGAGATCAAAAAATGGCTAGAAGCTGTTATGTGGCCTCTTTGAGGGCAGATGGAGTCGGGGGGCAGGTTCTTCCTATTGAAGATATGGATGTTCGAGAAAATGATGAGAATAGAGGAAGGCCAGCAGAAGAATTGGTTTCGGTTCCTTTAGACCCCAAGAATCCTGAGAGGATGACTTTCATTGGAGCCACATTAGAGGAGCCCCTTAGAGGGAAGTTAGTGAAATTTTTGCAAGAAAATAGTGATGTGTTTGCATGGTCAGCAGCTGATATGCCAGGCATAGACCCGGAGTTAATTACTCACAAGCTAAACGTGGATCCAAGCCGGAAGACAGTGAAACAAAAGAAAAGAAATTTTGCCCCGGAAAGACAAGAGGCTATAAAACAGGAAGTAGAAAAGCTCTTAGAGGCTGGTTTCATTAAGGAGATTCAATTTCCAGAGTGGTTAGCAAACCCTGTAATGGTGAAGAAGGCTAATAGAAAGTGGAGGATGTGTATAGACTTCACTGATCTGAATGATGCATGCCCCAAAGACTGTTTTCCGCTGCCTAGAATTGATACTTTGATTGATGCCACTGCTGGACATGAGATGCTGAGTTTCATGGATGGATTTAGCGGATACAACCAGATCAAAATGCATAAGGATGACATTCCAAAGGTATCATTTATCACTGACTTTGGTGTTTATTGTTATCTTGTTATGGCGTTTGGTCTCAAGAATGCAGGAGCCACCTATCAAAGGTTGGTGAATAGAATTTTTAAGGATCTTATTGGTAAGACTATGGAAGTTTATGTTGATGACATGTTAGTCAAGAGTCTAGTAAAGACTGATCATATAGCCCATTTAAGGGAAGCTTTTGAGGTCCTGAGGTACCACAAGATGATGTTAAATCCTACGAAGTGTGCTTTCGAAGTAGGATCTGAAAAATTCTTGGGATTAATGGTCTCAAAAAGAGGAATTGAGGCTAATCCCGATAAAATAAAGGCGATCCTGGACATGGAACCACCAAAAACTATCAAGGATGTTCAGAAGCTCACAGGAAGGGTTGCTGCGCTAGGACGATTCATTTCCAAGTCAGGAGACAAGTGCTTGTCATTCTTCAAGTCACTAAAGAACATTAAAGACTTTGTATGGAGTGAGGAAAATCAGAAGGCATTTGAAGAATTAAAGAAATATATGGGCCAGGCCCCGTTGTTGGCCAAGCCAGTTCTGAGTGAAGTTTATTCATGTACTTGGCTGTTTCAGAGAGCGCCTTGAGCGCGGTGTTGGTTAAAGAGGAACTGAAAGTCCAGAAACCCGTATACTATGTCAGCAAAATCTTGCATGGTGCTGAGTTGAATTATTCAACTATTGAAAAATTCGCTTTAGCCTTGGTAATGGCTTCAAGAAAGCTGCGTCATTATTTTCAAGCTCACCAGATTGAAGTGCTAACAAATCAGCCACTGAGAAACATCATTCACAGTCCCAAAGCAAGTGGGAGACTGATTAAGTGGGCAATAGAGTTGGGAGAGTTCGATCTCAAGTATAAGCCGCGCACGGCTATAAAAGCCCAGGCACTAGCTGACTTCGTGGTGGAATGTACCATACCCAACCAAGAAGTCGGGGGGCAGGAAGATACCATACCTCAAGACAAGGGAGTCGACAATGGGGACAAAGAGAAGGATGATAAAGAATATTGGGTTCTCTATTTTGATGGGGCATCAAAAACAAACTCCAGTGGAGCAGGATTGGTTTTGCAAAGCCCTGATGGATTCTTAATTGAGTATGCTATGAAGCTAGACTTCCCAACCACAAACAATGAGGCAGAGTATGAAGCCCTGATTGCTGGCCTTGGTCTAGCTGGGACACTTAGAGTAAAAAACTTAAAGGTCCGTGGAGACTCGAAGCTGATCATATCCCAGGTAAAGGGAGAATTTGAGGCAAGGGATGATACGATGGCTAAGTATGTACGCCTAGTAAGGGCTGTGATGACTCAATTTAATGAATTCCATGTTGAACACATTCCAAGGGAAGAAAATGCTAAGGCAGATGCGCTATCAAAGTTTGCTTCATCTGAGATAGAAGAAAGTTCAGGAAGTGTATACTTCCGTGTATTGAAGACACGAAGCATAGATGTTAAGCTTGTGGCTCCCATAGGCCTGGGGACGTCATGGATTGATCCCATCAAGGCTCACATTCAGACCGATTGGTTGCCAAGTGATGCAACTGAAGCACGGAAGTTAACTATTCGAGCACTAAGGTACTCTTTGATAGATGGGATTCTGTATAAAAGATCTTTCGTGGTTCCTTACTTAAGGTGTCTCAGGCCCGATGAGGCACGCTTGGCTCTTGAGGAAGTGCATGAAGGTATTTGTGGGCAACACCTGGGGGGCAGGGCCTTGGCTCATAAGATAACCCGTTTAGGCTTCTATTGGCCAGAAATGATGGCTGATGCCATAGAATATGTGAAGAAGTGTGATCGCTGTCAGAAGCATGCACCAGTTGTTAGACAACCCCCCGAGATGCTGACCTCTATCAACTCCCCAATCCCCTTTGCTATGTGGGGGATGGATATTCTAGGGCCTTTCCCTATGGCCACAGCACAAAGGAAGTTTCTGATTGTAGCCATTGATTATTTCACTAAGTGGATTGAAGCCAAGCCCTTGGCCAAAATCACAACTAAGCAGGTTGCACAATTCCTGTGGGAAAACATTATGTGCCGATATGGGATTCCCCGTATCCTCGTCACTGACAATGGAACACAATTCAATAATGAGGAATTCAAGAAGTATTGTGAAGAAAATGAAATTGAGTTACGGTTCACCTCTGTGGCTCACCCGCAAGCCAATGGGCAAGCGGAGGTAGCAAATCGGATAATCCTGGATGGACTACGGAAGAGGATCGAGAAGTCAAGAAATAATTGGGTGGATGAGATACTTCCAATACTATGGGCCTATAGGACTACCTGTAGAGTCACGACTGGAGAAACTCCCTTCATGTTGGCATATGGGGCAGAAGCAGTGGTTCCCGTGGAGATATCACATTCTTCTCCAAGAATTCAAGCTTTCAATGCTGGGGAAAATGAGGAAGGGCAAAGGTTGGCGCTGGACTTAATTGATGAAGTGCGAGATAAGGCACATGCAAAGATAGTAGAGTATCAGAAAAAGGCTTCGTTCTACTACAACCTAAGGGTTAAAGAGAGGTTTTTCAAACAAGGTGATCTAGTCTTGAGAAAAATAGAGGCTTCTGGTGTCGGACAGAAAGGAAAGCTAGCCCCAAATTGGGAAGGGCCGTACAGAGTCAAGAGCGTTCAGGGTAGAGGAACCTACAAGCTGGAAACTATGGATGGTTTTGATGTCCCGAGGACCTGGCACGCACAAAACCTGAAGGTTTACTACGTGTAAGATAGGCGAAGTATGATTCTCACTTGTCATTGTGACAAGTAGGTTTAAAAGCACCTGGAAGCTTTGCTTGCGGAGGATTTTATATTCCAGTAGAATTTACATTGTCTAGTTATTATTGATTAGGGTCGAACCCATGCTATGTAAGGTTTTGAAAAACCAGACTTCATATTAAAGAGTTTGAAATTATTTCAATCCAAGGATGTTTAAGATTCAAATGCATATTAAGATTGTAAAGTCAAAACAGAAAGAGGCAAGAAAAGCAACATATAAAATATAAGCCCCGAAGGGTAATAAGTTCTGAATACGATTAAGTCAATACATAGAAAGCCACAATGGGCCAAACAAGAAAAACAAAATACTCAAAGATCCTTGAAGAAGTCATCATCGATGTTTCCTTCATCGGCAGCAGAAGAAGGAACTGGAACAGGATCAGCACCTCGAGGAGAAACAGCTTCGGCCTCAGCAGAAGAAGCAAGAATAGGAGAAAGAGGGATATCATCAAAAAGAGGCTCTTTCCCAGGAATATCAGGGACTGGATAGGCAGTGAGAGTCACCTCCGGAATCTTCTTCCCAATCTCCTCTACTATCTGCTCCCAACAGCTAGAAAAGGTCTCCGGGAAGTTAGCATCGTACTCAGCATTTAGGACATCCTGAAAGTCCTGAGATGCCTTATACTCAGCTATCACCTCAGCTCGGGCCCTTTGAGCATCCAGCTCCAGCTTACGAACTTTCTCCTTCTCATCCGCCAGCTCCTTCTCTACCTCACGGAAACGAGTGAAGTTGGCCTCGGAAGCCTTGAGGTACCTATCCCTGTCCCTCTCAGCAATAGTTAGGCTGGTCCTCACATCCTTCAAATTGTGAAGGGCAGCCTGGAGATAGGTATTCATCTGCACGAACATATCAAAGTACAGTAAGTAATAAAAAAAATAGTTAAAAAAGGAAGAGGCTTATAGAAGCCACGGCCTGAGCACCCAGACGCTCAATCTGTAGGTCATCAGAAGACTCTACGATCTCAGCCCTGTCACGAGGCGTGATCACACTCTGAGACCAAACGACGGCAGCCTCGGAACTCCCTACCACCGTGTCCCTCCTCTGAAGGCCCCAAGTAACGTGAAGGGAGAGGTATCTTCATCAAGGCTAGGAGGCCTCTGGGATAAAAAGGTAGGGACGGCCTCCTGAACCATGACTGAAGGGCCGTCACCAATCCTAACCCGCTTGTCGCGGTGGGTCTCAACAGCAGAGCCCTTGGCGGCACGGGCCTCCCGCTTCTTGAAGATTGTGTCCAAAGCGGCCCTAGCTGCAGGCAAATACGAGCACGTAAGAAAAAGGACAAATAGAGAATGGAGAAAATGGAACAAAAAGGGGAAAGAAATACCCTCGGGACCAAGGTCACTTAGACCTAAACCTTGCAAATTACCCTCTGAAAGGATGAGAGCGCAATGGTGCAAGTTATCGGCAGTAATGGCCTTGATGGCCGCATCCTCATCTATCCCCAATTTTAGGTCTCTTAAAGACCCGTCTATACTTTTTGAGAAGTTGGGCCTGAAAAAATGGTCCCAACCTTCCTCGGAATCCAGAAATACATAAAACCACTCACTCTTCCATGTTGGATACGAGTCGGGATTGGTGCCAGAAATAAAGCAGGAACGAGCCAAGGATCTATGAACTATTTTGACCCATCCTTGGTCCTCAGAAGCATTTACAAATTTAAATAAATAACGAAAGACACAAACATTTGGCTCAAAACCGTGTTTACGAGATTGGGCGATATAATAGTGAATAAAACGCCAAGAGTTGGGTGTGAGTTGGGTCGGACAGACTCGGGCCTCAGCCAAAAGGCGAAAAACAAAAGGATGAGGAGGTAGGCGAAAACCAGCATAAAAGGTTTCCTTATAGACCCGAATGGCCCCAGGTTTTGGGTAGCAGGCCCTATCATTTGGGCCTGGAGCCTCGGCCCTATAAGGGTGAGAAATGCCAAAAAGGCGGGCTATGGTACCTACTTGATCTGGACCAAATCTAGAAGGATAATTATATGCATCTAAGTGTAATATGTTAGGAAAGGCTTGCCCAAATTCGGTTAAAAGATCCCTAAGAGAAATAACTGAGGAATGTACAAGAGATTTTTTACCTCGGCTGGCCCTAGAGGGACGGGCAACAGCTTGGGGGACATGGGAGTGAGATGAATCAGAATCCGCCATGGATGAAGACAAAAACCCAGGAAGCTCTTGAAAGTAAGTAAAGAAGATGAAGATTCAAACGGAATCTTCAAAATAAGCCCAGAAAGCGGCGGAGTAGAAAGCCGGAAATTGCTTGGAGGTGGCGATTCTTGAGAGACTAATTGCAGAGTTGAAGTTTAGAAATTTTTGTGAAAGTGAAGTGTGAGAAATGAACTCACACTCCACCTCTTATATAGAGGAGCTTAAAGATGCACAAATGGGCCTGGGCCTAAGAAAAAGGCGGGAAGCCCATAGGATTTGAATTTTGAAAAGGTTTAAAATCAAAGTTCATTGAATGAATCAAGGCTCGAACAGCCTCAACAACGCCCAGGGTACATTATCCCAAGCCGTTGTTAGAAGTGTGGCTCCTAGGCGTGGTACAACAACGCCCAGGAAGCATCTGTCCTCAACAACGCCCAGGATGCATCATCCCTAGCCGTTGTTAGAAGTGTGGCTCCTAGGCGTGGTACAACAACGCCCAGGAAGCATCTGTCCTCAACAACGCCCAGGATGCATCATCCCTAGCCGTTGTTAGAAGTGTGGCTCCTAGGCGTGGTACAACAACGCCCAGGAAGCATCTGTCCTCAACAACGCCCAGGATGCATCATCCCTAGTCGTTGTTAGAAGTATGGCTCCTAGGCGTGGTACAACAACGCCCAGGAAGCATCTGTCTCCAACAACGCCCAGGACGCAAGTTTCCTAGACGTTGTTAGAAAACTGTCTCCTAGGCGTGGGTGCACGACGTCTAGGATCTATGAAAGCATCTGTCTCCAACAACGCCCAGGACGCAAGTTTCCTAGACGTTGGAGCAGCAAAAGTTCTATTTTTCTGATCATTTAATTAGAAATTAGGGAAAAAATCCAAGGAAATTCCTTAAGTATTTTCTGAAAAATGTTAATATTTTCAGAAATAAGGAATAAATCCAGAAAATTAAAGGATAAATCCCAGAAATTAGGGAAAAAATCCAGAAAAATAAGGAAATTTCCTTAAATATTTTCTGAAAAATGTTAATATTTTCAGAAATAAGGAATAAATCCAGAAAATTAAAGGATAAATCCCAGAAATTAGGGAAAATCCCAGAAAATAAGGGAAAAATCCCAGAAAATTAGGGAAAATCCCAGAAAATTAGGGAAAAATTCCAGGAAATTAGGGAAAATCCCAGAAAATTAGGGAAAAATCCAGAAAATAAGGGAAAAATCCCGAAAATAAGGGAACAATTTCTGGAAATTAAGATAATTCCTGAATAAAAGGAAAAATTCATTGTAAATGTGTAGGTCGCTCCACACTTTACGGAAAAGCGAAACCCTGTAAGGGAACAAATAGACTTAACTTCTGCGAAACCTAATCAATGTTTCCCAAAAGTTGGGGGGCAAATGATAGGGATAAATAAATTATGATTATATAATTAAATACTGCATTAATTGTACAAGCTGTGGGCTGCTAGGCCCAATAAAAAGATATATGATACTCAGACCAGAAAGGTTAAGCCTGATGGACCAGATCAGGCCTGATGGAATAAAAAAGGCCCAAAAGCCCTAATTATTAATTAATTTCGTAATTAATTAATAAGGGAAAAATCAGCTATTGAGAAGAGTCCCGATAAGGATATAAATCCTTATAGATTAGCCTCAAGGGGACCTAAAAGGATAAGGAATCAGCTTCCTACTTCCTAGGACTCCTAAGTCTATCCTAATTCAGAGGCTTGTCCACCAAGTCTCCTATACCAAGTCCAATTTAAGGACTCCCACATCTATATAAGGGGCCTCATCCCACAAATCAGAACTACGTTTTTTGGCTTGATTCTCTAATTCACAGAGATACGTAGGCATCTCGTAAAGGCAGAATTAAGCTACGATACACGGGAGCAGCCATTAAAGGCCTTGAGCTCCCGAATCTTAGTAATAAATACAGCAAATAATAACCTTAGTTTTTTATCTATAACAAGTAACATCATATAATTTATATTTATAGTAGAAAACTAGTAAAATATTTTACTAAATGGATATTACATTAAATCTTATAGATTTCATTTCTGATTTATCCGGAATGATAAAATTTTCGCATATATTAAAATCTTGAAGATTCGTAATCTACAAAACTTATATTATAAAAAGCTTAATAATTTGTATTTATCATATAAATATATCGTAGATTTAGATTTTATTTGATACTCAATAAAATTTTTACTCAAATGAAAATCTCTTACTTAAAATTAGATATTATATAAATCTATGGGATTTTATTATTGAATTTATACGATTTAATCGTTCAAATTTCATAAATCTTTAAAATGAAATCTGAAAGATTAAATCATAAATTTCAATAATGAAATCCGAGAGATTTATATAATATATAATCTTAAGTAAGAGATTTTCATTTAGGGTATCAATTTTATTGAATATCTAATAAAATATAAATCTACAATATATTCATATGATAAAGGCAAATTATTAATATTTTTCTAATATAAGTTTTGTATATTATGAATTTTCAAGATTTTATTGCATGCGAAAATTTATTATTCTGGACAAACCGGAAATGAAATCTGAAATATTTAATGTAATATTCATTAAGTAAAATATTTTACTAGTTTTCTACTATAAATATAAATGATATGCTATTACTCATATGCAATAATTTACATTATATCATTATGTTAGTTATGCAATGCACACAGAGACCGGGAGGGGTGAATGCGTGACTCTTGATTTTTCTTACTTAAAATTAAGTTATGCGATTTCTTACTCTTGGACTTAGTAGTTAAGATAAATTGCAATTATAATCAATTTACTGTAAAAGACACAGAAAACAATTATCAAAACTTACTTGATCTTTATATTTAAAACCAAATATGTTGTGCAACAAATCTGCATTTTTAAAAGTTTAAGAACTCAGATACTTCTTGAGAGAATACAAGAAATCCTAGATCTGTTTTGTTACATCTGAACTAAGGACTCATGACATGTTTTATACACCAACATGCACAGTTTACAGAGATTGCACTAAAATAGACTAACATATTTTCTAAAATCCTTTTGTATATTTCTATTTTAAGTGCTACAAAACTGCATACAATTTTCTAGATCAGTGACCCTCTTTTATCCGGTTCATCTTGGCCCTTGATCTTGCATTTTTCAAACCGCATTTGTACACTCGTCACCACTACAACGCCATCTTCATCACTTTCACACACCACAATCAGAATCACTAATATTTAAAACATCACCAATATAGAATCATTAAGTAGTACCCATACCATATAACATCATCAACAATGGAATAAAAATTTGTGAAAAATCAAATAAAAGTATAAATTTAAATTTTAGTTCGATTGATCGGATTTTTATTGGATAAAAATCAAACCGGAGTTGTACATCTGAAAGCGGGGAATGGGAAATGGTGGGAGTAAGGGTATAGTATCCAAGCCCACAACCGAATGCATACCGGGCCCAACAACCCACCACAGGTCAGTCCGAAAAATCTAGCGATTTGGGTACACATTAGTTTTTGACTTGTATTTATAAAGCCCTCAAATACTCATATTTTTATCGATGTGGGATGTTACAAACAACCCCTCCTATAACATCGATGTCCTCGTCGATATCACAAATATACATACAGATTCTGGGATGTGCCTCTGCACTTCCGACGAGGCAGAGCTCTGATACCATTTATAATATCCAAGCCCATGACGAATGCATAACGAACCCAACAACCCACCACATGTTAGTCCAAAAAAGCTAGCGATTTTGGTACACATTAGTTGTTGACTTGTATCTATAAATACCTCAAATACTCATATTCTTATTGATATGGGATATTATAAAGGCGGTTGCGAGAGAGATGGAAACGGAGAAGTGTGGATCAGGGAAAAGAGGAGAGGCTTGTCGACATCAATTAGATCGGGATAAAGAGGTGGAGAGAGAGAGAGAGAGTAGATCTGGGGGTGGTAGAGGTCGACGGCAACTGGAGTAGTGACGGACGGAGGAGCGACGTGCGTGGTGGCGATGGGTGGTGGTGGTGGTGGTGGGTGTTGATGATTGGTAGTAGTGGTGGTGGGTTTGTGCGGTAGGTAGAGATGAGATGTAGGCGGATGAAAGAGATGAATCGTAAAATAAAATTAAAAATAGGTGGTTATGGTTTAATTTAGGGTTAAAATTGTGCGGCTGAGATTAGATCTCAGTTCTCACAACAAAGAGGTTTCTCATTTGAGCAATTTCCCACACGATTCTTGCTCTAATGAGAACCTCTACTATAGTGAGATATGAGATCTAATCTCCATAACCCAAATTTACTCTCCTTTTAATCTACAACTCTCATTTTAAATCTCATTATCATCTATAACCATCACCTCCATCATCTTCTTTCTACCCCAACCACCCACCACAACCTACAACCACCGACGATCATAATTTCTAAAGACCACCACCTCCGACGACCACCAGAAAATTACCACTGTCAAATATAAAATCACCACCATTTAAATAAGAAACCACCACAAATAAGAAACCACCATATAAAATTACCATCATTTAATTTCTAGCACTTTTGAGATTTTTTCCCTTATTTTCTTGGATTTTTCCTAAATTTTTAGGAATTTTCCTTGATTTTCTAGGATTTTTTCCTATTTTTAGGAATATTCCTTAATTTTCAGAAAATTATCATAAATTTTATGATATTTTCTTGAATTTTTCGAGAAATTATCTCAAAAATTATTATTTTTCTGAATTTCCTGAATTTCTATCTTTTTTTCTTCCCCTTTCTTTTCTTTTTTTTTTACATATTTTCGACTAGGAATCCATTCCACCAGGATTCTGGTCGAATTATCCCCCCATATTGTCTGGTTGAAGCATCATTCTGTTAGGAAGCTTCGATCAGGATCATGACCGAATTCGGTAAGGATTTATGGTTGACCTTGACTTCTGACCGAATTAAGGCCCAACGTTGCTCTGGTCATCGAATATAGTGGTGGCCGGAGCTGTTGGTGGTGGGTTGGTTTAGAAAGAAGATGGTGATACAATATTTTAATATTTAAAATTAATATATGGTGGGAGATCAATATAAGGTAAAAAAGTGATTGGTTAGGATTGGGTATCATATCTCACAATAAAAGGAGTTCTCATTTGAGCGCGACCCTGTATATATATGTGTGTGTGTGTATATAAACTAAATCAAACATACCAAGTATATACCGCTTAGAGCAGTGTATGGGGAGGGTAAAATGTACGCATATCATATCCCTAATCTGAAGAGCAGGGAGCTTGTTTCCGTCAAGACCCCTGAATTAGTGCATAATTGATCAAATAACGTGTGATAAATATTTACATGTGTATAGAGTGCAATACACATAATATAAAAGGTAACTATACATTAAAACAGACGAACATCATAAAATCAAGCATTAGTTTGAACAATTATAAATTTGATAACATAATTTGTGAAATGGTCAATGTTAACTTAAGCCCATGACATTCTTTACATGGGACTTACCTGTATATAATTCACAACCAAAATAATCCCAAAACCTAAACATTCCATACAATGTCTTTGAAACTTTTGAATCCAGAAGTTGACCTTCCATACCATGTTTTGACTTTTAATCCCAAAATCGGCCTAACTTACGAGTCCAAAATCATGTTTTACCATCTTCATTAATGCCCACTTGATCTTGCAAATTTTCTATTCATGACCCACTATATCAGTACTTCTCTTAGAAGATCAAGCCTTTAAAACAACACCATTTGATGTTCTAAATCGTCGACCCAAGATAATTGTCGAAAATCGTCCAAACAACAATGATCCGTGAAGAAATATTGAGGCATGACTACGCTGCCTTCTTGTACCTCCTTGTGGGGGTCTAATCAAAACCTTGTGATGTGCCATAAATCGAGATCACAAAGATCGAGAAACATAGAAAATTTATATGTATTATGGTTCGGAAAATAGTGTCACGGGGAATTTATCCCTTTTCATTCCCTTTTTGCATAAGAAGAACCAAAAAATGTTTATATATGTCATTTTGACATCCAAAAAACTATTTGCATAATTGGTGTTTGTAATTAATGACGACGATACACACGTGCGCGCGCACACACACACTCACATAAACCCACACAAACACACACGCACATATATATATATATATTAAAAATGACATGAAAATCTTTTTTTAAGTACATGAGTGATTATATCACAAAGAAATCGGGCCCTGAAGTTTCTCATAAAATATTGACTTATATGTAGAGTAAAGTTTTGATAGTTGAATTGAATATTTATATTAATGAAATTTTAAATAATTGATACTTACTATTTTTTATTTAATATAAATAAAAATGGGGACCTTCAAAATGAATTTAGAAATTGTGATAATATTTTCAAACTAGAAATTATACATAAGTCAAATTATTTAAATAAATATTAATTGTACTTGTCTTTTTTCTTTTCATTTGATCAATTATCACATGTAAACAAATACATCATATATTGGTTCAGACTTGTCTAGGATGCTATACGGTTAAGCAAAAACAATCAAACGATCCGGCGCGAGATCTTGAAGTAACTTTTGCACAAATTCCACGCTTATAATCAGGCGATGCGGTTACACAATACGCGTTACATCCGCAATACATGTTACCTTTGCAGAACTTTGCGTAACTATAGCATGCTCCAAAATCCAAGTAAGGAGGTAATTGAGCAGTTACGAATCCTATACAGCATCAATATAAATTTATTTATGAATTCATCAAATACTAATTTAGATACACGAAAAATATGTATAAATAAAATATAAAAAAGGAGGAAGCATATGTAATTCATAGTCCACTAATTTGTTGATTATGATAAAGAGGAATGATTATCTAGAAAAAGAGTTAGTCATATTCCATCAAACTCAATAAGATAGAGATGATGCCTTTTATGTCAGGGATGAAGTGCTAAAAATGAATGAATCTCTAAAAACTGAGTTAGAAAAGGAAAGAGAGATTATCAGGACTTGGACTAACTCTGGTAGAGCAACTAAGGATATTCTCAGTAGTAGAAACTGGAAAGAGGGCTTAGGTTATGGAGATGATAAGAACAGTAAGGGAACTGTAGAAACTAAGCCTATAGTTGTTAAACAAAAACCAAAGGTAAATTCTATTAAGTTTGTAACTGCAAAGTCTGATATTGAGAAATCAGAAGTTAAGGAGAAATTAACTTCTGACAAACCTAAACAGGATAAGCCAACTGAAGTTAACATAGGCTTAATGACAAAGAAGCAGCTTAAGCATAAGCTGAAAGATGTTAAAAATGTAAACAAGGTAAAGCCACCTAGGAAAAATAGGAATGGAAAGGAAGGTGTGAACAAAAGTAACAATTATAAGCTTGTTCCTAATGCTCCTAGAAAAATATGTCATAACTGTGGAAATTTTAACCATCTAGCTTCTTTTTGCAGGAAGAATAAGAATATAAACTCCTTACCTTTAAAATTAGGAGTTTAGAGTCAGTCTGTTAGATATAAGCCACAAAATCCTTGTTTTCATTGTTGTAGTTTATGGCATTCCATTTATACTTGTAAGGAATATCATAGTTTGTACTATGATTATTATCAAGTAAAACCTTCTTTAAAGAAAGTTAGTATTATTCCTTCTAGTATAAGTTCTGATACAAAGTCTGATATATAAAATTATGATAAGAAAACTGTTAACATAAATTCAGATGCTAAATCCGCTGCAAATGTTAACAAACTTAAGAAGGATAAATGACCCAAGCAAGTCTGGGTCCTTAAAACTAATCATTAGTGGTCTTTGTGATTGCAGGGCAACAGGAAGAACATCCTAGTTCTGGATAGTGGATGTTCAGGACATATGACTGGAAATAAAGCCCTGCTATCAGACTTTGTGGAGAAAGCTGGCCCAGGTGTTTCTTATGGAGATGGCAACATGGGAAAAACTCTGGGATATGGCAAGATCAATCTTGGGAATGTCATCATTGAAAAAGTAGCTCTGGTTTCAGGACTTAAACACAATCTACTGAGTGTTAGTCAAATCTGTGACAGAGGTTATCATGTGGATTTCTTTGAAGAATATTGTGAAGTTGTAAACAAATCTATAGGCAAAGTTGTTTTGAAAGGATACAGGCATGGTAACATTTATGAAGCCAAGCTTTCAACAAGTACTGATGGTTCTGCAATCTGTCTATTAAGTAGAGCATCTATTGAAGAAAGCTGAAATTGGCACAAGAAACTCTCTCATTTAAATTTCAACAATATAAATGAACTAGTCAAGAAAGATCTTGTGAGAGGACTGCCAAAATCAGTATTTGCTCCTAATGGCCTTTGTGATTCATGTCAGAAGGCAAAACAAAGAAAATCTTCATTCAAGAGCAAGATTGAATCATCAATTCTTGAGCCTTATCACCTACTACATGTTGATCTATTTGGTCCAGTGAATGTTATATCTACTGTAAAGAAGAAATATGTTATGGTCATAGTGGATGAGTTCACCAGATACATATGGGTGTATTTTTTGCACACAAAAAGTGAAACTGCATCTATCTTGATTGATCATGTCGAACAACTGGATAAATTGGTCAAAGATTCGGTGAAGATAATAAGAAGTGATAACGACACTGAGTTCAAGAATTTGACCATGGAAGAGTTCTGCAAAGACCATGGAATAAAGCAGGAATTCTCTGCTCCTGGAACTCCATAGCAAAATGGAGTTGTTGAAAGAAAGAATAAAACTCTTATTGAAGCTGCACAAACTATGCTTGATGAAGCAAAGTTGCCAACCTACTTTTGGGCTGAAGCTGTGCAGACTGCTTGTTTTACTCAAAATGCTACACTCATTAACAAGCATGAAAAGACACCATATAAGATGGTGAAGAAAAAGAAGCCGAATCTGAAGTATATTCATGTATTTGGATGTAAGTGTTTTGTTCTTAAGACTCATCCCGAACAGCTATCCAAATTTGATCTAAAAGCTGATGAAGGATTTTTTGTTGGATATCCACTTTCCACAAAAGCCTTCAGAGTCTACAATTTAAGAACAAGGATTTTCATGGAATCTATCAATGTCTCTTTTGATGATAAGAAGATTACTAGACTTGAAAATTTCAATGATCATGATCAACTGAGATTTGAGAATGAAATTTTAAATTCTGATAATGTAAATCCTGATAGTCTAAATCCTGATACTGCAAACTCTGATGGATTAAATTTCGATGTTATTGAAACTGTGGTGACTACGCCAAAGCAAGATGCACCTGTGCAGGGGGAGCATACTGAAGATTCAATCACATCTCAAGAAGCATCAGAACCTACAACAGGCTCTTCAAGTTCTGATTGGCCAAGTTTTGATATTTCTGGAAACTCAAATTGTGAAGGATCCAACTCAGAGAGCATAATTTCAGGGGGAGTATCAGAAAATGTTGATGGAGACAGCATGGATCATGAGGGAGCATCCAGTTCTAGAGATAACCTTCCATCTGCAAGGAAGTGGACAAAAGCACATACACCTAACTTAATTATTGGAAATCCTGATGCGGGTGTCAGAACTAGAACAACTACATCAAATGAATGTCTCTATCATTCTATTCTATCTCAGACTGAACCAAAGAAAGTGGAAAAAGCTCTTCAAGATGCTGATTGGGTGCAAGCTATGCAGAAAGAGTTGAATGAATTTGAAAGAAATAAAGTCTGGACCCTAGTGCCAAGACCAAAGAACAGGTTTGTTGTTGGTACAAAGTGGGTGTTCAGAAACAAAACTGACAGTGATGGCATAATTACAAGGAATAAAGCAAGGCTGGTTGCAAAAAGATACTCTCAACATGAGGGAATTGATTATGATGAAACATTTGCATCAGTTGCTAGATTGGAAGCCATAAGGATATTTTTGGCTTATGCTGCTCACAAGAAGTTTAAAGTATTTCAAATGGATGTAAAAAGTGCTTTTCTTAATGGAGAATTGGAAGAGGAAGTATATGTTGAACAACCTCCAGGCTTTGTAGATCCCAAATTTTCCAATCATGTCTACAGGCTTGATAAAGCACTTTATGGCCTTATACTTGTGTAATCAGTTTTTATCATGTTAATAAAAACTGTTGATTCTGTTTATAGCTTTGTCGATTTAATTGCATTAACTATATTCACCCCCTTCTACAGTTTATTCAGGGCCTGACATATCCCATAAGACCTTAGCAGTATAGGCATATAATGAATAAATATCGAAAAAAGTGTTCGCCAAGGCTGCCAAAATGGCTACCCTAGCCACCCCATCCTTCTCAGCCCATAAAATATAAGCCTTAACAGGTTCAATCTTCTCTTGATCCAATACAGGAGGATCATAGAGCACCACTGGCCATAGACCCTTAACCGTTAACCAGAGCTTCATCTTTTTCTTCCAATGAAAAAAAGAAGCTCCACCACTGACTTTATCAGGCATACCCGATAAATCAATAGGCTGGGGAAACCGATACGTGGTCCAATCAATGGATGCAACATCACCAGAACTAGAACATATCTCAACAGTCTTGGGAAAATCATTAGTTTCATTAACCATCTTGCTAATTACAATATACACAGATAATCTCTTCAAGATTGTTAGATAATAAATTAACACTACGTGCAATAATGAGATACTTATATATTCAGGATTAAAAAGAACAGACAAATAACCAAGTAACGAAACAAAATACAAAGGCAAAACAACAAGATATATGATCAGTAACTGAATTGACAAAGAGAGAATAGAACACTTAGCTCTAACAGAAGCTTTATCAAAACTGAAATTTGAAAGAACTATCAACAGCTGAGGTGCCTAGCCTTCGAGAAATCTAGAATGTTCTTGAAGAGATTATTGTCCCAGTTACGTTGTGTTGGGTTGCAGCAATACACTTCCGAGATACAACAGCACAGACCAATTCGTCCACAGTTACGTAAAACTCAACAGCGACCTGACCTCAGTTCACCTAGAAAACCTATGCTATAATCTGTATGTTATGGAGGATAGAAAAAGAGAGAAGTAGAAGTTAGGGTTTCACAAGCCTGTGATTACAGTTTATCCTATTCCAAATGTTTTTTTTCTGTATATAATACTGTAACTGAATATATTACATTAATTAAAATAAATATTCTGACTTAAATTATATTTAATGAAATATTTCCAGAATTAAAAACATACCAGTCAGTATAAGGATTTGTCAAATCCTGATACAGCCAGCCCACAATATTAGCACTCAGCAAATCCTGATCCAGTCATCAGGATTTATCTGCCTCAAAAAATCCTGACCAGTCATCCGAATCTGATAGCATCAGTAAATCCTGATCCAAGGCTGATCAGTATTTATTCCAGCAAATCAGATAATTTCTGATCAGCAAATACTGATATTCCAAGTTACACAGATTTAATATTCAGACTAAAATAATATAACAAGTCAGTAATTATTTTAATTAAACAAGAAGTAAAATTTATCGCTCAAGTCATCTCGTGTACGCAAACGTCGATTATCCCCAATCACCGTGTGTGTGTGCGCGCGAGGCATGGCGAGGCGGCGGTGGCGCGCGTGTGTGTGTGTGCGCGCGTGAGGCATACAATAATATCATGCACACCCACATGCCTTAGTAGTTGGTATACTACTCTTACATATGGTACTATATAAAGCACTACACCTCTCTTTACTTAATCAATGTGAGATAAAACCCACAAACCCATAAAAAGCTACTAACTTCATCTCAATTTCTATATGGATTACACTAAGAGAATGACCTAGATCCAAACATGAAAGTTTAAGTCCTCATTACAAGGAACAACATCCAATAATTAGTTTTAGGAAATTATATCAAGAACATGTCTAAAATATGCCTCCATTGGTGGAGGCATATTCTAATCTATTTGTGTTGATTAGTGATGATTGATGAAGATCTGGTGGTGATTTATGTTGGTACAAGGGCCGGAGTTGGTGGCAGTGGTTGGATATGATGGGCAGAAAGTGGATGAAGGTGGTGATTTTTAGTTCGTGGTTATGAGTTTTTGTTTTCAAGTGGTGATTTTTTGTTATCCTGTAATGATTTTTGGTATGGCGGTGGTGATTTTATATTTGAAGGTGGGGATTTTCTTATGGTTATCGAAGATGGTGGTGGCCGGAGCTGGTGGTGGTGGGTTGGTTTAGAAAGAAGATGGTGATATAATGTTTTAATATTTAAAATTAATGTGTGGTGGGAGATCAATATAAGGTAAAAAAGTGAGTGGTTAGGATTGGGTATCATATCTCACAATAAAAGGAGTTCTCATTTGAGCGCGACCCTGTATATATGTCTGTGTATGTGTGTATAAACTAAATCAAACATACCAAGTACATACCGTTAGAGCAGTGTATGAGGAGGGTAAAATGTACGCATATCATATCCCTACTCTGAAGAGCAGGGAGCATGTTTCCGTTAAGAGCCCCGATTTAGTGCACAATTGATCAAATAGCGTGTGATAAATATTTACATGTGTATAGAGTGAAATATACATAATATAAAAGGTAACTATACATTAAAATAGACGAACATCATAAAATCAAGCATTAGTTTGAACAAGTATAAATTTGATAACATAATTTGTGAAATGGTCAATGTTAACTTAAGCCCATGACATTCTTCACCAGGGATTACCTGTAGACAATTTACAACCAAAATAATCCCAAAACCTAAACATTCCATACAGTGTCTTTGAAACTTTTGAATCCAGAAGTTGACCTTGCATACCATGTTTTGACTTTTAATCCCAAAATTGGCCTAACCTACGAGTCCAAAATCATGTTTTACCATCTTCATTAATGCCCACTTGATCTTGCAAATTTTATATTCATGACCCACTATATCAGTACTTCTCTTAGACGATCAAGCCTTTAAAATAACACCATTTGATGTTCTAAACCGTTGACCCAAGATAATTGTCAAAAATCGTCCAAACAACAATGATCCACGGAGAAATATTGAGGCATGACTACGCTGCCTTCCTGTACCTTCTTGTGGGGGTCTAATCAAAACCTTGTGATGTACCATAAATCGAGATCACAAAGATCGGAAAACAGGGAAAATTTATATGTATTATGGTTCAGAAAATAATGTCACGAGAAATTACCCCTTTTCATTCCCTTTTTGCATAAGAAGAACCAAAAAATGGTTATATATGTCATTTTGACATCCAAGAAACTGTTTGCATAATTGGTGTTTATAATTAATGACGACGATATACACGTGTATGTGCGCACACACAGACAGACAGACACACACATATATATATATTAAAAATGACATGAAATCTTTTTTTAAGTACATGAGTGATTAGATCTCAAAGAAATCGGGCCCTGAAGTTTTTTCATAAAATATTGACTTATATGTTGAGTAAAGTTTTGATAGTTGAATTGAATATTTATATTAATGGAATTTTAAATAAATGATACTTAATATTTTTTATTTAATATAAATAAAAATGGGGACCTTCAAAATTAATTTAGAAATTTTGATAATATTATCAAACTAGAAATTATACATAAGTCAAATTATTTAAATAAATATTAATTGAACTTGTCTTTTTTTTTTGCATTGATCAATTATCACATGTAAACAAATACATCATATATTGGTTCAGACTTGTCTAGGATGCTATACGGTTAAGCAAAAACAATCAAATGATCCGGCACGAGATCCTGAAGTAACTGTTGCACAAATTCCACGCTTATAATCAGGCGATGCGGTTACACAATACGTGTTACATCCGCAATACATGTTACCTTTACAGAACTTTGCGTAACCATAGCATGCTCCAAAATCCAAGGCAGGAGGTAATTGAGCAGTTACGATTCCTGTACATCATCAATATATATTAATTTATGAATTCATCAAATACTAATTTAGATACACAAAAAATATGTATATATAAAATCTAAAAAAGGAGGAAGCATATGTAATTTATAGTCCACTATTTTGTTGGTTTTGATAAAGCTAACAATATTTTTGTTGTAACGGTTAGGCTCAATTTTTTATTTTAGTAAATTCATAGTCCTGTTATACAAAAATAAGGAGATTAAAAAGTGAGAATACCTTTGTCAATAGTTAGGGCAATACAGAAGAAAATTACTATTATAGCATTTGAAAATAGAGAGATGTTCTGTCTTCCCATTGTATATTTGACTTGCTCTTATGCAGTTATAGAGTCGGAAGATCCAGAAGAACGATATAATGTAAATTTTTGCATATGAGTAACATCATATAATTTATATTTATAGTAGAAAACTAGTAAAATATTTTACTAAATGGATATTACATTAAATCTTATAGATTTCATTTCTGATTTATCCGGAATGATAAAATTTTTGCATATATTAAAATCTTGAAGATTCGTAATCTACAAAACTTATATTATAAAAAGCTTAATAATTTGCATTTATCATATGAATATATCGTAGATTTAGATTTTATTTGATACTCAATAAAATTTTTACTCAAATGAAAATCTCTTACTTAAAATTAGATATTATATAAATCTATGGGATTTCATTATTGAATTTATACGATTTAATCGTTCAAATTTCATAAATCTTTAAAATGAAATCTGAAAGATTAAATCATAAAAATTCAATAATGAAATCCGAGAGATTTATATAATATATAATCTTAAGTAAGAGATTTTCATTTAGGGTATCAATTTTATTGAATATCTAATAAAATATAAATCTACAATATATTCATATGATAAAGGCAAATTATTAATATTTTTCTAATATAAGTTTTGTATATTATGAATTTTCAAGATTTTATTGTATGCGAAAATTTATTATTCTGGACAAACCGGAAATGAAATCTGAAATATTTAATGTAATATTCATTAAGTAAAATATTTTACTAGTTTTCTACTATAAATATAAATGATATGCTATTACGCATATGCAATAATTTACATTATATCATTATGTTAGTTATGCAATGCACACAGAGACTGGGAGGGGTGAATGCGTGACTCTTGATTTTTCTTACTTAAAATTAAGTTATGCGATTTCTTACTCTTGGACTTAGTACTTAAGATAAATTGCAATTATAATCAATTTACTGTAAAAGACACAGAAAACAATTATCAAAACTTACTTGATCTTTATATTTAAAACCAAATATGTTGTGCTACAAATCTGCATTTTTAAAAGTTTAAGAACTCAGATACTTCTTGAGAGAATACAAGAAATCCTAGATCTGTTTTGTTACATCTGAACTAAGGACTCATGACATGTTTTATACACCAACATGCACAGTTTACAGAGATTGCACTAAAATAGACTGACATATTTTCTAAAATCCTTTTGTATATTTCTATTTTAAGTGCTACAAAACTGCATACAATTTTCTAGGCCAGTGACCCTCTTTTATCCGGTTCATCTTGGCCCTTGATCTTGCATTTTTCAAACCGCATTTGTACACTCGTCACCACTACAACGCCATCTTCATCACTTTCACACACCACAATCAGAATCACTAATATTTAAAACATCACCAATATAGAATCATTAAGTAGTACCCATACCATATAACATCATCAACAATGGAATAAAAATTAGTGAAAAATCAAATAAAAGTATAAATTTAAATTTTAGTTCGATTGATCGGATTTTTATTGGATAAAAATCAAACCGGAGTTGTACATCTGAAAGCGGGGAATGGGAAATGGTGGGAGTAAGGGTATAGTATCCAAGCCCACAACCGAATGCATACCGGGACCAACAACCCACCACAGGTCAGTCCGAAAAATCTAGCGATTTGGGTACACATTAGTTTTTGACTTGTATTTATAAAGGCCTCAAATACTCATATTTTTATCGAT
The DNA here is from genome assembly GCF_009905375.1 of Apium graveolens. Classification (NCBI taxonomy): domain Eukaryota; kingdom Viridiplantae; phylum Streptophyta; class Magnoliopsida; order Apiales; family Apiaceae; genus Apium; species Apium graveolens. Next base: position 4,999,251 of record NC_133648.1, on the reverse strand, counting down.
GTGGGATGTTACAAACAACCCCTCCTATAACATCGATGTCCTCGTCGATATCACAAACATACATACAGAACCCGGGATGTGCCTCTGCACTTCCGACGGGGCAGAGCTCTGATACCATTTATAATATCCAAGCCCATGACGAATGCATAACGAACCCAACAACCCACCATATGTCAGTCCAAAAAAGCTAGCAATTTTGGTACACATTAGTTGTTGACTTGTATCTATAAATTCCTCAAATACTCATATTCTTATTGATATGGGATATTATAAAGGCGGTTGCGAGAGAGATGGAAACGGAGAAGTGTGGATCAGGGAAAAGAGGAGAGGCTTGTCGACATCAATTAGATCGGGACAAAGAGGTGGAGAGAGAGAGAGTAGATCTGGGGGTGGTAGAGGTCGACGGCAACTGGAGTAGTGACAGACGGAGGAGCGACGTGCGTGGTGGCGATGGGTGGTGGTGGTGGTGGTGGGTGTTGATGATAGGTAGTAGTGGTGGTGGGTTTGTGCGGTGGGTAGAGATGAGATGTACACGGATGAAAGAGATGAATCGTAAAATAAAATTAAAAATAGGTGGTTATGGTTTAATTTAGGGTTAAAATTGTGCGACTGAGATTAAATCTCAGTTCTCACAATAAAGAGGTTTCTCATTTGAGCAATTTCCCACACGATTATTGCTCTAATGAGAACCTCTACTATAGTGAGATATGAGATCTATTCTCCATAACCCAAATTTACTCTCCTTTTAATTTACAACTCTCATTTTAAATCTCATTATCATCTATAACCATCACCTCCATCATCTTCTTTCTACCCCAACCACCCACCACAATCTACAACCACCGACGATCATAATTTCTAGAGACCACCACCTCCGACGACCACCAGAAAATTACCACTGTCAAATATAAAATCACCACCATTTAAATAAGAAACCACCACAAATAAGAAACCACCATATAAAATTACCATCATTTAATTTCTAGCACTTTTGAGATTTTTTCCCTTATTTTCTTGGATTTTTCCTAAATTTTTAGGAATTTTCCTTGATTTTCTAGGATTTTTTCCTATTTTTAGGAATATTCCTTAATTTTCAGAAAATTATCATAAATTTTATGATATTTTCTTGAATTTTTCGAGAAATTATCTCAAAAATTATTATCTTTCTGAATTTCCTGAATTTTTATCTTTTTTTCTTCCCATTTCTTTTCTTTTTTTTTTTTACATATTTTCGACTAGGAATCCATTCCACCAGGATTCTGGTCGAATTATCCCCCCATATTGTCTGGTTGAAGCATCATTCTGTTAGGAAGCTTCGATCAGGATCATGACCGAATTCGGTAAGGATTTATGGTTGACCTTGACTTCTGACCGAATTAAGGCCCAACGTTGCTCTGGTCATCGAATATAGTGGTGGCCGGAGCTGTTGGTGGTGGGTTGGTTTAGAAAGAAGATGGTGATACAATATTTTAATATTTAAAATTAATATATGGTGGGAGATAAATATAAGGTAAAAAAGTGATTGGTTAGGATTGGGTATCATATCTCACAATAAAAGGAGTTCTCATTTGAGCGCGACCCTGTATATATGTGTGTGTGTGTGTATATAAACCAAATCAAACATAACAAGTATATACCGCTTAGAGCAGTGTATGGGGAGGGTAAAATGTACGCATATCATATCCCTAATCTGAAGAGCAGGGAGCTTGTTTCCGTCAAGACCCCTGAATTAGTGCATAATTGATCAAATAACGTGTGATAAATATTTACATGTGTATAGAGTGCAATACACATAATATAAAAGGTAACTATACATTAAAACAGACGAACATCATAAAATCAAGCATTAATTTGAACAATTATAAATTTGATAACATAATTTGTGAAATGGTCAATGTTAACTTAAGCCCATGACATTCTTTACATGGGACTTACCTGTATACAATTCACAACCAAAATAATCCCAAAACCTAAACATTCCATACAATGTCTTTGAAACTTTTGAATCCAGAAGTTGACCTTCCATACCATGTTTTGACTTTTAATCCCAAAATCGGCCTAACTTATGAGTCCAAAATCATGTTTTACCATCTTCATTAATGCCCACTTGATCATGCAAATTTTCTATTCATGACCCACTATATCAGTACTTCTCTTAGAAGATCAAGCCTTTAAAACAACCCCATTTGATGTTCTAAATCGTCGACCCAAGATAATTGTCGAAAATCGTCCAAACAACAATGATCCGCGAAGAAATATTGAGGCATGACTACGCTGCCTTCCTGTACCTCCTTGTGGGGGTCTAATCAAAACCTTGTGATGTGCCATAAATCGAGATCACAAAGATCGAGAAACATAGAAAATTTATATGTATTATGGTTCGGAAAATAGTGTCACGGGGAATTTATCCCTTTTCATTCCCTTTTTGCATAAGAAGAACCAAAAAAATGTTTATATATGTCATTTTGACATCCAAAAAACTGTTTGCATAATTGGTGTTTGTAATTAATGACGACGATACACACGTGTGCGCGCACACAAACACTCACATACATCCACACAAACACACACGCACATATATATATATATATATATTAAAAATGACATGAAAATCTTTTTTTAAGTACATGAGTGATTATATCACAAAGAAATCGGGCCCTGAAGTTTCTCATAAAATATTGACTTATATGTAGAGTAAAGTTTTGATAGTTGAATTGAATATTTATATTAATGAAATTTTAAATAATTGATACTTACTATTTTTTATTTAATATAAATAAAAATGGGGACCTTCAAAATGAATTTAGAAATTGTGATAATATTTTCAAACTAGAAATTATACATAAGTCAAATTATTTAAATAAATATTAATTGTACTTGTCTTTTTTCTTTTCATTTGATCAATTATCACATGTAAACAAATACATCATATATTGGTTCAGACTTGTCTAGGATGCTATACGGTTAAGCAAAAACAATCAAATGATCCGGCGCGAGATCTTGAAGTAACTTTTGCACAAATTCCACGCTTATAATCAGGCGATGCGGTTACACAATACGCGTTACATCCGCAATACATGTTACCTTTGCAGAACTTTGCGTAACTATAGCATGCTCCAAAATCCAAGTAAGGAGGTAATTGAGCAGTTACGAATCCTATACAGCATCAATATAAATTAATTTATGAATTCATCAAATACTAATTTAGATACACGAAAAATATGTATAAATAAAATATAAAAAAGGAGGAAGCATATGTAATTCATAGTCCACTATTTTGTTGATTATGATAAAGCTAGCAATATTTTTGTTGTAATCGTTAGGCTCAATTTTTTATTTATGTAAATTCATAGTCGTGTTATACAAAAATAAGGAGATTAAAAAGTGAGAATACCTTTGTCAATAGTTAGGGCAATACAGAAGAAAATTATTATTAGAGCATTTAAAAATAGAGAGATGTTCAGTCTTCCCTGTTAGGTCACACACACTGTAGAAGGAGGTTGAATACAGTGTATAGCACAATCAAATCGAATTCAAATAACACAAGTAATAGAAAACAGACTTTATTCAATGCAATATACTCTGTTACAATATGGAACTGTCCTCTCTCAGTGATGAACAAATATCACGAGAGCTGCTAGGGTTACATAATATTCTCGATAATGATAACACTTATAGTGTAAACCCTATGTCTGTGTTTATATAATATACAGTTACAAGATAATCACTAATTGATATGAAATATATTTATGCTTCCTAAAATATATCAATCAGATATTTTTTCTTCCAAGTATTCCATTCTTCATAGAATTCCTTCTTCATGCATATCTCTTCTTACGTTTGTCTCGATCTTCTTTCCTTTCAATCAGCCGCCTTCCTTATCTGAAAGTTTCCTTTAAGTTCTGATATTATCTCCTGATAAATATCTCCTGAACCTTAAGTACTGATCATTTAAGTTCTGACTTCAGTATAAGCGCTGATTTCAGTTAAGTACTGATTTGTCCTGTTTAAGTAAGATCTGAAAACTAAACATAAATCATATTATTCTTGACATTATCAAATATATCTAACAATCTCCCCCAACTTGTAAATTAGCATAATATACAAGTTTAATAGATATTTGATGATGTCAAAAACATTAAGTACAAATGCATGAGAAATGGACTAGATAACTACAACTTACAGTCCTTAAAGCTTTACCAACTTTAACTTCTAATAACAACTTCAGTCTGTATATATATCAGAATTTGAGCAGTTGTAGATCTTGACTTGGCTTCACTTTCTGATCTCTCTGATGTCAGGAGTTGTTCTGAGATAGTTCTTTAACAAACATCTTTCAGCATATCTGAGTTCATCAATCATCCTCCTTTTAGCATCTTTGAGTTCTGCAGAATCTTCACCAGTTTGGAAGATAGCAGCCCTGAGATCATTTATTCTAGCTTTCCTTATGTCCTGATCCAGTCTGATCAAATATGCCTTGTTAGACTCAAGATTGAATTCTACAGCCTTATAACCCAGAAAGGTAATTATAATCTTAGCAGAGTTAGGCTTCATCTCAACAATATCACCCTTGTGATCTCTGTACTTTGGAAGATATGTGCTGTCAGAATATACAGAATAAAGCCTTTTCTATCTCTGAATTTGAGTCTTTAAATAATTTGCAGCACTTTCTATTATTCTGTCATTCACTTGAAGTAAGAATAAAACATGTTCTAGTTCTTCAAAATACTTCAGTGGTATAGCATTTTCCCTTATATGGTAAACCCTACCATCTGTCATGAAATATAACAAGATGTGTTCTTTCAAGTAGGTATGGTAGACCATCTGTACAGACTCTAGTTGATTCAATCTTTTAGGAGTTGCTCCAACACCTGGTTCACTTAAGGAAGTTGGATCATTGGTTGTGTTCTGTACTCTTCTTTCATCAACACTAGCCAATCCATATTTATCTCTTGCTTCCTTTCCAATAACCACTCTTGCTTCAAAACCACTTGCTGCAGTCTTCAAAGGTTGAGTCTGTTTGGCTTTAGTGAAACCTGGTAGGAGAAACCTTGAGGATTTAACATGAGCAATGTCAGAGGTTTTCTTTGATTTATCTTCTGATATCAAGTCAACTTGAGCTATGTCAGAGGTTGCTTGCTTCATGGTTATATCAGAACTAACTATATCTTGACTCTGAACAACTTGAGCCATGTCAGAGGGTGTCTTAGAAATCTTCCTTGAAGTCAGAGTAAGATCAGCATCTTCAACAGAAATTTCTTCATCCATAGGAGGCACATAAACCTTTATAGGTTCACCAACTTTTTCTTTACCCTTGGACCTTGGATCTATCTGCAATTGTGATTTGGCCTTGGTTGCCACAGGATTTGTCCTTTCTTTTATCACAATGCCTTTAGCCGTAGGAAGTTTCTTTTTACCAACAGAAGCTTCAGATTTGGAGTTGACTATTTATGACTTGAGTCTAGCTTCTTCTTCCATTAGACTCTCAAAGCCCATTCCTAGATTTTCTTTCAGAAATAACTGTCTTGAAATTTCTTCATCAAGATCCAAAAGTTCATCAGAACTTATCCTTTTACCAGTATCAGAAGTTATTCTTCTCCCAGTATCAGAACTTGTTCTATGACTTGTAGTTCCGGCTCTTCTTGATGAGAGACCTCTACCTTGACCATGACCTCCACCCATTCCAGAGTTTCCCTGGTCATCTTTTTCATCATTCTTCCCCTTCAGTGTCTTAACAGTTTTGCATTTGGACTTAATTACTTTCTCCCCCTTTTTGGCATCAACAGGTAAAAGAAGAGAGACAAGCAATTCCACTGAGGATTGGATTTCATCGAGTTGAGATTGCTGAGAAGCTTGATTTTTCAAAATTTCATCAATCTGAGATTGTTGCTTCTCTTGGGTTTTCTCAATGTAAGCAACTCTGTCAAAGGTAGGTTGGAAAAAACTTTTCTTTTCAAGTTTCATAGTCATTTCTTGCTTGAGTAATGCTTCTTAAATTTTATGCACCTCGGCATGAGTTGTTGAGTGTTGACCTTGAAGGTGTCTAGTACTCAATGCAGTAACTCTCAGCTGTGTCTTGAAATCATCATTAACTAGCATCTCATCAGCTTTTGCCAAGTGCTCAGCAAGAATTCTTTCATTTGGAACAAAGGTAACTGTGTTCCACTCCTTAGTCCACTCCTGTCCTCTAGGAGTTTCAATCCAAGATACTGGTGCATCTCCTCTAACAAACTTTTTAACTAGTTCAGCTTTTGAAGGAGCTTGTAGAGGTGTATGTCCAGAAAGACCAGCTTCATCAGCATCTGCATTTGTAGCAGCATCATCAGTATCATTAGCATTTGCAGCATCAGAACTTACAGAGTCAACATCCTCTGATAAAAGAACAGTTGGAGATGCTATTGAGGCTTCAACATCATCCTCTAAGTGCTGATCTGCTTCCAAGTTCTGATCAACAGCCATATTCTGATGCTCACCTATAGTTTGATCTTCAATGTCTAGATGCAGAGAAGGTGTTGTAGACAATTCTGGAGTTTCATTAGCATCAGGAATTGGTGTTATTGATGGATTGATTGGAGCTGGTGGAGCTTCTAAGTAGAGAACCTCAGGCACAATTAGATCCTGAATATCAATCTCAGCACTTGTGCCTGGGTCTACAGTAGATACTGGATCATTTACAGGAGACACAGGTGGTGTAGATACTTTATCTTGAGCAGCTTCCTGAGTTGGTGACAATGGAGGTGTAGATGCAGTAGCTTCAGCAAATTCTGGCTCTTTTGAGATCAGAGATTCCTGATCTCCTTCCTTAGCTGCTGCTTCCTCATCCTCTGAAACTGACTCAGCCCTGTACCTTTGTGCTCTCTATTTCTTGTATCTCTTTGAAGGTGGAGATTCCTTGGGAGTTTCATCAAAATACATCCTTCTAAGCCTTTTGAGAAGCTTAGATCCCCCAATTCCAGTATCCTTCTAAGAAGAGACCTTCTCAGCTTCTTTGACAACAGGTTCTGACACAGGAACCAGTTCCTCACTGTCTGACTCATCTCTCAGAACAATCCTCCTTCTCTTCTATGGTGTCTGAGGTATAGTCTTTGTCCTCTTGGGCTTTGAAGATGAAGGCCTCACAGTATGTGCTGATGATGAAGGTTGAGATATCTGTGAAGGTTTGATATATGTTCTGATAGAGGGTTGAGTAGGTTGAGGTGTATATGTGGTATGTTCTGATGGTTGTTGTGGTTTCTAGGATGTGTTGGTGGGTTGAACATTAGGGTAAACAGATCTGTAGGTTTGAGGATCAACATTTACCAGGATCTGTTTTACAGACTGAGGTATCTGTAAGGGTCTAACCACCTTTTTCTTAAGGTCAGCATTTACCAAGTCATTAAAAGCCCGTTTTGCAAGCTTAAAAGGTGGAATTAAGTCAGTGGTAGGTTGGGGTTCATCAGCATAGCAGAAGTTATATATAAGCTGACAGAATCTAGCAAAGTACACTACATTCCTATCTTCTGTCATCCTATCCCCTATAAAACCTAGCACAACTCTTGTAAAATCAAAATGAGTTTGGTGAATAATAGCATACCCGATGTGTTGACTCATAATTGGAATGGCATCAAAGTTGGAACACTTATTGGAGAATGCCTTAGTGATGCAGTCGAAGAAAAAGCTCCATTCCTTTCTGATATGTGCTCTTTTCAACTGTCCAAGCTTGGACAAACTCTTCTCATACCCCAAATTGGCCATGAGCTGCTGTAGAACAGGTTCCTCCGCTGTTGAGAAAATGCAGCCTTCTGGTAAGTGTAGAGCTTTGCGAACTGCTCCAGGAGTTACCACATGCTCAACATCTTTTACTTCAAAAATAATGCTTGGAGTACCAGTAGCACCACCATTATCAAAATGCCCAGTCCGCCAGAATGTCAGAACTTGTTGGCTTGAAATTACTTGACATTGGGTCAACGCATACCCAATCTCACTGTGTGCTAGAAGATCTTGCACAAAGTGCAAATTAGATGGAGCTTCAGCATGGTTCAAGATTGCAGCATAGTTGTTGGGTACAAACTTGGCTCCATCTATAATCAAATCCTTAGGTGCCATGAGAAAAATTGAGAAATAAAGTTGCCTGTAAGGTGTTTGATAAAATGTCTGTATGAAAAAGTATCAGGAGATGAGAGAGAATAGTAGTAAAATGAGAGAGATAAAATGTGAAAGTAAAGAAAAGATTTTAGAATCTTTTCTCTCTTTTACTCATACATGGTAGAAAAAGTAACTGTTGGACACCTGTCAGACATGCAGCAGTAAAGAATAATTAATGGACACGGGAATACAGTAATCATTACTTATCACATGCAGTTTTTCAAGGAAAAACTGTTCCACTTACCAAGTAATCCCATTAATTAGGGTAGTTCAATTTTTATTTTAAAATTTAACACTGTTCCCACTTAATAAATTATTTTCACTGCGAGACCAATATTCTGTACAAATATGACCAATGATGGAATGACCATAAAGAAACCAAGTAAACAAATATTGACACGTCAGAATCAGAATTTGATTTGTATCAGAGTTAAAACGGTCATCAGAATATGGATAAATCAGGATTTAAAAATGTATCAGAATATCAAATGACTCAGAGACAAAATCTTGCATAAATAGAAAATTTTCATTAATATATTGAGCAAATACATTTCATGAAATTTAAATTACAACACAAAATTACAAGATTATCCTAAGCTACAAATCCTATCATCAACAGCTTTTGTCCTAAGCTTAGAAGCCAGACAAAGCTGACAGTAAAGAGAAACAGGGAGCATAAACTATTTCTCCTTCCTACTCTCAACAAAAAGAACAGCGAGACGAATGATTCGCTCCTGTTGTCGAAGACGACGGAGATGTAGATCTCTTCGGACTGTCAACAGATCACGTTTAATAATCTCTGGAAATTGAATCCAGAGATTGTGATGGATGTTGTTGATATGGTACGGAGTTGGAATTCCATTTAGAAAAACATGTACTATCTCAGTACCACAATTGTAACACCAGCCAAACGCAGCCATTTGTGGTGATAAGAATAAGACGAGAGTGATTTTGTGAGAAAATGAGAGATGTGCGGGCTGGAATGAAGTGTTGGTTTATATAGCCAATGGAATGTCAGGAGACGCAAGGAAAATTTAATGATTATAGGTAGAAATAATTCTACCTCGTCTCCCTAGACTGATGAGAATAAAAACAGTCATTGGAAGTATAAAACAGGATTTAATGCGCACATGAAACAAGTAAGAATTACTGTGCATGGACGTGTACCACTAACCCTAATTGTATTGACTGTTAATATCTCACACAAACATATTCTGATTTTAAATAAGACTGTTTTAGATTTTAACCACAAATAAGTCAAGTAAAGAATCAGAGTGTAATATCAGAACTTAACAGTCATCAGAACATGATTTCTTAACTCGAAAAGTAAATGCCTATTTCTGCAATTCTTCACATAAATTCTGATTTCATTTCTTCAGAACTTAATCATCAGAACTTCCATCATAACTTGTCCTCAGAATTTATGCAATCTGACACATAAACTATTCATCGAAAACATCATTTATCACCACAGTAATTTTCATCATTCATATGGAGTGTATGTGTGTGCCGTAAGCTAAATATCAGATAAAGATTAAAGTCTGATTCACTTCAATATATCTTTAAAATAAGGCATAACTAAGAACTTTGCTCAAAACCTGTCATGATTCTAAAGTCTACTTTAGAATGAGTTCATGCATGAGTCCACCTCAACTGTTTTGTACTCATTTTATGCATCTTTTGAAATTCCATTTTACAGTGGCTTCTCAGTATAAGTGAGTCACGACTGCTTATTAGAATTTATGCAATTATCAGAGTATTTTTCCAGTAATCATAGAGTGTGAAAAGTCACCAAGAAAAATATTTATTTTTGCTTTTCTGATGCATATTACTTAATACCAGCAATGCACTTGGGTCTTCCCTTCCACAATTTTTACTCTAGATCTCAAAGGAGTACCTGATATTTATTCTTTTTCTTTTCCTTTTCTTTTGATAAGTGAGGCTTATCAGCAGTTAGTACATTCACCAGATTTACTAACATCAGAACTTAACAGATGAAAAGCATTATTCTAGTTGTTGACTTAGTAATAAGATAGAAAAAGTAAACTTAACTAAGCTCAATATCAGAATTTGCTTGTGTCAATAGATTTCCACATAAATAATTACTTCTAACATGGGATTTGTTAGTATATTAAAGACTACTAGGTCAGCATCTAGCATATTTATCCTCATTGGATTGAATAATCACAGAAACATGCATATCACTATCAGAGTTTAGAGATTCACATCAGACAACAATCAGTACTTACACAATTTTCAATAAGCACAGAATACACAAAGATAGTAATATCTGTAAATATTGATCATAAAGTCTGATGCATCAGAACAAAAACTAAGCAGATTTAGAGAAAGAACCTGAAACCATTTCAAGTTCATTTACCAATCTTGTAAAAGTAGCTTCACACAGTGGTTTGGTGAAGATATCTGCTAGTTGTTGATCTGTTGGAACAAAGTGCAATTCCACTGTACCTTCATCCACATGTTCCCTTATGAAGTGGTACCTAATGCTGATGTGCTTTGTCATTGAGTGTTGAACTGGATTACCTGTCATAGCAATAGCACTTTGATTATCACAGTAAATAGGGATTTTAAAATATGTTAACCCATAATCCAGTAATTGATTCTTCATCCAAAGAATCTGTGCACAACAGCTTCCTGCAGGAATGTATTCTGCTTCTACAGTTGATGTGGAAATTGACTTTTGTTTCTTGCTAAACCAAGAAACCAATCTGCTTTAAAGAAATTGGCAGCCTCCACTTGTGCTTTTCCTGTCAATTTTGTAACCTGCAAAATTTGCATCTGAGTAACCTATTAGTTTAAAGTCTGATTCTCTGGAATACCACAATCCCAGATCAGCTGTTCCCTTAAGATATTTGAAAATTCTTTTCACAGCTGTTAAGTGATGTTCTCTTGGATCTGCTTGAAATCTTACACAAAGACAGGTAGCATACAAGATATCAGATCTACTAGCAGATAGATAGAGTAGAGAGCCAATCATACCTCTGTAATCAGTAATATCTACTGATTTACCAGTATCCTTATCCAGTTTTATTGCAGTGGCCATAGGAGTGGATGCACTTGTACAATCTTGCATTCCAAATTTCTTCAGCAAATTTCTGGTGTACTTGGTTTGACAAATAAAAGTGCCTTCTTCATTTTGCTAGACTTGAAGGCCCAGAAAATAGCTAAGTTCCCCCATCATACTCATTTGATATCTGGACTGCATCAGTTTGGCAAACTTCTTGCAAATTATGTCATTTGTAGAACCAAAGATGATATCATCAACATATATCTGAACCAAAAGTAAGTCCTTTCCATGGTTGAGGTAGAACAGTGTTTTCTCTATAGTTCCTCTGTTAAATCCACTTTCCAGAAAAAACTGAGCTAAAGTCTCATACCATGCTCTTGGAGCTTGCTTAAGGCCATAAAGTGCTTTATCAAGCCTGTAGAGATGATTTGGATATTGGGGATCTACAAAGCCTAGAGGTTGTTCAACATATACTTCCTTTTCAAATTCTCCATTGAGAAAAGCACTTTTCACATCCATTTGAAAGACAGTAAACTTTTTGTGAGCAGCATAAGCCAAAAATATCCTTATGGCTTCCAATCTAGCAACTGGTGCAAATGTTTCATCATAATCAATTCCCTCCTGTTGAGAATATCTTTTTGCAACCAACCTTGCTTTATTCCTTGTAATTATGCCATCACTATCAGTTTTGTTTCTGAATACCCACTTTGTACCAACAACAGATCTATTCTTTGGTCTTGGCACTAGGGTCTAGACTTTGTTTCTTTCAAATTCATTTAACTCTTCCTGCATTTCCTGCACCCAATCAGCATCTTGAAGAGCTTCTTCCACTTTCTTTGGTTCAGTCTGAGAAAGAAAAGAATTATAAAGACATTCACTTGAAGTAGTTGTTCTAGTTCTGACACGTGTATCAGGATTTCCAATAATTTAGTCAGGTGTATGTGATTTAGTCCACTTCCTTACAGATGGAAGGTTTTCTTTAGAACTGGATGCTCCCCCATGATCCATGCTATCTTCATCAATATTTTTTGATGCTCCCCCTGAAACTATGCTCTCTGAGTTGGATCCTTCAGAATTTAAGTTTTCAGAACTATCAGAACTTGGCTTATCAGAACTTGATGAATCAGAACTTGAAGAGCTAGTTGTATGTTCTGATGCTTCTTGAGATGTGGTTGTATCTTCAGTATGCTCCCCCTGCATAGGTGCATCTTCCTTTGATGTAGTCACCACAGTTTCAATAACATCAGAGTTTAATCCATCAGAGTTTGCAGTATCAGGATTTAGACTGTCAGGATTTTCAGTATCAAAATTTAAGTCTTCATTGTCGAATCTCAGTTGATCATGATCATCGAAATCTTCAACTCTAGTAATCTTCTTATCATCAAAGGAGACATTGATAGATTACATGACAACCCTTGTTTTTAAATTGTAGACTCTGAAGGCTTTTGTGGAAAGTGGATATCCAACAAAAATTCCTTCATTGGCTTTTAAATCAAATTTGGATAGCTGTTCAGGATGAGTCTTAAGAACAAAACACTTGCATCCAAATACATGAAAATACTTCATATTTGGCTTCTTTTTCTTCACCATCTCATATGGTGTCTTTCCATGCTTGTTAATGAGTGTTGCATTCTGAGTAAAACAAGCAGTCTGTACAGCTTCAGCCCAAAAATAGGTTGGTAGCTTTGCTTCATCAAGCATTGTTCGTGCAGCTTCAATAAGAGTTCTATTCTTTCTTTCAACAACTCCATTTTGCTGTGGAGTTCCAGGAGCAGAAAATTCCTGCTTAATTCCCTGGTCTTTGCAGAACTCTTCCATTGTCAAATTCTTGAACTCAGTGCCATTATCACTTCTTATTATCTTCACAGAATCTTTGACCAATTTATCCAGTTGCTTGATATGATCAATCAAGATAGATGCAGTTTCATTTTTTGTGTGCAAGAAATACACCCATGTGTATCTGGTGAACTCATCCACTATGACCATAGCATATTTCTTCTTTGCAATAGACATGACATTCACTGGACCAAATAGATCAACATGTAGTAGGTGATAAGGCTCAAGAATTGATGATTCAGTCTTGCTCTTAAATGAAGATTTTCTTTGTTTAGCCTTCTAACAAGAATCACAAAGGCCATCAGGAGCAAATACTGACTTTGGCAGTCCTCTCACAAGATCTTTCTTGACTAGTTCATTTATATTGTTGAAATTTAAATGAGAGAGTTTCTTGTGCCAGTTCCAACTTTCTTCAATTGATGCTGTACTCATCAGACAGATTGCAGAACCATCAGTACTTGTTGAAATCTTGGCTTCAGAAATGTTACCATGCCTGTATCCTTTCAGAACAACGTTGCCTGTAGATTTGCTTACAATTTCACAGTGTTCTTCAAAGAAGTCCACATGATAACCTCTGTCACAGATTTGACTAACACTCAGCAGATTGTGTTTAAATCCTGAGACCAGAGCTACTTCTTTAATGATAACATTCCCAATATTGCCATATCCCAATGTTTTTCCGATGTTGCCATCTCCATAAGAAACACTTGGGCCAGTTTTTTCCATAAAGTCTGATAGCAGGGCTTTATTTCCAGTCATATGTCCTGAACATCCACTATCCAGAACTAAGATGTTTTTCCTATTGCCCTGCAATCACAAAGACCACTAATGATTAGTTTTAAGGACCCAGACTTGCTTGGATCCTGTGGCCTTATTAAGTTTGTTAACATTTGCAGCGGATTTTGCATCAGATTTTATGTTAACATTTTTCTTATCAGCATTTACACTATCAGACTTTGTATCAGAATTTACACTAGAAGGAACAATGCTAACTTTCTTTAAAGAATGTTTTATTTGATAATAATCATAGTACAAACTATGATATTCCTTACAAGTATAAATGGAATGCCATAAACTACCACAATGAAAACAAGGATTTTGTGGCTTATATCTAACAGACTGACTCTTAACTCCTGACTTTGAAGGTAAGGAGTTTATGTTCTTATTCTTCCTGCAAAAAGAAGCCAGATGGTTAGAACTTTAACAGTTATGATATGTTTTTCTAGGAGCATTAGGAACAGGCTTATAATCATTGCTTTTATTTACACCTTCCTTTCCATTCATATTTTTCCTAGGTGACTTTACCTTGTTTATATTCTTAACTTCTTTCAGTTTATGCTTAAGCTGCTTCTTTATCATTAAGCCTACGTTTAGTTCAGTTGTCCTTTCCTATTTTAGTTTGTCAGAATTTAATTCCTCTTTAACTTCTGATTTCTCAGTATCAGACTTTACAGGTACAAACTTAACAGGTTTTAGCTTTGGCTTTTGTTTAACAACTTTAGGCTTAATTTCTACAGTTCCTTCATCATTCTTATCATCTCCATAACCTAAGCCCTCTTTCCAGTTTCCACTACTTAACAAATTCTGAGTTGTTCTGCCAGAGTTACTCCAAGTCCTGATAATCTCTCTTTCCTTTTCTAGCTCAATTTTTAGAGATTCATTCATTTTAAGTACTTCATCCCTAACATAGAAAACATCATCTCTATCTTTCTGAGTTTGATGGAACATGACTAACTCTTTTTTTAAATAATCATTCCTCTTTTTACAAGCAAGATTTTCAGATGTTAATCTTTCACATGTTAAAGTTTGATCTCTATAACTAATAAACATGGTTTTAAGATATCTTCTCAACTCATTAATATCATCAGTATGAAAGGCATAAGTAGTTTGAGGTACCTTTAACTCAGCAGCTTCAGAACTGCTATCAGCATTTGCCATATCAGCATTTGTCATCAAGGCATAGTTCTCCTCACTTTCAGAATCTGAAGTGTCTGTCCAGCTTTTCTTCTTTGTGACAAGAGCCTTGCCTTTGTCACTCTTCACTTTCTTGCAATCAGGAGATATGTGGCCTTTCTCACCACAGTTGTAGCATTTGACATTTGAGTGATCTCCTCTGTCAGACTTCCCTCCTTTGCCTTCAAATTTTCTGAAATTCTTCTTATCAGAACTTGCACCTTTCCTGGAAAACCTCTTTCCCTTCCTGAACTTCCTGTATACAATCCTTGTGATTTCTTTCACCATAAGAGCACACAGCTTCATCATCTCTTCATCAGTATCCATCTCAGGCAAACTTTCAGTTTTTGAGTCATCATCACTATCAGAACTTGATGACTCAGTATCAGACTTTGTGATGAGCGCTTTTCCCTTGCCTTTCCTTGAGGTAGCTGCCTTGGGGGATTCTTCTTCAGCCTTAAGAGCAACTGTCCTTGACTTTCCTCCTTTCCTCTTGCTTCTTTGTTCCATCTCAAGTTCATAAGTCTTGAGCATCCCATAAATTTCATCAAGAGTTATTTCTTCAAGATTATAGTTGTCTCTTATAATTGTTGCCTTCAAATCCCAACTTTCAGGAAGAGCTAACAGGAATTTAAGGTTTGAATCTTCAATATCATACTCCTTATCAACTAATGACAAATCATTCAAAAGTTTGACAAATCTGTCATATAAATCAGTCAATGACTCATTAGGTCTTGAGTCAAAGTGTTCATACTCTTGAGTGAGTATTGTCTTCCTGTTCTTCTTAATCGAATCAGTTCCCTGGCACCTTGTCTCCAAGGCATCCCATATCTCCTTTGCAGTCTTACAGTTAATTACCCTATTTGATATTACATTATCAATGGCACTATGCAGCAAGTGTCGTACCTTAGCATCCTTAGCAATTGAAGCAATATCTTCAGCAGTGTAATCACTCTTCTCCTTTGATACAGACTTTGCTGCTTCACCTACAACTACAACAGCGAGTTTTGTGGCTTGTTAGGTCCTTCATGGATTCTGTCAAGATATTCTGGATCAGTAGCTTCCAGAAACATAGTCATCCTCACCTTCCATATGGGATATTCAGATGGCTTCAGTATGGGAACTCTAATAGCCTCATATCGACTATGGATTTGAGTCTTTGGTGGTTCTTCAGTTTTGGTGGGCTTGGTTGGAGTTTCTGCTTCAGTCATGATTGTTTTTGGATCTCAAACTGTTTGTGTGTTAACAGATCGGCTCTGATACAACTTGTTAGGTCACACACACTGTAGAAGGGGGTTGAATACAGTGTATAGCACAATCAAATCGAATTCAAATAACACAAGTAACAGAAAACAGACTTTATTCAATGCAATAAACTCTGTTACAATATGGAACTGTCCTCTCTCAGTGATGAACAAATATCACGAGAGCTGCTAGGGTTACAATGAATAATATTCTCGATAATGATAACATTTATAGTGTAAACCCTATATCTGTGTTTATATACTACAAAACTACAAGATAATCACTAATTGATATAAAATATAATTCTGCTTCCTAAAATATATCAATCAGATATTTTTTCTTCCAAGTATTCCATTCTTCATAGAATTCCTTCTTCAAGCATATCTCTTTTTACGTTTGTCTCGATCTTCTTTCCTTTCAATCAGCCGCCTTTCTTATCTGAAAGTTTCCTTTAAGTTCTGATATTATCTCCTGATAAATATCTCCTAAACCTTAAGTACTGATCACTTAAGTTCTGACTTCAGTATAAGCGCTGATTTTAGTTAAGTACTGATTTGTCCTCTTTAAGTAAGATCTGAAAACTAAACATAAATCATATTAGTCATGACATTATCAAATATATCTAACATTCCCATTGTATATTTGACTTGCTCTTGTGCAGTTATAGAGTCGGAAGATCCAGAAGAACGATATAATGTAAATTATTGCATATGAGTAACATCATATAATTTATATTTATAGTAGAAAACTAGCAAAATATTTTACTAAATGGATATTACATTAAATCTTATAGACTTCATTTCTGATTTATCCCGAATGATAAAATTTTCGCATATAGTAAAATCTTGAAGATTCGTAATCTACAAAACTTATATTAGAAAAAGCTTAATAATTTGCATTTATCATATTAATATATCGTAGATTTAGATTTTATTTGATACTCAATAAAATTGTTACTTAAATGAAAATCTCTTACTTAAAATTAGATATTATATAAATCTTTGGGATTTCATTATTGAATTTTTACGATTTAATCGTTCAGATTTCATTAATCTTTAAAATGAAATATGAAAGATTAAATCGTAAAAATTCAATAATGAAATCTGAAATATTTATATAATATATAATCTTAAGTAAGAGATTTTCATTTAGGGTATCAATTTAATTGAATATCTACTAAAATATAAATCTACAATATTGATATGGGCCTAAAATTAGCCTAGGAATATAATTAATGTTGAATTAATTAGACCTAAAGTGGTTCAATAACAAAGCCCAGCTAACGAGGCCCAAAACCCTGAATAATTAATTAATTTCATAATTAATTAATAAGGGATAAATCAGCTGTCAAGATGAGTCCTAGTGGGGATATAGATTCTTATAGATTGGCCTTCAAGGAACCTTATGGGATAAGGGATCAGTTTCCTACTTCTTAGGACTCCAAAGTCCATTCTAATTCAGAGACTTGCCCACCAAGTCTCCTAACTCTAGTCCGATTCGAGGACTTTCAATATCTATATAAGGGGCCTCACCCCACAGATCAAAACTACGTTTTTTGGCTTGATTCTCTAACTCACAGAGATACGTAGGCATCTCGTAAAGGCAGGGTTAAGCTACGAAACATAAGAGTAGCCATTAAAGGCCTTGAGCTCCCGAACCTTAGTAATAAATAGAACAATTAATATACTCTAGTTTTTAATCCATAACCATTTGGCGCCCACCGTGGGGCATCGTAACAACAACCATGGCGAGAACACGGAGTAGAAACAGCGCCCCTGAAGGAACACCAGTTGGGACAACTCAAACAATTTCATCGATGGTGGAGAAACCCCCACATTCATCCTACGTTTCCACCCAAGGAGGAACCCCGATAGGGGAAACTGAGCCTCAGCCACAAGGGGCGAATCCCCCGGCTCTACAAGGGACGAATCCCCCGGCTCCTCAAGGGACGAATCCCCAACTTTAGCAGATACATGCACTTGTGAACTTTCAGCCCGAAAGGTATGAATATTCAACTATTGTTACCACTAATCCCCCCTACGGGATGCCTCTGTACCCCGAGATTAGAGGAAGTGGACATGGAGTGAAGCACGGGGGCAAACACCCCTACATACGAGGTTTGGCTCCAATCCCGGAGGATCAAGAATTTTCTGGTCCTTATACTGAGAGAGACTCTGAATCTTCGGATGATGATGTGGCCCCAAGAAGTAGGCGTGCTGGTAAAGAGTCGATGTCTGATGGTAACCAACGTCGTAGGAGCACCCGAGGGATGAATCCCTAAGAAGTGCAGGAGAGAATCAGGGCTTACGAGGTTGAGATTCAAAAGCTGAAGTGCGAATTGGAGGAGCACCAGGCCCCCAGACCCCCACTACCTCCAAGGAGGAGAAATCCTCCTCCAATCATAGACCTGGATGGTCCGCTACAGAGAAGGACTATTGTCCCAAGAGCTGATCCAAGCAATCTTCTTCCCCTTGGAGATCCTGATGATCCTACTCCACCATTCACTCAAGAAATAATGAGCACCCATATCTCAAGGAAGTTCAAGATGCCCACCATCAAAAGCTTATGATGGCACCGGAGATCCAGCTAATCATGTCAGGACATTCTCTAATGCACTGTTGATGCAGCCCGTGAACAACGCTATTAAGTGTCGGGCCTTTCCTCAAACCCTGTCGGGAATGGCTCAAAGATGGTATAGTCGTTTGCCCCCGAATTCTATTGGGTCCTTCAGAGAACTAAGTCAGGATTTTATTAAGCAAATTATCAGTGGGAGTGTGCATGAGAAAAGTTCAGCATCCCTCATGAGCATTGTGCAGGGGGTGAAGGAATCCTTGAGAGACTATTTGAATCGTTTCACAAAGGAAGCTTTAAAAGTCTCGGACCTTGATGACAAGGTAGCTATGATAGCACTGTAACAGGGAAGTAGGGACGAGTTCTTCAAGATGTCCTTGGCCAAGCGCCCCCCTGAAAGCATGTTGTAGCTCCAAGATAGGGTCGGGAAATACATTAAAGTGGAGGAGAGCATGAGGAAGACAGTAGTGAATAACGAGCCCGCAGGTGGCAAAAAGAGAAACACTGATCTGGAGTATATTGCTAAGGACAGGTATCCTAGAACTGATCAAAACACTGATTCGACCCTGAAGAAGGGAGGACCTAGGCAAAAGTTCACTGAATATGCTAAGTTGAATGCTCCTAGAAGCCAGATCTTGATGGAAATTGAGAAAGATAGAGACATTCGCTGGCCTAAACCCCTGAAGGCTGATCCTACCAAGCTAGATAAGAGTAAATATTGCAGATTTCACAAGGATGCTGGTCATGACACCGATGAGTGTAGACAATTGAAATATGAAATAGAATTCCTCATTCGAAAAGAAAGATTGAGCAAGTACACTGGAGATGGAGGAGATAGGAACAACAATGGGAGAAAGAACTTTTATGATCGTTGGAGGTACCAAGACGATCAGGGGCGAAATCCCCAGCCTAGGGGACCGGTGATAAATACAATCTTTGGAAGACCGTGACCCCGAGGGCCTATGATGAATACAATCTTTGGAGGACCAATTGCTGCTGAATTATCCAAGAACTTAAGGAAATCATATACTAGAGAAGTTATGCATATTGTTGGGGAAGCCCCGAAGAGGGCTAGGACAGGAGTGACAATGGCATTTGATGATTCCGACTTAGAGGGTGTGAAATTTCCTCATGATGATCCGCTAGTCATAACATCAATAATAAGGAACAGCCCGGTAAAGAGGGTCCTTGTAGATAACGGTGCCTCGATGGACATCTTACTCCATGATACATTTCTAAGGATGGGATACAATGATTCTCAATTGACCCCGACTGATATGCCGATATATGGATTCACAGGAGTGGAGTTCCCTGTGGAAGGGATAATTAGGTTGCCAACGACTATAGGTCAGGAACCAAGACAAGCGACACAGATGCTGGACTTTGTGGTGGTGAAGGGTAGTTCGACTTACAACGCGATAATGGGAAGAACAGGGATACATGCCTTCAAGGCAGTCCCTTCTTCATATCATTCAGTGATGAAGTTTCCCACCCGAAATGGGATTGGAGAAGAGAGAGGAGATCAAAAGATGGCAAGGAGTTGTTATGTGGCCTCTCTTAGGGCATATGGAGTTGGGGGCAGGTTCTGCCTATTGAAGATCTGGATATTCGTGAGAATGATGAGAAAAGAGGGAAGCCAGTAGAAGACTTGGCCCCGATTCCTTTGGCTCCCGAGGATCCTGAGAAAGTGACTTTCATTGGAACAACACAAGAGGAGCCCCTTAGAGGGAAGTTGGTGAAATTTTTGCAAGAAAATAGTGATGTGTTTGCATGGTCGGCAGCTGATATGCCAGGCATAGACCCAGAACTGATCACTCACAAGCTGAATATGGATCTAAATCAAAAGACTGTGAAGCAAAAGAAAAGAAGCTTTGCTCCATAGAGGTAGAAATCTATCAAACAAGAAGTAGAGAAGCTCTTAGCGGCTGGTTTCGTTGAAGAGATATAGTTTTCGGAATGGTTAGCGAACCCTGTGATGGTAAAGAAGGCTAATGGAAAATGGAGGATGTGTGTTGATTTCACCGATCTGAATGACGCATGCCCTAAGGACTGTTTCTCATTACCAAGGATAGATACCTTGATAGATGCTACTGTTGGTCATGAGATGCTGAGCTTCATGGATGGATTCAGTGGATATAATCAGATCAAGATGTACAAGGATGACATCCAAAAGGTATCATTTATTACTGACTTTGGTGTTTTTTGTTATCTTGTTATGGCGTTTGGTCTCAAGAATGCAGGAGCCACCTATCAACGATTGGTAAATAAGATTTTCAAGGATCTTATTGGAAAGACCATGGAAGTTTATGTCGATGACATGTTAGTCAAGAGTCTAGTGAAGACTGACCATATATCCCATTTGAGGGAAGCTTTTGAGGTCCTGAGATACCACAAAATGATGCTAAATCCTGCAAAGTGTGCTTTCGGAGTGGGATCTGGAAAGTTTTTGGGGCTGATGGTTTCCAAAAGAGGAATCAAGGCCAATCCCGATAAAATTAAGGCAATCTTGGACATGGAGCCACCAAAGACTATCAAAGATGTTCAAAAGCTCACTGGAAGGGTTCTGCGTTGGGGCGGTTCATCTCCAAATCTGGGGACAAGTGCTTGTCGTTCTTCAAGTCCTTGAAGAAGGTTAAGGATTTCGTATGGACTCAGGAAAGCCAGAAGGCATTCGATGAATTAAAGAAATATATGGCACAGGCCCTATTGTTGGCCAAGCCAGCTTTGAATGAAACTCTATACTTGTACTTGGCTGTTTCAGAAAATACCTTGAGCGATAAACTGGTTAAGGAGGAACTTAAAATCCAGAAACCCGTATAATATGTCTGCAAAATTCTGCATGGGGCTGAATTGAATTATTCAACTATTGAGAAGTTTTCTCTAGCCTTGGTAATGGCTTCAAGGAAGCTGCGTCCTTACTTTCAGGCTCATAAGATTGAAGTGCTAACAAATCAGCCCTTGAGGAATATTATCCATAGTCCCAAAGCTAGTGGAAGGTTAATTAAGTGGGCAATAGAGTTGGGAGAATTTGACATCAAGTACAAGCCACGAACGGCAATAAAAGCCCAAACATTGGCTGACTTCGTGGTGGAATGTATCATACCCGACCAAGAAGTCGGGGGCAGGAAGATACTATACCTTAAGGCACAGAAAGTGATACAGGAGACAAAGAAAAGGATGTTAAGGAGAAGGAATATTTGGGGTATCAAAAACAAATTCAAGCGGAGCAGGACTAGTTTCGCAAAGCCCCGATGGGTTCTTCATTGAATATGCTATGAAGCTAGACTTCCCAACTACAAATAATGAAGCAGAATATGAAGCTCTGATAGCTGGCCTCGGCCTAGCAGGAACACTGAGAGTCAAGAACTTAAAAGTCTGTGGAGACTCGAAGTTGGTCATATCCCAGGTCAAGGGATAGTTTGAGGCAAGGGATGACACAATGGCTAAGTTCGTTTACCTAGTAAGGGCTGTGATGACTCAGTTCGATGAATGCCATGTTGAGCACATCCCAAGAGAGGAAAATGCTAAGGCAGATGCATTGTCCAAGTTTGCTTCATCAGAGATAGAGGAAAGTTCAGCTTGTGTATACTTCCGTATTTTGAAGACACGGAGCATTGATGTTAAGCTTATAGCTCCTATAGGACTGGGGACATCATAGATAATCCTATTAAGGCCCATATTCAAACTGGTTGGCTGCCAAATGATGTGACTGAAGCACGAAAGTTGGTTGTTCAAGCACTGAGATACCCTTTGATCGATGGGATCTTGTACAAAAGATCTTATGTGGTTCCTTACTTAAGATGTCTCAGGCCCGATGAGGCACACTTGGCTCTTGAAGAAGTACACGAAGGTATCTGTGGGCAACACCTGGGGGGCAGAGCACTGGCTCATAAGATAACCCGTTTAGGCTTTTATTGGCCAGAGATGATGGCCGATGCCAAAGAGTATGTGAAGAAGTGTGATCGCTGTCAGAAACATGCACATGTTGTTTGGCAACCCCCCAAAATGTTAACCTCCATCAACTCTCCCATCCCCTTTGCCATGTGGGGAATGGATATACTTAGACCCTTCCCCATGACCACGACACAAAGGAATTTCCTGATTGTAGCCATTGATTATTTTACTAAGTGGATTGAAGCCAAGCCTTTGGTCAAGATCACAACTAAATAGGTTGCACAATTCCTGTGGGAAAACACCATGTGCCGATACGGAATTCCCCGTATCCTAGTTACCGATTATGGAACACAGTTCAACAATGAGGAATTTAAGAAGTATTGTGAGGAGAATAAAATTGAGTTGCGGTTTACCTCCGTAGCTCACCCGCAAGCCAATGGGCAAGCGAAAGTGGTGAATCGAATAATCCTGGATGGACTAAAGAAGAGGATTGAGAAAATAAGGAATAACTGGGTGGATGAAATACTCCCAATATTATGGGCCTATAGAACTACTTGTAGAGTCACAACTGGAGCAACTCCCTTCATGTTAGCATATGGGGCAGAGGCGGTTGTTCCCGTTGAGATATCATATTCGTCTCCCAGGATCCAAGCTTTTAATGTTGAGGAAAATGAGGAGGGGCAAAGATTAACCTTGGATCTAATTGATGAAGTATAAGATGAGGCACATGCGAAAATAGTGGAATATCAGAAAAAGGCTTCGTTCTATTATAACTTAAGGGTTAAAGAAAGGTTCTTCAAGCAAGGTGATTTGGTTCTGAGGAAGGCGGAAGCTTTTGATGTTGGGCAGAAAGTAAAACTTGCCCCAAATTGGGAAGGGCCATACAAGGTCAAAAGTGTTCAAGGAAGAGGAACCTATAAGCTGGAGACTATGGGTGTGTTTGGTATTGCTGTTACAGACAGCAACAACAGCTTTTCGCTGAAAAGCAGCTAAAAAACTGTTTGGTAAAATTTAAAAGCTGTTTTTCAGAAAAGTGCTTTTGGCCTAAAAGCTGCTGTTAGAGAAAGCAAGTCCCCCCATGCTTTTAGAAAAAGCTGCTTTTCAGCTGTTGCGGTAAGCAGATGCTGATTTCACCATCAAACCTTACCAAAAGCATCATTATTTTTAATTTTTTGCATCAACACATATACGTATCAAAAAAATTACCAAACAGTCATCTGATTTTTACAACAACACTTTTTTCAGCAGCACTTTTTCTAACAGCACAACAATTTTTAACAGTAATCCCAAACAGAGCCTATGGATGGTTTTGAAGTCCCGAGAACTTGGCATGCATAAAAGCTAAAGATTTACTATGTGTAAGATGGTTGATCACGATTCTCACTTGTTAAAATAACAAGTAGGTTGAAATGCACTTGGAAGCTTTGCTCGCTTAGGATTTTTATAGATTCGATAGAAGATATGTTTTAGTTTTTATCAGGGTTGAACCCATCTCGTGTAAGATGTCGAAAATACCAAGTTATAATGAAAAATGTTCAGTTTTATCTGGCTTGTTGAATTGTTATATTATGGAGGGCAAAACCAAGTTATAAACTTGAGTTTGGAAACTCGAAAGGTTGAACTATAATGATACTTGAAATGGAATCACTAGACAAAACAAGTAAAAACATCCAAAGTCAATTACAAAGTTTGAAAATGTTTGAAGAAAAGAAAAATACATAAGGTAAGAGAGTTCGGCCTTAGAAGGCTCAGATTCCTCGGAGCCACTATCTGAAGTCTCCTCAGACGTCTCCTGAGTTGGCCCCTCGGAAGTTTCTTCAGAAGTCTCCGCGGAGGTCTCCTCGGAACTATCCTCAGTCGTATCAGGTGCCTTGGGAGGTTCCTCTACTCTGACCTTTTTTACACTTGGCTTAGCCTCTTCCTCGGAAGAGGATTCCTCTTCTCCGGAGCTGGACTCAGGTTCCTTCCTTTTATGACTTTGGCTCACAACTGGGGCCTTTGATGAAGAAGCTCTGTGACTAGAAGAAGGAATTGATTGCTCCTCTTCCCGGATAAGCTCCACAGCCCTATCAGTTACTCCCCCCAGCCTTGGGATCTTGAGAGGGCAGGGGAAGGATTCCGCCTCAAGCGTATCCGGGTATTCAGCCTGAATGGCCTCAACCGCGGCATCCCGGCCCTCTTTGTAACTCACGGGGTAAGTAAGCGTATCATGCTCCACCATCAGGTCCCGGAACTCCTGAGTATCCATCCAGGCGTCAAAGGCTTTATCTTTTTGATTTTTGAGAATTACAATCTCAGCCCGAGCCGTTTCCAAATCAGAGGTTGAAGAGGCAATTTGGGCCTTGAGGTTTTCAATTTCTTGATTGGCCTCTTCCAATTTCTTGGTCGTATCCTTCAAGCCAACCTTCCAAGCCTTGGCTTGATGAAGCGCCCCTTGGAAATGGACATTCACCTAAAGGAGATAAATAAAGAAGTAAGAAAAATAAGGAAACTCACGACAAAAAGAAAGTGACAAAATAATAAGAAAAATACCGTCGCTAGGGCCTGAGTGCTAAACAGCTTGTTGGCCTCCAAGTCATGTTGAAGGACAAAATCCTGATAGTCCACCGGGGAGATAGAGTGAAGCGACCATTCCTTGGCATGCTTCGTATTCCTGATAATTGTGTCTTTTCCCTGGATTCCCCAGGCCAGTTGGAAGAAGGCCCCTGGCTTCTGTTTGGTGCGCAGGGATTGGCTGGAGCCTTCCTCATCCCCTTCTTTCGTCTGTATGAGAAATTCGGGGAAACGATCTCCCAGTCGTGGGTTCTTGAAGATTTTCCCAGGCCTTTTCATCCTAGTGGTTTCTAAGTCCTTCGGCTTGGTCGCCTCTACTATATTTTCAGCCGCTGCATGAAAGGTTAAGGGTGAGTTTAATCCAGAAAAGGACTAAGCTGAATATGCAAAAAATGAAAGATAAAGGTTGGAAATTACTTCTCATAGATACGGGAGAAAGGCTGCGCTCGACCAAAACCGTCTCCTTGATAAGGTCCTAGGAATGAGATGTCCCGTTATCCTGGGTAAGGAGGTTAAAAGTTGTTGTCTCTTCTTCAGACAACACAATGTCATTGGGGCTTCCGTCTACAACCTGCCCGAAAGACGAACGGAAGAGAGTCCCCCAGTCGCCGCCTTCCCAAACCAAGTACAAAAATTCCTTTTTCCACCCCAAATTGTTGTCGGGGATGGATTTCCCATTAACAATGTGGGGAATTGTGGGGCGTTGGTTCAACTGACCCACCCCGGGTTCTTGTTAGGGCTATTCTTAAATTGGAAGATCTTTCAGAACACAACAACAACAACTGTCGGGGCCACGTTGTGCTTAGCACATTATGACAAGAAGCAAAGTATCAACCTCCACGAATTCGGAAGGAGTTGGCAAGGGTTGATCCCGACATCTGCTAAAAGAAGAGGAATAAAAGGGTGAAAGGGGAACCTGACTCCAGCCCTGAGTGTATCCCTGTAGACACATAGGGCATATTTTTTCCAGTGGCAAGTCCTGTCCGCAGCGCTTGCAAAAACCAACTTATAGGGCTTTTGGACCTTAAAAATATTGGCTAGCTTCTCCAACTCCTTCGCATCTTGGAACGTACTGATATGATCAAATGCGTCCAAATGGGCATCAGAAGGGTACTCATCCCCACGACTGTTGATCATATCGATCAAGGTGGAATACCTAGATCGAATAGGCAACTCGTTGGACTTCTTGGCCATATTCATTTTAGCCAAACGGGAAATTCACTTGTCTGCCATCTGAGAAATAGCAAAAGAAGCATATTTAAGCATAAAACTAAGCATGAGAGGACAAGAAAAATAAAAGAATGCAAGAAATATACCTGGGAATTTGTAGAGCCGGAAGAAAAGCGTGCAAAAGGCTTAGAAGACTCTAAGAAAGACCTAGGGTTTTTTTGTGAGGGAGAAGAAGAGAGCTCAAGAAGCAAGAAATGAGAAGTGAGGAGTGATTAACTCTACTCACTCCTTTATATAGGGAAGGAAATGAAGATGAAGGGACAAAAAGCCCATCAAATCAAGGCCCAAGAATGGAAAGACCAACTTCCAGAACCTTCTAAAAGGAATATTGAAAGTTTCCGGAAGAAACCGATATGTTCTCGAAAGTTCAAATCGGGTATTGGGCCCAAATCCAAGTTGGATTAGGAAACAGCCCAGGCCCAAATCCAAGTTGGATTAGGAAAAGCCCAGGCCCAAATCCAAGTTAGATTAGGAAAAGCCCAGGCCCAAATCCAAGTTGGATTAGGAAAAAGCCTAGGCCCATATCGAAGTTGGATTAGAAAAAGCCCAATTCAATAGAATACCCCAATAAAATTAACTCGTCCATATAGAGCAGAAACGAGGTCGAGGTTAAGGTCGTAAATCCTGTTCGAAATCTTTCGAACAGGAGCCAGAAAAATAACCACCTAATAGACCAGGAACGAGGTCGAGGTTGAGGTCATAAATCCTGTTCGAAATCTTTCGAACATGAGCAAGAAAAACAACCACCTAATAGACCAAGATTGAGGTCGAGGTTGAGGTCGTAAATCCTGTTCGAAATCCTTCGAACAAGAGCCAGAACAACACCCCCAAAAAAGACTAGGATTGAAATCGTGCATGAGATCGTAAATCCTAGTCGAAGTTCCACGAACAGGAATCAAAAAAGGGCCAAGAATTTCGACCAAAATCTAGGTCATAAATTCAACTAGGACCCAGGTCGAAATCCTGGTCGTGAATCCTAGTCGAAATTGTTCGACCAAGACCCAGGAGTTGGCCCAGAATTTGACTAGAATCCATGTCGAATTTTCGACTAGGATCCTGGTCGAAAAAGGGCTGAAAAATTCTGAAAAATTCCTGAAAGTTGGAAGAAAGTACTGAAAATTCCTAAAAATTCCCAAAAATAGGGAAAAATAAGCGAAAAATCCCAGAAATTAGGGAAAATTAGAAAATAATTTTCAAAAATAATTTTTGATAAAATACTCTTAAAATATTAAAGAAATAATACCAGTGAGTGTCAAAATATCCATGAAAGTTAGGGATAAATCCCAGAAATTAAAGGGAAATTCCTGAAAAATACCATAAAATTCCTAGATAATAGGGATAAGGTAAAAAAGTAATGGGGAAATTCCAAAACAAACCAGAAGCCACATGCAAGGCAAAATCATTGTAAATGTGTAGGTCGCTTCATACTTTACGCAAAAACGATACCCTGTATGGGAGTAAATGAACTTAACTTCTACGAAACCTTTTACGGTTTCCCAGAAGTTGGGGGGCAAATGACATGGGCCTAAAATTAGCCTAGGAATATAATTAAGATTGAATTAATTAGACATGATATGGTCCAGTAACGAAGCCCAGCTAACGAGGCCCAAAACCCTGAATAATTAATTAATTTCATAATTAATTAATAAGGGATAAATCAGCTGTCAAGATGAGTCCTAGTGGTGATATAGATTCTTGTAGATTGGCCTCCAAGAAATCTTATGGGATAAGGGATCAGTTTCCTACTTCTTAGGACTCCAAAGTCCATTCTACTTCAGAGACTTACCCACCAAGTCTCCTAACTCTAGTCCAATTCGAGAACTTTCAATATCTATATAAGGGGTCTCACCCCACAGATCAGAACTACATTTTTAGCTTAATTCTCTAACTCACAGAGATACGTAGACATCTCGAAAAGGCGGGGTTAAGCTACGAAACACGAGAGTAGCCATTAAAGGCCTTGAGCTCCCGAACCTTAGTAATAAATACAACAATTAATATACCCTAGATATATTCATATGATAAAGGCAAATTATTAATATTTTTCTAATATAAGTTTTGTATATTATGAATTTTCAAGATTTTATTGTATGCAAATATTTATTATTCCAGAAAAACCGGAAATGAAATCTGAAATATTTAATGTAATATTCATTAAGTAAAATATTTTACTAGTTTTCTACTACAAAATAAATGATATGCTATTACTCATATACAATCATTTACATTATATCATTTTGTTAGTTATGCAATGCACACAGAGGCTGGGAGGGGTGAAGGCGTGACTCTTGATTTTTCTTACTTAAAATTAAGTTATGCGTTTGCTTACTCTTGAACATAGCAGTTAAGATAAATTGCAATTATAATCACTTTACAGTAAAAGACACAGAAAACAATTATCAAAACTTGCTTGATCTTTATATTTAAAACCAAATATGTTTTTTGCTACAAATCTGTGTTTTTAAATGTTTAAGAACTCAGATACTTCTTGAGAGAATACAAGAAATCATAGATCTGTTTTGTTACATCTGAACTAAGGACTCATGACATGTTTTATACACCAACATGCACAGTTTACAGAGATTGCACTAAAATAGACTAACATATTTTCTAAAGTCCTTTTGTCTATTTCTATTTTAAGTGCTACAAACCTGCATACAATTTTCTAGGTCAGTGACCCTCTTTTATCCAGTTCATCTTGGCCCTTGATCTTGCATTTCTCAAACCGCATTTGTACACTCGTCACCACTACAACGCCATCTTCATCACTTTCATACACCACAATCAGAATCACTAATATTTAAAATATCACCAATATAGAATCATTAAGTAGTACCCATACCATATAACATCATAAAAAATGGAATAGAAATTTAAGAAAAATCAAATAAAAGTATAAATTCAAATTTGAGTTCGGTTGATCAGAGTTTTATTGGATAAAAATCAAACCGGAGTTGTAGATCTGAAAGCGGGGAATGGGAAATGGTGGGAGTAAGGGTATAGTATCCAAGCCCACAACCGAATGCATACCGGGCCCAACAACCCACCACAGGTAAGTCCGAAAAATCTATCGATTTTGGTACACATTAGTTGTTGACTTGTATCTATAAAGGACTCAAATACGCATATTCTTATCGATGTGGGATGTTACAAATAACCCCTCCTATAACATCGACGTCCTCGTCGATATCACAAACATACATACAAAACCCGGGATGTGCCTCTGCACTTCCGACGTGGCAGAGCTCTGATATAATTTATAATATCCAAGCCTATGACGAATGCATAATGAACCCAACAACCCACCACATGTCAGTCCAAAAAAGCTAGCGATTTTGGTACACATTATTGTTGACTTGTATCTATAAATGCCTCAAATACTCATATTATTATCGATATGGGATATTATTAAGGCGGTTGCGAGAGAGCTGGAAACGGAGAAGTGTGGATCAGGGAAAAGAGGAGAGGCTTGTCGGAATCAATTAGATCGAGATAAAAAGGTGGAGAGAGAGAGAGCAGATCTGGGGGTGGTAGAGGTCGATGGTAACTGGAGTAGTGACGGATGGAGGAGCGATGTGCGTGGTGGCGATGGATGGTGGTGGTGGTGGTGGGTGTTGAGGATGGGTAGTAGTGGTGGTGGGTGTGTGTGGTGGGTAGAGATGAGATGTAGGCGGATGAAAGAGATGAATCATAAAATAAAATTAAAAATAGGTGAGATTAGATCTCAGTTCTCACAATAAAGAGGATTCTCATTTGAGCAATTTCCCACACGATTCTTGATCTAATGAGAACCTCTACTATAGTGAGATATGAGATCTAATCTCCATCACCCAAATTAACTCTCCTTTTAATCTACACCTCTCATTTTAAATCTCATTATCATCTATAACCATCACCTCCATCATCTTCTGTCTACCCCAACCACCCACCACAACCTACAACCACCGACGATCATAATTTCTGGCGACCACCACCTCCGACGACCACCAGAAAATTACCACCTTCAAATATAAAATCACCACAATTTAAATAAGAAATCACCACAAAAAAACTCAAAGATTACCACATTTGACCATTAGAAAACAGAAAATCACCACCTGAAACATCAAATCGCCATAACCATCCCGTGACCATCATTACCATATGCCAGTAATATAATTATTATCTTGAAAATCGGAGACAAAATCATCAATAATCACCGGAATTGTAAAAAAAAAAATCAAATTCATTAATAACTACAATTTAACTCATTAATTCCGGGCAACTAAGAATCACCACCGTCTTTTAAAAAATCAGAAAATATAAATATAAGTCATTATCAAAAGAACTATAATGTTCTGTTTGAAATTACAATACAAAATATTAAAATCGAAGCCACAAGCGTAAATAATAAATTTAGATGACAAAAAATGCGAGATACACGATTAAATACCAAATCTAGTCAACATAAACTCTTTCGAGTTAAATTGGTTACAACTCGGGCTACTAAAATTCGTGAGTTGACTCGGCAAAAAAATACCCGAGTCGGGTTTAATTTGATAGTATTTTTCATTGGGTTATAGAACATAGTTGGTGATGATGGTAGCGGTGGTTAGATGGATTTGGGTTGTGGTTTTGACGGCAACGAAGGTGAAGGGATGATGGGTTTGGTTTGATGGAAAAAAAGGAGCGAGAGGATGAATGAGAGAGAAATGAGCAGGTGAGGTAAAAGAATTGTGTGCCATAGATTAAAAAATATTTTATGAAATGAAGGCCCGAGATTAGATCTCAGTTTAACAATAATATAGGGTTTTCGTTTAATCAACTCCATATACATATCTATACTATTATATTAAAGATGAAACAATGACGTTATGGATAAAAAAACTAGGGTATATTAATTGTTATATTTATTACTAGGGTTCGTGAGCTTCGAGGCTCGATTTGACTGCTCTTGTGTCTCGTGACTCGATCTGCCTTAACAAGATGCTTATGTACCTTGCTGATTGCCAAGGATCAAGTCAAAAACGTAATTCTATTTGGTGGGGGTGAGACCCTTTATATATGTGTGGAATACCTTGAATTAGATTAGGTTTAGGAGACTTGGTGGGCAAGTCTCAGAATTATAATGGACTTTGAAGTCTTAGGAAGTAGCAACTTGATTCCTTATCCTACGAGACCTCTTGGAGGCTGATCCACAAGGTTTTATACCCTTATTAGGACTTTCCTCAATAGATGATTTTTCCCATATTTATTAATTACGAAAATAATAAATATTCAGGGTTATCGGGCCTTATTTGTTCCATCGGGCCTAATCAATGTGTTAACCTTCTTGGGCCTGATCAATGTGTTAACCTTCTTGGTCTGAAAGTCATACATATGGCTTTCTTTAATGGCATAATCCAAATTAAATATAATTAATGCAACATTTATGATATAATCAAGGTTCATTTTATCCCTATCATTTACCCCCCAACTTCTGGGATATCATTTCAGATTTCGCTGAAGTTAAGCTCATTTAATCCCTTATAGGGTATCGTTTTAACGTAAAGTGTGGAGGGACCTACACATTCACAACGATCTTTGCTTTTTCAAGGCTTCGGGCCAATTATTGGGGCTTCCCTATTATTTTCCTTACCTTATTCCTATTTTTAGAACTTTTCTGGCACTTTTGAGATTTTTTTCCCTTATTTTCTGGGATTTTTCCTTAATTTTCAGGAATTTTCCTTGATTTTCTAGGATTTTTTCCTTTTTTCAAGAATATTCCTTAATTTTTAGAAAATAATCATAAATTTTCTGATATATTCTTGAATTTTTCGTGAAATTATCTCAAAAATTATTATTTTTCTGAATTTCCTGAATTTTTCTCTTTTATTCTTCCCCTTTCTTTTCTTTTTTTTTTACATATTTTCGACCAGGAATCCATTCGACCAGGATCCTGGTCGAATTATCCCCCCATATTATCCGGTCGAAGCATCATTCGGTCAGGAAGCTTCGATCAGGATCTCGACCGAATTCGGTCAGGATTTCTGGTTGACCTTGACTTCTGACTCAATTAAGGCCTAACGTTGATATGGTCGTGGCTGTTTTCGATCAGGGATTCTCGACCAGGAATCCTGATCGAATTCGGTCAGGATTCAGGGTTGTTTTTGGAGTTTTTGACCGAATAAAGGACCGATAGTTTCTGGTCGACTGTTATTTCGATTAAAGCCTTTCGACCAGGACCTGACCTACATTTCGGTCTGAATTTTTGAAATTTTGACCGAATTATGGGTCTATAATTCCTGGTCGTGATGTTTTTCAATCAGAAACCTTCGACCAGGAATCTAGTCAGAATCCTAACCGAATTTAGGTCAGGATCGATTTTTTTAACTTTTGATATATTTTCGTAGATTGGGCCTTCCTTTGCATGGGCCTTTTTACTGGGCTTTTTAATTGGGCTTATAACAATTGGGCCCTTTCTTGTTGGGCCTTCTTTCATGGGCTTCTAAGCCCAAAATCCAGAATGTTCTGGAGTCTTGTAGCATCCATTTATTTATATATAAATCAATTTTTTTATTTTTCGAGAATTCTCTAGATTCTTCTAGAGTTGTCTAGATCTAGGCCAAATGGGCTTTTGACCGGCTATAACCGGTTGAAATTCTTGTTTCACCGATCCATTAACCAAATAATAGGGGCTATATAGGGGGGGGGGTGAAGTGAGAATTCACATTTCACTTTCTCATTTCTCACTTCACAAACTCTTCTCCTCCCTCTCAACCTCTATAGATTTTCCGGTTAGAAACCAGCCTTTTCCGGCCTCCTTTCTCCTCATCCTTCAGCCTCAAGTTTTCATCTATCTCCATTAATAGCGGATAAGAGCTCTGAGAGGGCAGCTAATATCGTTTTAGCTTCCAAACAAGGTAACGACATTGAAATTCATTCTTCTTATATATCGTTAATAGATATGATTAACACTACGGGGTGAATATCCGTTTAATTCTATTAGATTCATTTGATTATTGTAATAAATGGTACAACGTAGATGCTATCAATAAGCTTAACACAATCTATAACGTTCCCCCCCCCCTTATGATAGTTCCTGCTGGAGGTGGTGATCGCACATGCCAGTGGAAGCCTGACACTTTATTTGTTTATGTTGATGCCCTTACTGCGGGGCTAAGATTTCCTTTTCATGAGTTCATTCCTAAATTGTTAGTTGATCTACAAATTAATCATTGCCAACTCCCCTCTAATGCCTGGAGAAACATCCTTTATTTCATGGTTTTGTGTCTTAGGAGTGGTTTTCACCTCTCTGTAGCTGTGTTTAGGAAAATATTTTAGTGTTATAATAGTGCCCAAACATCTTGTGGTTGGGTTTACATTAGGCAAAGACCCAAATGCCAACAAATTTTCAATAGCGCCTCTATTCCTCATAATAACTAACATTGGAGGGACAGTTTTTTCGGCTTAGATGGGAGAATGGCGACTGGGGCACACTTTTCAGATACTCCTTTGGGAAGGTCAGTGATGGTAGCCCTAAATCCATTCACTTATCTCCCGAGAAAACTGCCATGTATAACGATCTTATAAAGGATAATGGCGAAACTCCCTGCTGGACTCTGTTAGAGGAGTTTTCTTTGATTCAAGTGGGACTTTCATCAGTCTCTGTGAAGGGTATTTTTCTTCCCTTCTCACTTTTTATTTTCTTTCATGCATTATTGACACCATTTATCCCTGTTTTTCCTTTGTTTTTACAGCGGCCAAGGAAATCAATAGTGAGAACTTGCCGGTTGTTGAGGCGACAACGAGAATGAAGAAAGTTTGGCTTGCGGGGTTGGATACCCGGGGCAAGTCTACGGAGCCCAGCTTTCTGAAGAAACATAAGGAGCCCTTGGTGGAGGCTTCTTCTGGGGGAACTGAAACCCCAGCTGCTCCAGCTTCAATTGCTTCTGGTGCTTTCCAGACACTCTGGAGATTCCGTCGAGGGGACACCGTGGTTGGTTCCACGAAGCACTCGTGGGATTGGTCCTATTACTCCGTGACCCTTAAGGAATTTACTGATATTGTGGCTGGTCCAGACCTGGAGAGGATAAAGCTCATGGGTGCCCAGTCTCTGACCTCGGTAAACGTTTTCCCTTATTAAGTCTTTTCCTTTGTACTTATAAGCTTATCTTTGCATTGCATCTTATTTATCTTATCTTTTTATTCTTTTGTTTCAGTCTAATGATTATTTTCAAGCGGCTGTTAGGCAAGCCGAATCTTGGAAGAAAGCCTCAGACAACGCTGATAACGCCCTCAGGAGGAAGCAGAGAAAGTATGTTGCGCTGGAAAAGAAGATGAAGCATAAGGAGGAGGAGATGGGGGAGGCCGATGCTGAGCTAGTCACCCAGAAGGCTGATAGGGATAGATTTATTGATTCCTGCTTGGACACAGATGAGTTCGCTCAGATGATACGAAGTCGGGACAACACGGTATATCGCAGGTTTTTCAGGACAGGTTGGGACACGGCTCTTAGAGCCGTGAACGATGCTTGCCCGGATGTTAACCCGGCGGACTAAGTGTGTCCTGATGACGAGACACTTCTACAAAGGTTTCGTATTCGTGTAGTTGTCTCTGATAGTATCCCTCAGGACCAGCTTCTCCCTCCTCCCGAGGCTCCTTCTCGATCTGTGAAGGATGATGTCGGCTCTTCTTTGGGTGAGACCGCTACTGCGGAGACCTCTGACGAGAATGAGGGAGACAATGATATGGATACCGGAAACACCTCGGCTCCCTCGAGTTTTTGTAATAATCCCAGTTTTTGAAACCCTAATGAATAGTAACTTTTTGCTGATTGTATTGATTAAGGAAAATTTTCAGACCACACTATGCAGGAATTCTTTTATTGATATTTTGAGATTTTATTAGTACTCTATACGGTATATGAGT
Organism: Apium graveolens; assembly: GCF_009905375.1. NCBI lineage: Eukaryota > Viridiplantae > Streptophyta > Magnoliopsida > Apiales > Apiaceae > Apium > Apium graveolens. The sequence goes on along the minus strand of NC_133648.1, from coordinate 4,963,928 downwards.
GTATATAAATGTCGTCAGAATTTGAATTCGGACACTTTGATTTTTCCCGAAAAAATCAACCAGATGCCGAAACAACTTGCTTATGCCATGTATTGTACTTTTAATGGTGATAACTTTTGCATTTTTATTGATTCAAGCCTTTATAGATACATGATCCTACCATAAAAATATCATTTTATAGCTACAGATTTCATTATAGCTAACTTTTCTTTCGGTTCTTATAGTAGATGATTGCTGTTTGAGAAGTCATACACTTTGATTACTTTAGGCATCTCGGAACTCCACCATATGTGATGCTGGTGGATACATTGCCGAGTTACTGGAGGATATGGATACATCTGAATCAGAGCATTCAGATGGAGAACATGATGATGACCGTGACTGGGAAGTTTCTGGTCCCGATGAAGGGGAGGACAGCGGCTGGGAAGGAAAAGGTGTCAAACCAATCAAAAAATGTCTAGTAGTGGAAGTCATTCAGTTTCACAGTCAACTTCAAGTTCCAATGACCCAGGAATTGTGAATTCGGTGTCTGCAGTTGCAGAAAATCCCATCCTGCAGAAAACAGCATTAGGTTTATGCTGCTCATGTACTAAAAACTCATGCAAGACAGGAAAATGTTAGTGTCAAGCTGCAGGGCTCACTTCAGGTCCATTTGGTGTTAGAGAAAAGGCGCGCCTTATCAGTGAGTACCTTACGGCAATCGATAAACCAATCTGAGAGCAAAGAAGCTTGATCAGATAAAATTAAAATGAACCATCACCGCAGGCTATACACATAAAAAATCTACTTGACTGGAAAGCAAACAACTTCATATATAAAACTTTGTACCTTAGCTGAGTAAGTCGCACTTGATGCAAGTATTAAACGACCAGATGTCAAAGAGGATGAATGCAGCAAATCTCTGCAACATTGTAACATATATAAGGGAAAGCTTCTCTACTTCAGATAACAAACTGAAACCAAGGGCTGAAAAGTTCTTCATGCCAGTAACGCGAATGAAAGTCATTCTCTTAATCACGACAGAACTGTTTTCTTTCAGAGTAATCACTTTCTGGGTTTTCATAGTCTGGAGACAAATTATGCACTGCTTCTGTTTCATCATGGTTAAAGATAATCTGAAAAGGAATATACAATCTTCATTAAAAGAAATAATCACCTGATCTGGGTCTTAATCGCATTTAGATACTTCCCTGACATCCAACAATCTAGTTCCCTGACATCATAAAAACAACATTCTGAAATCCAAAACAAACCACATTCTAAAATCTAAAACAATAGGACAACAACAACCTAACAACAATCTAGTTCCCTACTTTACAAAAAAAACAATTTACAATTTCCTGAACCCGAACCTCCCATCCATTTATCCATCACCGCCAACTGCCTATCCATCACGGCCGTTAGCCGTTCCACGGAATCAGTGTTTTTCTTAGTGTCTTTTCTAATTGCCGCTAGCTCCTTCATAACATTGTTATTGATCTTACAACCCGTCCGATATTATCATCTTAATAAACAATTGACTAAAGTTTCAATTATTTTTAATTTTAGATCCCAACTCAGATTATAAAAAGGAAATACTAATTTTATTTCAATTCATCATCTCTTTAAACAAAGAGAGATAGCATTACACACAATTCGTAATTTGAAAATTCGTCATCACATTTAATATTCTTACATAGTCCAACCTCCCGTAAAGCAAGTGAGGACCAAAAGGCGATTGGTACTGCAAATAGCTCATTTAGTTAAACATGTGTTGCTTAACTAACCAAAGCAAGCGAGGACCAAAAGGCGATTAGTACTACAAATAGCTTATTTAGTTAAACATGTGTTGCTTAACTAACCGCAGATGCACGTATGTGTACTATGCGAGCAAGAACAACCATAACAGCAAAGAGAAGGAATTTTAGGAATATCCAAACAAGACCGCCTATCACCATTGCAGTTTTCACCCCCATCAGCTACATTTCTCACTATTGGTAGAAGAAAGGATCTTGTCATCCATGATTTCCCATCAGAGCCACGGACTACGAGTTCATCACGGACGATATCAGTGAGGCTGGTTTCATCAGTTGATGTCGTACCGGAGATCAGAACCACCATTATCCTCTGACTCTGTGATAGGATATCCCGGTGTGTGATTTTGATTAGCCTGTAAGATTACGCCCTAACTGCTAGCTGAAGAAATGAATATTAACAAGAAATGCTGAAGAAGAGACTTGAAAATTTTGCTCAAGTAACAGTATTTTCCGAAGATCATCAGTTGCAGCAATCACCTACGCACCAGTCACCGCTAAGTCCAAGTACATCAGCAGCAAAATTTCCTAGCTCGCAAAATAAAAATTCACAAACCACACAATACTACTCGTCTTTACTCTTTTGTAAAAAAAATCGTTTTAGCAGCTTTATTTTTTGGCTAGTTGATGTAAAAATACACTCGCAAAATTCATCTTTGTAAATTGTCCACAACAGGGGCAATATTTTTAAGATCTCATATCACACTTCATCTGGACTTCTTATAAATTATATAGATCAAGAACAAAGTAAAACACAAACTTACTCCCTCCGTCTCAACCATTTGTTTGCATTTGGGTTGGGCACGGAGGTTAAGAAAAATGATAAAATAGTGGTGAAAAGTTAAAAAAGTGAGTAAAGTGGTGGAACCGATTAATATTTTATGTATAAAGTGGGTAGAGTGGATGTAAGTACCGGATGAGTTTACTTTTTATATTATAAAAACTTTACTACTTTTGGAAAAAAATTATATGTAAAGAATTGGAAGGTACATCCCAAAAAATAAAGTATAAATAGATGGTTTGAACAAGGGAGTAATATATTTCAACATATCGTACTCAATTTCAATTGATAACACCACACAAATAATTCTTGATATTATGCAAGCAGAAGAAGAAGAGCATGATGCAAGAATGAGAATGGTTGATGTACACCTTCATTATCAACGTCGGAGAGTGAATTCTATTTCACATCATGGTGGTTCTATTGTGAATCATCGTGTGATTAATCGAAATTGAGAAGAAGGTTATACTAGACTGTATCATGATTATTTTCTGATACACCTACGTACACGAAAACACAATTCCGTCGAAAATTTTGAATATTGTAGGAGTTCGTGGACTGTCATCTTCAGAAAATGACAGTTGCACTAAGGATGCTTGCATATGGAACGGGAGCTGATGCTGTTGATGATTACGTACGTATTGGTGATAGTACATCAATAGATAGTCTATGAAAATTTGTTAAAGCAATTATGAAAATATATGGAGCAGAATACTTGAGACGATCAAATGAACAAGATGTCTCTAGATTATTGGTAGGGAATGAACAATGAGGCTTTCCTGGAATATTGGGTAGTATCGACTGTATGCACTGGAAATAAAAAATTATCCAACTATTTGGCAAGGTATGTATACAGGTCATGTTCATGAACAAACTATAATATTAGAAGCCATAGCTTCAAAAGACTTGTGGATTTGGCATTCTTTTTTTAGGCTACCAGGATCATTAAACGACATCAATGTATTAGACTGGTCTCATCGAATTTCGAAGTTTACTCCATCTGATGCTTCATATGTAGTTTTTTAATTTTCTTTGCAGCTTTTCTTCCTTTTGGACGGTCCATTCCTTCTTCAAATTCCATATAGGAAGGTTCCGGACTATCAACTGATGGAGAAGACGACTAGCTCCTTCATGTTTGACTTTTTTTTGCCAAGGTAGCTGCATATTTTGGTGGATAGCGCAAATCATTCCAATATTGCATGAAAGGAAATTTCTCCTTCTATATATCCTCATACATCTTCATTGTCTCTACAATCTGCCAAAGATTAAGTAAATCAAGTGAGTTAAAAGATCATATTATAGTAGTTTTTACCTTCGGCAAAACAAAGTTGATATCTAGTTATAGTCCTTATGTAACTTTGTGCTGATTTATTTGGAAAAGTATTCATCCCTTGTTGTTCATGTGTGTTAATTTTGTCGAGACACCAGATTGCAACACGAAATGTTAGCCAACAGAATGCTAAATTGCTTAATTCCGACCAACAAATGATAGCCGAAATTGAAATTAACAGATTAGCTTTCTTATCACTACATATATTTATAAAATAAATTAAGACCATTTGTTAATGCAGCAACAACAATTATGGTAAAACTATGTTAATCTATGAACCAAATTCCTTTACAACAATCTATAAAATATTAAAACGTAAGACATGACAGAGAGATGAAATCAAAAGGCCATCTTCCAAAATAAAATAACATGATATTTCCTAATGTTAGAGAAGCAATTGTCATTCAATTTAATATCCCGTAATTTTTAGAATAATAATAATAATAGATATTTAAAAAAAGGATTAAAATTTGATAATGAATACGATATTAAAAATGGTATAGACTAAAGGGCCTAAAATTTGGATCAAATTTTAATATGGATAACTGGTAACTTAAGAAATAGGGTCTTTTAACATTATAAATACATAATATTCGTCTTCCTCATTTTTAATATCAAAATTCGTAGGGATTTTTTACGCAAAAATCAGCAATTTTGTGAAGTTCGTAGAAAATTTATCGTAATTCAGAATCTGTTGATTCTGGACTTTCGGAAAGGTCTTTTCGTTCTTTGCAACCTTCGTGTTTCATATTTTCCAATAAAATGTCGTTTATAGGGTCAAAAGTGCTAAATAAGAATCTGGACAGAATTGGAATCGTGGAAATATTCAAGATTTTAGATGTTTTGTGTTTGATGACTTACCATTGATTGAATATGTGTTCTGATGTGAATTATCTATTTGTGTGATTGAGGCAAGAAACTTTTCATTGCTTTGTATTATTTATTTTGCCTACGTTTTTTGTACGTAACTATCTGTTGCCTTGTATTATTGTATAACGTATATATACTAGCTCTGTAGCCCATGCGAGGCACGAGCGTGTTGTAAAATATAATATAAATTCCTTTTTAATTAGTTTCCGTGTAGTTATGACATAGTTGAAAGTTTGAGTAGTATTTAATACGACATAAAATAATTTTTTGTGTACTATTTATAGGAAGTTCGCGTAAAATTTCATCAGTTTTATAACCTATGCGAGGCACGAGCAACTTCTAAATTCACATGTTAATTAAGTGTGCCATGTTATAGAAATGAATATATGTTATGCTATGAAATACACTTTTTTCTAATTTTATATCAGACAACCGATATATGATAATTGTAAAAGATGTATTTGATAGTGTTTTAAAATTTGAATTCTATAATTGTTGAATTGCTGCCACTAGGAATGGATATTCATTTTTGACAAGATTCGGTTCATCGACTAAGAAGAAATTGAGTACATATGTTTTAGTTGTATTAATTTCTTATGTTGGATTTGCAGTATTCACTGTAGCGGCTGTCTCAACCATATCTTTCATTATTTATAAACATAATCAGATTAAATAAAATTGACACATATAAACACTATTATTACATTATATAATTAATAAAATTGAAATATATAAATTATTGTAGTCAAACACATTATATTTTACGTGTCCGATATGGTCCGTACAATATAAGATATGTTAATAACATAATAATAAGTACATAAATGATAGATCCCTATTAGAAAAGATAAATGGTTTTCTATTTTTAACTATTCAAAAGTTTGAAACTGTCAATAACAAAAAATATATACATGATTACATCAATTTCAATAAAATATTAATAATATTTTATTTCTATTATTTTTATTATAAAACTAAAACATTTATTATGTAAACAATACTATCAAATATGTTAAGATCGGCCCGTGTATTGCACGGGTTATAGGCTTGTATGTTTTAGTTGTATTAATTTTTTATGTTGTGTTTGCAGTATGCACTGCAGGGGCTGTCTCAACGTATCTTTCATTATTTATAAAAAAAATAGCTAACTAATAGTTAAGGGCGTAGGTGTAACTTAATTTTTTTAAAATATTTTATTATATATATTAGAAAACTTCCAATTGTATTAGTTTATGCTTACTTTCGATTATAAGATAGAAAACTCAACTTTTTATGAAAGGCCAACACCAACTCTATCATTCGTAGAAAAAAAAGTTCTCATGTATTTTTCAGACTCCATAACATACTAATAGAATTTTCCTGAAAATAGTTAACATATTAAATTATATGTTAAAAATGAAATTTATAATCTACAAAATCATGATTAAATTATAATTTCAGTATATATTAATAAATACAACTGAAAAATACTAATATAATTATAAGTTGTTAATATATAATAATGAAGTTATAATATTATAAAATTATTATTAAGAATTAATGAGATAGATGCAATTAATGTGGGCTATTTAATTTGACAATTATTAGTATCTATTAATGAGGGGTATTTTAGTATTTTTAAACGAATAAATTGTCTCAAGCAACTCCTAGTTGCTCTATTATATGTAATAGATTGTCTGCTTACATGTTCTTAACTGTTGAGTAAGTGACTATTCGTTGCTCCGTTTTTGCCGTGTAACGTATTTTATATTGTTTGGTTCATGTGCTTGAATATTTATTTTGATAATCGTAAGTATGATATTGATATGTGATTGATAAGAAACGAATTCAAATAAATCCTCAGTCTTAGTCATGTATAAGAATTAGACTCGATCATTGGGTAGTGCGATACATAGAACTTAGAACTAGTTTACGCACATTCTGGAACACATCGATACCTTGTCAGGCTTCGGTTTTACTTGACGAGGGACGTAAATTAGCCCCCCGTCGAATAAGAATTAGAATTCGGTCACTTGGGAAGTGTGGCATAAAGTATAAGATGCTGGGTCACTGGCAAAGTGTGACATAAGGTGTGATTTAGGACTGTGGGACTAAAAATAAGAATTTGTTATTAAAATTTATTGACTGATTAAGAATTTTGATTATGTGGATTATAGAATGTGTTGTGTGCTTCTCTTTGATAATGGTTATTGATTATATCATGTGCATCTTTGTTCACCTTGTTATCGAAAATGTTTGTGATTTTGTGTGATCTGTGTTATGTGTCAATCATGTTTAAATTGTGTTTTCGAAAAATTTAAAAATATTATTTTGAGTCGTTGGACGATAGTTGCTTGTTGGGCTTTGCCGCTCATACTTTTAATATTTCAGGTTTCGTCTAAGAGTTCGAGTTGGATAATATTGGAGTTTGAGGACTTAGGATTGGACCAGATTGACTTTTGGACTTCCGTTAGCTGCGCTTTTGTAATAATAGTCACCTTTGCAATAGAATTTCGTATAGTAAATTTGTTTTGTATTGGTTTTGATTTAGAATTAATAGTCCAGAAGTGCAGGTTTTTTCATTCAATCTAGTCTATTCCTTCCATTTACAAAAATCAACATAAGAAAACAAAACCAATTGATAACAAGTAACTCTGATTATTAAAAATTTATGTAATTTTCTTAATCAAGTAGCCTCCTAACAAGTTATAAAATAGAAATAAGAGTGGTAAGTATCTACCTTATTTTTATCGGTAACACCGCTTTGATTTCTTAAACTAATTTTATTGTAATAACCAATGAACTTGCTTACAAATGTGTTGATTGCGGATCATCGGTTACACAACGAGGTATGCGTCCGATCACTTTCAAATATTTTATTTTCATGAAAATATTTCCAAATTCTAGTCCCGTAAGTCGCCTATGTCTGGTTATTTCCTTGAACGGGATCCATGCTTATGTTTAACCAACCGGACAAGAGTAACATATCCTCCTTAGTTAAGAAGTTCTTTGATCTTCCTCGTTTTGATTTGCTAGGTCTTGTCAACTATTTTCTTACGAGAAAGTGGGTGGCTCTTTTAATAAAAAAATAAAAGTGTGTTCCATTTCTAATTTATCGAGATAGCCTGCAACAAATTACGTCTAATAAAATTACAAGTTTCAAACTTAAATTATCACCCTTGTCACAATATAAAAACCAACATATATAACTGCAACAAAATCAATAAATAAAAGATAGTCCAAATATATAGTGCCCAATTTATACAAGAATTTAATCATCATGAAATTCTTTCGGACAATTAATCAAACAACTGTTGTGCTACCTTCTAATTTAGTTTTATATAAAAAACACCTTGATAAATTCGATTGTAGGAGGTTTCAACAAATCATAGCACACACAGAGTCACAATTGAAACCCTAATTCAATACAAATTAAATAAAAAAGAGAAATTAAAAATACATACTTGTGCTTGCAAATTATGTGGCGGGAAAAGAAAGAAAGCAGCGGAGGATGACGTGGATGATCGATTACAAATTTTGGAGTGTTTCAACAAATATAGCCAAGCATATCAGATTAGCTATAATCTATGCCAAGGGGTTTAATTAGTTGGAGAAGAAAAAATTGAAAACATTAACTATAAATGATACAGTAGAGTGCCAGTTGAAACTTTTTAGCTAAGGATAATAAGGTTGGAGATGTTCCGAGAGATAACTAAGAGGGGGAATATGAATGGTGTATTAAAAAATTATCATTAAGTTACATATTAACTCATTAAAATTTGTCTTCAAGCTGTGTGCCTGTGAGCACAACTTAAACAAATAACGTGAACCCTCTGAAAAGTATGCTAAGAGAGTGTTAATAACAACAAAAAAAGGAAAAACTATTGATCTCATTGTCATTGTTAGTGTTTGTTTTGTAAAAGATATTATTACATTTATCATTTTTTTAGTTTTAGATTTACGCAATATCCCTATAAACTCATCGCCCTATTTGGTTTTCTAGTTTTTTTCCTAATTTTAATTATAAATTAAATCTTACACCATAAAAAATAGAATAACGTGTAATTTTTGTAACAAAATTAAAAAAAATACAAAGCTAGTTTTAATAAATTTTGAATAATTTTGATGTAATTTATTAGTTAATTTAAAAAAAAATTATGATGTTATCAAATAATTAATAAATATTTTACTAAAATGTAAATAATTATATTTTTATAAATTTAAATATGTTTGAATATTTTGAAATTGCGTAAAATCAAAAAAGTCAAATATAAATATAGGGGAATAATCAATGCAAACTAAAATTAAAATAGAAACTAGAAACCAATCTAAGCCTTTAGATTTACCTATTCTAATGGTCCCCCTAAATCACCCCCATCCAACTACTCTGCACCCTCACACACCCAATTTCAGCTTTTCCCCTCCGTTTTTAATTTGATTTTTCCGTCAAACTGTAAGTTTTTTTAAAAATCCGATTTCACTATATTTTTCTACATCTCTCAACGATCGATTTGCATACCATATGTGTTATTTTTCGAATTAGTTTTTAAAAAAAAATATTTGATTTCTAGTTTCTGTTCAAAATTGGTTTCTATTGGAGTAGCCCTGTAAATATATATTCATGTAACCTTTCATTCCCCTTTCGGATAAAAATCAAACAAGTTAAAAAATTCAAAATCATTTCTCATTTTCTACTCTTTTTCCTATCTTAATTCTATCCAATTTTTCTAAGACGAACCAAACGCTCTTAATTTTCGTCATCCTATCCTTTTTCGTTTCTTATGTATTTTTATCCTTTTGGATCATTTCCAAACCTTTTCTTAAGTAATAATTTTATTAACCTAACAACAAAATACAAAATAAGGAAATAATTACGATTTACCTACCAGTAACTACGAAGAAATTCCAAGTTATTACGAAGCAAAATTCGTAATACAAATAAACAAAACACTAGTTTAAATTAGATCCTCGTAGGGAGTAAAATAAATCCTGATCGCATAATTAATATCGCATTAATTATACCCGAATTGGGCTGACGATAGAACCCATAATAAAGGGCCCATAAAATTGAATATTAATTAATTTCATAATTAATTAATATGGGATAAATCAGTTGATAAGTAAAGTCCAAATGAGGACACAATTCCTTAGAGATTGACCTCCAAGAAATCTCATAGGATAAGGAATCAATTTTCTGCATTATAGGACTCCAAGGTCCGCTCTAATTCTGAGACTTGTCCACCAAGTCTCTTAACCCTAATCTAATTCAAAGGCATCTCATGCCTATATAAGGGGCCTCACCCCACAAAACAGAACTACGTTTTGACTTGATCTTTGGCGAACAGCAAGGTACGTGGCATCTTGTTAAGACAGATTAAGTCATGAAACACAAGAGCGGTCAAATTGATACTCGAAGCTCACGAACCCTAGCATTAAATATATCCTAAGTTTTTATCCATAACATTTGGCGCCGTCTGTGGGAAAGCATAACAACAACCATGGTGAGAACACGGAGCGGAAATAGCGCTCCTGAAGGAACACCGGATGGGACAACCCAACCAATTTTATCAATGGTAGAGATACCCCCACATTCAGCCTATGCCTCCACCCAAGGAGGAACTCTGGTGGGAACAACCGAGGCACAGCCTCAAGGGACGAATACTCCTACTCTTCAAGGGACGAATCCCCAATTCCAGCAGCTACAAGCACCTGTGAATCCTCAACCCTTTGGGTATGAGTATTCAACAATTGTGACCACTAACCCCCCTTACGGGATGCCATTATACCCAGAGGTTGGAGGGAGTGGACACTCCAATCGGAGTGAAGCACAAGGGCAGACACCCCCTTACATACGTGGTTTGGCCCCTATTCTGGAGGATCAAGAATTCTCTGGGCCTTATACAGAGAGAGACTCTGAATCTTCGGATGATGATGTGGCTCCAAGAAGGAGACATGCTGGTAAAGAACCAATGCTTGATGCTAATCAACGTCCTAGGAGCACCCGAGGGACAAATCCCCAAGAAGTGCAGGAGAGGATCAGGGCTCACAAAGCTGAAATCCAAAGGCTGAAGCGTGACCTGGAGTCGCACCTGACCCTAAGACCCCTACTACCTCCGAGGAGGAGAAATCATCCTCCAATTATAGACCTGGATGGTCCGCTACAAAGAAAGACTGTTGTCCCAAGGGCGGATCCAAGTGATCTTCTGCCCTTAGGAGATCCTGATGATCCAACTCCACCATTCACTGAAGAGATAATGAATGCCCACATCTCAAGGAAGTTTAAGATGCCCACCATTAAAGCTTATGATGGCACAGGGGATCCCGCTAATCATGTAAGCACATTCTCTAATGCACTGTTGCTGCAGCCCGTGAATGACGCTATTAAGTGTCGGGCCTTTCCCCAAACCCTATCGGGAATGGCTCAAAGGTGGTACAACTGTTTGCCTCCAAATTCAATTGGATCCTTTAGAGACTTGAGTTAAGCTTTCATTAAGCAGTTCATCAGTGGAAGAGTACATAAGAAGAGTTCGGCATCCCTCATGAGCATCGTGCAGGGAGCAAAAGAGTCCTTTAGAGACCATCTGAACCGTTTCACCAAAGAAGCTTTGAAGGTCCCAGACCTTGATGACAAGGTAGCTATGATAGCGCTGCAGCAGGGAACTAGGGACGAGTTCTTCAAGATGTCATTAGCCAAGCGCCCCCCTAAAAGCATGTTACAGCTCCAAGATAGGCCCGGAAAGTATATTAAGATGGAAGAAAGTATGAGAAAGACGGTGGTGAACAACGAGTCCGCTGGTGGCAAGAAGCGTAAAACTAATCTGGAATATAATGCTAAGGACAAGTATCCTAGAACCGAGAAAGACGTTGATTCAACCCCCAAGGAGGAGGACCTGGGCAAAAGTTTGCCGAATATGCTAAACTGAACGCTCCTAGAAGTCAGATCTTGATCGAAATCGAGAAAGATAGAGATGTTCGTTGGCCTAAGCCCCTGACGGCTGATCCTACCAAGCTAGATAAGAGCAAATATTGTAGATTTCACAAGGATGTTGGTCATGACACCGATGAGTGTAGATAATTGAAGGATGAAATTGAATTTCTCATTTGAAAAGGAAGGCTGAGCAAGTATACTAGAGATGGAGGAGATAGGAGTAATAGTGGAAGAAGGAATTTCGATGATCGTAAAAGGGATCAGGATGATCAGGGGCGAAATCCCCAACCCATGGGACCAGTGATAAACGCAATCTTTGGGGGACCATGACCTCGAGGGCTAGTGATAAATACGATCTTTGGAGGACCAACTGATGTTGGTTCATCTAAAAACTCAAGGAAAGCATATACTAGAGAAGTTATGCTTATTGTCGACGAAGCCCCGAAGAGGGCCAGATGAGGATTAACAATGACATTCGAGGATTTTGATTTAGAGGGTGTCAAATTTTCTCATGATGATCCTCTGGTTATAACACCGATAATAGGGAACAACTAGTTGAAGAGAGTCCTTGTGGACAATGGTGCCTCGGTGGACATCTTACTTCATGATACCTTTATAAGCAAGGGTTACAATGATTCTCAATTAACCTCAACTCACATGCCAATATATGGTTTCGCTGGAGTTGAGTGCCCTGTGGAAGGGATAATTAAGTTTCCAATGACCATAGGTCAGGAACCAAGACAAGCAACACGGATGTTAGACTTTGTAGTAGTTAAAGCTGGATCAACTTACAATGCAATCATGGGAAGAACAGGAATACATGCTTTCAAGGCAGTCCCCTCTTCTTACCATTCAGTGATGAAGTTTCCCACCCGGAACGGCATTGGAGAACAGAAAGGAGATCAAAAGATGGCAAGGAGTTGTTATGTAGCCTCTCTCAGGGCAAATAGAGTCGGGGGATAGGTTTTGAAAGGAATATGTCCTAAGTCCAATCATGTATAAAGATTTAGGAATAACTTTTATGTAATCTGTTTTGATTTCATTGATATTAATAAAAGACTTATTTTATTTTTATTACGGGCTTTATCTATTTAAGTGTTTAAATAAGATATAACATAGTTTAGAGTAAAGCTTTTTATGGATTATGATGAGATCATAATAGTGAGACCTAAAAAGATGATAACTCTAAACTTAAATAGTTCCTGGTCATAGGATTACTAACTGGTAATTAATAATCCGCAAAGATCGGTACATACTATGCTTGCTTCATTATGAAGGATGTCTGTTCTCATAGACATTTGTGTGGTGACACTATAGCTAGTATGTAGGTGCTTATTATAGAATAAGTTCACTGAACATGACTCGCACAGCTGAACAACTGATGGAGTTCACTCATGTGTCAGCAGTTGTTCACATAGTGATAGTTGTACAAGTATACTTAGACTTGAGGTCATCATAGTCATCTTGTGTACACTGAACTATGCTTTGGTTTAGTTCTTAGTCTCCAGGGACAATTATTAGGGCTCTTCTGGGTATAGGAATTTGTACATGAAGATAGTGTATGATCAATAAAGGATCTACCCCTTCCAGTGAAGGAAGCGAATGTTCAAGGCTGATCCACTTATGCTAGTTCAGGAATCTCTGGCCAGAGTGAATGAAATTAGAAAGGAGTTTCTAATTTGCATAGAACTACGCATAGTAAATGGTAAGCAAGTGATTAAATTAGATAGGCTTGACACGAGATCCATGTCTTGTATTTAATCGGGACATTGTAGGGTAGAAGGAGTTTATTGTACGGTAACTATTCACTGAATAGGTTCTTGGTTACTAAGCAGTGAATTCATATTATCCGGATAGTCGCGATATGCTGAGAAGTATCCCTCACGATGTAGAATAAATGTGATTAATTAATTAATCATATTTAATAAATTAGAGAATTTATATAAATAATGATAAAATAGTTTTATTATTATTTATTTCTACTACCGGCTTAATATTGAACCTACAGGGTCACACCATAAAAAGAGAATGATTTAATGGTGGAGGAATTAATTAATAATGGCTAATAATTATTTATTTGTGAAATAAATAATTAATTGGTAAATTTAATAATTGATTAAATGAGATTTAATTGATTATAAATTAATTAAGAAAAGTTCTTAATATTATTAATTAAGGATTTAATTTTTGGAAATTAAATCAAGAGAGAGAATTATTTCTAAAGTGTTTAGAAAAAGGATTAATAATTAAAAGGTGTTTTAATTATTAATGAGAATAATAAATGGGATAATAATAATATTATTTATGGGAAAATTTCAGCTGAAAATTTTGCCTATAAATACACTATTATAGACCCTATTTTATTCGAACCCACATCAAACCCGAAAATCCAAAAAGTTTGGAAAACCCAATTCTCTCCACCTCCTTTCTGCTCCTTAACATCGTTTTCTTGGTGGATACCGGTGGAGTGCTTCACACTTGAGGAGCAACTGCTAAGGATCTCTGATCATTGTCTCCGAATTATTTTAAAAGGTTAGATTCTATCCCTCGAATTTTTATTCACGATTTATATGCTTTTATTTGGATTTTGTATGTGTAAAAGTGTTTTGCCATGCCCCGCTGCGATTAAAATCCAACAGGTTTTGCATATTGAAGATCTGGATATCCGCGAGAATGATGAAAAAAGAGGAAAGCCGGCAGAAGACTTGGTTCCGATCCCTTTGGCTCCTGAGGATCCTGAGAGAATAACTTTCATGGGAGCGTCACTAGAGGAGCCCCTTAGAGGGAAGTTGGTGAGGTTTTTACAAGAAAATAGTGATGTATTTACATGGTTGGCAGCTGATATGCCTAGCATAGACCCAGAACTGATTACTCGCAAATTAAACGTGGATCCAAACCGAAAGACCGTAAAGCAAAAAAGAAAAGGAGTTTTTCCCCAGAGAGGCAGGAGGAAATCAAGTATGTGAAAATATCCATAATACATCCGGACTCAGTATTGAAGAAAAAACTGTGTACTAACCCCTTTGAGAATCCACCGAAAACTCCATTTCGTCAAATCTACTCAGTTTCCCGTCCGAATTTGAGGAAATATGGCTCGGTTCAAATTAACATATCAATATGGATTCAAGTATGTGAAAATATCCGTAATACATCCGGACTCAGTATTGAAGAAAAAACTGTGTACTAACCCCTTTGAGAATCCACCGAAAACTCCATTTCCGTCAAATCTACTCAGTTTCTCGTCCAAATTTGAGGAAATATGGCTCAGTTCAAATTAAAATATCAATATGGATTCAAGTATGTGAAAATATCCATAATACATCCAGACTCAGTATGGAAGAAAAAACTGTGTACTAGCCCCTTTGAGAATCTACCGAAAACTCCATTTCGGTCAAATCTACCCAGTTTCTCGTCCGAATTTCATGAAATATGGCTCGGTTAAAATTAGAATATCAATATGGATTAAAATATGTGAAAATATCTATAATACATTTGGACTCAGTATGGAAGAAAAATCTGTGTACTAACTCCTTGGAGAATCCACCGAAAACTCCATTTCCGTCCAATCTACTCAGTTTCTCGTCCGAATTTGAGGGAATATGGCTCAGTTCAAGTTAACATATCAATATGGATTCAAGTATGTGAAAATATCCGTAATATATCCGGACTCAGTATTGAAGAAAAAACTGTGTACTAACCCCTTTGAGAATCCACCGAAAACTCCATTTCCGTCAAATCTACTCAGTTTCTCGTCCAAATTTGAGGAAATATGGCTCGGTTCAGATTAAAATATCAATATGGATTCAAGTATGTGAAAATATCCATAATACATCCGGACTCAGTATGGAAGAAAAAACTGTGTACTAGCCCCTTTGAGAATCTACCGAAAACTCCATTTCGGTCAAATCTACCCAGTTTCTCGTCCGAATTTCATGAAATATGGCTCGGTTAAAATTAGAATATCAATATGGATTAA
Source organism: Apium graveolens (assembly GCF_009905375.1). Classification (NCBI taxonomy): domain Eukaryota; kingdom Viridiplantae; phylum Streptophyta; class Magnoliopsida; order Apiales; family Apiaceae; genus Apium; species Apium graveolens. The sequence goes on along the minus strand of NC_133648.1, from coordinate 4,948,271 downwards.
AATATGTGAAAATATCTATAATACATTTGGACTCAGTATGGAAGAAAAATCTGTGTACTAACTCCTTGGAGAATCCACCGAAAACTCCATTTCCGTCCAATCTACTCAGTTTCTCGTCCGAATTTGAGGGAATATGGCTCAGTTCAAGTTAACATATCAATATGGATTCAAGTATGTGAAAATATCCGTAATATATCCGGACTCAGTATTGAAGAAAAAACTGTGTACTAACCCCTTTGAGAATCCACCGAAAACTCCATTTCCGTCAAATCTACTCAGTTTCTCGTCCAAATTTGAGGAAATATGGCTCGGTTCAGATTAAAATATCAATATGGATTCAAGTATGTGAAAATATCCATAATACATCCGGACTCAGTATGGAAGAAAAAACTGTGTACTAGCCCCTTTGAGAATCTACCGAAAACTCCATTTCGGTCAAATCTACCCAGTTTCTCGTCCGAATTTCATGAAATATGGCTCGGTTAAAATTAGAATATCAATATGGATTAAAATATGTGAAAATATCTATAATACATTTGGACTCAGTATGGAAGAAAAATCTGTGTACTAACTCCTTGGAGAATCCACCGAAAACTCCATTTCCGTCCAATCTACTCAGTTTCTCGTCCGAATTTGAGGGAATATGGCTCAGTTCAAGTTAACATATCAATATGGATTCAAGTATGTGAAAATATCCGTAATATATCCGGACTCAGTATTGAAGAAAAAACTGTGTACTAACCCCTTTGAGAATCCACCGAAAACTCCATTTCCGTCAAATCTACTCAGTTTCTCGTCCAAATTTGAGGAAATATGGCTCGGTTCAGATTAAAATATCAATATGGATTCAAGTATGTGAAAATATCCATAATACATCCGGACTCAGTATGGAAGAAAAAACTGTGTACTAGCCCCATTGAGAATTTACCGAAAACTCCATTTCGGTCAAATCTACCCAGTTTCTCGTCCGAATTTCACGAAATATGGCACGGTTCAAATTAGAATATCAATATGGATTAAAATATGTGAAAATATCTATAATACATTTGGACTCAGTATGGAAGAAAAAACTGTGTACTAATCCCTTTGAGAATCCACCGAAAACTCCATTATCGTCAAATCTACTCAGTTTCCCGTCCGAATTTGAGGAAATATGGCTCGGTTCAAATTAACATATCAATATGGATTCAAGTATGTGAAAATATCCGTAATACATCCGGACACAGTATTGAAGAAAAAACTGTGTACTAAACTCTTTGAGAATTCATCCAAAACTCCATTTCTGTCAAATCTACGCAGTTTCTCGTCCGAATTTTAGGAAATATGGCTCAGGTTCAAATTAAAATATCAATATGGATTCAAGTATGTGAAAATATTCGTAATACATCCCGACTCAGTATTGAAGAAAAAACTGTGTACTCCATTTTTGTCAAATCTACTCAGTTTCTCGTCCGAATTTTATGAAATTCGGCTAGGTTCAAATTAGAATATCAATATGGATTCAAGTATGTGAAAACATCCATAATACATCCAGACACAGTATTGGAGAAAAAACCGTGTACTAACCCCTTTGAGAATCTACCGAAAACTCCATTTCGGTCAAATCTACCCAGTTTCTCGTCTGAATTTCATGAAATATGGCTTGGTTCAAATTAGAATATCAACATGGATTAAAATATGTGAACATATATACATAATACATTTGGACTCAGTATGGAAGAAAAAACTGTGTAGTAACCCCTTTGAGAATCCACCGAAAACTCCATTTCCGTCAAATCTACCCAGTTTCTCGTCCGAATTTGAGGAAATATGGCTCGGTTCAAATTAACATATCAATATGGATTTAAGTATGTGAAAATGTCCATAATACATCTGGCCTCAGTATTGAAGAAAAACCTATGTACTAACCCCTTTGAGAATCGACCGAAAACTCCATTTCCGTCATATCTACCAAGTTTCTCGTCCGAATTTTACGAAATATGGCTCGGTTCAAATTAGAATATCAATATGGATTCAATTATGTGAAAATATCGATAATACATCCGGACACAGTATTAAAGAAAAAACCGTGTACTAACCCCTTTGAGAATATCCCGAAAACCCCATTTCGGTCAAATCTACCCAGTTTCTCGTTCGAATTTCATGAAATATGGCTCGTTTAAAATTAGAATATCAATATGGATTAAAATATGTAAAAATATCCATAATATATTTGGACTCAGTATGGAAGAAAAAACTGTGTTGTAACCCCTTTGAGAATCCACCGAAAACTCCATTTCGTCAAATCTACCCAGTTTCTCGTCCGAATTTAAGGAAATATGGCTCGGTTCAAATGAATATATAAATATGGATTCAAGTATGTGAAAATATCCGTAATACATCACGACTCAGTATTGAAGAAAAAATAGTGTACTAACCCCTTTGAGAATCCACCGAAAACTCCATTTCCGTCAAATCTACCCAGTTTCTAGTTCGAATTTTACGAAATATGGCTCGGTTCAAATTAAAATATCAATATGGATTCAAGTATTAGAAAATATCCATAATACATCCGGAATCAGTATGGAAGAAAAAATGTGTACAAATCCCTTTGAGAATCAACCGAAAACTCCATTTCAGTCAAATCTACCCAGTTTCTCGTCCGAATTTGACGAAATATGGCTCGGTTCAAATTAGAATATCAATATGGATTAAAATATGTGAAAATATCCATAATAAATTTGAACTCAGTATGGAAGAAAAAACTGTGTACTAGCCCCTTTGACAATCCATCGAAAACTTCATTTCAGTCAAATCTACTCAGTTCCTCGTCCGAATTTCACAAAATATGGATCAGTTCAAATTAGAATATTAATATGGATTATAATATGTGAAAATATCCATAATACATTCGGACTCAGTATGGAATAAAAAAACTGTGTACTAATCCCTTTGAAAATCCACCGAAAACTCCATTTCCGTCAAATCTACTCAATTTCTCGTCCTAATTTGAGGGAATATGGCTCGGTTGAAGTTAACATATCAATAAGGAATCAAGTATGTGAAAATATCCGTAATATATCCAGACTCGGTATTGAAGAAAAAGCTGTGTACTAACCCCTTTGATAATCCACCGAAAACTCCATTTCCGTCAAATCTACTAAGTTTCTCGTCCGAATTTTACGAAATATGGCTCGGCTCAAATTAACATATCAATATGGATTCAAGTATGTGAAAATATCCATAATACATCCGGACTCAGTATGGAAGAAAAAATGTGTACTAACCCCTTCGAGAATCAACTGAAAACTCCATTTCGGTCAAATCTACACAGTTTAACGTCCGAATTTCACGAAATATGGCTCGGTTCAAATTAGAATATCAATATAGATTAAAATATGTGAAAATATCCATAATAAATTCGGACTCAGTATGGAAGAAAAAACTGTGTACTAACTCCTTTGAGAATCCACTGAAAACTCCATTTCCTTCAAATCTACGCAGTTTCTCGTCCGAATTTGAGGAAATATGGCTCGGTTCAAATTAACATATAAATATGGATTCATGTATGTGAAGATATCAGTAATACATCCGGACTCAATATTGAAGAAAAAACTGTGTACTAACCCCTTTGAGAATCCACCGAAAACTCCATTACTGTCAAATCTACCCAGTTTCTCGTCCGAATTTTACGAAATATGGCTCATTTCAAATTAAAATATCAATATAGATTCAAGTATGAGAAAATATCCATAATAAATCCGGACTTAGTATGGAAGAAGAAATGTGTACTAACCTCTTTGAGAATCAACCGAAAACTCAATTGTGGTCAAATCTACCCAGTTTCTCGTATGAATTTTACGAAATATGGCTCGATTCAAATTAAAATATCAATATGGATTTAAGTATGAGAAAATATCCATAATTTATCCTGAATCAGTATGGAAGAAAAAATGTGTACAAACCCCTTTGAGAATCAACCGAAAGCTCCATTTCGGTCAAATCAACCCAGTTTCTCGTCCGAATTTCACGAAATATGGCTCGGTTCAAATTAGAATATCAATATGGATTAAAATATTTGAAAATATCCATAATACATTCGAACTCAGTATGGAAGAAAAAACTTTGTACTAGCCCCTTTGACAATCCACCGAAAACTCCATTTCGGTTAAATCTACGCAATTTCTCGTCCGAATTTGAGGAAATATGGCTTGGTTCAAATTAACATATCAATATAGATTCAAGTATGTGAAAATATTCGTAATACATCCAGACTCAGTATTGAAGAAAAACTGTGTACTAACCTCTTTGAGAATCCACCGAAAACTCAATTGCGGTCAAATCTACCCAGTTTCTCGTCCGAATTTTACGAAATATGGCTCTGTTCAAATTAAAATATCAATATGGATTGAAGTATGAGAAAATATCCATAATATATCCGGAATCAGTATGGAAGAAAAAATGTGTACAAACCCCTTTGAGAATCAACCGAAAACTCCATTTCGGTCAAATCAACCTAGTTTCTCGTCCGAATTTCATGAAATATGGCTCGGTTCAAATTAGAATATCAATATGGATTAAAATATGTGAAAATATCCATAATACATTCGAACTCAGCATGGAAGAAAAACTGTGTACTAGCCTCTTTGACAATCCACCGAAAACTCCATTTCGGTTAAATCTAAGCAGTTTCTCGTCCGAATTTGAGGAAATATGGCTCGGTTCAAATTAACATATCAATATGGATTCAAGTATGTGAAAATATCCATAATACATCCGGACTCAGTATTGAAGAAAAACTGTGTACTAACCTCTTTGAGAATCCACCGAAAACTCCATTTCCATCAAATCAACCCAGTTTCTCGTCTGAATTTTATGAAATATGGCTCGGTTCAAATTAAAATATCAATATAGATTAAAGTATGAGAAAATAACCATAAAGATCTGGACTTAGTATGGAAGAAAAAATGTGTACTAACCCCTTTGAGAATCAACCGGAAACTCCATTTCGGTCAATTCTACCCAGTTTCTCGTCCGAATTTCACGAAATATGGCTTGGTTCAAATTAGAATATCAATATGGGTTAAAATATGTGAAAATATCCATAATACATTCGGACTCAGTATGGAAGAAAAAACTGTGTACTAACCCCTTGAGAATCCACCGAAAACTTCATTTTCGTCAAATCTACGTAGTTTCTCGTCCGAATTTGAGGAAATATGGCTCGGTTCAAATTAACATATAAATATGGATTCAAGTATGTGAAGATATCCATAATACATCCGGACTCAGTATTGAAGAAAAAACTGTGTACAAACCCCTTTGAGAATCCACCGAAAACTCCATTTCCGTCAAATCTACCTAGTTTCTCGTCCGAATTTTACGAAATATGGCTCATTTCAAATTAAAATATTAATATGGACTCAAGTATGAGAAAATATCCATAATACATCCGGACTCAGTATGAAAGAAAAAATGTGTACTAACCCCTTTGAGAATCAACCGAAAACTCAATTGCGGTCAAATCTACCCAGTTTCTCGTCCGAATTTCATGAAATATGGCTCGATTCAAATTAAAATATCAATATGGATTAAATATGTGAAAATATCCATAATACATTCGAACTCAGTATGGAAGAAAAAACTGTGTACTAACCCCTTTGAGAATCCACCGAAAACTCCATTTCCGTCAAATCTACGCAGTTTCTTGTCCGAATTTGACGAAATTTGGCTCGGTTCAAATTAACATATAAATATGGATTCAAGTATGTGATAATATCCGTAATACATCCGGACTCAGTATTGAAGAAAAAACTGTGTACTTAAACCCTTTGAGAATCCACCGAAAACTTCATTTCTGTCAAATCTACCCAGTTTCTCGTCCGAATTTTACGAAATATGGCTCATTTAAAATTAAAATATCAATATAGATTCAAGTATGAGAAAATATCCATAATACATCCGGACTCAGTATGGAAGAAAAAATGTGTACTAACCCCTTTGAGAATCAACCGAAAACTCAATTGCGGTCAAATCTACCCAGTTTCTCGTCCGAATTTTACGAAATATGGCTCGATTCAAATTAAAATATCAATATGGATTTAAGTATGAGAAAATATCCATAATACATTCGGAATCAGTATGGAAGAAAAAATGTGTACGCGAGAATCAACCAAAAACTCCATTTCGGTCAAATCAACCCAATTTCTCATCCGAATTTCACGAAATATGGCTCGGTTCAAATTAGAATATCAATATGGATTAAAATATGTGAAAATATCCATAATACATTTGAACTCAGTATGGAAGAAAAAACTGTGTACTAGCCCCTTTGACAATCCATTTCGGTCAAATCTACCCAGTTTCACGAAATATGGGTCGGTTCAAATTAGAATATCAATATGGATTAAAATATGTGAAAATATCCATAATAAATTCGGACTCAGTATGGAAGAAAAAACTGTATACTAACCCCTTTGAGAATCCACCGAAAACTCCATTTCCGTCAAATCTACGCAGTTTCTCGTCTGAATTTGAGGAAATATGGCTCGGTTCAAATTAACATATAAATATGGATTCATGTATGTGAAGATATCCGTAATACATCCGGACTCAGTATTGAAGAAAAAACTGTGTACTAACACCCCTTTGAGAATCCACCAAAAACTCCATTACTATCAAATCTACCCAGTTTCTCGTCCGAATTTTACGAAATATGGCTCATTTCAAATTGAAATATCAATATAGATTCAAGTATGAGAAAATATCCATAATACATCCGGACTCAGTATGGAAGAAGAAATGTGTACTAACCTCTTTGAGAATCAACCGAAAACTCAATTGCGGTCAAATCTACCCAGTTTCTCGTCCGAATTTTACGAAATATGGCTCGGTTCAAATTAAAATATCAATATGGATTTAAGTATGAGAAAATATCCATAATATATCCGGAATCAGTATGGAAGAAAAAATGTGTACAAACCACTTTGAGAATCAACCGAAAACTCCATTTCGGTCAAATCAACCCAGTTTCTCGTCCGAATTTCAAGAAATATGGCTCGGTTCAAATTAGAATATCAATATGGATTAAAATATGTGAAAATATCCATAATACATTCGAACTCAGTATGGAAGAAAAAACTGTGTACTAACCCCTTTGAGAATCCACCGAAAACTCCATTTCCGTCAAATCTACGCAGTTTCTCGTCCGAATTTGACGAAATTTGGCTCGGTTCAAATTAACATAAAAATATGGATTCAAGTATGTGATAATATCCGTAATACATCCGGACTCAGTATTGAAGAAAAAACTGTGTACTTAAACCCTTTGAGAATCCACCGAAAACTTCATTTCTGTCAAATCTACCTAGTTTCTCGTCCGAATTTTACGAAATATGGCTCATTTATAATTAAAATATCAATATAGATTCAAGTATGAGAAAATATCCATAATACATCCGGACTCAGTATGGAAGAAAAAATGTGTACTAACCCCTTTGACAATCAACCGAAAACTCAATTGCGGTCAAATCTACCAAGTTTCTCGTCCGAATTTTACGAAATATGGCTCGATTCAAATTAAAATATCAATATGGATTTAAGTATGAGAAAATATCCATAATGCATTCGGAATCAGTATGGAAGAAAAAATGTGTACGTGAGAATCAACCAAAAACTCCATTTCGGTCAAATCAACCCAATTTCTCATCCGAATTTCACGAATATGCCCGGTTCAAATTAGAATATCAATATGGATTAAAATATGTGAAAATATCCATAATACATTCGAACTCAGTATGGAAGAAAAATATGTGTACTAACCCCTTTGAGAATCCACCGAAAACTCCATTTCCGTCAAATCTACGCAGTTTCTCGTCTGAATTTGAGGAAATATGGCGTGGTTCAAATTAACATATAAATATGGATTCATGTATGTGAAGATATCCGTAATACATCCGAACTCAGTATTGAAGAAAAAACTGTGTACTAACACCCCTTTGAGAATCCACCGAAAACTCCATTATTGTCAAATTTACCCAGTTTCTCGTCCCAATTTTACGAAATATGGCTCATTTCAAATTAAAATATCAATATAGATTCAAGTATGAGAAAATATGCATAATACATCCGGACTCAGTATGGAAGAAGAAATGTGTACTAACCTCTTTGAGAATCAACCGAAAACTCAATTGCGGTCAAATCTACCCAGTTTCTCGTCCGAATTTTACGAAATATGGCTCGGTTCAAATTAAAATATCAATATGGATTTAAGTATGAGAAAATATCCATAATATATCCGGAATCAGTATGGAAGAAAAAATGTGTACAAACCCCTTTGAGAATCAACCGAAAACTCCATTTCGGTCAAATCAACCCAGTTTCTCGTCCGAATTTCAGGAAATATGGCTCGGTTCAAATTAGAATATCAATATGGATTAAAATATGTGAAAATATCCATAATACATTCGTGTACTAGCCCCTTTGACAATCCACCGAAAACTCCATTTCGGTTAAATCTACGCAGTTTCTCGTCCGAATTTGAGAAAATATGGCTCGGTTCAAATTAACATATCAATATGGATTCAAGTATGTGAAAATATCCGTAATACATCGGGACTCAGTATTGAAGAAAAACTGTGTACTAACCTCTTTGAGAATCCACCGAAAACTCCATTTCCGTCAAATCAATCCAGTTTCTCGTCTGAATTTTACGAAATATGGCTCGGTTCAAATTAAAATATCAATATAGATTAAAGTATGAGAAAATATCCATAAACATCCGGACTCAGTATGGAAGAAAAAATGTGTACTAACCCCTTTGAGAATCAACCGGAAACTCCATTTCGGTCAAATCTACCCAGTTTCTCGTCTGAATTTCACGAAATATGTCTTGGTTCAAATTAGAATATCAATATGGGTTAAAATATGTGAAAATATCCATAATACATTCGGACTCAGTATGGAAGAAAAAACTGTGTACTAACCTCTTTGAGAATCCACCGAAAACTTCATTTTCGTCAAATCTACGTAGTTTCTCGTCCGAATTTGAGGAAATATGGCTCGGTTCAAATTAACATATAAATATGGATTCAAGTATGTCAAGATATCCTTAATATATCCGGACTCAGTATTGCAGAAAAAACTGTGTACTAACCCCTTTGAGAATCCACCGAAAACTCCATTTTCGTCAAATCTACCTAGTTTCATGTCCAAATTTTACGAAATATGGCTCATTTCAAATTAAAATATCAATATGGATTCAAGTATGAGAAAATATCCATAATACATCTGGACTCAGTATGAAAGAAAAAATGTGTACTAACCCCTTTGAGAATCAATCAAAAACTCAATTGCGGTCAAATCTACCCAGTTTCTCGTCTGAATTTCATGAAATATGGCTCGGTTCAAATTAAAATATCAATATGGATTAAATATGTTAAAATATCCATAATACATTCGAACTCAGTATGGAAGAAAAAAATGTGTACTAACCCCTTTGAGAATCCACCGAAAACTCCATTTCCGTCAAATCTACGCAGTTTCTCGTCCGAATTTGACGAAATATGGCTCGGTTCAAATTAACATATAAATATGGATTCATGTAATGACTGGAAACTTTACGTTTATATTATATCATGATTATAATAAAATATGTGAATTAATGTGTCATTTATGTGTGATTATCTGATAAACCCTAATTGTTACGTGATACGTGTATTCCATATCATTTCTGTATTTTAAGGTATTTTTCAGATATTTTATTATGCATTTATAGGTTTTATTTCAAACGTTTTATGACCCAAACGATGATTTTAAAGCCAGTATTTCAAATAAAATAATGGGCCTTATTTTTCATCAAATGGCTTTTACAATCGCCTTGTTCTGAACATCTAGATAATTTATAAATTTTCTCGTTTTGCGAAAAATGATTTTTCCGGGCCCCATTGGGTGTCAAAAACCCCACAAAAATCACATTTTTATTTTTATAAAATTATAGGACTTTCATTTATATTATTTCTTTGCATTTTTGCATTATTCACAATTTTTGGGAATTTTTGGCATATATATTGCATATATAAAATATTTATAAATTAAATTTTAATACTAAAAAATTATTAAAATTAGGGCCCAATATTTTTATTTAATGTATAATTAGCCCCTTAATTTTAATTAGGAGTATTATTTTTACTACTATAAATAGCCTAATTTTTATTTAATTAATTATAATTAATCATTAAAATCTGCAAAATTACCAAAAATTCTCTGAAATCGGGTCGGGAAGAACAGGTTCGGGTCGAAGAATCAAGTCGTGATTTCTCACTGATTACAGCATCAAATCGTGTGATTCAAGTACTCAAATCGAAGGTTTTGATCCGTTCTTTCTGTTTCTTGCATCAATTTCACGTTTTATTGCATCGTTTTTGATTTTTGATTTCTAGGGTTTATGTTCGAATTAAGGCTTTTTGATTCTGGGGTTATTGTGATGTTTTGATGATTGATATAGCTTTGTTAGATGATTTACAGTCGATTCATGGTGTTTAATTGAACAAACGATGCTTGGATAATGATTCACGATTTCTAGGGTTTAGGTCGAATTTTCAAAACACAACTCGATGATTTCTGTGAATATTGGTTCTTGTAATGTTAGGGCTTTGATTGTATATGTTCTTAGCTTCATTTTGCACTATATAACGTTTGATGTTATGTACAAATGAGTGATTTGGATTTTTGGCCGGAGTTCTTGATGATTTTTATTGGAGAATGATATCCAGGGATGTTTCTGGTCGATTTTGGCCTGAAACAGATTGGGGAAGTAGTTTGGGATGTTTTGGGATCAAAAACGGAACCAAATGGTGTCCGTTTGGCCAGGAATTGGACTCGCCGGAGTCCGGTGAAGTCGCCGGATCTTGGGTTTAAACCCAGATTCCGGTGGTGTTCTTCACAGACCCGGAATCCAACCCGATTGACCCGTTTTCAGAACCCGGTTTTGATCCACCTTGTCAGATGTTTGTTTTCTGACATATGTTTCTGGAAATTATTTTTACTTTTTATTTTTATTAATTTTAAAAATTAGTTTTATTTATTTTGTAAATTGATTAATTAATTAATTATTTAATTAATTTATATTATAAATAATTTTGAATTATTTTCTAAAAATCAGATTGAATTATTTTCTTAATTATTTGTTATTTATTTATTACTTATTAATTACTTAAAAGTGATTAATTATTTTGATAATTAATCAAATAATTTTCAATAAATCATAATAAATTCATTTTAATTTCAAAAATTATAGAAAAATTATTTTTAATTCTGATTTTCATAAATAATGATTTAAAAATTATTTTTGGGTTTTAAAAATTAGTAATAATTATTTATAATGATTAATAAATGGAATTATCAGTATTTAATTAATAATAATTCAACCGTTAGTCCGTTTTGCGTGAAACGAAAGCCTGTTAACTTAGAAAAATGAATCCTTTTCATTAAAAATAATATCAAAGCTTAATTTTTTTAGAAGTTAGTTGATTTTGTGACTTGTTTGATTATCAGTCAAGTTACGTGCCGAGACGAGTCCGAAAAATTCCGGAAAAATGGGAAAAATGAGTCAAATAACGATCAGTTGAGCGATCAGCGAGTCGATTTTGGTTTTAAAAATTATTTTAACCATAAAAATGATTATGTTCTTATGTGCTTATGTGTATTACGTGGTTAATCGAGTCTTACTTGCTTATATGTAATACATGAGTCAGTCATAAGCGCATGGGTAGATGTTAGGATCAGTTTGAAGTCGATTCAAGATGCAAATGAAGTACGACGTGACTTAACCAGTCTGTTTTGCCAACAGAAGCTAAGCCAGCCAGGCCTGAGTCGGTAATAGTCCAAGGTGATAGACATAAGTGATTCAATTGCAGTAAGTCGCGCAGAAGGCAAGTTTTTCCTCTATTCTACTTTCGGAATAGTGATATTGATTCAAATATTTATCACATTTACATTCTCTTGATTATTGTTCTTGATCACTAATATACAATCCCTATTCCTTTGTTCATATTTCATTTCAATTCTTGATTTCTCAGTTTCTTTGGATTCTTGATTCATATTCTGTTGGTAACACATGGAGATTGATATATTCTAGTGTTTGGAATATATCAAAGCATACCGATTATCCCGGTTGCTAAGCGATGGACTGGATAAGGATATTTTGGGATTGAGTGTGTCTTAATCCTGAGGACCGGGATGACTGGTGCCTCGACGTGGGCCGTAGTGCCTGGGTACCCGACTGGATCTATATACTGAGATATGGATCTGCATTATATTCTGACTGATCAGCAGAATATAGATGCGAACTTGTGTCCAGTTTAGTTTATTTGTACTCGCCAGTAATGGCCTTCTTTCTATTCTCGTGAGGTTATATCTTGGCAGATATACCTGGGATGGCGGATTCATTTAAAATGCTTTAACACTGTTTATATGTTTGTGGACTTGTTGAGCAACTTTTGGCTCACCCCTTTTGTTGTTATTCACCTTATTGTTTTCAGTTAAGAAGGAATATGAAACCAATCAGGACTCGAGTGGTAAAGAAGCGAGTCAAGCCTCAGGATCTTCTTATACCGAAGGTGTTGATCCCAATCCAGGTGGAAAGCTTTGAGTTGCCCGAGCAGGTGGAGTGTTGATAGATAGTAGGTGTGAGTGTTTGAATAAAAGTTGAACTTAGCTTAAAATGAATTAGACAATGGTTTGTAATAAAGAGAGTTTGTGAGACTTTGAATGTTGGTTTGTAATAAAAGTAGTTAGTGGTTCTTGTTTTCATACTTCAACCTAAAAAGATCCTGGTTAGTGTTAAAGGGGTTTAATTTCATTTCTTTATTAATTGTAATCAAATTGTACAAGTTTGGTGATTAGCTAGTAACCCCCAGACTTATACCCCGGGTCTGGAGGGCGTTACAGGTTTGGCATCAGAGCTGTAGGTTTGGTCCCTGAAAACAAGAACATTAGGATTAAGATAGGATAAGGAGATCACATAAGATAGGGATAGTCAAATTAGGATGAATAGTGTTAGGATTTAGGTTAGATTAGAATAGGGAAATAATCTTAGGATTGTTAATGACCTTTTCTTTTCTTTTGTATTCTATCAGATGGCATCTTCTGGTTATTCTGCATCTTCCGAGAGGACAGTCACTGGGCCAGTAGCACCAGCCATACCTCCAGTATCTGAGCATATGTTTCCTCCTCTACCACCTCCACCACCATTGCCACAGGAGCCGGTACCACCAGTACAGGGGATAGTGCATGACCCCATAGAGATGTTTGATCCATTTGAGTTCTTCGAGCCGATGGTTCCTTTACCTATTGAGCACCAGTTTATACTAGGTATTGAGCAGGAGTTACCACCACCACCACCATTGTTACCTCCTATACCAGTGCATGCCCCAGAGCCGGACATAGTTCAGATGATTCCAATAGAGGGGATGGGAGAGCATGATGTGGATCTACAGTTAGGTTTACCCCAGCAGGGTGTAGGTATTCCGAGGGTTCCTTCTCAGGAGTCAGTAGGTCAGGTTGCTCAGCCGCATATGGTACCATACCATGAGTATAGAGTTATGAGGGATGATGTGGAGTATTGGTGGGCACAGTGTCGGGAGATTATGCATCTGTTTGATCAGAGGGACAGAGGATTGTTAGCGGCCCTACAGCCGGATTATTATATGAGACAGCGATTACAGTCATTATTGATGAGTGCTACCTGGGAGCGGGATGATTTGACTCATGATGGACCTCCTTCTTTTGCAGAGTTCTACAGGGTTTTTCGCTTGGCACAGACTTTGGTCCAGGCACTTAGAGAGGAGCTTAGGCGTATTCCGCCTGGGTTCTGAGAGGGTTTGAGACGGTGACTCCAGAGTGCATGTGTATATAGAGGCAGCATAGTATAACCTAGTGAGTAGTGTGTATGTGTGTATCAGTAGTTTAACTTGTAGTAGTAGTTTAACTTGTAGCGATAGTGTGACTTGTAGCCGTAGTGATGACCAGTAGCCCGAGACTTTTTGTATTAAGCATTTACACCTGAAACTGATGTCACATATATATAAGATGAACTTTTTCAAATTCTTTTATTTAAATTTCAGTCTTTATAATTTTATAGCATTTACTTTCACTTTACAGTTTTTTATATTATAATTCCTGTTGAAAAAAAAACAATTATTTTATTTAACTGTTTACATTTCCAGTCTGTACACTCAGCAACTGTTTTCTTTAAATAAACCATGTTATGAATACAGGATAAATTGTTTTCCATACATATTGTCGATTGTTTATTAAACTGTTAAATAAATATCACCTGTTTTATTATCAGAAGAAGATGGTACCAAAAAGAAAGACTAGGGCTGAGACCTCTAACAGCAATTCTGAAAATCAGACTAATGAGACCATGAACCAAATGTTCCATCTGATGCAACAACAGATGGTAATGATGCAGCAGCAGATGCAGCATTAGCAACAGCAGATACAACAACAAATGTTACAACAGCCACCTCGTTCTGAGCTTCAATTACCACCAGTATTACCTGTTGTTACTTTTAAGCAGTTTCAGTCAGTTAAACCTCCAGAATTTGAAGGGACTACTGATCCTATTAAAGCTACCACCTGGTTAAAAGAAGTAGAGAAAGCGTTCGCACTAGTGAAGGTAGGTGAGGACCAGAAGACTGATTTTGCTAGTTACTTGTTGAAAGGAGAGGCGAATTATTGGTGGGAATCTAAAAAGGCCTTAGAGGGTGAAGAAGTTATTGCATGGGATAGGTTTAAAGAGTTGTTTTTAGAAAAGCATTTTCCTCGCTATGTGAAGAATCAAATGCAAATTAAGTTTCTAGAACTGAAGCAGGGAAATATGTCCGTGGCAGAATATGAAGCCAAATTTACTGAGTTGTCTAGGTTTGTTCCAGAACAGGTTGACACTGAAGAAAAACTAGTTCAAAGGTTTCAAGAAGGATTACGACCATGGATTCGTGGCCAAGTTGCAGTTTTCGAATTAACGACGTATACCGCCGTAGTTTAGAAAGCTTTGATTATAGAAGGGGAAAGTGAAAGATCTCAGCAAGACAAGGGACAGGGAAGTTTCCAAGATCGCTCCAGCAGAAAGCCGGGATTCCAAGCCCAGGAAAATTTGAATTTTAAAAGGATAGGACAAGGTTCACAGAAGGCAGGTAATCGTTTCCAAACCTCCAGTCAGCAGGGAATGGTCAGAGTTCCAGTGCCGTACTGCAAGACGTGTAATTGAAAGCATACTGGTGTATGTATCAAAAGGGATGTAACGTGTTATCGGTGTAAGCAGAAAGGGCATTATTCTAACGAATGTCCAACAGGTAGAACAGCAGAGATGACTTGTTTCCAGTGTGGAAAGAAAGGGCATATCGCCAGAAATTGCAAAGGATCAGCTATGGCAGCCAGTGTTCCGAGAATGTTAGCATTACCTCCGCCGCCGCCTAATCAACCCAAAGAAAGAACTTTTAACATGACCATAAAAGAAGCGGTGCAGAGTCCGAGTGTTATTGCAGGTACACTTTTGGTGAATTCTGTAATTTCAAAAGTATTAATTGATTCTGGAGCTACTCGTTCATTTGTTTCTGAAGAATTTCTTGGTAAGTTACATTGTGAAATCGAATGGTTGGGCGAAACGTTAGTTATAAAATTAGCGAATGACGACCAAGTTCCGGTAGATCGAGTATGTCCTGCGTGTGATATAGAAATAGCCGGACATCATTTTTCGGTAGATTTAATTCCTTTTAAGCTAGGAGAATTCGATATTATCTTGGGAATGGATTGGTTAGCATGTCATAATGCTCAGATAGATTGCGCGAATAAGAGAGTCAAATTGCGAACTGCGGAGAATGCAACAGTAATATTCAAAGGCGAAAAACAGCAGAAGAAATTTCTTACTGTGATGCAGACTAAACGATTGCTTCGACAAGGATGTGAGGCATACATAGCTTACGTGTTAGATACCGAAAGAGGAAGTCCTAGAATAGAAGACATTCCAATTGTGTGCGAGTTTCCAGACGTCTTTCCAGACGAGCTTCCAGGGTTACCACCAGATCGAGAAATTGAGTTGACAATTGATCTAGCACCAGGTACAGAACCAGTTTCGAAAGCTCCATATCGGATGGCTCCAGTCAAAATGAAGGAATTGTCAACGCAACTGCAAGATCTTCTAGACCGAGGCATCATACGACCTAGTGTATCCCCATGGGGTGCACCGGTGTTATTTGTGAAGAAGAAGGACGGCAGCATGCGATTATGCATTGACTATAGGGAATTGAATAAACTCACTATCAAGAACAAGTATCCCTTACCGAGAATCGACGATTTGTTCGATCAGCTAAAAGGAGCAGCATGGTTTTCAAAGATAGATTTGCGATCAGGCTATCATCAATTGAAGATTAAAGCTGAAGATATTCCAAAGACTGCGTTTCGTACAAGATATGGGCATTAGGAGTTTTTGGTAATGGCGTTCGGTCTGACAAATGCGCCAGCAGCATTCATGGATTTGATGAACAGAGTATTCAAGAAATATTTGGATAAATTCGTGATTGTATTCATTGATGACATCTTGATTTACTCCAAGTCAGAAGAAGAGCATGCAGAACACTTGAGAATAACTTTGGAAATTCTGAGGAAAGAGCAACTATACGCAAAATTTTGGAAATGTGAATTCTGGTTAAGAGAAGTACAATTTCCAGGGCATATTATCAGTAGAGAAGGCATCCAAGTCGATCCAGCGAAGATTGAAGCTGTGTTAAATTGGAAAAGACCAAGGACGCCGATAGAAGTTCGAAGTTTCTTGGGATTGGCAGGATATTATCGAAGGTTTGTCAAAGATTTTGCGAAAATAGCAACGCCGCTGACCAAGTTAACTCGAAAAAGTGAAAAGTTTGAATGGAGTGATAAGTGTGAAGAAAGTTTTCAAGAGCTGAAAAATCGGTTAGTAACCGCACCAGTACTTGTATTGCCAGACGAGCTAGGAAATTTCGTCATTTTCAGCGATGCTTCGTATCGCGGGTTAGGATGTGTACTGATGCAGCACGGTAACATCATCGCATATGCTTCGAGACAACTTAAACCTCATGAACAAAAATATCCCACTCATGATCTGGAATTGGCAGCGATCGTATTTGCGTTGAAGCTTTGGAGACATTATCTCTACGGTGAAAAATGTGAAATTTACACAGATCATAAAAGTCTAAAGTATATCTTTACGCAAAAGGAGCTGAACATGCGACAGCGTCGATGGCTGGAATTGATAAAGGATTACGAAGTCACGATTAGTTATCATCCAGGGAAAGCAAATGTTGTAGCAGATGCACTGAGCAGGAAAGAAAGATTGAATCGGTTAACTTCGTGTGAAGACTTAATCAAGGAATTCGACAAATTGGAAATTGAGATTCGTATTCCCAATGAATCTGCAGAAGCTATCTACACTATGACTTTCCAACCGGAATTGTTAGAAAAGATTCGCTGCTGTCAAAATGAAGTGATGAGTCAAGATGACGACCTGACGGGAGAAGAAATCACAACTCAGAAAGATAATGAAGGAATTTTACGCTTTGCGTCGAGAATCTGGATCCTTAACGTAGTAGAATTAAAAGAAGAAATAATGCGAGATGCGCACAATTTGAAGTATTCCATTCATCCAGGAAGTACAAAAATGTATCGTGATCTGAAAGAAAACTTCTGGTGGCCGAACATGAAGAAGGAAATAGCTGAATGGATAAGTAAGTGCTACACATGCCAGCGAGTTAAAGCGGAACATCAACGTCCGAGTGGATTATTGCAACCATTAGACATTCCAGAATGGAAATGGGAACATCTAGCGATGGATTTTGTGGTAGGACTACCAAGGACAAAGGCAAATCATGATGCGATATGGGTAATCATTGACAGACTCACGAAGTCGGCATATTTTCTACCAATCAATGAAAGATTTTCACTCGACAAGCTAGTTCACATATATCTCAAAGAAATTGTGATGCGACATGGAGTTCCAGTATCTATCGTGTCTGATCGAGATCCTCGTTTCAACTCAAGATTTTGGAGACAATTTCAAGAATGTCTTGGAACTAAATTGAACATGAGTACCTCTTATCATCTGCAAACCGACGGGCAAAGTGAAAGAACTATCCAAACGATTGAAGACATGCTACGAGTTTGTGTGATCGATTTTGAAGGCAGTTGGGATGAACATCTACCCCTAGTGGAATTTTCTTATAATAACAGTTATCACGCCAGCATTGGAATGCCACCGTATGAAGCATTGTATGGGAGAAAATGTAGATCACCAGTATATTGGGATGAAGTTGGAGAACGCAAAATTTTGGGTCCAGAACTAATTCAACAGATGAAAGAAAAGATTGAACTCATTCGAAAACGACTCGATGCAGCGCAAAATAGGCAACGCAAATATGCAGATCAAGCCAGGAAAGATATAGACTATCAGGAAGAAGAAAACGTACTACTCAAAATATCGCCATGGAAAGGATTAACCAGATTTAGCAATAAGGGTAAATTGAAACCACGTTACGTTGGACCGTTTGAAATTTTGAAGAAAGTGGGAAAAGTTGCATACGAATTAGCTTTACCGCCTCATATGCAGCATATTCACAATGTTTTTCACGTGTCCATGCTTAAGAGATATGACCCTGATTCTAGGCATGTAATCGAGTATGAGCCGATAGAAATCTAACCTGATTTGTCTTTTATAGAACAGCCGGTAAGAATTTTAGATCGGCGAGAGAAAGTGTTGAGAAATAAGTTTGTATATTTAGTGCGAGTGTTGTGGAGAAATCCTATGGTTGAAGAATCAACCTGGGAACTCGAAAGTGAAATATTAGAGAAATACCCTCATTTGTTTTCATAGAAGATTCTGAGGACAGAATCCTTTTAAGGGGGGAAGGATGTAACGACTGGGAACTTTACGTTTATATTATAACATGATTATAATAAAATATGTGAATTAATGTGTCATTTATGTGTGATTATCTGGTAAACCCTAACTGTTACGTGATACGTGTATTCCATGTCATTTCTGTATTTTAAGGTATTTTTCAGATATTTTATTATGCATTTATAGGTTTTATTTCAAACGTTTTATGACCCAAACGATGATTTTAAAGCCAGTATTTCAAATAAAATAATGGGCCTTATTTTTCATCAAATGGCTTTTACAATCGCCTTGTTCTGAACATCTAGATAATTTATAAATTTTCTTGTTTTGCGAAATATGATTTTTCTGGGCCCCATTGGGTGTCAAAAACCCCACAAAAATCACATTTTTATTTTTATAAAATTATAGGACTTTCATTTATATTATTTCTTTGCATTTTTGCATTATTCACAATTTTTGGGAATTTTTGGCATATATATTGCATATATAAAATATTTATAAATTAAATTTTAATACTCAAAAATTATAAAAATTACGGCCCAATATTCTTATTTAATGTATAATTAGCCCCTTAATTTTAATTAGGAGTATTATTTTTACTACTATAAATAGCCTAATTTTTATTTAATTAATTATAATTAATCATTAAAATCTGCAAAATTACCAAAAATTCTCTGAAATCGGGTCGGGAAGAACAGGTTCGGGTCGAAGAATCAAGTCGTGATTTCTCACTGATTACAGCATCAAATCGTGTGATTCAAGTACTCAAATCGAAGGTTTTGATCCGTTCTTTCTGTTTCTTGCATCAATTTCACGTTTTATTGCATCGTTTTTGATTTTTGATTTCTAGGGTTTATGTTCGAATTAAGGCTTTTTGATTCTGGGGTTATTGTGATGTTTTGATGATTGATATAGCTTTGTTAGATGATTTACAGTCGATTCATGGTGTTTAATTGAACAAACGATGCTTGGATAATGATTCACGATTTCTAGGGTTTAGGTCGAATTTTCAAAACACAACTCGATGATTTCTGTGAATATTTGGTTCTTGTAATGTTAGGGCTTTGATTGTATATGTTCTTAGCTTCATTTTGCACTATATAACGTTTGATGTTATGTACAAATGAGTGATTTGGATTTTTGGCCGGAGTTCTTGATGATTTTGATCGGAGAATGATATCCAGGGATGTTTCCGGTCGATTTTGGCCTGAAACATATTGGGGAAGTAGTTTGGGATGTTTTGGGATCAAAAACGGAACCAAACGGTGTTCGTTTGGCCAGGAATTAGACTCGCCGGAGTCCGGTGAAGTCGCCGGATTCTGGGTTTAAACCCAGATTCCGGTGGTGTTCTTCACAGACCCGGAATCCAACCCGATTGACCCGTTTCCAGAACCCGGTTTTGATCCACCTTGTCAGATGTCTGTTTTCTGACATATGTTTCTGGAAATTATTTTTACTTTTTATTTTTATTAATTTTAAAAATCAGTTTTATTTATTTTGTAAATTGATTAATTAATTAATTATTTAATTAATTTATATTATAAATAATTCTGAATTATTTTCTAAAAATCAGATTGAATTATTTTCTTAATTATTTATTATTTATTTATTACTTATTAATTACTTAAAAGTGATTAATTATTTTGATAATTAATCAAATAATTTTCAATAAATCATAATAAATTCATTTTAATTTCAAAAATTATAGAAAAATTATTTTTAATTCTGATTTTCTTAAATAATGATTTAAAAATTATTTTTGGGTTTTAAAAATTAGTAATAATTATTTATAATGATTAATAAATGGAATTATCAGTATTTAATTAATAATAATTCAACCATTAGTCCGTTTTGCGTGAAACGAAAGCCTGTTAACTCAGAAAAATGAATCCTTTTCATTAAAAATAATATCAAAGCTTAATTTTATTAGAAGTTAGTTGATTTTGTGACTTGTTTGATTATCAGTCAAGTTACGTGTCGAGACGAGTCCGAAAAATTCCGGAAAAATGGGAAAAACGAGTCAAATAACGATCAGTTGAGCGATCAGCGAGTCGATTTTGGTTTTAAAAATTATTTTAACCATAAAAATGATTATGTGCTTATGTGCTTATGTGTATTACGTGGTTAATCGAGTCTTACTTGCTTATATGTAATACATGAGTCAGTCATAAGCGCATGGGTAGATGTTAGGATCAGTTTGAAGTCGATTCAAGATGCAAATGAAGTACGACGTGACTTAACCAGTCTGTTTTGCCAACAGAAGCTAAGCCAGCCAGGCCAGTTGAGTCGGTAATAGTCCAAGGTGATAGACATAAGTGATTCAATTGCAGTAAGTCGCGCAGAAGGCAAGTTTTTCCTCTATTCTACTTTCGGAATAGTGATATTGATTTAAATATTTATCACATTTACATTCTCTTGATTATTGTTCTTGATCACTAATATACAATCCCTATTCCTTTGTTCAAATTTCATTTCAATTCTTGATTTCTCCGTTTCTTTGGATTCTTGATTCATATTCTGTTGGTAACACATGGAGATTGATATATTCTAGTGTTTGGAATATATCAAAGCATACCGATTGTCCCGGTTGCTAAGCGATGGACTGGATAAGGATATTTTGGGATTTAGTGTGTCTTAATCCTGAGGACCGGGATGACTGGTGCCTCGACGTGGGCCGTAGTGCCTGGGTACCCGACTGGATCTATATACTGAGATATGGATCTGCATTATATTCTGACTGATCAGCAGAATATAGATGCGAACTTGTGTCCAGTTTAGTTTATTTGTACTCGCCAGTAATGGCCTTCTTTCTATTCTCGTGAGGTTATATCTTGGCAGATATACCTGGGATGGCGGATTTATTTAAAATTCTTTAACACTGTTTATATATTTGTGGACTTGTTGAGCAACTTTTGGCTCACCCCTTTTGTTGTTATTCACCTTATTGTTTTCAGTTAAGAAGGAATATGAAACCAATCAGGACTCGAGTGGTAAAGAAGCGAGTCAAGCCTCGGGATCCTCTTATACCGAAGGTGTTGATCCCAATCCAGGAAGAAAGCTTTGAGTTGCTCGAGCAGGTGGAGTGTTGATAGATAGTAGGTGTGTGTGTTTGAATAAAAGTTAAACTTAGCTTAAAATGAATTAGAAAATGGTTTGTAATAAAGAGAGTTTGTGAGACTTTGAATATTGGTTTGTAATAAAAGTAGTTAGTGGTTCTTGTTTTCATACTTCAACCTAAAAAGATCCTGGTTAGTGTTAAAGGTGTTTAATTTCATTTCTTTATTAATTGTTAATCAAATTGTATAGGTTTGGTGATTAGCTAGTAACCCCCAAACTTATACCCCGGGTCTAGAGGGCGTTACAATTCAAGTATGTGAAAATATCCGTAATACATCCGGACTCGGTATTGAAGAAAAAATTGTGTACTTAAACCCTTTGAGAATCCACCGAAAACTCCATTTCCGTCAAATCTACCCAGTTTCTCGTCCGAATTTTACGAAATATGGCTCGTTTAAAATTAAAATATCAATATAGATTCAAGTATGAGAAAATATCCATAATACATCCGGACTCAGTATGGAAGAAAAAATGTGTACTAACACCTTTGAGAATCAACCGAAAACTCAATTGCGGTCAAATCTACCTAGTTTCTCGTTCGAATTTTATGAAATATGGCTCGATTCAAATTAAAATATCAATATGGATTTAAGTATGAGAAAATATCCATAATACATTCGAAATCAGTATGGAAGAAAACATGAGTACAAACCCCTTTGAGAATCAACCGAAAACTCCATTTCGGTCAAATCAACCCAATTTCTCGTCCGAATTTCACGAAATATGGCTCGGTTCAAATTAGAATATCAATATGGATTAAAATATGTGAAAATATCCATAATACATTCGAACTCAGTATGGAAGAAAAAACTGTGTACTAGCCCCTTTGACAATCCATTGAAAACTCCATTTCGATCAAATCTACTCAGTTCCTCGTCCGAATTTCATAAAATATGGCTCAGTTCAAATTAAAATATCAATATGTATTAAATATGTTAAAATATCCATAATACATTCGAACTCAGTATGGAAGAAAAAACTGTGTACTAACCCCTTTGAGAATCCACCGAAAACTCCATTTCCGTCAAATCTACGCAGTTTCTCGTCCGAATTTGAGGAAATATGGCTCGGTTCAAATTAACATATAAATATGGATTAATATCTGTGAAGATATCCGTAATACATCCGGACTCAGTATTGAAGAAAAAACTGTGTACTAACCCCTTTGAGAATCCACCGAAAACTCTATTACTGTAAAATCTACCCAGTTTCTCGTCCGAATTTTACAAAATATGGCTCATTTCAAATTAAAATATCAATATAGATTCAAGTATGAGAAAATATCCATAATATATCCGGACTCAGTATGGAAGAAGAAATGTGTACTAACCTCTTTGAGAATCAACCGAAAACTCAATTGCGGTCAAATCTACCCAGTTTCTCGTCCGAATTTTATGAAATATGGCTCGGTTCAAATTAAAATATCAATATGGATTTAAGTATGATAAAATATCCATAATATATCCGGAATCAGTATGGAAGAATAAATGTGTACAAACCCCTTTGAGAATCAACCGAAAACTTCATTTCGGTCAAATCAACCCAGTTTCTCGTCCGAATTTCACGAAATATGGCTCGGTTCAAATTAGAATATCAATATGGATTAAAATATGTGAAAATATCCATAATACATTCAAACTCAGTATGGAAGAAAAAACTGTGTACTAGCCCCTTTGACAATCCACCGAACACTCCATTTCGGTTAAATCTATGCAGTTTCTCGTCCGAATTTGAGGAAATATGGCTGGGTTCAAATTAACATATCAATATGGATTCAAATATGTGAAAATATCCATAAACATCTGGACTCAGTTTGGAAGAAAAACTGTGTACTAACCCCTTTGAGAATCAACCGGAAACTCCATTTCGGTCAAATCTACCTAGTTTCTCGTCCGAATTTGAGAAAATATGGCTCGGTTCAAATTAACATATAAATATGGATTAAAGTATGTGAAGATATCCGTAATACATCCGGACTCAGTATTGAAGAAAAAACGGTGTACTAACCCCTTTGAGAATCCACCGAAAACTCCATTTCCGTCAAATCTACCTAGTTTCTCGGCCGAATTTTACGAAATATGGCTCATTTCAAATTAAAATATCAATATGGATTCAAGTATGAGAAAATATCCATAATACATCCGGACTCAGTATGAAAGAAAAAATGTGTACTAACCCCTTTGAGAATCAACCGAAAACTCAATTACGGTCAAATCTACCCAGTTTCTCGTCCGAATTTAATGAAATATGGCTCGGCTCAAATTAAAATATCAATATGGATTAAATATGTGAAAATATCCATAATACATTCGAACTCAGTAAGGAAGAAAAAACTGTGTACTAACCCCTTTTAGAATCCACCGAAAACTCCATTTCCGTCAAATCTACGCAGTTTCTCGTCCGAATTTGACGAAATTTGGCTCGGTTTAAATTAACATATAAATATGGATTCAAGTATGTGATAATATCCGTAATACATCCGGACTCAGTATTGAAGAAAAACTGTGTACTTAAACCCTTTGAGAATCCACCGAAAACTTCATTTCTGTCAAATCTACCCAGTTTCTCTTCCGAATTTTACGAAATATGGCTCATTTAAAATTAAAATATCAATATAGATTCAAGTATGAGAAAATATCCATAATACATCCGGACTCAGTATGGAAGAAAAAATGTGTACTAACCCCTTTGAGAATCAACCGAAAACTCAATTGCGGTCAAATCTACCCAGTTTCTCATCCGAATTTTACGAAATATGGCTCGATTCAAATTAAAATATCAATATGGATTTAAGTATGAGAAAATATCCATAATGCATTCGGAATCAGTATGGAAGAAAAAATGTGTACGTGAGAATCAACCGAAAACTCCATTACGGTCAAATCAACCCAATTTCTCATCCGAATTTCACGAAATATGGCTCGGTTCAAATTAGAATATCAATATGGATTAAAATATGTGAAAATATCCATAATACATTCGAACTCAGTATGGAAGAAAAAACTGTGTACTAACCCCTTTGAGAATCCACCGAAAACTCCATTTCCGTCAAATCTACGCAGTTTCTCGTCCGAATTTGAGGAAATATGGCTCGGTTCAAATTAACATATAAATATGGATTAATATCTGTGAAGATATCCGTAATACATTCGGACTCAGTATTGAAGAAAAAAACTGTGTACTAACCCCTTTGAGAATCCACCGAAAACTCTATTACTGTAAAATCTACCCAGTTTCTCGTCCGAATTTTACGAAATATGGCTCATTTCAAATTAAAATATCGATATAGATTCAAGTATGAGAAAATATCCATAATATATCCGGACTCAGTATGGAAGAAGAAATGTGTACTAACCTCTTTGAGAATCATCCGAAAACTCAATTGCGGTCAAATCTACCCAGTTTCTCGTCCGAATTTTATGAAATATGGCTCGGTTCAAATTAAAATATCAATATGGATTTAAGTATGAGAAAATATCCATAATATATCCGGAATCAGTATGGAAGAATAAATGTGTACAAACCCCTTTGAGAATCAACCGAAAACTCCATTTCGGTCAAATCAACCCAGTTTCTCGTCCGAATTTCACGAAATATGGCTCGGTTCAAATTAGAATATCAATATGGATTAAAATATGTGAAAATATCCATAATACATTCAAACTCAGTATGGAAGAAAAAACTGTGTACTAGCCCCTTTGACAATCCACCGAACACTCCATTTCGGTTAAATCTATGCAGTTTCTCGTCCGAATTTGAGGAAATATGGCTGGGTTCAAATTAACATATCAATATGGATTAAAATATGTGAAAATATCCATAAACATCCGGACTCAGTATGGAAGAAAAACTGTGTACTAACCCCTTTGAGAATCAACCGGAAACTCCATTTCGGTCAAATCTACCTAGTTTCTCGTCCGAATTTGAGAAAATATGGCTCGGTTCAAATTAACATATAAATATGGATTAAAGTATGTGAAGATATCCGTAATACATCCGGACTCAGTATTGAAGAAAAAACGGTGTACTAACCCCTTTGAGAATCCACCGAAAACTCCATTTCCGTCAAATCTACCTAGTTTCTCGGCCGAATTTTACGAAATATGGCTCATTTCAAATTAAAATATCAATATGGATTCAAGTATGAGAAAATATCCATAATACATCCGGACTCAGTATGAAAGAAAAAATGTGTACTAACCCCTTTGAGAATCAACCGAAAACTCAATTACGGTCAAATCTACCCAGTTTCTCGTCCGAATTTAATGAAATATGGCTCGGCTCAAATTAAAATATCAATATGGATTAAATATGTGAAAATATCCATAATACATTCGAACTCAGTAAGGAAGAAAAAACTGTGTACTAACCCCTTTTAGAATCCACCGAAAACTCCATTTCCGTCAAATCTACGCAGTTTCTCGTCCGAATTTGACGAAATTTGGCTCGGTTTAAATTAACATATAAATATGGATTCAAGTATGTGATAATATCCGTAATACATCCGGACTCAGTATTGAAGAAAAACTGTGTACTTAAACCCTTTGAGAATCCACCGAAAACTTCATTTCTGTCAAATCTACCCAGTTTCTCTTCCGAATTTTACGAAATATGGCTCATTTAAAATTAAAATATCAATATAGATTCAAGTATGAGAAAATATCCATAATACATCCGGACTCAGTATGGAAGAAAAAATGTGTACTAACCCCTTTGAGAATCAACCGAAAACTCAATTGCGGTCAAATCTACCCAGTTTCTCATCCGAATTTTACGAAATATGGCTCGATTCAAATTAAAATATCAATATGGATTTAAGTATGAGAAAATATCCATAATGCATTCGGAATCAGTATGGAAGAAAAAATGTGTACGTGAGAATCAACCGAAAACTCCATTACGGTCAAATCAACCCAATTTCTCATCCGAATTTCACGAAATATGGCTCGGTTCAAATTAGAATATCAATATGGATTAAAATATGTGAAAATATCCATAATACATTCGAACTCAGTATGGAAGAAAAAACTGTGTACAAGCCCCTTTGACAATCCATTTCGGTCAAATCTACCCAGTTTCACGTCCGAATTTCACGAAATATGGGCCGGTTCAAATTAGAATATCAATATGGATATGGATTAAAATATGTGAAAATATCCATAATAAATTCGGACTCAGTATGGAAGAAAAAACTGTGTACTAACCCCTTTGAGAATCCACCGAAAACTCCATTTCCGTCAAATCTACGCAGTTTCTCGTCTGAATTTGAGGAAATATGGATCGGTTGAAATTAACATATAAATATGGATTCATGTATGTGAAGATATCCGTAATACATCCGGACTCAGTATTAAAGAAAAAACTGTGTACCAACACCCCTTTGAGAATCCACCGAAAACTCCATTATTGTCAAATCTACCCAGTTTCTCGTCCGAATTTTACGAAATATGGCTCATTTCAAATTAAAATATCAATATAGATTCAAGTATGAGAAAATATCCATAATACATCCGGACTCAGTATGGAAGAAGAAATGTGTACTAACCTCTTTGAGAATCAACCGAAAACTCAATTGCGGTCAAATCTACCCAGTTTCTCGTCCGAATTTTACGAAATATGGCTCGGTTCAAATTAAAATATCATTATGGATTTAAGTATGAGAAAATATCCATAATATATCCGGAATTAGTATGGAAGAAAAAATGTGTACAAACCCCATTGAGAATCAACCGAAAACTCCATTTCGGTCAAATCAACCCAGTTTCTCGTCCGAATTTCACGAAATATGGCTCGGTTCAAATAAGAATATCATTATGGATTAAAATATGTGAAAATATCCATAATACATTCGAATCAGTATGGAAGAAAAAACTGTGTACTAGACCCTTTGACAATCCACCAAAAACTCCATTTCGGTTAAATCTACGCAGTTTCTCGTCCGAATTTGAGGAAATATGGCTCGGTTCAAATTAACATATCAATATGGATTCAAGTATGTGAAAATATCCGTAATACATCCGGACTCGGTATTGAAGAAAAATTGTGTACTAACCTCTTTGAGAATCCACCGAAAACTCCATTTCCGTCAAATCAACCCAGTTTCGCGTCTGAATTTTACGAAATATGGCTCGGTTCAAATTAAAATATCAGTATAGATTAAAGTATGAGAAAATATCCATAAACATCCGGACTCAGTATGGAAGAAAAAATGTGTACTAACCCCTTTGAGAATCAACCGGAAACTCCATTTCGGTCAAATCTACCTAGTTTCTCGTCCGAATTTCACGAAATATGGCTTGGTTCAAATTAGAATATCAATGGGTTAAAATATGTGAAAATATCCATAATACATTCGGACTCAGTATGGAAGAAAAAACTGTGTACTAACCCCTTTGAGAATCCACCGAAAACTTCATTTTCGTCAAATCTACGTAGTTTCTTGTCCGAATTTGAGGAAATATGGCTCGGTTCAAACTAAAATATAAATATGGATTCAAGTATGTCAAGATATCTTTAATACATCCGGACTCAGTATTGAAGAAAAAACTGTGTACTAACCCCTTTGAGAATCCACCGAATACTCCATTTCCGTCAAATCTACCTAGTTTCTCGTCCGAATTTTACGAAATATGGCTCATTTCAAATTAAAATATAAGTATGGATTCAAGTATGAGAAAATATCCATAATACATCCGGACTCAGTATGAAAGAAAAAATGTGTACTAACCCCTTTGAGAATCAATCAAAAACTCAATTACGGTCAAATCTACCCAGTTTCTCATCTGAATTTCATGAAATATGGCTCGGTTTAAATTAAAATATCAATATGGATTAAATATGTGAAAATATCCATAATACATTCGATCTCAGTATGGAAGAAAAACTGTGTAATAACCCCTTTGAGAATCCACCGAAAACTCCAATTCCGTCAAATCTACGCAGTTTCTCGTCCGAATTTGACGAAATATGGCTCGGTTCAAATTAACATATAAATATGGATTATTGTATGTGAAGATATCCGTAATACATCCGGACTCAGTATTGAAGAAAAAACTGTGTACTAACCCCTTTGAGAATCCACCGAAAACTTTATTACTGTCAAATCTACCAAGTTTCTCGTCCGAATTTTATGAAATATGGCTCATTTCAAATTAAAATATCAATATAGATTCAAGTATTAGAAAATATCCATAACATATCCGGACTTAGTATGAAAGAAGAAATGTGTACTAACCTCTTTGAGAATCAACCGAAAACTCAATTGCGGTCAAATTTACCCAATTTCTCGTCCGAATTTTACGAAATATGGCTCGGTTCAAATTAAAATATCAATATGGATTTATATATGAGAAAATATCCTTAATATATTCGGAATAAGTATGGAAGAAAAAATGTGTACAAACCCGTTTGAGAATCAACCGAAAACTCAATTGCGGTCAAATCTACCAAGTTTCTCGTCCGAATTTCACGAAATATGGCTCGGTTCAAATTAGAATATCAATATGGATTAAAATATGTGGAAATATCCATAATACATTCGAACTCAGTATGGAAGAAAAAACTGTGTACTAGCCCCTTTGACAATCCACCGAAAACTCCATTTCGGTCAAATCTACGCAGTTTCTTGTCCGAATTTGAGGAAATATGGCTCTGTTCAAATTAACATATAAATATGGATTCAAGTATGTGAAAATATCCGTAATACATTCGGACTTGGTATTGAAGAAAAAACTTTGTACTAACCCCTTTCAGAATCCACCGAAAACTCCATTTCCGTCAAATCAACCCAGTTTCTCATCTGAATTTTACGAAATATGGCTCGGTTCAAATTAAAATATCAATATAGATTAGAGTATGAGAAAATATCCATAAACATCCGGACTCAGTATGGAAGAAAAAATGTGTACTAACCCCTTTGAGAATTAATCGGAAACTCCATTTCGGTCAAATTTACCCAGTTTCTCCTCCGAATTTCACGAAATATGGCTTGGTTCAAATTAGAATATCAATATGGGTTAAAATATGTGAAAATATCCATAATACATTCGGACTCAGTATGGAAGAAAAAATTGTATACTAACCCCGTTGAGAATCCACCGAAAATTTCATTTCCGTCAAATCTACGCAGTTTCTCGTCCGAATTTGAGGAAATATGGCGCGGTTCAAATAAACATATAAATATGGATTCAAGTATGTGAAGATATCCATAATACATCCGGACTCAGTATTGAAGAAAAAACGGTGTACTAACCCCTTTGAGAATCCACCGAAAACTCCATTTCCGACAAATCTACCTAGTTTCTCGTCCGAATTTTACGAAATATGGCTCATTTCAAATTAAAATATCAATATGGATTCAAATATGAGAAAATATCCATAATACATCCGGACTCAGTATGAAAGAAAAAATGTGTACTAACCCCTTTGAGAATCAACCGAAAACTCAATTGCGGTCAAATCTACCCAGTTTCTCGTCCGAATTTCATGAAATATGGCTCGGTTCAAATTAAAATATCAATATGGATTAAATATGTGAAAATATCCATAATACATTCGAACTCAGTATTGAAGAAAAAACTGTGTACTAACCCCTTTGAGAATCCACCGAAAACTCCATTTCCGTCAAATCTACGCAGTTTCTCGTCCGAATTTGATGAAATATGGCTCGGTTCAAATTAGAATATCAATATGGATTAAAATATGTGAAAATATCCATAATACATTCGAACTCAGTATGGAAGAAAAAACGGTGTACTAGCCCCTTTGACAATCCATTGAAAACTCCATTTCGATAAAATCAACTCAGTTTCTCGTCCGAATTTCATGAAATATGGCTCGGTTCAAATTAGAATATCAATATGGATTAAATATGTGAAAATATCCATAATACATTCGAACTCAGTATGGAAGAAAAAACTGTGTACTAAACTCTTTGAGAATCCACCAAAAATTCTATTTCCGTCAAATCTACGCAGTTTCTCTTCCGAATTTGAGGAATTATGGCTCGGTTAAAATTAACATATAAATATGGATTCATGTATGTTATGATATCCGTAATACATCCGGACTCAGTAGTGAAGAAAAAATTATGTACTAACCCCTTTGAGAATCCACCGAAAACTCCATTACTGTCAAATCTACCCAGTTTCTCGTCCGAATTTTACGAAATATGGCTCATTTCAAATTAAAATATCAATATAGATTCAAGTATGAGAAAATATCCATAATACATCCTGACTCAGTATGGAAGAAGAAATGTGTACTAACCTCTTTGAGAATCAACCGAAAACTCAATTGCGGTCAAATCTACCCAGTTTCTCGTCCGAATTTTACGAAATATGGCTCGGTTCAAATTAAAATATCAATATGGATTTAAGTATGAGAAAATATCCATAATATATCCGGAATCAGTATGGAAGAAAAAATGTGTACAAACCCCTTTGAGAATCAACCGAAAACTCCATTTCGGTCAAATCAACCTAGTTTCTCGTCCGAATTTCACGAAATATGGCTCGGTTCAAATTAGAATATCAATATGGATTAAAATATGTGAAAATATCCATAATACATTCAAACTCAGTATGGAAGAAAAAACTGTGTAGTAGCCCCTTTGACAATCCACCGAAAACTCCATTTTGGTTAAATCTACGCAGTTTCTCGTCCAAATTTGAGGAAATATGGCTCGGTTCAAATTAACATATCAATATGGATTCAAGTATGTGAAAATATCCGTAATACATCCGGACTCAGTATTGAAGAAAAACTGTGTACTAACCTCTTTGAGAATCCACCGAAAACTCCATTTCCGTCAAATCAATCCAGTTTCTCGTCTGAATTTTACGAAATATGGCTCGGTTCAAATTAAAATATCAATATGGATTAAAGTATGAGAAAATATCCATAAACATCCAGACTCAGTATGGGAGAAAAAATGTGTACTAACCCCTTTGAGAATCAACCGGAAACTCTATTTCGGTCAAACCTACCGAGTTTCTCGTCCGAATTTCACGAAATATGGCTTGGTTCAAATTAGAATATCAATATGGGTTAAAATATGTGAAAACATCCATAATACATTCGGACTCAGTATAGAAGAAAAAACTGTGTACTAACCCCTTTGAGAATCCACCGAAAACTTCATTTCCGTCAAATCTACGCAGTTTCTCGTCCGAATTTGAGGAAATATGGCTCGGTTCAAATTAACATATAAATATGGATTCAAGTATGTGAAGATATCCGTAATACATCCAAACTCAGTATTGAAGAAAAAACTGTGTACTAACCCCTTTGAGAATCCACCGAAAACTCCATTTCCGTCAAATCTACCTAGTTTCTCGTCCGAATTTTACGAAATATAGCTCATTTCAAATTAAAATATCAATATAGATTCAAGTATGAGAAAATATCCATAATACATCCGGACTCAGTGTGAAAGAAAAAATGTGTACTAACCCCTTTGAGAATCAACCGAAAATTTAATTGCGGTCAAAACTACCCAGTTTCTCGTCCGAATTTCATGAAATATGGCTCGCTTCAAATTAAAATATCACAATGGATTAAATATGTGAAAATATCCATAATAAATTCGGACTCAGTATGGAAGAAAAAACTGTGTACTAACCCCTTTGAGAATCCACCGAAAACTCCATTTCCGCAAATCTACGCAGTTTCTCGTCCGAATTTGAGGAAATATGGCTCGGTTCAAATTAACATATAAATATGGATTCATGTATGTGAAGATATCCATAATACATCCGGACTCAGTATTGAATAAAAAACTGTGTACTAACACCCCTTTGAGAATCCACCGAAAACTCCATTACTGTCAAATCTACCCAGTTTCTTGTCCGAATTTTACGAAATATGGCTCATTTCAAATTAAAATATCAATATAGATTCAAGTATGAGAAAATATCCATAATATATCCGGACTCAGTATGGAAGAAGAAATGTGTACTAACCTCTTTCAGAATCAACCGAAAACTCAATTTCGGTCAAATCTACCCAGTTTCTCGTCCGAATTTTACGAAATATGGCTCGGTTCAAATTAAAATATCAATATGGATTTAAGTATGAGAAAATATCCATAATATATCCGGAATCAGTATGGAAGAAAAAATGTGTACAAACCCCTTTGAGAATCAACCGAAAACTCCATTTCGGTCAAATCAACCCAGTTTCTCGTCCGAATTTCACGAAATATGGCTCGGTTCAAATTAGAATATCAATATGGATTAAAATATGTGAAAATATCCATAATACATTCGAACTCAGTATGGAAGAAAAAACTGTGTACTAGCCTCTTTGACAATCCACCGAAAATTCCATTTCGGTAAAATCTAAGCAGTTTCTCGTCCGAATTTGAGGAAATATGGCTCGGTTCAAATTAACATATCAATATGGATTCAAGTATGTGAAAATATCCGTAATACATCCGGACTCGGTATTGAAGAAAAACTGTGTACTAACCTCTTTGAGAATCTACCGAAAACTCCATTTCCGTCAAATCAACCCAGTTTCTCGTCTGAATTTTATGAAATATGGCTCGGTTCAAATTAAAATATCAATATAGATTAAAGTATGAGAAAATATCCATAAACATCCGGACTCAGTATTGAAGAAAAAATGTGTACTAGCCCCTTTGAGAATCAACCGAAAACTCCATTTCGGTCAAATCTACCCAGTTTCTCGTCCGAATTTCACGAAATATGGCTTGGTTCAAATTAGAATATCAATATGGGTTAAAATATGTGAAAATATCCATAATACATTCAGACTCAGTATGGAAGAAAAAACTGTGTACTAACCACTTTGAGAATCCACCGAAAACTTCATTTCCGTCAAATCTACGCAGTTTCTCGTCCGAATTTGAGGAAATATGGCTCGGTTCAAATTAACATATAAATATGGATTCAATTATGTGAAGATATCCGTAATACATCCAAACTCAGTATTGAAGAAAAAACTGTGTACTAACCCCTTTGAGAATCCACCGAAAACTCCATTTCCGTCAAATCTACGCAGTTTCTCGTCCGAATTTGATGAAATATGGCTCGGTTCAAATTAGAATATCAATATGGATTAAAATATGTGAAAATATCCATAATACATTCGAACTCAGTATGGAAGAAAAAACGGTGTACTAGCCCCTTTGACAATCCATTGAAAACTCCATTTCGATAAAATCAACTCAGTTTCTCGTCCGAATTTCATGAAATATGGCTCGGTTCAAATTAGAATATCAATATGGATTAAATATGTGAAAATATCCATAATACATTCGAACTCAGTATGGAAGAAAAAACTGTGTACTAAACTCTTTGAGAATCCACCAAAAACTCTATTTCCGTCAAATCTACGCAGTTTCTCTTCCGAATTTGAGGAATTATGGCTCGGTTAAAATTAACATATAAATATGGATTCATGTATGTTATGATATCCGTAATACATCCGGACTCAGTAGTGAAGAAAAAATTATGTACTAACCCCTTTGAGAATCCACCGAAAACTCCATTACTGTCAAATCTACCCAGTTTCTCGTCCGAATTTTACGAAATATGGCTCATTTCAAATTAAAATATCAATATAGATTCAAGTATGAGAAAATATCCATAATACATCCTGACTCAGTATGGAAGAAGAAATGTGTACTAACCTCTTTGAGAATCAACCGAAAACTCAATTGCGGTCAAATCTACCCAGTTTCTCGTCCGAATTTTACGAAATATGGCTCGGTTCAAATTAAAATATCAATATGGATTTAAGTATGAGAAAATATCCATAATATATCCGGAATCAGTATGGAAGAAAAAATGTGTACAAACCCCTTTGAGAATCAACCGAAAACTCCATTTCGGTCAAATCAACCTAGTTTCTCGTCCGAATTTCACGAAATATGGCTCGGTTCAAATTAGAATATCAATATGGATTAAAATATGTGAAAATATCCATAATACATTCAAACTCAGTATGGAAGAAAAAACTGTGTAGTAGCCCCTTTGACAATCCACCGAAAACTCCATTTTGGTTAAATCTACGCAGTTTCTCGTCCAAATTTGAGGAAATATGGCTCGGTTCAAATTAACATATCAATATGGATTCAAGTATGTGAAAATATCCGTAATACATCCGGACTCAGTATTGAAGAAAAACTGTGTACTAACCTCTTTGAGAATCCACCGAAAACTCCATTTCCGTCAAATCAATCCAGTTTCTCGTCTGAATTTTACGAAATATGGCTCGGTTCAAATTAAAATATCAATATGGATTAAAGTATGAGAAAATATCCATAAACATCCAGACTCAGTATGGGAGAAAAAATGTGTACTAACCCCTTTGAGAATCAACCGGAAACTCTATTTCGGTCAAACCTACCGAGTTTCTCGTCCGAATTTCACGAAATATGGCTTGGTTCAAATTAGAATATCAATATGGGTTAAAATATGTGAAAACATCCATAATACATTCGGACTCAGTATGGAAGAAAAAACTGTGTACTAACCCCTTTGAGAATCCACCGAAAACTTCATTTCCGTCAAATCTACGCAGTTTCTCGTCCGAATTTGAGGAAATATGGCTCGGTTCAAATTAACATATAAATATGGATTCAAGTATGTGAAGATATCCGTAATACATCCAAACTCAGTATTGAAGAAAAAACTGTGTACTAACCCCTTTGAGAATCCACCGAAAACTCCATTTCCGTCAAATCTACCTAGTTTCTCGTTCGAATTTTACGAAATATAGCTCATTTCAAATTAAAATATCAATATAGATTCAAGTATGAGAAAATATCCATAATACATCCGGACTCAGTGTGAAAGAAAAAATGTGTACTAACCCCTTTGAGAATCAACCGAAAATTTAATTGCGGTCAAAACTACCCAGTTTCTCGTCCGAATTTCATGAAATATGGCTCGCTTCAAATTAAAATATCACAATGGATTAAATATGTGAAAATATCCATAATAAATTCGGACTCAGTATGGAAGAAAAAACTGTGTACTAACCCCTTTGAGAATCCACCGAAAACTCCATTTCCGCAAATCTACGCAGTTTCTCGTCCGAATTTGAGGAAATATGGCTCGGTTCAAATTAACATATAAATATGGATTCATGTATGTGAAGATATCCATAATACATCCGGACTCAGTATTGAATAAAAAACTGTGTACTAACACCCCTTTGAGAATCCACCGAAAACTCCATTACTGTCAAATCTACCCAGTTTCTTGTCCGAATTTTACGAAATATGGCTCATTTCAAATTAAAATATCAATATAGATTCAAGTATGAGAAAATATCCATAATATATCCGGACTCAGTATGGAAGAAGAAATGTGTACTAACCTCTTTCAGAATCAACCGAAAACTCAATTTCGGTCAAATCTACCCAGTTTCTCGTCCGAATTTTACGAAATATGGCTCGGTTCAAATTAAAATATCAATATGGATTTAAGTATGAGAAAATATCCATAATATATCCGGAATCAGTATGGAAGAAAAAATGTGTACAAACCCCTTTGAGAATCAACCGAAAACTCCATTTCGGTCAAATCAACCCAGTTTCTCGTCCGAATTTCACGAAATATGGCTCGGTTCAAATTAGAATATCAATATGGATTAAAATATGTGAAAATATCCATAATACATTCGAACTCAGTATGGAAGAAAAAACTGTGTACTAGCCTCTTTGACAATCCACCGAAAATTCCATTTCGGTAAAATCTAAGCAGTTTCTCGTCCGAATTTGAGGAAATATGGCTCGGTTCAAATTAACATATCAATATGGATTCAAGTATGTGAAAATATCCGTAATACATCCGGACTCGGTATTGAAGAAAAACTGTGTACTAACCTCTTTGAGAATCTACCGAAAACTCCATTTCCGTCAAATCAACCCAGTTTCTCGTCTGAATTTTATGAAATATGGCTCGGTTCAAATTAAAATATCAATATAGATTAAAGTATGAGAAAATATCCATAAACATCCGGACTCAGTATTGAAGAAAAAATGTGTACTAGCCCCTTTGAGAATCAACCGAAAACTCCATTTCGGTCAAATCTACCCAGTTTCTCGTCCGAATTTCACGAAATATGGCTTGGTTCAAATTAGAATATCAATATGGGTTAAAATATGTGAAAATATCCATAATACATTCAGACTCAGTATGGAAGAAAAAACTGTGTACTAACCACTTTGAGAATCCACCGAAAACTTCATTTCCGTCAAATCTACGCAGTTTCTCGTCCGAATTTGAGGAAATATGGCTCGGTTCAAATTAACATATAAATATGGATTCAATTATGTGAAGATATCCGTAATACATCCAAACTCAGTATTGAAGAAAAAACTGTGTACTAACCCCTTTGAGAATCCACCGAAAACTCCATTTCCGTCAAATCTACGCAGTTTCTCGTCCGAATTTGATGAAATATGGCTCGGTTCAAATTAGAATATCAATATGGATTAAAATATGTGAAAATATCCATAATACATTCGAACTCAGTATGGAAGAAAAAACGGTGTACTAGCCCCTTTGACAATCCATTGAAAACTCCATTTCGATAAAATCAACTCAGTTTCTCGTCCGAATTTCATGAAATATGGCTCGGTTCAAATTAGAATATCAATATGGATTAAATATGTGAAAATATCCATAATACATTCGAACTCAGTATGGAAGAAAAAACTGTGTACTAAACTCTTTGAGAATCCACCAAAAACTCTATTTCCGTCAAATCTACGCAGTTTCTCTTCCGAATTTGAGGAATTATGGCTCGGTTAAAATTAACATATAAATATGGATTCATGTATGTTATGATATCCGTAATACATCCGGACTCAGTAGTGAAGAAAAAATTATGTACTAACCCCTTTGAGAATCCACCGAAAACTCCATTACTGTCAAATCTACCCAGTTTCTCGTCCGAATTTTACGAAATATGGCTCATTTCAAATTAAAATATCAATATAGATTCAAGTATGAGAAAATATCCATAATACATCCTGACTCAGTATGGAAGAAGAAATGTGTACTAACCTCTTTGAGAATCAACCGAAAACTCAATTGCGGTCAAATCTACCCAGTTTCTCGTCCGAATTTTACGAAATATGGCTCGGTTCAAATTAAAATATCAATATGGATTTAAGTATGAGAAAATATCCATAATATATCCGGAATCAGTATGGAAGAAAAAATGTGTACAAACCCCTTTGAGAATCAACCGAAAACTCCATTTCGGTCAAATCAACCTAGTTTCTCGTCCGAATTTCACGAAATATGGCTCGGTTCAAATTAGAATATCAATATGGATTAAAATATGTGAAAATATCCATAATACATTCAAACTCAGTATGGAAGAAAAAACTGTGTAGTAGCCCCTTTGACAATCCACCGAAAACTCCATTTTGGTTAAATCTACGCAGTTTCTCGTCCAAATTTGAGGAAATATGGCTCGGTTCAAATTAACATATCAATATGGATTCAAGTATGTGAAAATATCCGTAATACATCCGGACTCAGTATTGAAGAAAAACTGTGTACTAACCTCTTTGAGAATCCACCGAAAACTCCATTTCCGTCAAATCAATCCAGTTTCTCGTCTGAATTTTACGAAATATGGCTCGGTTCAAATTAAAATATCAATATGGATTAAAGTATGAGAAAATATCCATAAACATCCAGACTCAGTATGGGAGAAAAAATGTGTACTAACCCCTTTGAGAATCAACCGGAAACTCTATTTCGGTCAAACCTACCGAGTTTCTCGTCCGAATTTCACGAAATATGGCTTGGTTCAAATTAGAATATCAATATGGGTTAAAATATGTGAAAACATCCATAATACATTCGGACTCAGTATGGAAGAAAAAACTGTGTACTAACCCCTTTGAGAATCCACCGAAAACTTCATTTCCGTCAAATCTACGCAGTTTCTCGTCCGAATTTGAGGAAATATGGCTCGGTTCAAATTAACATATAAATATGGATTCAAGTATGTGAAGATATCCGTAATACATCCAAACTCAGTATTGAAGAAAAAACTGTGTACTAACCCCTTTGAGAATCCACCGAAAACTCCATTTCCGTCAAATCTACCTAGTTTCTCGTCCGAATTTTACGAAATATAGCTCATTTCAAATTAAAATATCAATATAGATTCAAGTATGAGAAAATATCCATAATACATCCGGACTCAGTGTGAAAGAAAAAATGTGTACTAACCCCTTTGAGAATCAACCGAAAATTTAATTGCGGTCAAAACTACCCAGTTTCTCGTCCGAATTTCATGAAATATGGCTCGCTTCAAATTAAAATATCACAATGGATTAAATATGTGAAAATATCCATAATAAATTCGGACTCAGTATGGAAGAAAAAACTGTGTACTAACCCCTTTGAGAATCCACCGAAAACTCCATTTCCGCAAATCTACGCAGTTTCTCGTCCGAATTTGAGGAAATATGGCTCGGTTCAAATTAACATATAAATATGGATTCATGTATGTGAAGATATCCATAATACATCCGGACTCAGTATTGAATAAAAAACTGTGTACTAACACCCCTTTGAGAATCCACCGAAAACTCCATTACTGTCAAATCTACCCAGTTTCTTGTCCGAATTTTACGAAATATGGCTCATTTCAAATTAAAATATCAATATAGATTCAAGTATGAGAAAATATCCATAATATATCCGGACTCAGTATGGAAGAAGAAATGTGTACTAACCTCTTTCAGAATCAACCGAAAACTCAATTTCGGTCAAATCTACCCAGTTTCTCGTCCGAATTTTACGAAATATGGCTCGGTTCAAATTAAAATATCAATATGGATTTAAGTATGAGAAAATATCCATAATATATCCGGAATCAGTATGGAAGAAAAAATGTGTACAAACCCCTTTGAGAATCAACCGAAAACTCCATTTCGGTCAAATCAACCCAGTTTCTCGTCCGAATTTCACGAAATATGGCTCGGTTCAAATTAAAATATCAATATGGATTAAATATGTGAAAATATCCATAATAAATTCGGACTCAGTATGGAAGAAAAAACTGTGTACTAACCCCTTTGAGAATCCACCGAAAACTCCATTTCCGTCAAATCTACGCAGTTTCTCGTCCGAATTTGAGGAAATATGGCTCGGTTCAAATTAACATATCAATATGGATTCAAGTATGTGAAAATATCCGTAATACATCCGGACTCGGTATTGAAGAAAAACTGTGTACTAACCTCTTTGAGAATCTACCGAAAACTCCATTTCCGTCAAATCAACCCAGTTTCTCGTCTGAATTTTATGAAATATGGCTCGGTTCAAATTAAAATATCAATATAGAGTAAAGTATGAGAAAATATCCATAAACATCCGGACTCAGTATGGAAGAAAAAATGTGTACTAGCCCCTTTGAGAATCAACTGAAAACTCCATTTCGGTCAAATCTACCCAGTTTCTCGTCCGAATTTCACGAAATATGGCTTGGTTCAAATTAGAATATCAATATGGGTTAAAATATGTGAAAATATCCATAATACATTCAGACTCAGTATGGAAGAAAAAACTGTGTACTAACCACTTTGAGAATCCACCGAAAACTTCATTTCCGTCAAATCTACGCAGTTTCTCGTCCGAATTTGAGGAAATATGGCTCGGTTCAAATTAACATATAAATATGGATTCAAGTATGTGAAGATATCCGTAATACATCCAAACTCAGTATTGAAGAAAAAACTGTGTACTAACCCCTTTGAGAATCCACCGAAAACTCCATTTCCGTCAAATCTACCTAGTTTCTCGTCCGAATTTTACGAAATATAGCTCATTTCAAATTAAAATATCAATATGGATTCAAGTATGAGAAAATATCCATAATACATCCGGACTCAGTATGAAAGAAAAAATGTGTACTAACCCCTTTGAGAATCAACCGAAAACTCAATTGCGGTCAAATCTACCCTGTTTCTCGTCCGAATTTCATGAAATATGGCTCGGTTCAAATTAGAATATCAATATGGATTAAATATGTAAAAATATCCATAATACATTCGAACTCTGTATGGAAGAAAAAACTGCGTACTAACCTCTTTGAGAATCCACCGAAAACTCCATTTCCGTCAAATCTACGCAGTTTCTCTTCCGAATTTTACGAAATATGGCTCATTTCAAATTAAAATATCAATATAGATTCATGTATGTGATGATATCCATAATACATCCTGACTCAGTATGGAAGAAGAAATGTGTACTAACCTCTTTGAGAATTAACCGAAAACTCAATTGCGGTCAAATCTACCCAGTTTCTCGTCCGAATTTTACGAAATATGGCTCGGTTCAAATTAAAATATCAATATGGATTTAAGTATGAGAAAATATCCATAATATATCCGGAATCAGTATGGAAGAAAAAATGTGTACAAACCCCTTTGAGAATCAACCGAAAACTCCATTTCGGTCAAATCAACCCAGTTTCTCGTCCGAATTTCACGAAATATGGCTCGGTTCAAATTAGAATATCAATATGGATTAAAATATGTGAAAATATCCATAATACATTCAAACTCAGTATGGAAGAAAAAACTGTGTAGTAGCCCCTTTGACAATCCACCGAAAACTCCATTTCGGTTAAGTCTACGCAGTTTCTCGTCCAAATTTGAGGAAATATGGCTCGGTTCAAATTAACATATCAATATGGATTCAAGTATGTGAAAATATCCGTAATACATCCGGACTCAGTATTGAAGAAAAACTGTGTACTAACCTCTTTGAGAATCCACCGAAAACTCCATTTCCGTCAAATCAATCCA
Source organism: Apium graveolens (assembly GCF_009905375.1). Lineage (NCBI taxonomy): Eukaryota > Viridiplantae > Streptophyta > Magnoliopsida > Apiales > Apiaceae > Apium > Apium graveolens. The sequence continues at coordinate 4,906,431 of NC_133648.1, read as the reverse complement.
GTTTCTCGTCTGAATTTTACGAAATATGGCTCGGTTCAAATTAAAATATCAATATGGATTAAAGTATGAGAAAATATCCATAAACATCCAGACTCAGTATGGGAGAAAAAATGTGTACTAACCCCTTTGAGAATCAACCGGAAACTCTATTTCGGTCAAACCTACCGAGTTTCTCGTCCGAATTTCACGAAATATGGCTTGGTTCAAATTAGAATATCAATATGGGTTAAAATATGTGAAAATATCCATAATACATTCGGACTCAGTATGGAAGAAAAAACTGTGTACTAACCCCTTTGAGAATCCACCGAAAACTTCATTTCCGTCAAATCTACGCTGTTTCTCTTCCGAATTTGAGGAAATATGGCTCGGTTCAAATTAACATATAAATATGGATTCAAGTATGTGAAGATATCCGTAATACATCTGAACTCAGTATTGAAGAAAAAACTGTGTACTAACCCCTTTGAGAATCCACCGAAAACTCCATTTCCGTCAAATCTACCTAGTTTCTCGTCCGAATTTTACGAAATATAGCTCATTTCAAATTAAAATATCAATATAGATTCAAGTATGAGAAAATATCCATAATACATCCGGACTCAGTGTGAAAGAAAAAATGTGTACTAACCCCTTTGAGAATCAACCGAAAACTCAATTGCGGTCAAAACTACCCAGTTTCTCGTCCGAATTTCATGAAATATGGCTCGGTTCAAATTAAAATATCAATATGGATTAAATATGTGAAAATATCCATAATACATTCGAACTCAGGATGGAAGAAAAAACTGTGTACTAACCCCTTTGAGAATCCACCGAAAACTCCATTTCCGTCAAATCTACGCAGTTTCTCGTCCGAATTTGATGAAATATGGCTCGGTTCAAATTAGAATATCAATATGGATTAAAATATGTGAAAATATCCATAATACATTCGAACTCAGTATGGAAGAAAAAACGGTGTACTAGCCCCTTTGACAATCCATTGAAAACTCCATTTCGATAAAATCAACTCAGTTTCTCGTCCGAATTTCATGAAATATGGCTCGGTTCAAATTAGAATATCAATATGGATTAAATATGTGAAAATATCCATAATACATTCGAACTCAGTATGGAAGAAAAAACTGTGTACTAAACTCTTTGAGAATCCACTAAAAACTCTATTTCCGTCAAATCTACGCAGTTTCTCTTCCGAATTTGAGGAAATATGGCTCGGTTAAAATTAACATATAAATATGGATTCATATATGTTATGATATCCTTAATACATCCGGACTCAGTATTGAAGAAAAAATTATGTACTAACCCCTTTGAGAATCCACCGAAAACTCCATTACTGTCAAATCTACCCAGTTTCTCGTCCGAATTTTACGAAATATGGTTCATTTCAAATTAAAATATCAATATAGATTCAAGTATGAGAAAATATCCATAATACATCCTGACTCAGTATGGAAGAAGAAATGTGTACTAACCTCTTTGAGAATCAACCGAAAACTCAATTGCGGTCAAATCTACCCAGTTTCTCGTCCGAATTTTACGAAATATGGCTCGGTTCAAATTAAAATATCAATATGGATTTAAGTATGAGAAAATATCCATAATATATCCGGAATTAGTATGGAAGAAAAAATGTGTACAAACCCCTTTGAGAATCAACCGAAAACTCCATTTCGGTCAAATCAACCTAGTTTCTCGTCCGAATTTCACGAAATATGGCTCGGTTCAAATTAGAATATCAATATGGATTAAAATATTTGAAAATATCCATAATACATTCAAACTCAGTATGGAAGAAAAAACTGTGTAGTAGCCCCTTTGACAATCCACCGAAAACTCCATTTCGGTTAAATCTACGCAGTTTCTCGTCCAAATTTGAGGAAATATGGCTCGGTTCAAATTAACATATCAATATGGATTCAAGTATGTGAAAATATCCGTAATACATCCGGACTCAGTATTGAAGAAAAACTGTGTACTAACCTCTTTGAGAATCCACCGAAAACTCCATTTCCGTCAAATCAATCCAGTTTCTCGTCTGAATTTTACGAAATATGGCTCGGTTCAAATTAAAATATCAATATGGATTAAAGTATGAGAAAATATCCATAAACATCCAGACTCAGTATGGGAGAAAAAATGTGTACTAACCCCTTTGAGAATCAACCGAAAACTCTATTTCGGTCAAACCTACCGAGTTTCTCGTCCGAATTTCACGAAATATGGCTTGGTTCAAATTAGAATATCAATATGGGTTAAAATATGTGAAAACATCCATAATACATTCGGATTCAGTATGGAAGAAAAAACTGTGTACTAACCCCTTTGAGAATCCACCGAAAACTTCATTTCCGTCAAATCTACGCAGTTTCTCGTCCGAATTTGAGGAAATATGGCTCGGTTCAAATTAACATATAAATATGGATTCAAGTATGTGAAGATATCCGTAATACATCCGAACTCAGTATTGAAGAAAAAACTGTGTACTAACCCCTTTGAGAATCCACCGAAAACTCCATTTCCGTCAAATCTACCTAGTTTCTCGTCCGAATTTTACGAAATATAGCTCATTTCAAATTAAAATATCAATATAGATTCAAGTATGAGAAAATATCCATAATACATCCGGACTCAGTGTGAAAGAAAAAATGTGTACTAACCCCTTTGAGAATCAACCGAAAATTTAATTGCGGTCAAAACTACCCAGTTTCTCGTCCGAATTTCATGAAATATGGCTCGCTTCAAATTAAAATATCAATATGGATTAAATATGTGAAAATATCCATAATAAATTCGGACTCAGTATGGAAGAAAAAACTGTGTACTAACCCCTTTGAGAATCCACCGAAAACTCCATTTCCGTCAAATCTACGCAGTTTCTCGTCCGAATTTGAGGAAATATGGCTCGGTTCAAATTAACATATCAATATGGATTCAAGTATGTGAAAATATCCGTAATACATCTGGACTCGTTATTGAAGAAAAACTGTGTACTAACCTCTTTGAGAATCTACCGAAAACTCCATTTCCGTCAAATCAACCCAGTTTCTCGTCTGAATTTTATGAAATATGGCTCGGTTCAAATTAAAATATCAATATAGAGTAAAGTATGAGAAAATATCCATAAACATCCGGACTCAGTATGGAAGAAAAAATGTGTACTAGCCCCTTTGAGAATCAACTGAAAACTCCATTTCGGTCAAATCTACCCAGTTTCTCGTCCGAATTTCACGAAATATGGCTTGGTTCAAATTAGAATATCAATATGGGTTAAAATATGTGAAAATATCCATAATACATTCAGACTCAGTATGGAAGAAAAAACTGTGTACTAACCACTTTGAGAATCCACCGAAAACTTCATTTCCGTCAAATCTACGCAGTTTCTCGTCCGAATTTGAGGAAATATGGCTCGGTTCAAATTAACATATAAATATGGATTCAAGTATGTGAAGATATCCATAATACATCCGGACTCAGTATTGAAGAAAAAACTGTGTACTAACCCCTTTGAGAATCCACCGAAAACTCCATTTCCGTCAAATCTACCTAGTTTCTAGTCCGAATTTTATGAAATATGGCTCATTTCAAATTAAAATATCAATATGGATTCAAGTATGAGAAAATATCCATAATACATCCGGACTCAGTATGAAAGAAAAAATGTGTACTAACCCCTTTGAGAATCAACCGAAAACTCAATTGCGGTCAAATCTACCCTGTTTCTCGTCCGAATTTCATGAAATATGGCTCGGTTCAAATTAGAATATCAATATGGATTAAATATGTAAAAATATCCATAATACATTCGAACTCTGTATGGAAGAAAAAACTGCGTACTAACCTCTTTGAGAATCCACCGAAAACTCCATTTCCGTCAAATCTACGCAGTTTCTCTTCCGAATTTTACGAAATATGGCTCATTTCAAATTAAAATATCAATATAGATTCATGTATGTGATGATATCCATAATACATCCTGACTCAGTATGGAAGAAGAAATGTGTACTAACCTCTTTGAGAATTAACCGAAAACTCAATTGCGGTCAAATCTACCCAGTTTCTCGTCCGAATTTTACGAAATATGGCTCGGTTCAAATTAAAATATCAATATGGATTTAAGTATGATAAAATATCCATAATATATCCGGAATCAGTATGGAAGAAAAAATGTGTACAAACCCCTTTGAGAATCAACCGAAAACTCCATTTCGGTCAAATCAACCCAGTTTCTCGTCCGAATTTCACGAAATATGGCTCGGTTCAAATTAGAATATCAATATGGATTAAAATATGTGAAAATATCCATAATACATTCAAACTCAGTATGGAAGAAAAAACTGTGTAGTAGCCCCTTTGACAATCCACCGAAAACTCCATTTCGGTTAAGTCTACGCAGTTTCTCGTCCAAATTTGAGGAAATATGGCTCGGTTCAAATTAACATATCAATATGGATTCAAGTATGTGAAAATATCCGTAATACATCCGGACTCAGTATTGAAGAAAAACTGTGTACTAACCTCTTTGAGAATCCACCGAAAACTCCATTTCCGTCAAATCAATCCAGTTTCTCGTCTGAATTTTACGAAATATGGCTCGGTTCAAATTAAAATATCAATATGGATTAAAGTATGAGAAAATATCCATAAACATCCAGACTCAGTATGGGAGAAAAAATGTGTACTAACCCCTTTGAGAATCAACCGGAAACTCTATTTCGGTCAAACCTACCGAGTTTCTCGTCCGAATTTCACGAAATATGGCTTGGTTCAAATTAGAATATCAATATGGGTTAAAATATGTGAAAATATCCATAATACATTCGGACTCAGTATGGAAGAAAAAACTGTGTACTAACCCCTTTGAGAATCCACCGAAAACTTCATTTCCGTCAAATCTACGCTGTTTCTCTTCCGAATTTGAGGAAATATGGCTCGGTTCAAATTAACATATAAATATGGATTCAAGTATGTGAAGATATCCGTAATACATCCGAACTCAGTATTGAAGAAAAAACTGTGTACTAACCCCTTTGAGAATCCACCGAAAACTCCATTTCCGTCAAATCTACCTTGTTTCTCGTCCGAATTTTACGAAATATAGCTCATTTCAAATTAAAATATCAATATAGATTCAAGTATGAGAAAATATCCATAATACATCCGGACTCAGTGTGAAAGAAAAAATGTGTACTAACCCCTTTGAGAATCAACCGAAAACTCAATTGCGGTCAAAACTACCCAGTTTCTCGTCCGAATTTCATGAAATATGGCTCGCTTCAAATTAAATTATCAATATGGATTAAATATGTGAAAATATCCATAATAAATTCGGACTCAGTATGGAAGAAAAAACTGTGTACTAACCCCTTTGAGAATCCACCGAAAACTCCATTTCCGTCAAATCTACGCAGTTTCTCGTCCAAATTTGAGGAAATATGGCTCGGTTCAAATTAACATATAAATATGGATTCATGTATGTGAAGATATCCGTAATACATCCGGACTCAGTATTGAATAAAAAACTGTGTACTAACACCCCTTTGAGAATCCACCGAAAACTCTATTACTGTCAAATCTACCCAGTTTCTCGTCCGAATTTTACGAAATATGGCTCATTTCAAATTAAAATATCAATATAGATTCAAGTATGAGAAAATATCCATAATACATCCGGACTCAGTATGGAAGAAGAAATGTGTACTAACCTCTTTGAGAATCAACCGAAAACTCAATTGCGGTCAAATCTACCCAGTTTCTCGTCCGAATTTTACGAAATGTGGCTCGGTTCAAATTAAAATATCAATATGGATTTAAGTATGAGAAAATATCCATAATATATCCGGAATCAGTATGGAAGAAAAAATGTGTACAAACCCCTTTGAGAATCAACCGAAAACTCCATTTCGGTCAAATCAACCCAGTTTCTCGTCCGAATTTCACGAAATATGGCTCGGTTCAAATTAGAATATCAATATGGATTAAAATATGTGAAAATATCCATAATACATTCGAACTCAGTATGGAAGAAAAAACTGTGTACTAGCCTCTTTGACAATCCACCGAAAACTCAATTTTGGTTAAATCTAAGCAGTTTCTCGTCCGAATTTGAGGAAATATGGCTCGGTTCAAATTAACATATCAATATGGATTCAAGTATGTGAAAATATCCGTAATACATCCGGACTCAGTATTGAAGAAAAACTGTGTACTAACCTCTTTGAGAATCTACCGAAAACTCCATTTCCGTCAAATCAACCTAGTTTCTCGGTTGAATTTTACGAAATATGGCTCGGTTCAAATTAAAATATCAATATAGATTAAAGTATGAGAAACTATCCATAAACAACCGGACTCAGTATGGAAGAAAAAATGTGTACTAGCCCCTTTGAGAACCAACCGGAAACTCCATTTCGGTCAAATCTACCCAGTTTCTCGTCCGAATTTCACGAAATATGGCTTGGTTCAAATTAGAATATCAATATGAGTTAAAATATGTGAAAATATCCATAATACATTCGGACTCAGTATGGAAGAAAAAACTTTGTACTAACCACTTTGAGAATCCACCGAAAACTTCATTTCTGTCAAATCTACGCAGTTTCTCGTCCGAATTTGAGGAAATGTGGCTCGGTTCAAATTAACATATAAATATGGATTCAAGTATGTGAAGATATCCATAATACATCTGGACTCAGTTTTGAAGAAGAAACTGTGTACTAACCCCTTTGAGAATCCACCGAAAACTCTATTTCCGTCAAATCTACCTAGTTTCTCGTCCGAATTTTACGAAATATGGCTCATTTCAAATTAAAATATCAATATGGATTCAAGTATGAGAAAATATCCATAATACATCCGGACTCAGTATGAAAGAAAAAATGTGTACTAACCCCTTTGAGAATCAACCGAAAACTCAATTGCGGTCAAATCTACCCAGTTTCTCGTCCGAATTTCATGAAATATGGCTCGGTTCAAATTAAAATATCAATATGGATTAAATATGTGAAAATATCCATAATACATTCGAACTCAGTATGGAAGAAAAAACTGTGTAATAACCCCTTTGAGAATCCACCGAAAACTCCATTTCCGTCAAATCTACGCAGTTTCTCGTCCGAATTTGAGGAAATATGGCTCGGTTAAAATTAACATATAAATATGGATTCAAGTATGTGAAAATATCCGTAATACATCCGGACTCAGTATTGAAGAAAAAACTGTGTACTTAAACCCTTTGAGAATCCACCGAAAACTCTATTTTCATCAAATCTACCCAGTTTCTCGTCCGAATTTTTTGAAATATGGCTCATTTAAAATTAAAATATCAATATATTCAAGTATGAGAAAATATCCATAATACATCCGGACTCAGTATGGAAGAAAAAATGTGTACTAACCCCTTTGAGAATCAACCAAAAACTCAATTGCGGTCAAATCTACCCAGTTTCTCGGTCCGAATTTTACGAAATATGGCTCGATTCAAATTAAAATATCAAAATGGATTTAAGTATGAGAAAATATCCATAATACATTCGGAATCAGTATGGAAGAAAAAATGTGTACAAACCCCTTTGAGAATCAACCGAAAACTACATTTCGGTCAAATCAACCCAATTTCTCGTCCGAATTTCATGAAATATGGCTTGGTTCAAATTAGAATATCAATATGGATTAAAATATGTGAAAATATCCATAATACATTCGAACTCAGTATGGAAGAAAAAACTGTGTACTAGCCCCTTTGACAATCCACCGAAAACTCCATTTCGGTTAAATCTATGCAGTTTCTCGTCCGAATTTGAGGATATATGGCTCGGTTCAAATTAACATATCAATATGGATTCAAGTATGTGAAAATATCCGTAATACATCCGGACTCTGTATTGAAGAAAAACTGTGTACTAACCTCTTTGAGAATCTACCGAAAACTCCATTTCCGTCAAATCAACCTAGTTTCTCGGTTGAATTTTACGAAATATGGCTCGGTTCAAATTAAAATATCAATATAGATTAAAGTATGAGAAACTATCCATAAACAACCGGACTCAGTATGGAAGAAAAAATGTGTACTAGCCCCTTTGAGAATCAACCGGAAACTCCATTTCGGTCAAATCTACCCAGTTTCTCGTCCGAATTTCACGAAATATGGCTTGGTTCAAATTAGAATATCAATATGAGTTAAAATATGTGAAAATATCCATAATACATTCGGACTCAGTATGGAAGAAAAAACTTTGTACTAACCACTTTGAGAATCCACCGAAAACTTCATTTCCGTCAAATCTACGCAGTTTCTCGTCCGAATTTGAGGAAATGTGGCTCGGTTCAAATTAACATATAAATATGGATTCAAGTATGTGAAGATATCCATAATACATCCGGACTCAGTTTTGAAGAAGAAACTGTGTACTAACCCCTTTGAGAATCCACCGAAAACTCCATTTCCGTCAAATCTACCTAGTTTCTCGTCCGAATTTTATGAAATATGGCTCATTTCAAATTAAAATATCAATATGGATTCAAGTATGAGAAAATATCCATAATACATCCGGACTCAGTATGAAAGAAAAAATGTGTACTAACCCCTTTGAGAATCAACCGAAAACTCAATTGCGGTCAAATCTACCCAGTTTCTCGTCCGAATTTCATGAAATATGGCTCGGTTCAAATTAAAATATCAATATGGATTAAATATGTGAAAATATCCATAATACATTCGAACTCAGTATGGAAGAAAAAACTGTGTAATAACCCCTTTGAGAATCCACCGAAAACTCCATTTCCGTCAAATCTACGCAGTTTCTCGTCCGAATTTGAGGAAATATGGCTCGGTTAAATTAACATATAAATATGGATACAAGTATGTGAAAATATCCGTAATACATCCGGACTCAGTATTGAAGAAAAAACTGTGTACTTAAACCCTTTGAGAATCCACCGAAAACTCTATTTTCGTCAAATCTGCCCAGTTTCTCGTCCGAATTTTTTGAAATATGGCTCATTTAAAATTAAAATATCAATATATTCAAGTATGAGAAAATATCCATAATACATCCGGACTCAGTATGGAAGAAAAAATGTGTACTAACCCCTTTGAGAATCAACCAAAAACTCAATTGCGGTCAAATCTACCCAGTTTCTCGTCCGAATTTTACGAAATATGGCTCGATTCAAATTAAAATATCAAAATGGATTTAAGTATGAGAAAATATCCATAATACATTCGGAATCAGTATGGAAGAAAAAATGTGTACAAACCCTTTGAGAATCAACCGAAAACTACATTTCGGTCAAATCAACCCAATTTCTCGTCCGAATTTCATGAAATATGGCTCGGTTCAAATTAGAATATCAATATGGATTAAAATATGTGAAAATATCCATAATACATTCGAACTCAGTATGGAAGAAAAAACTGTGTACTAGCCCCTTTGACAATCCACCGAAAACTCCATTTCGGTTAAATCTATGCAGTTTATCGTCCGAATTTGAGGATATATGGCTCGGTTCAAATTAACATATCAATATGGATTCAAGTATGTGAAAATATCCGTAATGCATCCGGACTCAGTATTGAAGAAAAACTGTGTACTAACCTCTTTGAGAATCCACCGAAAACTCCATTTCCGTAAAATCAACCCAGTTTCTCGTCTGAATTTTACGAAATATGGCTTGGTTCAAATTAAAATATCAATATGGATTGAAGTATGAGAAAATATCCATAAACATCCAGACTCAGTATGGAAGAAAAAATATGTACTAACCCCTTTAAGAATCAACCGGAAACTCCATTTAGGTCAAATCTACCCAGTTTCTCGTCTGAATTTCATGAAATATGGCTTGGTTCAAATTAGAATATCAATATGGGTTAAAATATGTGAAAATATCCATAATACATTCGGACTCAGTATGGAAGAAAAAACTGTGTACTAACCCCGTTGAGAATCCACCGAAAACTCCATTTCCGTCAAATCTACGCAGTTTCTCGTCCGAATTTGAGGAAATATGGCTCGGTTCAAATTAACATATAAATATGGATTCAAGTATGTGAAGATATCCGTAATACATCCGAACTCAGTATTGAAGAAAAAACTGTGTACTAACCCCTTTGAGAATCCACCGAAAACTCCATTTCCGTCAAATCTACCCAGTTTCTCGTCCGAATTTTACGAAATGTGGCTCATTTCAAATTAAAATATCAATATAGATTCAAGTATGAGAAAATATCCATAATACATCCGGACTCAATATGAAAGAAAAAATGTGTACTAACCCCTTTGAGAATCAACCGAAAACTCAATTGCGGTCAAAATTACCCAGTTTCTCGTCCGAATTTCACGAAATATGGCTCGGTTCAAATTAAATATCAATATGGATTAAATATATGAAAATATCCATAATATATTCGAACTCAGTATGGAAGAAAAAACGGTGTACTAACCCCTTTGAGAATCCACCGAAAACTCCATTTCCGTCAAATCTACGCAGTTTCTCGTCCGAATTTGACGAAATATGGCTCGGTTCAAATTAACATATATATATGGATTGAAGTATGTGAAAACATCCGTAATACATCCGGACTCAGTATTGAAGAAAAAACTGTGTATTTAAACCCTTTGAGAATCCACCGAAAACTCCATTTCCGTCAAATCTGCCCAGTTTATCATCCGAATTTTAAGAAATATGGCTCTTTTAAAATTAAAATATCAATATACATTAAAGTATGAGAAAATATCCATAATACATCCGGACTCAGTATGGAAGAAAAAATGTGTACTAACCCCTTTGAGAATCAACCGAAAACTCAATTGCGGTCAAATCTACCTAGTTTCTCGTCCGAATTTTACGAAATATCGCTCGATTCAAATTAAAATATCAATATGGATTTAAGTATGAGAAAATATCCATAATACATTTGGAATCAGTATGGAAGAAAAAATGTGTACAAACCCCTTTGAGAATCAACCGAAAACTCCGTTTCGGTCAAATCAACCCAGTTTCTCGTCCGAATTTCACGAAATATGGCTCGTTTCAAATTAGAATATCAATCTGGATTAAAATATGTGAAAATATCCATAATACATTCAAACTCAGTATGGAAGAAAAAACTGTGTACTAGCCCCTTTGAGAATCCACCGAAAACTCCATTTCCGTCAAATCTACAAAGTTTCTCGTCCGAATTTTACGAAATATGGCTCGGTTCAAATTAAAATATCAATCTGGATTCAAGTATGAGAAAATATCCTTAATACATTCTACTCAGTATGGAAGAAAAAACTGTATTTTTACCCTTTTGAGAATCCACCGAAAACTCCATTTCCGTCAAATCTACGCAGTTTCTTGTTCGAATTTAAGGAAATATGGCTCCGTTCAAATTAACATATAAATATGGATTTAAGTATGTGAAAATATCCGTAATACATCCGGACTCAGTATTGAAGAAAAAACTGTGTACTAACCCCTTTGAGAATCCACCGAAAACTCCATTTCCGTCAAATCTACGCAGTTTCTCGTCCGAATTTGAGGAAATATGGCTTAGTTCAAATTAACATATAAATATGGATTCAAGTATGTGAAAATATCCGTAATACATCCGGACTCATTATTGAAGAAAAACTGTGTACTAACCTCTTTGAGAATCCATCGAAAGGTCCATTTCCGTCAATTCAACCCAGTTTCTCGTCAGAATTTTATGTAATATGGCTCGGTTCAAATTAAAATATCAATATGGATTCAAGTATGAGAAAATATCCATAATACATCCGGACTCAATATGGAAGAAAAACTGTGTACTAGCCCCATTAACAATCCGTCGAAAACTCCATTTCGGTCAAATCTACTCAGTTCCTCGTCCGAATTTCACGAAATATGGCTCAGTTCAAATTAGAATATTAATATGGATTATAATATGTGAAAATATCCATAGTACATTCGGACTCAGTATGGAAGAAAAAACTGTGTAATAACCCCTTTGAGAATCCACCGAAAACTCCATTTCCGTCAAATCTACGCAGTTTCTCGTCCGAATTTGAGGAAATATGGCTTGGTTCAAATTAACATATAAATATGGATTCAAGTATGTGAAAATATCCGTAATACATCCGGACTCGGTAATGAAGATAAAACTGTGTACTAACCTCTTTGAGAATCCACCGAAAACTCCATTTCCGTCAAATCTACCTAGTTTCTCGTCCGAATTTTACGAAACATGGCTCATTTCAAATTAAAATATCAATAAGGATTCAAGAATGAGAAAACATCCATAATACATCCAGACTCAGTATGGAAGAAAAAATGTGTACTAACCCCTTTGAGAATCAACCGAAAACTCAATTGCGGTCAAATCTACCCAGTTTCTCGTCCGAATTTCATGAAACATGGATCGGTTCAAATTAAAATATTAATATGGATTCAAGTATGAGAAAATATCCATAAGACATCCGGACTCAGTATGAAAGAAAAAATGTGTACTAACCCCTTTGAGAATCAACCGAAAACTCAATTGCGGTCAAATCTTCCCAGTTTCTCGTCCGAATTTTATGAAATATGGCTCGGCTCAAATTAAAATATCAATATGGATTAAATATGTGAAAATATCCATAATACATTCGAACTCAGTATGGAAGAAAAAACTGTGTACTAACCCCTTTGAGAATCCACCGAAAACTCCATTTCCGTCAAATCTACCCAGTTTCTCGTCCGAATTTTACGAAATATTGCTCATTTCAAATTAAAATATCAATATGGATTCAAGTATGCGAAAATATCCATAATACATCCGGGCTCAGTATGGAAGAAAAAATGTGTACTAACCCCTTTGAGAATCAACCGAAAACTCAATTGCGGTTAAATCTACCCAGTTTCTCGTCCGAATTTCACGAAATATTGTTCGATACAAATTAAAATATCAATATGGATTCAAGTATAAGAAAATATCCATAATACATCCGGACTCAGTATGGAAGAAAAAATATGTACTAGCCCCTTTGAGAATCAACTGAAACTCAATTTCGGTTAAATCTACCCAGTTACTCGTCCGAATTTCACGAAATATGGCTCAGTTCAAATTACAATATCAATATGGATAAAATATGTGAAAATATCCATAATACATTCGAGCTCAGTATGGAAGAAAAAACTGTGTAATAGACCCTTTGACAATCCATCGAAAACTCCATTTCGGTCAAATCTACCCAGCTTCTCGTCCGAATTTCACGAAATATGGCTTGGTTCAAATTAGAATATCAATATGGATTAAAATATGTGAAAATATCCATAATACATCCGGACTCAGTATGGAAGAAAAAATATGTACTAGCCCCTTTGAGAATCAACCGAAACTCAATTTCGGTCAAATCTACCCAGTTACTCGTCCGAATTTTACGAAATATGGCTCGGTTCAAATTAGACTATCAATATGGATTCAAGTATGTGAAAATACCCATAATACATCCGGACACAGTATTGGAGAAAAAACCATGTACAAACCCCTTTGAGAATCTACCGAAAACTCCATTTCGGTCAAATCTACCCAGTTTCTCGTCCGAATTTTACGAAATATGGCTTGGTTCAAATTAGAAAATCAATATGGATTAAAATAGGTGAAAATATCCACAATACATTCGGACTCAGTATGGAAGAAAAAACTGTGTACTAACCCATTTGAGAATCCACCGAAAACTCCATTTCCGTCAAATCTACACAGTTTCTCGTCCGAATTTCACGAAATATGGCCCGGTTCAAATAAACATATCAATATGGATTTAAGTATGTGAAAATATCCGTAATACATCCCGACTCAGTATTGAAGAAATAACTGTGTACTAACCCCTTTGAGAATCCACCGAAAACTCCATTTCCGTCAAATCTACGCAGTTTCTCGTCCGAATTTGAGGTAATATTGATCAGTTCAAATAAACATATCAATATGGATTCAAGTATGTAAAAATATCCGTAATACATCCGGCCTAAGTATAGAAGAAAAAACTGTGTACTAACCCCTTTGAGAATCCTTCGAAAACTCCATTTCCGTCAAATCTACAGAGTTTCTCGTCCAAATTTTACGAAATATGGCTCGGTTCAAATTAAAATATCAATATGGATTCAAGTATGAGAAAATATCCTTAATACATCCGGACTCAGTACGGAAGAAAAAATGTGTACTAACCCCTTTGAGAATCAACCGAAAACTCCATTTCCGTCAAATCTACGCAGTTTCTCGTCCGAATTTGAGGAAATATGGCTCGGTTCAAATATACATATCAATATGGATTCAAGTATGTGAAAATATCCGTAATCCATCTGGCCTAAGTATTGAAGAAAAAACTGTGTACTAACCCCTTTGAGAATCCACCGAAAACTCCATTTCCGTCAAATCTACAGAGTTTCTCGTCCGAATTTTATGAAATATGGCTCGGTTCAAATTAAAATATCAATATGGATTCAAGTATGAGAAAATATCCTTAATACATCCGGACTCAGTACGGAAGAAAAAATGTGTACTAACCCCTTTGAAAATCAACCGAAAACTCCATTTCGGTCAAATCTACCCAGTTTCTCGTCCGAATTTCATGAAATATGGCTCGACTCAAATTAAAACAACAATATGGATTAAATATGTGAAAATATCCATAATACATTCGAACTCAGTATGGAAGAAAAAACTGTGTACTAACCCCTTTGAGAATCCACCGAAAACTCCATTTCCGTCAAATCTACGCAGTTTCTCGTCCGAATTTGAGGAAATATGACTCGGTTCAAATTAACATAAAAATATGGATTCAAGTATGTGAAAATATCCATAATACATCCGGACTCAGTATTAAAGAAAAAACTGTGTACTTAACCCCTTTGAGAATCCACCGAAAACTCTATTTCCGTCAAATCTACACAGTTTCTCATCCGAATTTTACGAAATATGGCTCATTTAAAATTAAAATATCAATATAGATTCAAGTATGAGAAAATATCCATAATACATCCAGACTCAGTATGGAAGAAAAAATGTGTACTAACCTCTTTGAGAATCAACCGAAAACTCAATTGCGATCAAATCTACCTAGTTTTTCGTTCGAATTTTACGAAATATGGCTCGATTCAAATTAATATATCAATATGGATTTAATTATGAGAAAATATCCATGATACATTCCAACTCAGCATGGAAGCAAAAACTGTGTACTAACCCCTTTGAGAATCCACCGAAAACCCCATTTCCGTCAAATCTACCTAGTTTCTCGTCCGAATTTTACGAAATATGGCTCGGTTCAAATTAAAATATCAATATGGATTCAAGAATGAAAAAATATTCATAATACATCCGGACTCAGTATGAAAGAAAAAATGTGTACTAACCCCTTTGAGAATCAACCGAAAAATCCATTTCGGTCAAATCTACCCAGTTTCTCGTCCGAATTTCACGAAATATGGCTCGGTTCAAATTAGAATATCAATATGGATTATAATATGTGCAAATATCCATAATAAATTCGGACTCAGTATGGAAGCAAAATTGTGTACTAACCCCTTTGAGAATCTACCGAAAACTCCATTTCCGTCAAATCTACGCAGTTTCTCGTCCGAATTTGAGGAAATATGGCTCGGTTCAAATATACATATCAATATGGATTCAAGTATGTGAAAATATCCGTAATCCATCTGGCCTAAGTATTGAAGAAAAAACTGTGTACTAACCCCTTTGAAAATCCACCGAAAACTTCATTTCCGTCAAATCTACAGAGTTTCTCGTCCGAATTTTATGAAATATGGCTCGGTTCAAATTAAAATATCAATATGGATTTAAGTATGAGAAAATATCCTTAATACATCCGGACTCAGTACGGAAGAAAAAATGTGTACTAACCCCTTTGAGAATCAACCGAAAACTCCATTTCGATCAAATCTACCCAGTTTCTCGTCCGAATTTCAGGAAATATGGCTCGGTTCAAATTAGAATATCAATATGGATTAAAATATGTGAAAATATCCATAATACATTCGGACTCAGTATGGAAGAAAAAACTGTGTACTAACCCTTTTGAGAATCCACCGAAAACTCCATTTCCGTCAAATCTACGCAGTTTCTCGTTCGAATTTGGGGAAATATGGCTCCGTTCAAATTAACATATAAATATGGATTCAAGTATGTGAAAATAACCGTAATACATACGGACTCAGTATTGAAGAAAAAACTGTGTACTAACCCCTTTGAGAATCCACCGAAAACTCCATTTCCGTCGAATCTACGCTCTTTCTCATCCGAATTTGAGGAAATATGGCTTGGTTCAAATTAACATATAAATATGGATTCAAGTATGTGAAAATATCCGTAATATATCCGGATTCGGTATTGAAGATAAAACTGTGTACTAACTTCTTTGAGAATCCACCGAAAACTCCTTTTCCGTCAAATCTACCTAGTTTCTCGTCCGAATTTTACGAAATATGGCTCATTTCAAATAAAAATATCAATATGGATTCAAGAATGAGAAAATATCCAGAATACATCCGGCCTCAGTATGGAAGAAAAAATGTGTACTAACCCCTTTGAGAATCAACCGAAAACTCAATTGCGGTCAAATCTACCCAGTTTCTCGTCCGAATTTCATGAAATATGGCTCGGTTTAAATTAAAATGTCAATATGGATTAAATATGTGAAAATATCCATAATACATTCGAACTCAGTATGGAAGAAAAAACTGTGTACTAACCCCTTTGAGAATCCACTGAAAACTCCATTTCCGTCAGATCTACGCAGTTTCTCGTCCGAATTTGAGGAAATATGGCTCGGTTCAAATTAACATAAAAATATGGATTCAAGTATGTGAAAATATCCATAATACATCCGGACTCAGTATTAAAGAAAAAACTGTGTACTAACCCCTTTGAGAATCCTTCGAAAACTCCATTTCCGTCAAATCTACAGAGTTTCTCGTCCAAATTTTACGAAATATGGCTCGGTTCAAATTAAAATATCAATATGGATTCAAGTATGAGAAAATATCCTTAATACATCCGGACTCAGTATGGAAGAAAAAATGTGTACTAACCCCTTTGAGAATCAACCGAAAACTCCATTTCGGTCAAATCTACCCAGTTTCTCGTCCGAATTTCACGAAATATGGCTCGGTTCAAATTAGAATATCAATATGGATTATAATATGTGAAAATATCCATAATAAATTCGGACTCATTATGGAAGCAAAACTGTGTACTAACCCCATTGAGAATCCAACGAAAACTCCCTTTCCGTCAAATCTGCGCAGTTTCTCGTCCGAATTTGAGGAAATATGGCTCGGTTCAAATAAACATATCAATATGGATTCAAGTATGTGAAAATATCCGTAATCCATCTGGCCTAAGTATTGAAGAAAAAACTGTGTATAACCCCTTTGAGAATCCACCGAAAACTCCATTTCCGTCAAATCTACAGAGTTTCTCGTCCGAATTTTATGAAATATGGCTCGGTTCAAATTAAAATATCAATATGGATTCAAGTATGAGAAAATATCCTTAATACATCCGGACTCAGTACAGAAGAAAAAATGTGTACTAACCCCTTTGAGAATCAACCGAAAACTCAATTTCGGTCAAATCTACCAAGTTTCTCGTCCGAATTTCAGGAAATATGGCTCGGTTCAAATTAGAATATCAATATGGATTAAAATATGTGAAAATATCCATAATACATTCGGACTCAGTATGGAAGAAAAAACTGTGTACTAACCCTTTTGAGAATCCACCGAAAACTCCATTTCCGTCAAATCTACGTAGTTTCTCGTCCGAATTTGAAGAAATATGGCTTGGTTCAAATTAACATATAAATATGGATTCAAGTATGTGAAAATATCCGTAATACATCCGGATTCGGTATTGAAGATAAAACTATGTACTAACCTCTTTGAGAATCCACCGAAAACTCCTTTTCCGTCAAATCTACCTAGTTTCTCGTCCGAATTTTACGAAATATGGCTCATTTCAAATTAAAATATCAATATGGATTCAAGAATGATAAAATATCCAGAATACATCCGGACTCAGTATGGAAGAAAAAATATGTACTAACCCCTTTGAGAATCAATCGAAAACTCAATTGCGGTCAAATCTACCCAGTTTCTCGTCCGAATTTCATGAAATATGGCTCATTTCAAATTAAAATATAAATATGGATTAAATATGTGAAAATATCCATAATACATTCGAACTCAGTATGGAAGAAAAAACTGTGTACTAACCCCTTTGAGAATCCACCGAAAACTCCATTTCCGTCAAATCTACGCAGTTTCTCGTCCGAATTTGAGGAAATATGGCTCGGTTCAAATTAACATAAAAATATGGATTCAAGTATGTGAAAATATCCATAATACATCCGGACTCAGTATTAAAGAAAAAACTGTGTACTTAACCCCTTTGAGAATCCACCGAAAACTCTATTTCTGTCAAATCTACCCAGTTTCTCATCTGAATTTTACGAAATATAGCTCATTTAAAATTAAAATATCAATACAGATTCAAGTATGAGAAAATATCCATAATACATCCAGACTCAGTATGGAAGAAAAAATGTGTACTAACCCCTTTGAGAATCAACCGAAAACTCCATTTCGGTCAAATCTACCCAGTTTCTCGTCCGAATTTCACGAAATATGGCTCGGTTCAAATTAGAATATCAATATTGATTATAATATGTGAAAATATCCATAATAAATTCGGACTCAGTATGGAAGTAAAACTGTGTACTAACCCCTTTGAGAATCCACCGAAAACTCCATTTTCGTCAAATCTACGCAGTTTCTCGTCCGAATTTGAGGAAATATGGCTCCGTTCAAATTAACATATAAATATGGATTCAAGTATGTGAAAATAACCATAATACATCCGGACTCAGTATTGAAGAAAAAACTGTGTACTAACCCCTCTGAGAATCCACCGAAAACTCCATTTCCGTCAAATCTACGCAGTTTCTCGTCCGAATTTGAGGAAATATGGCTTGGTTCAAATTAACATATAAATATGGATTCAAGTATGTGAAAATATCCATAATACATCCGGATTCGGTATTAAAGATAAAACTATGTACTAACCTCTTTGAGAATCCACCGAAAACTCCTTTTCCGTCAAATCTACCTAGTTTCTCGTCCGAATTTACGAAATATGGCTCATTTCAAATTAAAATATCAATATGGATTCAAGAATGAGAAAATATCCAGAATACATCTGGACTCAGTATGGAAGAAAAAATATGTACTAACCCCTTTGATAATCAACCGAAAACTCAATTGCGGTCAAATCTACCCAGTTTCTCGTCCGAATTTCATGAAATATGGCTCGGTTTAAATTAAAATATCAATATGGATTAAATATGTGAAAATATCCATAATACATTCAAACTCAGTATGGAAGAAAAAACTGTGTACTAACCCCTTTGAGAATCCACCGAAAACTCCATTTCCGTCAAATCTATGCAGTTTCTCGTCTGAATTTGAGGAAATATGGCTCGGTTCAAATAAACATATCAATATGGATTCAAGTATGTGAAAATATCCGTAATCCATCTGGCCTAAGTATTGAAGAAAAAACTGTGTATAACCCCTTTGAGAATCCACCGAAAACTCTATTTCCGTCAAATCTACAGAGTTTCTCGTCCGAATTTTACGAAATATGGCTCGATTCAAATTAAAATATCAATATGGATTCAAGTATGAGAAAATATCCTTAATACATCCGGACTCAGTACGGAAGAAAAAATGTGTTCTAACCCCTTTGAGAATCAACCGAAAACTCCATTTCGGTCAAATCTACCCAGTTTCTCGTCCGAATTTCAGGAAATATGGCTCGGTTCAAATTAGAATATCAATATGGATTAAAATATGTGAAAATATCCATAATACATTCCGACTCAGTGTGGAAGAAAAAACTGTGTACTAACCCTTTTGAGAATCCACCGAAAACTCCATTTCCGTCAAATCTACGCAGTTTCTCGTCCGAATTTGAGGAAATATGGCTCCGTTCAAATTAACATATAACTATGGATTCAAGTATGTGAAAATAACCGTAATACATCCGGACTCAGTATTGAAGAAAAAACTGTATACTAACCCCTTTGAGAATCCACCGAAAACTCCAAATCCGTCAAGTCTACGCAGTTTCTCGTCCGAATTTGAGGAAATATGGCTCGGTTCAAATTGACATAAAAATATGGATTCAAGTATGTGAAAATATCCATAATACATCCGGACTCAGTTTTAAAAAAAAACTGTGTACTTAACCCCTTTGAGAATCCACCGAAAACTCCATTTCCGTCAAATCAACCCAGTTTCTCATCTGAATTTTACGAAATATGGCTCATTTAAAATTAAAATATCAATATAGATTCAAGTATGAGAAAATATCCATAATACATCCAGACTCAGTATGGAAGAAAAAATGTGTACTAACCCCTTTGAGAATCAACCGAAAACTCCATTTCGGTCAAATCTACCCAGTTTCTCGTCCGAATTTCACGAAATATGGCTCGGTTCAAATTAGAATATCAATATGGATTATAATATGTGAAAATATCCATAATAAATTCGGACTCAGTATGGAAGCAAAACTGTGTACTAACCCCTTTGAGAATCCACCGAAAACTCCATTTTCGTCAAATCTACGCAGTTTCTCGTCCGAATTTGAGGAAATATGGCTCCGTTCAAATTAACATATAAATATGGATTCAAGTATGTGAAAATAACCGTAATACATCCGGACTCAGTATTGAAGAAAAAACTGTGTACTAACCCCTTTGAGAATCCACCAAAAACTCCATTTCCGTCAAATCTACGCAGTTTCTCGTCCGAATTTGAGGAAATATGGCTTGGTTCAAATTAACATATAAATATGGATTCAAGTATGTGAAAATATCCGTAATACATCCGGATTCGGTATTGAAGATAAAACTGTGTACTAACCTCTTTGAGAATCCACCGAAAACTCCTTTTCCGTCAAATCTACCTAGTTTCTCGTCCGAATTTTACGAAATATGGCTCATTTCAAATTAAAATATCAATATGGATTCAAGAATGATAAAATATCCAGAATACATCCGGACTCAGTATGGAAGAAAAAATATGTACTAACCCCTTTGATAATCAACCGAAAACTCAATTTCGGTCAAATCTACCCAGTTTCTCGTCCGAATTTCATGAAATATGGCTCGGTTTAAATTAAAATATCAATATGGATTTAATATGTGAAAATATCCATAATACATTCAAACTCAGTATGGAAGAAAAAACTGTGTACTAACCCCTTTGAGAATCCACCGAAAACTCCATTTCCGTCAAATCTATGCAGTTTCTCGTCTGAATTTGAGGAAATATGGCTCGGTTCAAATAAACATATCAATATGGATTCAAGTATGTGAAAATATCCGTAATCCATCTGGCCTAAGTATTGAAGAAAAAACTGTGGCTAACCCCTTTGAGAATCCACCGAAAACTATATTTCCGTCAAATCTACAGAGTTTCTCGTCCGAATTTTACGAAATATGGCTCGGTTCAAATTGAAATATCAATATGGATTCAAGTATGAGAAAATATCCTTAATACATCCGGACTCAGTACGGAAGAAAAAATGTGTACTAACCCCTTTGAGAATCAACCGAAAACTCCATTTCGGTCAAATCTACCCAGTTTCTCGTCCGAATTTCAGGAAATATGGCTCGGTTCAAATTAGAATATCAATATGGATTAAAATATGTGAAAATATCCATAATACATTTGGACTCAGTATGGAAGAAAAAACTGTGTACTAACCCTTTTGAGAATCCACCGAAAACTCCATTTCCGTCAAATCTACGCAGTTTCTCGTCCGAATTTGAGGAAATATGGCTCCGTTCAAATTAACATATAAATATGGATTCAAGTATGTGAAAATAACCGTAATACATCCGGACTCAGTATTGAAGAAAAAACTGTGTACTAACCCCTTTGAGAATCCACCGAAAACTCCATTTCTTTCAAATCTACGCAGTTTCTCGTCCGAATTTGAGGAAATATGGCTCGGTTCAAATTAACATAAAAATATGGATTCAAGTATGTGAAAATATCCATAATACATCCGGACTCAGTTTTAAAAAAAAACTGTGTACTTAACCCCTTTGACAATACACCCAAAACTCCATTTCCGTCAAATCTACCCAGTTTCTCATCTGAATTTTACGAAATATTGCTCATTTAAAATTAAAATATCAATATAGATTCAAGTATGAGAAAATATCCATAATACATCCAGACTCAGTATGGAAGAAAAAATGTGTACTAACCCCTTTGAGAATCAACCGAAAACTCCATTTCGGTCAAATCTACCCAGTTTCTCGTCCGAATTTCACGAAATATGGCTCGGTTCAAATTAGAATATCAATATGGATTATAATATGTGAAAATATCCATAATAAATTCGGACTCAGTATGGAAGAAAAACTGTGTACTAACCCCTTTGAGAATCCACCGAAAACTCCATTTTCGTCAAATCTACGCAGTTTCTCGTCCGAATTTGAGGAAATATGGCTCCGTTCAAATTAACATATAAATATGGATTCAAGTATGTGAAAATAACCGTAATACATCCGGACTCAGTATTGAAGAAAAAACTGTGTACTAACCCCTTTGAGAATCCACCGAAAACTCCATTTCCGTCAAATCTACGCAGTTTCTCGTCCGAATTTGAGGAAATATGGCTTGGTTCAAATTAACATATAAATATGGATTCAAGTATGTGAAAATATCCGTAATACATCCGGATTCGGTATTGAAGATAAAACTGTGTACTAACCTCTTTGAGAATCCACCGAAAACTCCTTTTCCGTCAAATCTACCTAGTTTCTCGTCCGAATTTTACGAAATATGGCTCATTTCAAATTAAAATATCAATATGGATTCAAGAATGATAAAATATCCAGAATACATCCGGACTCAGTATGGAAGAAAAAATATGTACTAACCCCTTTGATAATCAACCGAAAACTCAATTTCGGTCAAATCTACCCAGTTTCTCGTCCGAATTTCATGAAATATGGCTCGGTTTAAATTAAAATATCAATATGGATTAAATATGTGAAAATATCCATAATACATTCAAACTCAGTATGGAAGAAAAAACTGTGTACTAACCCCTTTGAGAATCCACCGAAAACTCCATTTCCGTCAAATCTATGCAGTTTCTCGTCTGAATTTGAGGAAATATGGCTCGGTTCAAATAAACATATCAATATGGATTCAAGTATGTGAAAATATCCGTAATCCATCTGGCCTAAGTATTGAAGAAAAAACTGTGGCTAACCCCTTTGAGAATCCACCGAAAACTATATTTCCGTCAAATCTACAGAGTTTCTCGTCCGAATTTTACGAAATATGGCTCGGTTCAAATTGAAATATCAATATGGATTCAAGTATGAGAAAATATCCTTAATACATCCGGACTCAGTACGGAAGAAAAAATGTGTACTAACCCCTTTGAGAATCAACCGAAAACTCCATTTCGGTCAAATCTACCCAGTTTCTCGTCCGAATTTCAGGAAATATGGCTCGGTTCAAATTAGAATATCAATATGGATTAAAATATGTGAAAATATCCATAATACATTTGGACTCAGTATGGAAGAAAAAACTGTGTACTAACCCTTTTGAGAATCCACCGAAAACTCCATTTCCGTCAAATCTACGCAGTTTCTCGTCCGAATTTGAGGAAATATGGCTCCGTTCAAATTAACATATAAATATGGATTCAAGTATGTGAAAATAACCGTAATACATCCAGACTCAGTATTGAAGAAAAAACTGTGTACTAACCCCTTTGAGAATCCACCGAAAACTCCATTTCTGTCAAATCTACGCAGTTTCTCGTCCGAATTTGAGGAAATATGGCTCGGTTCAAATTAACATAAAAATATGGATTCAAGTATGTGAAAATATCCATAATACATCCGGACTCAGTTTTAAAAAAAACTGTGTACTTAACCCCTTTGACAATACACCCAAAACTCCATTTCCGTCAAATCTACCCAGTTTCTCATCTGAATTTTACGAAATATGGCTCATTTAAAATTAAAATATCAATATAGATTCAAGTATGAGAAAATATCCATAATACATCCAGACTCAGTATGGAAGAAAAAATGTGTACTAACCCCTTTGAGAATCAACCGAAAACTCCATTTCGGTCAAATCTACCCAGTTTCTCGTCCGAATTTCACGAAATATGGCTCGGTTCAAATTAGAATATCAATATGGATTATAATATGTGAAAATATCCATAATAAATTCGGACTCAGTATGGAAGCAAAACTGTGTACTAACCCCTTTGAGAATCCACCGAAAACTCCATTTTCGTCAAATCTACGCAGTTTCTCGTCCGAATTTGAGGAAATATGGCTCCGTTCAAATTAACATATAAATATGGATTCAAGTATGTGAAAATAACCGTAATACATCCGGACTCAGTATTGAAGAAAAAACTGTGTACTAACCCCTTTGAGAATCCACCGAAAACTCCATTTCTGTCAAATCTACGCAGTTTCTCGTCCGAATTTGAGGAAATATGGCTCGGTTCAAATTAACATAAAAATATGGATTCAAGTATGTGAAAATATCCATAATACATTTGGACTCAGTATGGAAGAAAAAACTGTGTACTAACCCTTTTGACAATCCACCGAAAACTCCATTTCCGTCAAATCTACGCAGTTTCTCGTGCGAATTTGAGGAAATATGGCTCCGTTCAAATTAACATATAAATATGGATTCAAGTATGTGAAAATAACCGTAATACATCCGGACTCAGTATTGAAGAAAAAACTGTATACTAACCCCTTTGAGAATCCACCGAAAACTCCATTTCTGTCAAATCTACGCAGTTTCTCGTGTGAATTTGAGGAAATATGGCTCGGTTCAAATTAATATAAAAATATGGATTCAAGTATGTGAAAATATCCATAATACATTTGGACTCAGTATGGAAGAAAAAACTGTGTACTAACCCTTTTGAGAATCCACCGAAAACTCCATTTCCGTCAAATCTACGCAGTTTCTCGTCCGAATTTGAGGAAATATGGCTCCATTCAAATTAACATATAAATATGGATTCAAGTATGTGAAAATAACCGTAATACATCCGGACTCAGTATTGAAGAAAAAACTGTGTACTAACCCCTTTGAGAATCCACTGAAAACTCCATTTCTGTCAAATCTACGCAGTTTCTCGTCCGATTTTCAGGAATTATGGCTCGGTTCAAATTAGAATATCAATATGGATTAAAATATGTGAAAATATCCATAATACATTTGGACTCAGTATGGAAGAAAAAACTGTGTACTAACCCTTTTGAGAATCCACCGAAAACTCCATTTCCGTCAAATCTACGCAGTTTCTCGTCCAAATTTGAGGAAATATAACATATAAATATGGATTCAAGTATGTGAAAATAACCGTAATACATCCGGACTCAGTATTGAAGAAAAAACTGTGTACTAACCCCTTTGAGAATCCACCGAAAACTCCATTTCTTTCAAATCTACGCAGTTTCTCGTCCGAATTTGAGGAAATATGGCTCGGTTCAAATTAACATAAAAATATGGATTCAAGTATGTGAAAATATCCATAATACATCCGGAATCAGTTTTAAAAAAAAAACTGTGTACTTAACCCCTTTGACAATACACCCAAAACTCCATTTCCGTCAAATCTACCCAGTTTCTCATCTGAATTTTACGAAATATGGCTCATTTAAAATTAAAATATCAATATAGATTCAAGTATGAGAAAATATCCATAATACATCCAGACTCAGTATGGAAGAAAAAATGTGTACTAACCCCTTTGAGAATCAACCGAAAACTCCATTTCGGTCAAATCTACCCAGTTTCTCGTCCGAATTTCACGAAATATGGCTCGGTTCAAATTAGAATATCAATATGGATTATAATATGTGAAAATATCCATAATAAATTCGGACTCAGTATGGAAGCAAAACTGTGTACTAACCCCTTTGAGAATCAACCGAAAACTCCATTTCGGTCAAATCTACCCAGTTTCTCGTCCGAATTTCACGAAATATGGCTCGGTTCAAATTAGAATATCAATATGGATTATAATATGTGAAAATATCCATAATAAATTTGGACTCAGTATGGAAGCAAAACTGTGTACTAACCCCTTTGAGAATCCACCGAAAACTCCATTTTCGTCAAATCTACGCAGTTTCTCGTCCGAATTTGAGGAAATATGGCTCCGTTCAAATTAACATATAAATATGGATTCAAGTATGTGAAAATAACCGTAATACATCCGGACTCAGTATTGAAGAAAAAACTGTGTACTAACCCCTTTGAGAATCCACCGAAAACTCCATTTCCGTCAAATCTACGCAGTTTCTCGTCCGAATTTGAGGAAATATGGCTCCATTCAAATTAACATATAAATATGGATTCAAGTATGTGAAAATATCCGTAATACATCCAGACTCAGTATTGAAAAAAAACTGTGTACTAACCCCTTTGAGAATCCACCGAAAACTCCATTTCTGTCAAATCTACGCAGTTTCTCGTGTGAATTTGAGGAAATATGGCTCGGTTCAAATTAATATAAAAATATGGATTCAATTATGTGAAAATATCCATAATACATTTGGACTCAGTATGGAAGAAAAAACTGTGTACTAACCCTTTTGAGAATCCACCGAAAACTCCATTTCCGTCAAATCTACGCAGTTTCTCGTCCGAATTTGAGGAAATATGGCTCCATTCAAATTAACATATAAATATGGATTCAAGTATGTGAAAATAACCGTAATACATCCGGACTCAGTATTGAAGAAAAAACTGTGTACTAACCCCTTTGAGAATCCACCGAAAACTCCATTTCTGTCAAATCTACGCAGTTTCTCGTCCGATTTTCAGGAATTATGGCTCGGTTCAAATTAGAATATCAATATGGATTAAAATATGTGAAAATATCCATAATACATTTGGACTCAGTATGGAAGAAAAAACTGTGTACTAACCCTTTTGAGAATCCACCGAAAACTCCATTTCCGTCAAATCTACGCAGTTTCTCGTCCGAATTTGAGGAAATATGGCTCCGTTCAAATTAACATATAAATATGGATTCAAGTATGTGAAAATAACCGTAATATATCTGGACTCAGTATTGAAGAAAAAACTGTGTACTAACCCCTTTGAGAATCCACCGAAAACTCCATTTCTGTCAAATCTACGCAGTTTCTCGTCCGAATTTGAGGAAATATGGCTCGGTTCAAATTAACATAAAAATATGGATTCAAGTAAGTGAAAATATCCATAATACATCCGGACTCAGTTTTAAAAAAAAACTGTGTACTTAACCCCTTTGACAATACACCCAAAACTCCATTTCCGTCAAATCTACCCAGTTTCTCATCTGAATTTTACGAAATATGGCTCATTTAAAATTAAAATATCAATATAGATTCAAGTATGAGAAAATATCCATAATACATACAGACTCAGTATGGAAGAAAAAATGTGTACTAACCTCTTTGAGAATCAACCGAAAACTCCATTTCGGTCAAATCTACCCAGTTTCTCGTCCGAATTTCACGAAATATGGCTCGGTTCAAATTAGAATATCAATATGGATTATAATATGTGAAAATATCCATAATAAATTCGGACTCAGTATGGAAGCAAAACTGTGTACTAACCCCTTTGAGAATCAACCGAAAACTCCATTTCGGTCAAATCTACCCAGTTTCTCGTCCGAATTTCACGAAATATGGCTCGGTTCAAATTAGAATATCAATATGGATTATAATATGTGAAAATATCCATAATAAATTCGGACTCAGTATGGAAGCAAAACTGTGTACTAACCCCTTTGAGAATCCACCGAAAACTCCATTTTCGTCAAATCTACGCAGTTTCTCGTCCGAATTTGAGGAAATATGGCTCCGTTCAAATTAACATATAAATATGGATTCAAGTATGTGAAAATAACCGTAATACATCCGGACTCAGTATTGAAGAAAAAACTGTGTACTAACCCCTTTGAGAATCCACCGAAAACTCCATTTCCGTCAAATCTACGCAGTTTCTCGTCCGAATTTGAGGAAATATGGCTCCGTTCAAATTAACATATAAATATGGATTCAAGTATGTGAAAATATCCGTAATACATCCGGACTCAGTATTGAAGAAAAAACTGTGTACTAACCCCTTTGAGAATCCACTGAAAACTCCATTTCCGTCAAATCTACGCAGTTTCTCGTCCGAATTTGAGGAAATATGGCTTGGTTCAAATTAACATATAAATATGGATTCAAGTATGTGAAAATATCCGTAATACATCCGAATTCGGTATTGAAGATAAAACTGTGTACAAACCTCTTTGAGAATCCACCGAAAACTCCTTTTTCCGTCAAATCTACCTAGTTTCTCGTCCGAATTTTACGAAATATGGCTCATTTCAAATTAAAATATCAATATGGATTCAAGAATGAGAAAATATCCAGAATACATCCGGACTCAGTATGGAAGAAAAAATATGTACTAACCCCTTTGATAATCAACCGAAAACTCAATTGCGGTCAAATCTACCCAGTTTCTCGTCCGAATTTCATGAAATATGGCTCGGTTTAAATTAAAATATCAATATGGATTAAATATGTGAAAATATCCATAATACATTCAAACTCAGTATGGAAGAAAAAACTGTGTACTAACCCCTTTGAGAATCCATCGAAAACTCAATTTCCGTCAAATCTAAGCAGTTTCTCGTCTGAATTTGAGGAAATATGGCTCGGTTCAAATAAACATATCAATATGGATTTAAGTATGTGAAAATATCCGTAATCCATCTGGCCTAAGTATTGAAGAAAAAACTGTGTATAACCCCTTTGAGAATCCACCGAAAACTCTATTTCCGTCAAATCTACAGAGTTTCTCGTCCGAATTTTACGAAATATGGCTCGGTTCAAATTAAAATATCAATATGGATTCAAGTATGTGAAAATATCCGTAATACATCCGGATTCGGTATTGAAGATAAAACTGTGTACTAACCTCTTTGAGAATCCACCGAAAACTCCTTTTCCGTCAAATCTACCTAGTTTCTCGTCCGAATTTTACGAAATATGGCTCATTTCAAATTAAAATATCAATATGGATTCAAGAATGAGAAAATATCCAGAATACATCCGGACTCAGTATGGAAGAAAAAATATGTACTAACCCCTTTGATAATCAATCGAAATCTCAATTGCGGTCAAATCTACCCAGTTTCTCGTCCGAATTTCATGAAATATGGCTCGGTTCAAATTAAAATATCAATATGGATTAAATATGTGAAATATCCATAATACATTCAAACTCAGTATGGAAGAAAAAACTGTGTACTAACCCCTTTGAGAATCCACCGAAAACTCCATTTCCGTCAAATCTATGCAGTTTCTCGTCTGAATTTGAGGAAATATGGCTCGGTTCAAATAAACATATCAATATGGATTCAAGTATGTGAAAATATCCGTAATCCATCTGGCCTAAGTATTGAAGAAAAAACTGTGTATAACCCCTTTGAGAATCCACCGAAAACTCTATTTCCGTCAAATCTACAGAGTTTCTCGTCCGAATTTTACGAAATATGGCTCGGTTCAAATTAAAATATCAATATGGATTCAAGTATGAGAAAATATCCTTAATACATCCGGACTCAGTACGGAAGAAAAAATGTGTACTAACCCCTTTGAGAATCAACCGAAAACTCCATTTCGGTCAAATCTACCCAGTTTCTCGTCCGAATTTCAAGAAATATGGCTCGGTTCAAATTATAATATCAATATGGATTAAAATATGTGAAAATATCCATAATACATTCGGACTCAGTATGGAAGAAAAAACTGTGTACTAACCCTTTTGAGAATCCACCGAAAACTCCATTTCCGTCAAATCTACGCAGTTTCTCGTCCGAATTTGAGGAAATATGGCTCCGTTCAAATTAACATATAAATATGGATTCAAGTATGTGAAAATAACCGTAATACATCCGGACTCAGTATTGAAGAAAAAACTGTGTACTAACCCCTTTGAGAATCCACCGAAAACTCCATTTCCGTCAAATCTACGCAGTTTCTCGTCCGAATTTGAGGAAATATGGCTCGGTTCAAATTAACATAAAAATATGGATTCAAGTATGTGAAAATATCCATAATACATCCGGACTCAGTTTTAAAAAAAAACTGTGTACTTAACCCCTTTGAGAATCCACCGAAAACTCCATTTCCGTCAAATCTACCCAGTTTCTCATCTGAATTTTACGAAATATTGCTCATTTAAAATTAAAATATCAATATAGATTCAAGTATGAGAAAATATCCATAATACATCCAGACTCAGTATGGAAGAAAAAATGTGTACTAACCCCTTTGAGAATCAACCGAAAACTCCATTTCGGTCAAATCTACCCAGTTTCTCGTCCGAATTTCACGAAATATGGCTCGGTTCAAATTAGAATATCAATATGGATTATAATATGTGAAAATATCCATAATAAATTCGGACTCAGTATGGAAGCAAAACTGTGTACTAACCCCTTTGAGAATCCACCGAAAACTCCATTTTCGTCAAATCTACGCAGTTTCTCGTCCGAATTTGAGGAAATATGGCTCATTTCAAATTAACATATAAATATGGATTCAAGTATGTGAAAATAACCGTAATACATCCGGACTCAGTATTGAAGAAAAAACTGTGTACTAACCCCTTTGAGAATCCACCGAAAACTCCATTTCTGTCAAATCTACGCAGTTTCTCGTCCGAATTTGAGGAAATATGGCTTGGTTCAAATTAAAATATAAATATGGATTCAAGTATGTGAAAATATCCGTAATACATCCGGATTCGGTATTGAAGATAAAACTGTGTACTAACCTCTTTGAGAATCCACCGAAAACTCCTTTTCCGTCAAATCTACCTAGTTTCTCGTCCGAATTTTACGAAATATGGCTCATTTCAAATTAAAATATCAATATGGATTCAAGAATGAGAAAATATCCAGAATACATCCGGACTCAGTATGGAAGAAAAAATATGTACTAACCCCTTTGATAATCAACCGAAATCTCAATTGCGGTCAAATCTACGCAGTTTCTCATCCGAATTTCATGAAATATGGCTCGGTTTAAATTAAAATATCAATATGGATTAAATATGTGAAAATATCCATAATACATTCAAACTCAGTATGGAAGAAAAAACTGTGTACTAACCCCTTTGAGAATCCACCGAAAACTCCATTTCCGTCAAATCTATGCAGTTTCTCGTCTGAATTTGAGGAAATATGGCTCGGTTCAAATAAACATATCAATATGGATTCAAGTATGTGAAAATATCCGTAATCCATCTGGCCTAAGTATTGAAGAAAAAACTGTGTATAACCCCTTTGAGAATCCACCGAAAACTCTATTTCCGTCAAATCTACAGAGTTTCTCGTCCGAATTTTACGAAATATGGCTCGGTTCAAATTAAAATATCAATATGGATTCAAGTATGAGAAAATATCCTTAATACATCCGGACTCAGTACGGAAGAAAAAATGTGTACTAACCCCTTTGAGAATCAACCGAAAACTCCATTTCGGTCAAATCTACCCAGTTTCTCGTCCGAATTTCAGGAAATATGGCTCGGTTCAAATTAGAATATCAATATGGATTAAAATATGTGAAAATATCCATAATACATTCGGACTCAGTATGGAAGAAAAAACTGTGTACTAACCCTTTTGAGAATCCACCGAAAACTCCATTTCCGTCAAATCTTCGCAGTTTCTCATCCGAATTTTAGGAAATATGGCTCCGTTCAAATTAACATATAAATATGGATTCAAGTATGTGAAAATAACCGTAGTACATCTGGACTCAGTATTGAAGAAAAAACTGTGTACTAACCCCTTTGAGAATCCACCGAAAACTCCATTTCCGTCAAATCTACGCAGTTTCTCGTCCGAATTTGAGGAAATATGGCTTGGTTCAAATTAACATATAAATATGGATTCAAGTATGTGAAAATATCCGTAATACATCCGGATTCGGTATTGAAGATAAAACTGTGTACTTACCTCTTTGAGAATCCACCGAAAACTCCTTTTCCGTCAAATCTACCTAGTTTCTCGTCCGAATTTTACGAAATATGGCTCATTTCAAATTAAAATATCAATATGGATTCAAGAATGAGAAAATATCCAGAATACATCCGGACTCAGTATGGAAGAAAAAATATGTACTAACCCCTTTGAGAATCAACCGAAAACTCAATTGCGGTCAAATCTACCCAGTTTGTCGTCCGAATTTCATGAAATATGGCTCGGTTTAAATTAAAACATTAATATGGATTAAATATGTGAAAATATCCATAATACATTCAAACTCAGTATGGAAGAAAAAACTGTGTACTAACCCCTTTGAGAATCCACCGAAAACTCCATTTCCGTCAAATCTATGCAGTTTCTCGTCTAAATTTGAGGAAATATAGCTCGGTTCAAATTAACATAAAAATATGGATTCAAGTATTTGAAAATATCCATAATACATCCGGACTCAGTATTAAAGAAAAAACTGTGTACTAACCCCTTTGAGAATCCTTCGAAAACTTCATTTCCGTCAAATCTACAGAGTTTCTCGTCCGAATTTTACGAAATATGGCTCGGTTCAAATTAAAATATCAATATGGATTCAAGTATGAGAAAATATCCTTAATACATCCGGACTCAGTATGGAAGAAAAAATGTGTACTAACCCCTTTGAGAATCAACCAAAAACTCCATTTCGGTCAAATCTACCCAGTTTCTCGTCCGAATTTCATGAAATATGGCTCGGTTCAAATTAGAATATCAATATGGATTATAATATGTGAAAATATCCATAATAAATTCGGACTCAGTATGGAAGCAAAACTGTGTACTAACCCCTTTGAGAATCCAACGAAAACTCCATTTCCGTCAAATCTACGCAGTTTCTCGTCCGAATTTGAGGAAATATGGCTCGGTTCAAATAAAAATATCAATATGGATTCAAGTATGTGAAAATATCCGTAATCCATCTGGCCTAAGTATTGAAGAAAAAACTGTGTATAACCCCTTTGAGAATCCACCGAAAACTCCATTTCCGTCAAATCTACAGAGTTTCTCGTCCGAATTTTATGAAATATGGCTCGGTTCAAATTAAAATATCAATATGGATTCAAGTATGAGAAAATATCCGTAATACATCCGGACTCAGTATTGAAGAAAAACTTGTGTACTAACCCCTTTGAGAATCCACCGAAAACCCCATTTCCGTCAAATCTACGCAGTTTCTCGTCCGAATTTGAGGAAATATGGCTTGGTTCAAATTAACATATAAATATGGATTCAAGTATGTGAAAATATCCATTATACATCCGGATTCGGTATTGAAGATAAAACTGTGTACTAACCTCTTTGAGAATCCACCGAAAACTCTTTTTCCGTCAAATCTACCAAGTTTCTCGTCCGAATTTTACGAAATATGGCTCATTTCAAATTAAAATATCAATATGGATTCAAGAATGAGAAAATATCCAAAATACATCCGGACTCAGTATGGAAGAAAAAATGTGTACTAACCCCTTTGAGAATCAACCGAAAACTCAATTGCGGTCAAATCTACCCAGTTTCTCGTCCGAATTTCACGAAATATGGCTCGGTTTAAATTAAAATATCAATATGGATTATATATGTGAAAATATCCATAATACATTCGAACTCAGTATGGAAGAAAAAACTGTGTACTAACCCCTTTGAGAATCCACCGAAAACTCCATTTTCGTCAAATCTACGTAGTTTCTCGTCCGAATTTGAGGAAATATGGGTCGGTTCAAATTAACATAAAAATATGGATTCAAGTATGTAAAAATATCCATAATACATCCAGACTCAGTATTAAAGAAAAAACTGTGTACTTAACCCCTTTGAGAATCCACCGAAAACTCCATTTCCGTCAAATCTACCCAGTTTCTCATCCGAATTTTACGAAATATGGCTCATTTAAAATTAAAATATCAATATAGATTCAAGTATGAGAAAATATCCATAATACATCCAGACTCAATATGGAAGAAAAAATGTGTACTAACCTCTTTGAGAATCAACCGAAAACTGAATTGCGGTCAAATCTACCCAGTTTCTCGTCCGAATTTTACGAAATATGGCTCGATTCAAATTAATATATCAATATGGATTTAATTATGAGAAAATATCCATAATACATTCGAACTCAGTATGGAAGAAAAAACTGTGTACTAACCCCTTTGAGAATCCACCGAAAACTCCATTTCCGTCAAATCTACCTAGTTTCTCGTCCGAATTTTACGAAATATGGCTCATTTTAAATTAAAATATCAATATGGATTCAAGAATGAAAAAATATCCATAATACATCCGGACTCAGTATG
The DNA here is from genome assembly GCF_009905375.1 of Apium graveolens. Taxonomy (NCBI): domain Eukaryota; kingdom Viridiplantae; phylum Streptophyta; class Magnoliopsida; order Apiales; family Apiaceae; genus Apium; species Apium graveolens. The sequence goes on along the minus strand of NC_133648.1, from coordinate 4,871,955 downwards.
GAAGAAAAAATGTGTACTAACCCCTTTGAGAATCAACCGAAAACTCAATTGCGGTCAAATCTATCCAGTTTCTCGTCCGAATTTCATGAAATATGGCTCGGTTCAAATTAAAATATCAATATGGATTAAATATGTGAAAATATCCATAATACATTCAAACTCAGTATGGAAGAAAAAACTGTGAACTAACCCCTTTGAGAATCCACCGAAAACTCCATTTCCGTCAAATCTACGCAGTTTCTCGTCCGAATTTGAGGAAATATGGATTGGTTCAAATAAACATATCAATATGGATTCAAGTATGTAAACATATCCGTAATACATCCTGCCTAAGTATAGAAGAAAAAACTGTGTACTAACCCCTTTGAGAATCTTTCGAAAACTCCATTTCCGTCAAATCTACAGAGTTTCTCGTCCGAATTTTACGAAATATGGCTCGGTTCAAATTAAAATATCAATATGGATTCAAGTATGAGAAAATATCCTTAATACATCCGGACTCAGTATGGAAGAAAAAATGTGTACTAACCCCTTTGAGAATCAACCGAAAACTCCATTTCGGTCAAATCTACCCAGTTTCTCGTCCGAATTTCACGAAATATGGCTCGGTTCAAATTAGAATATCAATATGGATTATAATATGTGAAAATATCCATAATAAATTCGGACTCAGTATGGAAGCAAAACTGTGTACTAACCCATTTGAGAATCCACCGAAAACTCCATTTCCGTCAATTCAACGCAGTTTCTCGTCCGAATTTGAGGAAATATGGCTCGGTTCAAATAAACATATCAATATGGATTCAAGTATGTGAAAATATCCGTAATCCATCTGGCCTATGTATTGAAGAAAAAACTGTGTATAACCCCTTTGAGAATCCACCGAAAACTCCATTTCCGTCAAATCTACGCAGTTTCTCATCCGAATTTGAGGAAATATAGATCGGTTCAAATAAACATATCAATATGGATTCAAGTATGTAAAAATATCCGTAATACATCCGGCCTAAGTATTGAAGAAAAAACTGTGTACTAACCCCTTTGAGAATCCACCGAAAACTCCATTTCCGTCAAATCTACAGAGTTTCCCGTCCGAATTTTACGAAATATGGCTCGGTTCAAATTAAAATATCAATATGGATTCAAGTATGAGAAAATATCCTTAAACATCCGGACTCAGTATGGAAGAAAAAATGTGTACTAACCCCTTTGAGAATCAACCGAAAACCCCATTTCTGTCAAATATAACCAGTTTCTCGTCCGAATTTCAAGAAATATGGCTCGGTTCAAATTAGAATATCAATATGGATTATAATATGTGAAAATATCCATAATACATTCGGACTCAGTATGGAAGCAAAACTGTCTACTAACTCCTTTGATAATCCACCGAAAACTCCATTTCCGTCAAATCTACGCAGTTTCTCGTCCGAATTTGAGGAAATATGGCTCGGTTCAAATAAACATATCAATATGGATTCAAGTATGTGAAAATATCCGTAATCCATCTGGCCTAAGTATTGAAGAAAAAACTGTGTATAACCCCTTTGAGAATCCACCGAAAACTCCATTTCCGTCAAATCTACAGAGTTTCTCGTCCGAATTTTACAAAATATGGCTCGGTTCAAATTAAAATATAAATATGGATTCAAGTATGAGGAAATATCCTTAATACATCCGGACTCAGTACAGAAGAAAAAATGTGTACTAACCCCTTTGAGAATCAACCGAAAACTCCATTTCGGTCAAATCTACCCAGTTTCTCGTCCGAATTTCACGAAATATGGCTCGGTTCAAATTAGAATATCAATATGGATTAAAATATGTGAAAATATCCATAATACATTCGGACTCAGTATGGAAGAAAAAACTGTGTACTAACCCTTTTGAGAATCCACCGAAAACTCCATTTCCGTCAAATCTAATCTCGTCCGAATTTGAGGAAATATGGCTCCGTTCAAATTAACATATAAATATGGATTCAAGTATGTGAAAATAACCGTAATACATCCGGACTCAGTATTGAAGAAAAAACTGTGTACTAACCCCTTTGAGAATCCACCGAAAACTCCATTTTCGTTAAATCTACGCAGTTTCTCGTCCGAATTTGAGGAAATATGGCTTGGTTCAGATTAATATAAAAATATGGATTCAAGTATGTGAAAATATCCGTTATACATCCGGACTCGGTATTGAAGTTAAAACGGTGTACTAACCTCTTTGAGAATCCACCGAAAACTCCATTTCCGTCAAATCTACCTAGTTTCTCGTCCGAATTTTACGAAATATGGATCATTTCAAATTAAAATATCGATATGGATTCAAGACTGAGAAAATATCCATAATACATCCGGACTCAGTATGGAAGAAAAAATGTGTACTAACCCCTTTGAGAATCACCGAAAACTCAATTGCGGTCAAATCTACCCAGTTTCTCGTCCGAATTTCATGAAATATGGCTTGGTTCAAATTAAAATATCAATATGGATTAAATATGTGAAAATATCCATAATACATTCGAACTCAGTTTGCAAGAAAAAACTGTGTACTAACCCCTTTGAGAATCCACCGAAAACTCCATTTCCGTCAAATCTACGCAGTTTCTCGTCCGAATTTAAGGAAATATGGCTCGGTTCAAATTAACATAAAAATATGGATTCAAGTATGTGAAAATATCCATAATACATCCGGACTCAGTATTAAAGAAAAAACTATGTACTTAACCCCTTTGAGAATCTACCGAAAACTCCATTTCCGTCAAATCTACCCAGTTTCTCATCCGAATTTTACGAAATATGGCTCATTTAAAATTAAAATATCATTATAGATTCAAGTATGAGAAAATATCCATAATACATCCAGACTCAGTATGGAAGAAAAAATGTGTACTAACCTCTTTGAGAATCAACCGAAAACTCAATTGTGGTCAAATCTACCCAGTTTCTCGTCCAAATTTTACGAAATATGGATCGATTCAAATTAATATATCAATATGGATTTAATTATGATAAAATATCCATAATACCTTCGAACTCAGTATGGAAGAAAAAACTGTGTACTAACCCCTTTGAGAATCCACCGAAAACTCCATTTCCGTCAAATCTACCCAGTTTCTCGTCCGAATTTTACGAAATATGGCTCATTTCAAATTAAAATATCAATATGGTTAAAGTATGAGAAAATATCCATAATACATCCGGACTCAGTATGGAAGAAAAAATGTGTACTAACCCCTTTGAGAATCAACCGAAAACTCAATTGCGGTTAAATCTACCCAGTTTCTCGTACGAATTTTATCGAAATATTGTTCGGTTCAAATTAAAATATCAATATGGATTCAAGTATAAGAAAATATCCATAATACATTCGGACTCAGTATGGAAGAAAAAATATGTACTAGCCCCTTTGAGAATCAACCGAAACTCAATTTCGGTCAAATCTACCCAGTTACTCGTCCGAATTTCACGAAATATGGCTCAGTTCAAATTAGAATATCAATATGGATAAAATATGTGAAAATATCCATAATACATTCGAACTCAGTATAGAAGAAAAAACTGTGTAATAGACCATTTGACAATCCATCGAAAACTCCATTTCGGTCAAATTTACCCAGCTTCTCGTCCGAATTTTACGAAATATGGCTCGGTTCAAATTAGACTATCAATATGGATTCAAGTATGTGAAAATATCCATAATACATCTGGAAACAGTATTGGAGAAAAAACCGTGTACTAACCCCTTTGAAAATCTACCGAAAACTCCATTTCGGTCAAATCTACCCAGTTTCTCGTCCGAATTTCACGAAATATGGATTGGTTCAAATTAGAATATCAATATGGATTAAAATATGAGAAAATATCCATAATACATCCAGACTCAGTATGGAAGAAAAAATGTGTACTAACCTCTTTGAGAATAAACCGAAAACTCAATTTCGATCAAATCGACACAGTTTCTCGTCCGAATTTCACGAAATATGGCTCGGTTCAAATAAACATATCAATATGGATTCAAGTATGTGAAAATATCCGTAATATATCTCGACTCAGTATTGAATAAATAACTGTGTACTAACCCCTTTGAGAATCCACCGAAAACTCCATTTCCGTCAAATCTACGCAGTTTCTCGTCCGAATTTGAGGAAATATGGATCGGTTCAAATAAACATATCAGTATGGATTCAAGTATGTAAAAATATCCGTAATACATCCGGCCTAAGTATTGAATAAAAAACTGTGTACAAACTCCTTTGAGAATCTACCGAAAACTCCATTTCCGTCAAATCTACAGAGTTTCTCGTCCGAATTTTACGAAATATGGCTCGGTTTAAATTAAAATATCAATATGGATTCAAGTATGATAAAATATCCTTAATACATCCGGACTCAGTATGGAAGAAAAAATGTGTACTAACCCCTTTGAGAATCAACCAAAAACTCCATTTCGGTCAAATCTACCAAGTTTCTCGTCCGAATTTCACGAAATATGGCTCGGTTCAAATTATAATATCAATATGGATTATAATATGTGAAAATATCCATAATACATTCGTACTCAGTATGGAAGCAAAACTGTGTACTAACCCCTTTGAGAATCCACCGAAAACTCCATTTCCGTCAAATCTACGCAGTTTCTCGTCCGAATTTGAGGAAATATGGCTCGGTTCAAATTAACATAAAATATGGATTCAAGTATGTGAAAATATCCATAATACATCCGGACTCAGTACTAAAGAAAAAACTGTGTACTTAACCCCTTTGAGAATCTACCGAAAACTCCATTTCCGTCAAATCTACCCAGTTTCTCATCCGAATTTTACGAAATATGGCTCATTTAAAATTAAAATATCAATATAGATTCAATTATGAGAAAATATCCATAATACATCCAGACTCAGTATGGAAGAAAAAATGTGTACTAACCTCTTTGAGAATCAACCGAAAACTCAATTGTGGTCAAATCTACCCAGTTTCTCGTCCGAATTTTACGAAATATGGATCGATTCAAATTAATATATCAATATGGATTTAATTATGAGAAAATATTTATAATACCTTCGAACTCAGTATGGAAGAAAAAACTGTGTACTAACCCCTTTGAGAATCTACTGAAAACTCCATTTCCGTCAAATCAACCTAGTTTCTCGTCCGAATTTTACGAAATATGGCTCATTTCAAATTAAAATATCAATATGGATTCAAGAATGAAAAAATATCCATAATACATCCGGACTCAGTATGGAAGAAAAAATATATACTAACCCCTTTGAGAATCAACCGAAAACTCAATTGCCCAGTTTCTCGTCCGAATTTCATGAAATATGGCTCGGTTCAAATTAAAATATCAATATGGATTAAATATGTGAAAATATCCATAATACATTCAAACTTAGTATGGAAGAAAAAACTGTGTACTAACCCCTTTGAGAATCCACCGAAAACTCCATTTCCGTAAAATCTACGCAGTTTCTCGTCCGAATTTGAGGAAATATGGCTCGGTTCAAATTAATATAAAAATATGGATTCAAGTATATGAAAATATCCGTAATACATCCGGACTCAGTATTAAAGAAAAAACTGTGTACTTAACCCCTTTGAGAATCCACCGAAAACTCCATTTCCGTCAAATCTACCCAGTTTCTCGTCCGAATTTTACGAAATATGGCTCATTTCAAATTAAAATATCAATATGGTTAAAGTATGAGAAAATATCCATAATACATCCGGACTCAGTATGGAAGAAAAAATGTGTACTAACCCTTTAAGAATCAACCGAAAACTGAATTGCGGTTAAATCTACCCAGTTTCTCGTCCGAATTTTATCGAAATATTGTTCGGTTCAAATTAAAATATCAATATGGATTCAAGTATAATAAAATATTCATAATACATCCGGACTCAGTATGGAAGAAAAAATATGTACTAGCCCCTTTGAGAATCAACCGAAACTCAATTTCGGTCAAATCTACCCAGTTACTCGTCCGAATTTTACAAAATATGGCTCAGTTCAAATTAGAATATCAATATGAATAAAATATGTGAAAATATCCATAATACATTCGAACTCAGTATGGAATAAAAAACTGTGTAATAGACCCTTTGACAATCCATCGAAAACTCCATTTCGGTCAAATTTACCCAGCTTCTCGTCCGAATTTTATGAAATATGGCCCGGTTCAAATTAGACTATCAATATGGATTCAAGTATGTGAAAATATCCATAATACATCTGAAAACAGTATTGGAGAAAAAACCGTGTACTAACCCCTTTGAGAATCTACCGAAAACTCCATTTCGGTCAAATCTACCCAGTTTCTCGTACGAATTTCACGAAATATGGCTTGGTTCAAATTAGAATATCAATATGGATTAAAATATGAGAAAATATCCATAATACATCCAGACTCAGTATGGAAGAAAAAATGTGTACTAACCTCTTTGAGAATCAACCGAAAACTCAATTTCGGTCAAATCGACACAGTTTCTCGTCCGAATTTCACGAAATATGGCTCGGTTCAAATAAACATATCAATATGGATTCAAGTATGTGAAACTATCCGTAATACATCCCGACTCAGTATTGAATAAATAACTGTGTACTAACCCCTTTGAGAATCCACCGAAAACTCCATTTCCGTCAAATCTACGCAGTTTCTCGTCCGAATTTGAGGAAATATGGATCGGTTCAAATAAACATATCAGTATGGATTCAAGTATGTAAAAATATCCGTACTACATCCGGCCTAAGTATTGAAGAAAAAACTGTGTACTAACCCCTTTGAGAATCTACCGAAAATCCATTTCCGTCAAATCTACAGAGTTTCTCGTCCGAATTTTACGAAATATGGCTCGGTTTAAATTAAAATATCAATATGGATTCAAGTATGATAAAATATCCTTAATACATCTGGACTCAGTATGGAAGAAAAAATGTGTACTGACCCCTTTGAGAATCAACCGAAAACTCCATTTCGGTCAAATCTACCCAGTTTCTTGTCCGAATTTCACGAAATATGGCTCTGTTCAAATTATAATATCAATTTGGATTATAATATGTGAAAATATCCATAATACATTCGGACTTAGTATGGAAACAAAACTGTGTACTAACCCCTTTGAGAATCCACCGAAAACTCCATTTCCGTCAAATATAGGCAGTTTCTCGTCCGAATTTGATGAAATATGGCTCGGTTCAAATTAACATATAAATATGGATTCAAGTATGTGAAAATATCCATAATCCATCTGGCCTAATTATGGAAGAAAAAACTGTGTACTAACCCCTTTGAGAATCCACCGAAAACTCCATTTCCGTCAAATCTACCCAGTTTCTCGTCCGAATTTAAGGAAATATGGCTCGGTTCAAAATCACATATCAATATGGATTCAAGTATGTTAAAATATCCATAATACATCTGGACTCAGTATTGAAGAAAAAACTGTGTACTAACCCCTTTGAGAGTACACCGAAAACTCCATTTCCGTCAAATCTACCCAGTTTCTCGTCCGAATTTTACGAAATATGGCTCGGTTAAAATTAAAATATCAATATGGATTCAAGTATTAGAAAATATCCATAATACATCCGGAATCAGTATGGAAGAAAAAATGTGTACAAACCCCTTTGAGAATCAACCGAAAACTCCATTTCAGTCAAATCTACCCAGTTTCTCGTCCGAATTTCACGAAATATGGCTCGCTTCAAATTAGAATATCAATATGGATTAAAATATGTGAAAATATCCATAATACATTCGAACTCAGTATGGAAAAAAAAACTGTGTACTATCCCCTTTGGCAATCCATCGAAAACTCCATTTCGGTCAAATCTACTGAGTTCCTCGTCTGAATTTCACGAAATATGGCTCAGTTCAAATTAGAATATTAATATGGATTAAAATATGTGAAAATATCCATAATACATTCGGACTCAGTATGGAAGAAAAAACTGTTTAATAACCCCTTTGAGAATCCACCGAAAACTCCATTTCCGTCAAATCTACTCAGTTTCCCATCCGAATTTGAGGAAATATGGATCGGTTCAAATTAACATATAAATATGGATTCAAGTATGTGAAAATATCCGTAATTCATCCGGACTCGGTATTGAAGAAAAAACTGTATACTAACCCCTTTGAGAATCCACCGAAAACTCCATTTCCGTCAAATCTACCTAGTTTCTCGTCCGAATTTTTCAAAATATGGTCCATTTCAAATTAAAATATCAATATGGATTCAAGTATGAGAAAATATCTGTAATACATCCGGACTCAGTATGGAAGAAAAAATGTGTACTAACCCCTTTGAGAATCAACCGAAAACTTCATTTCGGTCAAATCTACCCAGTTTCTCTTGCGAATTTCACGAAATATGGCTTGGTTCAAATTAGAATATCAATATGGATTAAAATATATCAGACAAGGAGTAGGAAACAGGAACCCAAGTCGGTGTCGGACTTTTTAATCTTAGGAATATTGTATAGGATTCCAAGTTGTTAATAGAATAGGATTCCTTATACAATTGTAGTTGTGCTCTAGATAAAGCACAGATTAGGTTTATGATAATGAAGTGAGCGGTCAATAATGTTAATCAAGAGAGATCATTAGCATTGTGACATTGTAATATCTTTCGCATAACCTAGCAGCTCTCAAGGATATCTTGTTCTTGAAGAGATTATTGTCCCACTTACGCTATGTTGGGTTGCAGCAATACACTTCCAATATACAACAGCACAGACCAATTCGTCCACAATTACATAAAACGTAACAGCGACCTGACCTCAGTTCACCTAGAAAACCTATGTTATAATCTATATGTTATGGAGGATAGAAAAAGAGAGAAGTAGAAGTTAGGGTTTCACAAGCCTGTGATTACAGTTTATCCTATTCCAAATGTTTTTTTTTCTATATATAATACTGTAACTGAATATATTACATTAATTAAAATAAATATTCTGACTTAAATTGCATTTAATGAAATATTTCCAGTATTAGAAATATACCAATCAGTATAAGGATTTGTCATATCCTGATACAGCCAGCCCACAGTATTAGCACTCAGCAAATCCTGATCCAGTCATCAGGATTTATCTGCCTCAGAAAATCCTGACCAGTCATCCGAATCTGACAGCATCAGTAAATCCTGATCCAAGGCTGATCAGTATTTATTCCAGCAAATCAGATAATTTCTGATCAGCAAATACTGATATTCCAAGTTACACATATTCAATATTCAGACTAAAATAATATAACAAGTCAGTAATTATTTTAATTAAATAAGAAGTAAAATTTATCGCTCAAGTCATCTCGTGTACACAAACGCCGATATATTATCCCCAATCACCGTGTGTGTGTGCGTGCGGGAGGCGAGGCGGCGGCGGCGTGCGTGTGTGTGCGCGCGCGTGAGGCATACAATAACATCATGCACACCCATATGCCTTAGTAGTTGGTATACTACTCTTATATATGGTACTATATAAAGCACTACACCCCTCTTTACTTAATCAATGTGAGATAAAACCCACAAACCCATATAAAGCTACTAACTTCACCTCAATTTCTATATGGATTACACTAAGAGAATGACCTAGATCCAAACATGAAAGTTTAAGTCCTCATTACAAGGAACAACATCCAATAATTAGTTTTAGGAAATTATATAAAGAACATGTCTAAAATATGCCTCCATTGGTGGATGCATATTCTAATCTATTGGTGTTGATTAGTGATAATTGATGAAGATCTGGTGGTGATTTATGTTGGTACAAGGGCCGGAGTTGGTGGCCATGGTTGGATATGATGGGCAGAAAGTGGATGAAGGTGGTGATTTTTAGTTCGTGGTTGTGATTTTTTGTTTTCAAGTGGTGATTTTTTGTTATCCTGTAATGATTTTTGGTATGGCGGTGGTGATTTTATATTTGAAGGTGGGGATTTTCTTATGGTCGTTGAAGATGGTGGTGGCCGGAGCTGGTGGTGGTGGGTTGGTTTAGAAATAAGATGGTGATATAATGTTTTAATATTTAAAATTAATGTGTGGTGGGAGATCAATATAAGGTAAAAAAAGTGAGTGGTTAGGATTGGGTATCATATCTCACAATAAAAGGAGTTCTCATTTGAGCGGGACCCTGTATATATGTCTGTGTGTGTTTGTATAAACTAAATCAAACATACCAAGTACATACCGCTTAGAGCAGTGTATGAGGAGGGTAAAATGTACGCATATCATATCCCTACTCTGAAGAACAGGGAGCCTATTTCCGTTAAGAGCCCCGATTTAGTGCACAATTGATCAAATAGTGTGTGATAAATATTTACATGTGTATAGAGTGTAATATACATAATATAAAAGGTAACTATACATTAAAATAGACGAACATCATAAAATCAAGCATTAGTTTGAACAAGTATAAATTTGATAACATAATTTGTGAAATGGTCAATGTTAACTTAAGCCCATGACATTCTTCACCAGGGATTACCTGTATACAATTCACAACCAAAATAATCCCAAAACCTAAACATTCCATACAGTGTCTTTGAAACTTTTGAATCCAGAAGTTGACCTTTCATACCATGTTTTGACTTTTAATCCCAAAATTGGCCTAACCTACGAGTCCAAAATCATGTTTTTCCATTTTCATTAATGCCCACTTGATCTTGCAAATTTTCTATTCATGACCCACTATATCAGTACTTCTCTTAGAAGATCAAGCCTTTAAAACAACACCATTTGATGTTCTAAACCGTCGACCCAAGATAATTGTCAAAAATCGTCCAAACAACAATGATCCGAGGAGAAATATTGAGGCATGACTACGCTGCCTTCCTGTACCTCCTTGTGGGGGTCTAATCAAAACCTTGTGATGTACCATAAATCGAGATCACAAAGATCGAGAAACAGGGAAAATTTATATGTATTATGGTTCAGAAAATAATGTCACGGGGAATTACCCCTTTTCATTCCCTTTTTGCATAAGAAGAACCAAAAAATGGTTATATATGTCATTTTGACATCCAAAAAACTGTTTGCATAATTGGTGTTTGTAATTAATTACGACGATATACACGCGTGTGTGTGCGCACACACACACACACACACATATATATATATATTAAAAATGATATGAAATCTTTTTTTAAGTACATGAGTGATTAGATCTCAAAAAGATCGGGCCTTGAAGTTTTTTCATAAAATATTGACTTATATGTAGAGTAAAGTTTTGATAGTTGAATTGAATATTTATATTAATGGAATTTTAAATAAATGATACTTAATATTTCTTATTTAATATAAATAAAAATGGGGACCTTCAAAATGAATTTAGAAATTTTGATAATATTATCAAACTAGAAATAATACATAAGTCAAATTATGTAAATATATATTAATTGAACTTGTCTTTTTTCTTTGCATTGATCAATTATCACATGTAAACAAATACATCATATATTGGTTCAGACTTGTCTAGGATGCTATACGGTTAAGCAAAAACAATCAAATGATCCGGCACGAGATCCTGAAGTAACTGTTGCACAAATTCCACGCTTATAATCAGGTGATGCGGTTACACAATATGTGTTACATCCGCAATACATGTTACCTTTGCAGAACTTTGCGTAACCATAGCATGCTCCAAAATCCAAGGCAGGAGGTAATTGAGCAGTTACGATTCCTGTACATCATCAATATATATTAATTTATGAATTCATCAAATACTAATTTAAATACACAAAAAATATGTATAAATAAAATCTAAAAAATGAGGAAGCATATGTAATTTATAGTCCACTATTTTGTTGATTATGATAAAGCTAACAATATTTTTGTTGTAACGGTTAGGCTCAATTTTTTATTTAAGTAAATTCATAGTCCTGTTATACAAAAATAAGGAGATTAAAAAGTGAGAATACCTTTGTCAATAGTTAGGGCAATACAGAAGAAAATTACAATTATAGCATTTGAAAATAGAGAGATGTTCTGTCTTCCCATTGTATATTTGACTTGCTCTTGTGTAGTTATAGAGTCGGAAGATCCAGAAGAACGATATAATATAAATTATTGCATATGAGTAACATCAGATAATTTATATTTATAGTAGAAAACTAGCAAAATATTTTACTAAATGGATATTACATTAAATCTTATAGATTTCATTTTTGATTTATCCGGAATGATAAAATTTTCGCATATATTAAAATCTTGAAGATTCGTAATCTACAAAACTTATATTATAAAAAGCTTAATAATTTGCATTTATCATATGAATATATCGTAGATTTAGATTTTATTTGATACTCAATAAATTTTTTACTTAAATGAAAATCTCTCACTTAAAATTAGATATTATATAAATCTATGGGATTTTGTTATTGAATTTATACGATTTAATCGTTCAGATTTCATTAATCTTTAAAATGAAATCTGAAAGATTAAATCATAAAAATTCAATAATGAAATCCGAGAGATTTATATAATATATAATCTTAAGTAAGAGATTTTCATTTAGGGTATCAATTTTATTGAATATCTAATAAAATATAAATCTACAATATATTCATATGATAAAGGCAAATTATTAATATTTTTCTAATATAAGTTTTGTATATTATGAATTTTCAAGATTTTATTGTATGCAAAAATTTATTATTCTGGACAAACCGGAAATGAAATCTGAAATATTTAATGTAATATTCATTAAGTATAATATTTTACTAGTTTTCTACTATAAATATAAATGATATGCTATTGCTCATATGCAATAATTTACATTATATCATTTTATTAGTTATGCAATGCACACAGAGACTGGGAGGGGTGAATGCGTGACTTTTGATTTTTCTTACTTAAAATTAAGTTATGCGATTTCTTACTCTTGAACTTAGTAGTTAAGATAAATTGCAATTATAATCAATTTACTGTAAAAGACACAGAAAACAATTATCAAAACTTACTTGATCTTTATATTTAAAACCAAATATGTTGTGCTACAAATCTGCATTTTTAAATGTTTAAGAACTCAGGTACTTCTTGAGAGAATACAAGAAATCCTAGATCTGTTTTGTTACATCTAAACTAAGGACTCATGACATGTTTTATAAACCAACATGCACAGTTTACAGAGATTGCACTAAAATAGACTAACATATTTTCTAAAGTCCTTTTGTCTATTTCTATTTTAAGTGCTACAAAACTGCATACAATTTTCTAGGTCAGTAACCCTCTTTTATCCAGTTCATCTTGGCCCTCGATCTTGCATTTTTCAAACCGCATTTGTACACTCATCACCACTACAATGCCATCTTCATCACTTTCACACACCACAATCAGAATCACTAATATTTAAAACATCACCAATATAGAATCATTAAGTACTACCCATACCATATAACATCATCAAAAATGGAATAAAAATTTGAGAAAAATCAAATAAAAGTATAAATTTAAATTTTAGTTCGATTGATCGGATTTTTATTGGATAAAAATCAAACCGCAGTTGTAGATCTGAAAGCGGGGAATGGGAAATGGTGGGAGTAAGGGTATAGTATCCAAGCCCACAACCGAATGCATACCGGGCCCAACAACCCACCACAGGTCAGTCCGAAAAATCTAGCAATTTGGGTACACATTAGTTTTTGACTTGTATTTATAAAGGCCTCAAATACTCATATTTTTATCGATGTGGGATGTTACAAACAACCCCTCCTATAACATTGACATCCTCATCGATATCACAAACATACATACGAAACCCGGGATGTGCCTCTGCACTTCCGACGGGGCAGAGCTCTGATACCATTTATAATATCCAAGCCCATGACGAATGCATAACGAACCCACCAACCCACCACATGTCAGTCCAAAGAAGCTAGCGATTTTGGTACACATTAGTTGTTGACTTGTATCTATAAATGCCTCAAATACTCATATTCTTATTGATATGGGATATTATAAAGGCGGTTACGAGAGAGATGGAAACGGAGAAGTGTGGATCAGGGAAAAGAGGAGAGGCTTGTCGACATCAATTAGATCGGGATAAAGCGGTGGAGAGAGAGAGAGAGCAGATCTGGGGGTGGTAGAGGTCGACGGCAACTGGAGTAGTGATGGACGGAGGAGCGATGTGCGTGGTGGCGATGGGTGGTGGTGGTGGTGGGTGTTGATGATGGGGAGTAGTGGTGGTGGGTGGGTGCGGTGGGTAGAGATGAGATGTAGGCGGATGAAAGAGATGAATCATAAAATAAAATTAAAAATAGGTGGTTATGGTTTAATTTAGGGTTAAAATTGTGTGGCTGAGATTAGATCTCAGTTCTCACAATAAAGAGGGTTCTCATTTGAGCAATTTCCCACACGATTCTTGCTCTAATGAGAACCTCTACTATAGTGAGATATGAGATCTAATCTCCATAACCCAAATTTACTCTCCTTTTAATCTACAACTCTCATTTTAAATCTCATTATCATCTATAACCATCACCTCCATCATCTTCTTTCTACCCCAACCACCCACCACAACCTACAACCACCGACGATCATAATTTCTAGAGACCACCACCTCCGACGACCACCAGAAAATTACCACTGTCAAATATAAAATCACCACCATTTAAATAAGAAACCACCACAAATAAGAAACCACCATATAAAATCACCATCATTTAATTTCTAGCACTTTTGAGATTTTTTCCCTTATTTTCTTGGATTTTCTTTAATTTTCAGGAATTTTCCTTAATTTTCTAGGATTGTTTCCTATTTTCAGGAATATTCCTTAATTTTCAGAAAATTATCATAAATTTTCTGATATTTTCTTGAATTTTTTAAGAAATTATCTCAAAAAATATTATTTTTCTGAATTTCCTGAATTTTAATCTTTTTTCTTCCCCTTTCTTTTCTCATTTTTTACATATTTTCGACTAGGAATCCATTCCACCAGGATTCTGGTCGAAAACCCCATATTGTCTGGTTGAAGCATCATTCTGTTAGGAAGCTTCGATCAGGATCCTAACCGGATTCGGTTAGGATTTATGGTTGACCTTGACTTCTGACCGAATTAAGGCCCAACATTGCTCTGGTCGTGGCTGTTTTTGATCAGGGATTCTTGACCAGGAATCTTGATCAAATTCAGTCAGGATTCTGGGTTTTTTTGGAGTTTTTGACTGAATAAAGGACCGATAGTTACTGGTCGACCGGTCGACTGTTATTTCGATTAAAACCTTTCAAACAGGACCTGACCTACATTTCGGTCAGAATTTTCGAAATTTTGACCGAATTATGGGTCTAAAATCCCTGGTCGTGATGTTTTTCGATCAGAAATCTTCAACCAGGAATCCTTCTATATGGATTACACTAAGAGAATGACTTAGATTCAAACATGAAATTTTAAGTCCTCATTAGAAGGAACAACATCCAATAATTAATTTTAGGAAATTACATCAAGAACATGTCTAAAATATACCTCTAACTTTCCATTTTCTAATATATTGGAGTTGATCAGTGATGATTGATGAAGATCTGGTGGTGATTTATGTTGGTACAAGGGCCGGAGCTGGTGACCTTGGTTGGATCTGATGGGCAGAAAGTGGATGAAGGTGGTGATTTTTAGTTCGTGGCGGTGATTTTTTGTTTTCAAGTGGTGATTTTTTGTTATCATGTAGTGATTTTTGGTATGGAGGTGGTGATTTTATATTTGAAGGTGGTGATTTTCTTATGGTCATCGAATATAGTGGTGGCCGGAGCAGTTGGTGGTGGGTTGGTTTAGAAAGAAGATGGTGATACAATATTTTAATATTTAAAATTAATATATGGTGGGAGATCAATATAAGGTAAAAAAGTGATTGGTTAGGATTGGGTATCATATCTCATAATAAAAGGAGTTCTCATTTGAGCGCGACCCTGTATATATATATATGTGTGTGTGTGTGTGTGTATAAACCAAATCAAACATACCAAGTATATACCGCTTAGAGCAGTGTATGGGGAGGGTAAAATGTACGCATATCATATCCCTACTCTGAAGAGCAGGGAGCTTGTTTCCGTCAAGACCCCTGATTTAGTGCATCGTTGATCAAATAACGTGTGATAAATATTTACATGTGTATAGAGTGCAATACACATAATATAAAAGGTAACTATACATTAAAACAGACGAACATCATAAAATCAAGCATTAGTTTGAACAATTATAAATTTGATAACATAATTTGTGAAATGGTCAATGTTAACTTAAGCCCATGACATTCTTTACATGGGACTTACCTGTATACAATTAACAACCAAAATAATCCCAAAACCTAAACATTCCATACAATGTCTTTGAAACTTTTGAATCCAGAAGTTGACCTTCTATACCATGTTTTGACTTTTAATCCCAAAATTGGCCTAACTTACGAGTCCAAAATCATGTTTTACCATCTTCATTAATGCCCACTTGATCTTGAAATTTTTTTTTTCATGACCCACTATATCAGTACTTCTCTTAGAAGATCAAGCCTTTAAAACAACACGATTTGATGTTCTAAAACGTCGACCCAAGATAATTATCGAAAATCGTCCAAACAACAATGATCTGCGAAGAAATATTGAGGCATGACTACGCTGCCTTCCTGTACCTCCTTGTGGGGGTTAATCAAAACCTTGTGATGTGCCATAAATCGAGATCACAAAGATCGAGAAACATGGAAAATTTATATGTATTATAGTTCAGAAAATAGTGTCACGGGGAATTTATCCCTTTTCATTCCCTTTTTGCATAAGAAGAACCAAAAAATGTTTAAATATGTCATTTTGACATCCAAAAAACTGTTTGCATAATTGATGTTTGTAATTAATGACGACGATACACACATGTGCGCGCGCACACACACTCTATACACCCACACAATCACACAGCACGCACATATATATATTAAAAATGACATGAAAATCTTTTTTTAAGTACATGAGTGATTATATCTCAAAGAAATCGGGCCCTGAAGTTTCTCATAAAATATTGACTTATATGTAGAGTAAAGTTTTGATAGTTGAATTGAATATTTATATTAATGAAATTTTAAATAATTGATACTTACTATTTTTTATTTAATATAAATAAAAATGAGGACCTTCAAAATGAATTTAGAAATTATGATAATATTTTCAAACTAGAAATTATACATAAGTCAAATTATTTAAATAAATATTAATTATACTTGTCTTTTTTCTTTTCATTAATCAATTATCGCATGTAAACAAATACATCATATATTGGTTCAGACTTGTCTAGGATGCTATACGGTTAAGCAAAAACAATCAAATGATCCGGCGCGAGATCTTGAAGTAACTTTTGCACAAATTCCACGCTTATAATCAGGCGATGCGGTTACACAATACGTGTTACATCCGCAATACATGTTACCTTTGCAGAACTTTGCGTAACCATAGCATGCTCCAAAATCCAAGTAATGAGGTAATTGAGCAGTTACGAATCCTATACAACATCAATATAAATTAATTTATGAATTCATCAAATACTAATTTAGATACACGAAAAATATATATAAATAAAATATAAAAAAGGAGGAAGCATATGTAATTCATAGTCCACTATTTTGTTGATTATGATAAAGCTAGCAATATTTTTGTTGTAATGGTTAGGCTCAATTTTTTATTTATGTAAATTCATAGTCGTGTTATACAAAAATAAGGAGATTAAAAAGTAAGAATACCTTTGTCAATAGTTAGGGCAATACAGAAGAAAATTACTATTAGAGCATTTGAAAATAGAGAGATGTTCAGTCTTCCCTGTTAGGTCACACACACTGTAGAAGGGGGTTGAATATAGTGTATAGCACAATCAAATCGAATTCAAATAACACAAGTAACAGAAAACAGACTTTATTCAATGCAATAAACTCTGTTACAATATGGAACTGTCATCTCTCAGTGATGAACAAATATCACGAGAGCTGCTAGGGTTACAATGAATAATATTCTCGATAATGATAACACTTATAGTGTAAACCCTATGTCTGTGTTTATATACTACACAGTTACAAGATAATCACTAATTGATATGGAATATAATTTTGCTTCCTAAAATATATCAATCAGATATTTTTTCTTCCAAGTATTCCATTCTTCATAGAATTCCTTCTCCATGCATATCTCTTCTTACGTTTGTCTCGATCTTCTTTCCTTTCAATCAGCCGCCTTCCTTATCTGAAAGTTTCCTTTAAGTTCTGATATTACCTCCTGATAAATATCTCCTGAACCTTAAGTACTGATCACTTAAGTTATGACTTCAGTATAAGCGCTGATTTCAGTTAAGTACTGATTTGTCATGTTTAAGTAAGATCTGAAAACTAAACATAAATCATATTAGTCATCACATTATCAAATATATCTAAAAATCTCCCCCAACTTGTAAATTAGCATAATATACAAGTTTAACAGATATTTGATGATGTCAAAAACATTAAGTACAAATGCATGAGAAATGGACTAGATAACTACAACTTACAGTCCTTAAAGCTTTACCAACTTTAACTTCTGATAACAACTTCAGTCTGTATATATATCAGAATTTGAGCAGTTGTAGATCTTGACTTGGCTTCACTTTCTGATCTCTCTGATGTCAGGAGTTGTTCTGAGATAGTTCTTTAACAAACATCTCTCAGCATATCTGAGTTCATCAATCATCCTCCTTTTAGCATCTTTGAGTTCTGCAGAATCTTCACCAGTTTGGAAGATAGCAGCCCTAAGATCATTTATTCTAGCTTTCCTTATGTCCTGATCCAGTCTGATCAAATATGCCTTGTCAGACTCAAAATTGAATTCTACAGCCTTATAACCCAGAAACGTAGTTATAATCTTAGCAGAGTTAGGCTTCATCTCAACAATATCACCCTTGTGATCTCTGTACTTTGGAAGATATGTGCTGTCAGACTTTACAGAATAAAGTTTTTTCTGTCTCTGAATTTGAGTCTTCAAATAATTTGCAGCACTTTCTGTTATTCTATCATTCACTTGAAGTAAGAATAAAACATGTTCTAGTTCTTCAAAATACTTCAGTGGTATAGCATTTTCCCTTATATGGTAAACCCTACCATCTGTCATGAAATATAACAAGATGTGTTCTTTCAAGTAGGTATGGTAGACCATCTGTACAGACTCTAGTTGATTCAATCTTTCAGGAGTTGTTCAACACCTGGTTCACTTAAGGAAGTTGGATCATTGGTTGTGTTCTGCACTCTTCTTTCATCAGCACTACCCAGTCCAGATTTATCTCTTGCTTCCTTTCCAGTAACCACTCTTGCTTCAAAACCACTTGCTGCAGTCTTCAAAGGTTGAGTCTGTTTGGCTTTAGTGAAACCTGGTAGGAGTAACCTTGAGGATTTAACATGAGCAATGTCAGAGGTTTCCTTTGATTTATCTTCTGATATCAAGTCAACTTGAGCTATGTCAGAGGTTGCTTGCTTTATGGTTATATCAGAACTAACTATATCTTGACTCTGAACAACTTGAGCCATGTCAGAGGTTGTCTTAGAAATCTTCCTTGAAGTCAGAGTAAGATTAGCATCTTCAACAGAAATTTCTTCATCCATAGGAGGCACATAAACCTTTATAGGTTCACCAACTTTTTCTTTGCCCTTGGACCTTGGATCTATCTGCAATTGTGATTTGGCCTTGGTTGCCACAGGATTTGTCCTTTCTTTTATCACAATGCCTTTAGCCGTAGGAAGTTTCTTTATACCAACAGAAGCTTCAAATTTGGAGTTGACTATTTCTGACTTGAGTCTAGCTTCTTCTTCCATTAGACTCTCAAAGTCCATTCCTAGATTTTCTTTCAGAAATAACTGTCTTTAAATTTCTTCATCAAGATCCAAAAGTTCATCAGAACTTATCCTTTTACCAGTATCAGAAGTTATTCTTCTTCCAGTATCAGAACTTGTTCTATGACTTGTAGTTCTAGCTCTTATTGATGAGAGACCTCTACCTTGACCATGACCTCCACCCATTCCAGAGTTTCCCTGGTCATCTTTTTCATCATCCTTCCCCTTCAGTATCTTAACAATTTTGCATTTGGACTTAATTACTTTCTCCCCCTTTTTGGCATCAGCAGGTAAAAGAAGAGAGACAAGCAATTCCACTGAGGATTGGATTTCATCGAGCTGAGATTGCTGAGAAGCTTGATTTTTCAAAATTTCATCAATCTGAGATTGTTGCTTCTCTTGGGTTTTATCAATGTAAGCAACTCTGTCAAAGGTAGGTTGGAAAAACTTTTCTTTTCAAGTTTCATAGTCATTTCTTGCTTGAGTAATGCTTCTTGAATTTTATGCACCTTGGCATGAGTTGTTGAGTGTTGACCTTGAAGGTGTCTAGTACTCAATGCAGTAACTCTTAGCTGTGTCTTGAAATCATCATTAACTAGCATCTCATCAGCTTTTGCCAAGTGCTCAGCAAGAATTCTTTCATTTGGAACAAAGGTAACTGTGTTCCACTCCTTAGTCCACTCCTGTCCTCTAGGAGTTTCAATCCAAGATACTGGTGCATCTCCTCTAACAAACTTTTTAACTAGTTCAGCTTTTGAAGGAGCTTGTAGAGGTGCATGTCCAAAAGGACCAGCTTCATCAGCATCTGCATTTATATCAGCATCACCAATATCATTAGCATTTACAGCATCAGAACTTACAGAGTCAACATCCTCTGATAAAAAGAACAGTATGAGAGGCTATTGAGGCTTCAACATCATCCTCTAAGTGCTGATCTGCTTCCAAGTTCTGATCAACAGCCATATTCTGATGCTCACCTATAGTCTGATCTTCAATGTCTTGATGCAGAGAAGGTGTTGTAGACAATTCTGGAGTTTCATTAGCATCAGGAATTGGTGTTGTTGATGGATTGATTGGAGCTGGTGGAGCTTCTAAGTAGAGAACCTCAAGCATAATTAGGTTGTGA
This sequence comes from Apium graveolens, assembly GCF_009905375.1. Classification (NCBI taxonomy): domain Eukaryota; kingdom Viridiplantae; phylum Streptophyta; class Magnoliopsida; order Apiales; family Apiaceae; genus Apium; species Apium graveolens. The sequence goes on along the minus strand of NC_133648.1, from coordinate 4,851,025 downwards.
ATATCAATCTCAGCACTTGTGTCTGGGTCTGCAGTAGATACTGGTTCATTTACAGGAGACACAGGTGGTGTAGATACTTTATCTTGAGCAGCTTCCTGAGTTGGTGACAATGGAGATGTAGATGCAGTAGCTTCAGCAAATTCTGGCTCTTTTGAGATCAGAGATTCCTGATCTCCTTCCTTAGTTGCTGCTTCCTCATCATCTGAAACTGACTCAGCCCTGTACCTTTGTGCTCTCTGTTTCTTGTATCTCTTTGAAGGTGGAGATTCCTTGGGAGTTTCATCAGAATACATCCTTCTAAGTCTTTTGAGAAGCTTAGATCCCCCAATTCCAGTATCCTTCTGAGAAGAGACCTTCTCAGCTTCTTTGACAACAGGTTCTGACACAGGAACCTGTTCCTCACTGTCTGACTCATCTCTCAGAACAATCCTCCTTCTCTTTTGTGGTGTCTGAGGTACAGTCTTTGTCCTCTTGGGCTTTGAAGATGAAAGCCTCACAGTATGTGCTGATGATGAAGGTTGAGATATCTGTGAAGGTTTAATATAGGTTTTGATAGAGGGTTGAGTAGGTTGAGGTGTATATGTGGTATGTTCTGATGGTTGTTGTGGTTTCTGGAATGTGTTGGTGGGTTGAACATCAGGGTAAACAGATCTGTAGGTTTGAGGATCAGCATTTACCAGGATCTGTTTTACAGACTGAGGTATCTGTAAGGGTCTAACCACCTTTTTCTTAAGGTCAGCATTTACCAAGTCATTAAAAGACCGTTTTGCAAGCTTAAAAGGTGGAATTAAGTCGGTGGTAGGTTGGGGTTCATCAGCACAACAGAAGTTATATATAAGCTAACAGAATCTAGCAAAGTACACTACATTCCTATCTTCTATCATCCTATCCCCTATAAAACCTAGCGCAGCTCTTGCAAAATCAAAATGAGTTTGGTGAATAATAGCATACCCGATGTGTTGACTCATAATTGGAATGGCATCAAAGTTGGAACACTTATTGGAGAATGCCTTAGAGATGCAGTCGAAGAAAAAGCTCCATTCCTTTCTGATATGTGCTCTTTTAACTGTCCAAGCTTGGCCAAACTCTTCTCATACCCCAAATTGGCCATGAGCTGCTGTAGAACAGGTTCCTCCGCTGTTGAGAAAATGCAGCCTTCTGGTAAGTGTAGAGCTTTGCGAACTGCTCCAGGAGTTACCACATGCTCAACATCATTTACTTCAAAAATAATGCTTGGAGTACCAGTAGCACCACCATTATCAAAATGCCCAGTCCGCCAGAACGTCAGAACTTGTTGGCTTGAAATTACTTGAGGTTGGGTCAACGCATACCCAATCTCACTGTGTGCTAGAAGATGTTGCACAAAATGCAAATCAGATGGAGCTTCAGCATGGTTCAAGATTGTAGCATAGTTGTTGGATACAAACTTGGCTCCATCTATAATCAAATCCTTAGGTGCCATGAGAAAAATTGAGAAATAAAGTTGCCTGTAAGGTGTTTGATAAAATGTCTGTATGAAAAAGCGTCAGGAGATGAGAGATATTAGTAGTAAAACGAGAGAGATAAAATGTGAAAGTAAATAAAAGATTTTAGAATCTTTTCTCTCTTTTACTCATACATGGTAGAAAAAGTAATCGTTGGACATGTGTCAGACATGCAGCAGTAAAGAATAATTAATGGGCACGGGAATACAGTAATCATTACTTATCACATGCAGTTTTTCAAGGAAAAACTGTTCCACTTACCAAGTAATCCCATTAATTAAGGTAGTTTAGTTTTATTTTAAAATTTAACACTGTTCCCATTTAATAAATTAGTTTCAATGTGAGACCAATATTCTGTAAAAATATGACCAATGATGGAATGACCATAAAGAGACCTAGTAAACAAATATTGACAATTCAGAATCAGAACTTAATTTGTATCAGAGTTAAAATGGTCATCAGAATATGGATAAATCAGGATTTAAAAATGCATCAGAATATCAAACGACTCAGAGACAAAATCTTGCATAGATAGAAAAATTTCATTAATATATTGAGCAAATACATTTCATGAAATTTAAATTACAGCACAAAATTACAAGATTGTCCTAAGCTACAAATCCTATCATCAACAGCTTTTGTCCTAAGCTTAGAAGCCAGACAAAGCTGATAGTGAAGAGAAACAGGGAGCAGAAACTATTTCTTCTTCCTACTCTCAACAAAAAGAACAGCGAGACGAATGATTCGCTCCTGTTATCGGAGACGACGGAGATGTAGATCTCTTCGGACTATCAACAGATCATGTTTAATAATCTCTGGAAATTGGATCCAGAGATTTTAAGGGATGTTGTTGATATGGTATGGAGTTGGAATTCCATTTAGAAAAACATGTACTGTCTCAGTACCATAATTATAACACCGGCCAAACGCAGCCATTTGTGGTGATAAGAATAAGACGAGAGTGATTTTATGAGAAAATGAGAGATGTGCTGGCTGAAATGAAGTGTTGGTTTATATAGCCAATGGAATGTTAGGAGACGCAAGGAAAATTTAATGATTATAGGTAGAAATAATTCTACCTCGTCTCCCTAGACTGATGAGAATAAAAACAGCCACTGGAAGTGTAAAACAGGATTTAATGCGCACATGAAACAAGTAAGAATTACTGTGCATGGACGTGTACCACTAACCCTAATTGTATTGACTGTTAATATCTCACACAAACATATTCTGATTTTAAATAAGACTGTTTTAGATTTTAACCACAAATAAGTCAAGTAAAGAATCAGAGTGTAATATCAGAACTTAGACTTATATCAGAACTTAACAGTCATCAGAACATGATTTCTTAACTCGAAAAGTAAATGTCTATTTCTGCAATTCTTCACACAAATTCTGATTTCATTTCTTCAGAACTTAATCATCAGAACTTCCATCATAACTTGTCCTCAGAATTTATGCAATCTGACACATAAACTGTTCATCGAAAACATCATTTATCACCACAGTAATTTTCATCATTCATATGGAGTGTATGTGTGTGCAGTAAGCTAAATATCAAATAAAGATTAAAGTCTGATTCACTTCAATATATCTTAAAAAATAAGGCATAACTAAGAACTTTGCTCAAAACCTGTCATGATTCTGAAGTCTACTTTAGAATGAGTTCATGCATGAGTCCACCTCAACTGTTTTGTGCTCATTTTATGCATCTTTTGAAATTTCATTTTACAGTGGCTTCTCAGTGTAAGTGAGTCATGACTGCTTACCAGAATTTATGTAATTATCAGAGTATTTCTCCAGTAATCATAGAGTGTGAAAAGTCACCAAGAAAAATATTTATTTTTTCTTTTCTGATGCATATTACTTAATACCAGCAATGTACTTGGGTCTTCCCTTCCACAATTTTTACTCTAGATCTCAAAGGAGTACCTGATATTTATTCTTTTCCTTTTCTTTTGATAAGTGAGGCTTATCAGCACTTAGTACATTCACCAGATTTACTAACATCAGAACTTAACAGATGAAAAGCTTTATTCTAGTTGTTGACTTAGTAATAAGATAGACAAAGTAAACTTAACTAAGCTCAATATCAGAATTTGCTTGTGTCAATAGATTTCCACATAAATAATTACTTCTAACATGGGATTTGTTAGTATATTAAAGACTACTAGGTCAGCATCTAGCATATTTATCCTCATTAGATTGAATAATTACAGAAACATGCATATCACTATCAGAGTTTAGAGATTCACATCAGACAACAATCAGTACTTAAGCAATTTTCAATAAGCACAGAATACACAAAGATAGTAATATATATAAATACTGATCATAAAGTCTGATGCATCAGAACAAAAACTAAGCAGATTTAGAGAAAGAGCCTGAAACCAGTCTAAGTTCATTTACCAATCTTTTAAAAGTAGCTTCACACAGTGGTTTGGTGAAGATATCTGCTAGTTGTTGATCTGTTGGAACAAAGTGCAATTCCACTGTACCTTCATCCACATGTTCCCTTATGAAGTGGTACCTAATGCTGATGTGCTTTGTCATTGAGTGTTTGTAACACCCCCAGATCCGGGGTCAGGGATCCGGGTCGTCACGGACTTTCTTTCCATAATTATCACTTAACTTAATTAATAATAAACAACCTCAAGCTGTGACCCCACACTAACACACACCACCACACGTCATAGTCTCAGAGATGAAATTGAAATAAGTACAAGTCCTTGAATCCACAATTAAAATTTATTACAACCCAAAATGATTACTTGATAAATTTACAGTTAATTGCCATTATCTGCCACAAGTTATAATTATACAATATTTGGTTCCCAAAAGTAGAATGTCTGATCTAAAGGTAGATCTACCTCTGCAGCTATAGCAGCTACGATCTCAACGGGAAGGCGCGGGGCGCTTCCCACGCGCTTGCGCTGGGTCTGCTGGAGCCTGGCCATCTTTCCTAACTGTTGTTGTGTGATGAAGAAATGAAGCAAGAGTGAGCATTACAGCTCGCAAGATAATATATAGTGAAAACAATAATACAAGTATCTAAATGGATACTTACTAGAATCCTTTATCATGTGTAAGGTAATTACTTAGTGGATATAAGTTTAAAAGAAGATGAAGTTACCAATTACTTCACTATACTTATACAATTTTTAGAAATCTACTTGAACTACTACTGTTCAAAGTATAATAAGATTCAAGAGGTCATCCCATAGATGAGACCATAAATTTAAACTTGAATATATTCAATCTTTGAAATATTTTTAAAAGAATTGAAGTTACGAGATACTTCATTCAATGGAAACACCAATAAAACTGTTTGACCCTGTCAATGCTTCGGCAACCACCCATTCGTAGCCTTTCGATCGAAATGCTACGGGTAGTGTTGCAGAATTATCCAACTGGATGATGAACTCATTACAGGAGTTTGCCACGCCAGGAAGACCACTTACGATGATCAGTCGTAGTAGTACAACCCCACCATTTTCTACATGTAGAGGAGAACCTGTCGGATTTACTTGTCAACCGAACACTGAACTCCTAAGGAATGGACCGCCTTAGCGGAACTTCCAGGCCATTTGGGCCAATATAATAAGGCTGGGCCGGCGCTACTCGACCACTTACGCCACTCCTAGTTCAGATGAAATCCATGACTATGAAATGTAAAGCTCGTCCCCACTTTCCCCAAGTAGAAACTTGTTGATACGGCTCCACTAAGAAGTTGTATCTAGTTGGAAAGGAAAACTCACCGATATTTCCCAGGCGATGCCTGTTAATGGATTAACTTGTTCCAAGAATTTTACTTCCCGAGTGTTGGGTAAGTAATCAAAATTCTTTTATCAAGACAGCAACCTTGTTGCGAATATAAAACACACCACAGAGCTGGATCCCTCAGGTTTTGAGTGAGTATTTAAATCCCCTTCGAAAGGAGAATCTTAAATATAAAAATGAGTTTTGGGATCCACTCTAACTTTTAAAAATCATTTTGAAGACTCGCAAAACATTTTTGAGAATGTTCGGAGTGATGCTGATTTAACAAAATAAATCAGTCCCAATATATTAGAAAATATCTGAATATTATTATTTAAATAATATTCCCATAAAGAATAATCTTTATAAAAATATTTGAAGTATATGTTGTAAAACTTATACTTGAAATGAGTATTAAATAACCAAATATATACTTATACGAAAGTACTACCTTTATTTGAATCATCAAAGATAAGTCTAATTATCGACACCTTATTCTTTAATAAAATAAAGAATATATCTCAGCAAATAATCGGAGTCATAGATCCTTAAATGAATATTCAAATAATATTTAATAAATAAAATAAGCTGAGTCATAAGCCCTCGAATGAATATTCGAAATAATATTCAATAAATAAATAAGCTGAGTCATAAGCCCTCGAATGAATATTCGAAATAATATTCAATAAATAAATAAGCTGAGTCATAAGCCCTCGAATGAATATTCGAAATAATATTCAATAAATAAATAAGCTGAGTCATAAGACCTCGAATGAATATTCGAAATAATATTCAATAAATAAATAAGCTGAGTCATAAGCCCTCGAATGAATATTCGAAATAATATTCAATAAATAAATAAGCTGAGTCATAAGCCCTCGAATGAATATTCGAAATAATATTCATTAAATAATATAAAGTTATCGAATAAACCTTATTCGATTAATAGTTTTGAAAACTATAACCATATATATATAAATATATATATATATATATAAAATCTACTCGGGATCCTCGACTCCCGGTTTTAGAAAATGTTTTCACCTTTGGGTCCCAATACTAAGGGTATATGCAAATTATCGCTATTCTCTAGCATAGGTATTATCAACTGAATTAACAGATATATATGGCAAGAATACGAAACAGGCATGCATATGTAGCATATCACATGCTACAATATATCGCAAGAATTTGCTAATTTAACCATCATGCATCTATCACAAGATAATGCATATACAAGTGTATACATCACAACAACAGTAGAACGGATAGAAAACTTGCCTGAGCGACTGGGGGTGATTAATGGCTCGGGACGAGTCTGGTAACCTATAAACAACAAGTAAGTTAGAATTAAACCAAAGTCACTTGTAAATCTATACTTTAACCAACTTAGACTCTAACGCTTGCTTTGCGCTTACTGATTCTCTTAAGTCACTCGAGTACCCTCGACTCCACCATTTTTAATAATTTAACCATTACGAGTTTTAAGGCGATTCCTTCTCGAGTGTCTTACCAACTGCCTAACACACTTACCATAATTGTTTCATACATTAATTAACCCTTTTTGGTCTTTAACCTATGTTTCAAAGTAAGGCGAGGGGAAAAGTTTCGTTCGCGAAACGCCGTTACTTAAAACGGCCGTTTCTCCTAAACCGTACATCGGAATCAAACGAACTACATACCAAAACGAAGCTCGTAACATGAACTATCTAAACATGGCAATGGTAAAAATCTAGCAGGGGGTTCTCGGGTCCTAATGTTATGAACAAAAGCAGTCTAAAGTAAATCGGACATTACGACGGCTATGTTTACGCGATTTCCAAAATTTAAACCAATTCAAAACAACCACAATTCAACCCCAATTCACAACCCAATCAAAACTCCATCCAAACTACATCATAACAGCCCCAACACTCAACATTAACAATTTATACTTATTCTTAAACTTGAATTTAAACTATACTACATTCTTTAACCAAATCATAAGATTTCAACATTCCAATCTCCACCATTCCAACCCAACTCTAAACCAACCATCATTAAGCTACTCTAATACCATAACAACCAAAATCATCCTAATATACAAAGTAAAGCTAGGGTTTGGAGATGATATACCTTCCTTGAAGTGGTGTGAGTAGCTAGGAAGCCTTAGGAAGCCTTGAGGAGTCTTAGGGATGCTTGGATCTTAAAGGAAAAACAAGAAAAATCAAGTTAAAAACCTTGAAATCACTATTCATTGTCTTCTTCATTGATTTCTTGGAGAAGATTGAGAATGAATTGGTGGCTTAAACTCATAATATAGCCATAACTATGCATAAGGAATACTAGGGAATTATCTTACCAATTTAGGAAGCTTGAATCTTGGATTTTGAAAATTCTTTCCTTTGAAAATGCAAAAAGTCGAGAGCAATGTTCTTGGTGATGAGAAATAGAATTTCTGTTTTGATGACAATGATTTATTTTGGCTTGGTGAATGTAATTTTGTTTTTGTTTTGGTTAATTACCTTTTTAGCCTTAACCTTTGTGTGGTTCTAATTCAACCACATCTCCTTCCTCCCTATATCATGCTTATGTCATGCTCATGATGTCATCCTCCCCTCTTTGTCCTCTTCTCATTGGTTGGGTGACATCATCCTCTCTAATCCCTTTGATTAACTTCCTAATTATTTGCCTAATGACCGTTGATCTGTTATACGGTTCGCTTAACTTTCGTTTTCGTTTATCGTTTGAGGGATCATACCCGGGATCTTATTACTTAGGTTCCCTTAACCTTTCTCAATATATTATATTCCTTTTATGATCCTCTCTTATAATCCTTTAATTTAAATCCTTTTTATCATGTTACCTTATACTCAATTCTTTCCGTATCTAGTGGATTTCCGGGAAAAATCAAAGTGTTCGGAATTGGATTCTGACGATCTTTACATACACTTATATACCATATAGAGTACTAATAAAATCTCAGAATATCCATAACAGAACCCCTACATAGTGTGGCATGAAAAGTTTTCTCATTCAGCAAAAACACTATTCACAAGGGTTACAAAAAGTTCAAAATTTTGGGGGTTATTACAGTCTCCCCTCCTTAAAAGGATTCCGTCCCGGAATCAAATAGAAAACAAATGGGGGTACTTTTCTAGCATTGCGCTCTCTAGTTCCCAAGTTGATTCTTCCACATTATGATTCTGCCATAGCACTCTGACTAGCTTGATCACTTTGTTCCGAAGCACCTGCTCCTTTTTATCTATAATCCTTACTGGCTTCTCCACGTACGTCAGATCTGGTTGCATATCCACCTGCTCGTACTCCACTATGTGCCTGGCATCCCGATGATACTTCCTTAGCATTGACACATGGAACACATTATGAACTTGTTGCAAGTTAGGGGGTAAGGCTAGCTCGTAAGCTAACTTTCCAATCCGTCTTAATATCTCAAAAGGTCCAATGTATCTTGGGCTTAGTTTTCCTTTCTTTCCAAATCTCAGTAACCCCTTCCAAGGGGATACCTTCAGCAGTACTAAGTCCCCTACTTTATATTCCTTGTCCTTTCGGGCTAGGTCTGCATATTTCTTCTGTCTGTCTTGGGCTGCTACAAGCCGCCCTCTGATAAGATCCACTATGTCTTTGGTCCTTTGGACCACTTCGGGTCCGAGCATCTTCCGCTCCCCTACTTCATCCCAGTATAAGGGAGATCGACACCTTCTTCCATACAGGGCCTCATAAGGCGGCATTTCGATGCTAGTATGAAAGCTATTGTTATAAGAAAACTCGATCAACGGCAAGTGATCATCCCAACTTCCTTTAAAGTCTATTGCACAGACTCTCAACATATCCTCTAGTGTCTGGATGGTCCTTTCACTCTGCCCATCCGTCTGGGGATGGTACGCGGTACTCATATTTAACTTGGTCCCCGCACATTCTTGAAAGCTCCTCCAAAACCTGGAGTTGAATCTGGGGTCTCGGTCTGAGATAATGGACGCTGGGACTCCATATCGTGTCATTATTTCCTTATGGTAAATGTCCACCAGTCTATCGACTGTGTATCTCTCATTGATAGGGATGAAATGAGCCGACTTTGTCAGTCGGTCTATAATTACCCATATGGCGTCATGGTTGGCTTTCGTCTTTGGCAAGCCTACAACAAAATCCATCGCTATCTGTTCCCATTTCCATTTGGGAATCTCCAGGGGTCGTAAAAGTCCACTGGGTCTCTGGTGCTCTGCCTTTACTCTTTGGCAAGTCAAACATTTGCTCACCCAGTCTGCTACATCCCTCTTCATATTGGGCCACCAGTAATACTCCTTCAAATCCCTATACATCTTGGTGCTTCCCGGGTGAATGGAATACCTTGAACTATGGCTTTCATCCAAAATCTCATCTTTAAGCTCTTGAATGTTTGGAACCCAAATTCGGTAAGAGTACCTCATTATCCCTTTATCATCTTTCTCCGTATGGATCTCTTCTCCAGTCATTGACTCTCTGCCCTCATTCATTATTTTCTCTTGGCACAATCTGATCTTTTCCAATAATTCTGGCTGCATTGAGATCTCAAAAAGCTTTTCAGTTCCGGTTCCGGTTACCTTTACTTCTATTTCCATTCTCTCAAAATCCCTTATCAATTCTTCCGAAGTCGTTATCATTCTGAGTCTTTCCTTTCTACTAAGGGCATCAGCCACCACATTGGCTTTCCCCGGATGATAGAGAATCTCACAATCATAGTCCTTGATTAGTTCTAACCATCTCCTCTGGCGCATGTTGAGCTCTTTCTGCGTAAATATATACTTGAGGCTCTTATGGTCTGTAAAAATCTCGCACTTCTCTCCATACAAGTAGTGCCTCCAAATTTTTAAGGCAAAAATTATTGCCGCTAGCTCAAGATCATGGGTAGGATATCTAATCTCATATTCCTTCAGTTGTCTCGATGCATACGCAATCACTTTACCGTGCTGCATAAGCACACACCCTAATCCTTTGTGTGACGCGTCACTATATATCACAAAATCTCCTTTTCCGTCCGGCAATGCCAACACCGGGGCCGTTACCAACCTTTTCTTTAATTCCTGAAAACTTTTCTCGCATTTCTTTGTCCATTCAAACTTCTCTGTCTTACGAGTAAGTCGTGTCAAAGGGGCTGCGATCTTCGCAAAGTCCTGTACAAATCTACGATAGTAGCCGGCCAATCCTATGAAACTCCTTACCTCTGTGGGTGTGGTTGGCCTTTCCCAATTTGAGACCGCCTCTATCTTGGAGGGGTCGACCAATACTCCTTCTTTATTGATCACATGTCCTAAAAATTGTACTTCATTCCGCCAGAATTCACACTTCGAAAATTTGGCATAAAACTGTTCCTCTCTGAGTATTCCTAGAGCTATCCTCAAATGCTCTGCATGTTTTGCCTTAGTCCTTGAGTAGATCAAAATATCATCGATAAAAACTATCACACACTTGTCCAAGTACTTCTTAAATACTCTGTTCATTAAGTCCATGAAAGCCGCTGGGGCGTTGGTTAATCCAAAGGACATTACCAAGAACTCATAATGCCCATACCTGGTACGGAATGCTGTCTTGGAAATATCTTCGGGTTTAATCTTTAGTTGGTGATATCCAGTTCTCAGGTCAATTTTGGAAAAATAAACAGCATCCTTTAGCTGGTCGAACAGATCGTCTATTCTAGGTAATGGGTACCTGTTCTTTATGGTTAGCTTGTTCAACTCTCGATAGTCGATGCACAGCCTCATGCTCCCATCTTTCTTCTTAACAAATAAAACTGGTGCTCCCCACGGAGACACACTGGGTCTTATCATACCCTTATCCAAGAGTTCCTGCAATTGGATAGCTAATTCCTTCATTTCTAACGGGGCTAATCGGTAAGGTGCTTTTAAAACTGGCGCCGTCCCTGGGGCCAACTCAATAGCAAATTCAATCACTCTATCGGGTGGTAATCCCAGAAGGTCTTGTGGGAATACGTCTTCAAATTCATTGACTACCGGAATATCTTATAAGTTGGGCACCTCCTTCTGCGTGTCCACCACATAGGCTAGGTAGGCCTCATTTCCTTTTCGTAGCATCCTTCTGGCCTGGGCCATAGTCAAAAATTTCTGCGTCTGCCTCTTTCCTCTAAATATAACTTCTTTCTTTCCTGGGATATTTAACTTAACTTTCTTCCCTTTACAATCTATCTGAGCATCATTGCTAGATAGCCAGTCCATTCCCAAAATTACATCAAACTCCCCTAATTTAAAAGGGATCAGATCAACACTAAAAGATTATTCCCCTATACCTATCTCACAGGCTGGGTGAATCTGGTTAACAGGAATAATTTCATGATTGGCTATTTCTACTTGTAAGGGTGCTATCAAGGGTTCAGCTTTAAGTCTTAATTTACGCGCAAAGTCCCTTGATATATAAGATTTAGTTGCTCCCGAATCAAATAAAACATTTGCACTGACTGAATTTAGAGAAAGGGTACCTGCTATCACATCTGAGTCTTTCATAGCATCCTGGACTGTCATATTGAAAGTCCTCGCAGTAGGTGGCTTATTGGAGGCAGCCCTGCTGGCTCCTGAAGCTGCTAGTTTGTTCATTGGGCATTCCCTCTTCCAATGACCCGGGCGTCTACACTGATGACAAGTGGTGGTTGGAATGACGGCAGGGGCTGAAGATGGGCATTTGTGAGAATAGTGACCCACTTGCCCACACTTAAAGCAGGTTACTGGCTTTCCTTTACATTCCCCAGAATGCATTCTTCCACAAGTGTTACAGGCTGGCAATGGGGGTCGAGACTGGTTGGAATAGGACATTCTTGACTTCTGGCCGCTCCGGCTCACATTCACGCTCATTGGCCGCTTAAACCCAGTGTTCTTTCCCGGTAGGGATACTGCTCCTCAATTAAATCTAGTTGGGAAGCTCCTTCCTGCTGAACCCCCACCCATGCTCATACTTTTCCTCTTTATTCCCTTCTTCTCTCTTTCCTTCTGCATCTGTTCACTTCCGGCTTCTACAATCATTGCCTTTTGCACCAGAGTGGCATAATCCGTAAGCTCAAAGATTGCCACCCTATTCTGAATCCACAGTTTCAGTCCCTGCTGAAACCTCCTAGCTTTCTTTTCCTCGGTGCTCACAAACTCCGGCACAAACCTTGATAACTCAGTAAATTTTGCTTCGTACTCTGCTACAGATAAGTTATTCTGCTTTACCTCCAAGAACTTGAGCTTCATCTGGTTTTTCATAAACCTCGGGAAATACTTTCCCAGAAACAACTGACTGAATCTCTCCCAGGTTATAATAGCATCTGTCTCCATGTTTTTCTTAGCCTCCCACCAGTAGTTAGCCTCTCCTTTCAGAAGGTAGGTAGCAAATACAGTCTTCTGTGCCTCATCGGTACTCAAAATCTCAAAGGATTTCTCCATTTCCTTTAACCATGCCCTTGCCTCAACCGGGTCGGCTGATCCGTGGAACTCAGGGGGCTTAAGGAACTTAAAAGCCCTGAAAGAGTTTGTCACAGCATTGTTATTTCCTTGAGGGGTGGGTTGGGTTGACGTTCCAAGTTCTGCCTTAGTAGTTGCATGAACTGGCCCATGAGATCCATGCCTGGGTTTGGTACTGGTTGCTCAACCTCAGTTTCTCCTTCTTCAGCCTCTATCTCAAATCCCTCAACATCATATGTTTCCTCTTCCTCTTCATACAGGGAGTCATCCTGTTCCACATAATCCTCATCTTCCTCTTCACTGTGTTCCTGGTTCCTATCGTCCTGGTTATGGCTTCCCTGGTCCTCAGATCCAGGGTTCGCCCTAGTTCCAATCTTTCTTGGCGGCATGATACTGATAATAAAAAAAAATTAGGAAATTCAACGTTAGGTCACAATCATACTCAACATTGTGCCTTGCACAACTCTTATAATGGGGAGAACGTATCTCGCAATTCTATTACATTACGACAGTTCTAATAAGAAGTGCAGTACTAATAATGATAAAAATAGTGATCTCGTCACTAAGGAACTGAACTGAAAGGAAACAAATATATACATAATGCGAGAAATACATAGTTTGATCTGGTCAAAAGTACAACAGTGCTACAGCCATCTGTCCCAAAAGTGATACACAAGAGTCTATCTGTCTAGTCAGAAAAAGGGATGCTATATACAAATCAACTATCCCGGAAAATTGGCTCTTACTAAGGCCTCGACTAACTAGACAACTAGACTATCCCATCGTCAATCCTGAATCACACACCGGAGCGGGTCAGCTCCCATACCCTTTCCATCGCACGACGGAAGATATAGTCGGCCTGTCGCCTGGAGATCCTACCGTGCCTGTCCCCCTGGAGTGATCTGAGCCTCGCTCGGGACGTGAGCTCTATCCCCGTAAGCTCCCTCCTCAAGGATCGGGGTATAGCAGCCCTAGTCTCATAAGCTCGGGTACGCCTACCCGCCCTCTCCGCATCCAACTCCCTCCTAGCCTCATCCAGTCGGGCCTCAGCAACAGCCACTCGGGTCCTCAGTACATCCTGAACATAGCCGTGGGCTAACAAAGACTGCCTGTGGGCAGGGTCGAGAGGTGGTGAATCCAGAGCAGCTAGGGGTGCCTCCTCAGTCTGCCTAGGCTCGGAAGTACGGGTCTCTGAGCTGTCCTCATAGGGGATCCAAGATAGTGGTGGAGGGGTAGGAGCTCTGACCACCGGAAGTGTGGGTAAAGGGGTACCAGCGTACACTACCATAGGTCCGACACGCTCCTCAGCTACTGGGACCTCATCCGGGTCCTCCTCATCTGGAATAATAATAACCTCTATCTCTGACTCCTCTGAGGGGTCCTCCTCATCTGAAATAGAAATGACCTTCGTCTGTGACTCCTCTGAGGGGTCCTCCTCATCCTCCTCCATCTCAGGCTCCTCCTGATCCTCGACATCTAGCAGTGCCTCATCATGCTCACGCTCGAACATCTCAGGGTCCTCTATCTCAGGCGCCTACACATTAAACGAGCTAAGTTACTATCATGATACTTATAAGGGTTCCCGTAAGGGTTTTAACTGTCAGCGCTACTTTAAGTAGTCCGACCATGAACTTGGCAAGAGTTCTTATTATCTTTGTGAGTTTGTTATTATATCGTCGCATCATCTCTGAGGTTTATAACGCTTAGCTCTGCTACCATTTCTGTAACACCCCCAGATCCGGGGTCAGGGATCCGGGTTGTCACGGTCTTTCTTTCCACAATTATCACTTAACTTAATTAATAATAAACAACCTCAAGCTGTGACCCCACACTAACACACACCACCACACGTCATAGTCTCAGAGATGAAATTGAAATAAGTACAAGTTCTTGAATCCACAATTAAAAGTTATTACAACCCAAAATGATTACTTGATAAATTTACAGTTAATTACCATTATCTACCACAAGTTATAATTATAAAATATTTGGTTCCCAAAAGTAGAATGTCTGATCTAAAGGTAGATCTACCTCTGCAGCTATAGCAGCTATGATCTCAACGGGAAGGCGCGGGGCGCTTCCCACGCGCTTGCGCTGGGTCTGCTGGAGCCTGGTCATCTTTCCTAACTGTTGTTGTGTGATGAAGAAATGAAGCAAGAGTGAGCATTACAGCTCGCAAGATAATATATAGTGATAACAATAATACAAGTATCTAAATGGATACTTACTAGAATCCTTTATCATGTGTAAGGTAATTACTTACTGGATATAAGTTTAAAAGAAGATGAAGTTACCAATTACTTCACTATACTTATACCATTTTTAGAAATCTACTTGAACTACTACTGTTCAAAGTATAATAAGATTCAAGAGGTCATCCCATAGATGAGACCATAAATTTAAACTTGAATATATTCAATCTTTGAAATATTTTTAAAAGAAATGAAGTTACGAGATACTTCATTCAATGGAAACACCAATAAAACTGTTTGACCCTGTCAATGCTTCGGCAACCATCCATTCGTAGCCTTTCGATCGAAATGCTACGGGTAGTGTTGTAGAATTATCCAACTGGATGATGAACTCATTACGGGAGTTTGCCGCGCCAGGAAGACCACTTACGATGATCAGTCATAGTAGTACAACCCCACCATTTTCTACATGTAGAGGAGAACCTGTCGGATTTACTTGTCAACCGAACACTGAACTCCTAAGGAATGGACCGCCTTAGCGAAACTTCCAGGCCATTTGGACCAATATAATAAGGCTGGGCCGGCGCTACTCGACCACTTACGCCACTCCTAGTTCAGATAAAATCCATGACTCTGAAACGTAAAGCTCGTCCCCACTTTCCCCAAGTAGAAACTTGTTGATACGGCTCCACTAAGAAGTCATATCTAGTTGGAAAGGAAAACTCACCGATATTTCCCAGGCGATGCCTGTTAATGGATTAACTTGTTCCAAGAATTTTACTTCCCGAGTGTTGGGTAAGTAATCAAAATTCTTTTATCAAGACAGCAACCTTGTTGCGAATATAAAACACACCACAGAGCCGGATCCCTCAAGTTTTGAGCGAGTATTTAAATCCCCTTCGAAAGGAGGATCTTAAATATAAAAATGAGTTTTGGGATCCGCTCTAACTTTTAAAAATCATTTTGAAGACTCGCAAAACATTTTTGAGAATTTTCGGAGTGATGCTGATTTAACAAAATAAATCAGTCCCAATATATTAGAAAATATCTGAATATTATTATTTAAATAATATTCCCATAAAGAATAATCTTTATAAAAATAATTGAAGTATATGTTGTAAAACTTATACTTGAAATGAGTATTAAATAACCAAAGATATACTTATACGAAAGTACTATCTTTATTTGAATCATCAAAGATAAGTCTGATTATCGACACCTTATTCTTTAATAAAATAAAGAATATATCTCAGCAAATAATCGGAGTCATAGATCCTCAAATGAATATTCAAATAATATTCAATAAATAAAATAAGCTGAGTCATAAGCCCTCGAATGAATATTCGAAATAATATTCAATAAATAAATAAGCTGAGTCATAAGCCCTCGAATGAATATTCGAAATAATATTCAATAAATAAATAAGCTGAGTCATAAGTCCTCGAATGAATATTCGAAATAATATTCAATAAATAAATAAGCTGAGTCATAAGCCCTCGAATGAATATTCGAAATAATATTCAATAAATAAATAAGTTGAGTCATAAGCCCTCGAATGAATATTCGAAATAATATTCATTAAATAATATAAAGTTATCGAATAAACCTTATTCGATTAATAGTTTTGAAAAATATAACCATATATATATATAAATATATATATATATATATAAAATCTACTCGGGATCCTCGACTCCCGGTTTTAGAAAATGTTTTCACCTTTGGGTCCCTATCCTAAGGGTATATGCAAATTACCGCTATTCTCTAGCATAGGTATTATCAACTGAATCAACAGATATATATGGCAAGAATACGAAACAGGCATGCATATGTACCATATCACATGCTACAATATATCGCAAGAATTTGCTAATTTAACCATCATGCATCTATCACAAGATAATGCATATACAAGTGTATACATCACAACAACAGTATAACGGATAGAAAACTTGCCTGAGCGACTGGGGGTGATTAATGGCTCGGGACGAGTTTGGTAACCAATAAACAACAAGTAAGTTGGAATTAAACCAAAGTCACTTGTAAATCTATACTTTAACCAACTTAGACTCTAACGCTCGTTTTGCGCTTACTGATTCTCTTAAGTCACTCGAGTACCCTCGGCTCCACCATTTTTAATAATTTAACCATTATGAGTTTTAAGGCGATTCCTTCGCGAGTGTCTTACCAACTGCCTAACACACTTACCATAATTGTTTCATACATTAATTAACCCTTTTTGGTCTTTAACCTATGTTTCAAAGAAAGGCGAGGGGAAAAGTTTCATTCGCGAAACGCAGTTACTTAAAACGGTCGTTTCTCCTAAACCGTACATCGGAATCAAACGAACTACATACCAAAACGAAGCTCGTAACATGAACTATCTAAACATGGCAATGGTAAAAATCTAGCAGGGGGTTCTCGGGTCCTAATGTTATGAACAAAAGCAGTCTAAAGTAAATTGGACATTAAGACGGCTATGTTTACGCGATTTCCAAAATTTAAACCAATTCAAAACAACCACAATTCAACCCCAATTCACAACCCAATCAAAACTCCATCCAAACTACATCATAACAGCCCCAACACTCAACATTAACAATTTATACTTATTCTTAAACTTGAATTTAAACTATACTACATTCTTTAACCAAATCATAAGATTTCAACATTCCAATCTCCACCATTCCAACCCAACTCTAAACCAACCATCATTAAGCTACTCTAATACCATAACAAACAAAATCATCCTAATATACAAAGTAAAGCTAGGGTTTGGAGATGCTATACCTTCCTTGAAGTGGTGTGAGTAGCTAGGAAGCCTTAGGAAGCCTTGAGGAGTCTTAGGGATGCTTGGATCTTAAAGGAAAAACAAGAAATATCAAGTTAAAAACCTTGAAATCACTATTCATTGTCTTCTTCATTGATTTCTTGGAGAAGATTGAGAATGAATTGGTGGCTTAAACTCATAATATAGCCATAACTATGCATAAGGAATACTAGGGAATTATCTTACCAATTTAGGAAGCTTGAATCTTGGATTTTGAAAATTCTTTCCTTTGAAAATGCAAAAAGTTGAGAGCAATGTTCTTGGTGATGAGAAATAGAATTTTTGTTTTGATGAAAATGATTTGTTTTGGCTTGGTGGATGTAGTTTTGTTTTTGTTTTGGTTAATTACCTTTTTAGCCTTGAACTTTGTGTGGTTCTAATTCAACCACATCTCCTTCCTCCCTATGTCATGCTTATGTCATGCTCATGATGTCATCCTCCCCTCTTTGTCCTCTTCTCATTGGTTGGGTGACATCATCCTCTCTAATCCCTTTGATTAACTTCCTAATTTTTTGCCTAATGACCGCTGATCTGTTATACGGTTCGCTTAACTTTCGTTTTCGTTTATCGTTTGAGGGATCATACCCGGGATCTTATTACTTAGGTTCCCTTAACCTTTCTCAATATATTATATTCCTTTTATGATCCTCTCTTATAATCCTTTAATTTAAATCCTTTTTATCCTGTTACCTTATACTCAATTCTTTCCGTATCTAGTGGATTTCCGGGAAAAATCAAAGTGTTTGGAATTGGATTCTGACGATCTTTACATACACTTATATACCATATAGAGTACTAATAAAATCTCAGAATATCCACAACAGAACCCCTACATAGTGTGGCATGAAAAGTTTTCTCATTCAGCAAAAACACTATTCACAAGGGTTACAAAAAGTTCAAAATTTTGGGGGTTATTACAGTGTTGAACTGGATTACCTGTCATACCAATAGCACTTTGATTATCACAGTAAATAGGGATTTTAAAATATGTTAACCCATAATCCAGTAACTGATTCTTCATCCAAAGAATCTGTGCACAACAGCTTCCTGCAGCAATGTATTATGCTTCTGCAATTGATGTGGAAATTGACTTTTGTTTCTTGCTAAACCAAGAAACAAATCTGCCTCCAAGGAATTGGCAGCTTCCACCTGTGCTTTTCCTGTCAATTTTGCAACCTGCAAAATCTACATTTGAGTAACCTATTAGTTTAAAGTCTGATTCTCTGGGATACCACAATCCCAGATCAGTTGTTCCCTTAAGATACTTGAAAATTCTTTTCAGAACTGTTAAGTGAGGTTCTCTTGGATCTGCTTGAAATCTTGCACAAAGACAGGTAGCATACATGATATCAGGTCTACTAGCAGTTAGATAGAGTAGAGAGCCAATCATACCTCTATAATCAGTAATATCTACTGATTTACCAGTATCCTTATCCAGTTTTGTTGCAGTGGCCATGGGAGTGGATGCACTTGTACAATCTTGCATTCCAAATTTCTTCAGCAAATTTTTGGTGTACTTGGTTTGACAAATAAAAGTGCCTTCTTCATTCTGCTTGACTTGAAGGCCCAGAAAATAGCTAAGTTCCCCCATCATACTCATTTGATATCTTGACTGCATCAGTTTGGCAAACTTCTTGCAAAGTCTGTCATTTGTAGAACCAAAGATGATATCATCAACATATATCTGAACCAAAAGTAAGTCCTTTCCATGGTTGAGGTAGAATAGTGTTTTTCCTATAGTTCCTCTGTTAAATCCACTTTCCAGAAGAAACTGAGCTAAAGTCTCATACCATGCTCTTGGAGCTTGCTTAAGGCCATAAAGTGCTTTATCAAGCCTGTAGAGATGATTTGGATATTGGGGATCTACAAAACCTGGAGGTTTTTCAACATATACTTCCTCTTCCAATTCTCCATTGAGAAAAGCACTTTTCACATCCATTTGAAAGACAGTAAACTTTTTGTGAGCAACATAAGCCAAAAATATCCTTATGGCTTCCAATCTAGCAACTGGTGCAAATGTTTCATCATAATCAATTCCCTCCTGTTGAGAATATCCTTTTGCAACCAACCTTGCTTTATTCATTGTAATTATGCCATCACTATCAGTTTTGTTTCTGAATACCCACTTTGTAACAACAGATCTGTTCTTTGGTCTTGGCACTAGGGTCTAGACTTTGTTTCTTTCAAATTCATTTAACTCTTCCTACATTGCCTGCACCTAATCAGCATCTTGAAGAGCTTCTTCCACTTTCTTTGGTTCAGTCTGAGAAAGAAAAGAATTATAAAGACATTCACTTGAAGTAGTTGTTCTAGTTCTGACACCTGCATCAGGATTTCCAATAATTAAGTCAGGTGTATGTGATTTAGTCCACTTCCTTGCAGATGGAAGGTTTTCTCTAGAACTGGATGTTCCCCCGTGATCCATGCTATCTTCATCAACATTTTCTGATGCTCCCCCTGAAACTATGCTCTCTGAGTTGGATCCTTCAGAATTTAAGTTTTCAGAACTAACAGAACTTGGCTTATCAGAACTTAATGAATCAGAACTTGAAGAGCCAGTTGTATGTTCTGATGCTTCTTGAGATGTGGTTGTATCTTCAGTATGCTCCCCCAGCACAGGTGCATCTTCCTTTGACGTAGTCACCACAGTTTTAATAACAACATAGTTTAATCCATCAGAGTTTGCAGTATCAGGATTTAGACTATCGGGATTTTCAATATCAGAATTTAAGTCTTCATTGTCGAATCTCAGCTGATCATGATCATCGATATCTTCAAGTCCAGTAATCTTCTAATCATCAAAGGAGACATTGATAGATTCCATGACAACCCTTGTTCTTAAATTGTAGACTCTGAAGGCTGTTAGTCCCTTAACAATATAGCAAGAATTCTTGAACCTTTTTCTCGAAATAAAAATGTTCAACTCGAATATAGATATAAGTGTTTTGATTAGCACAATGCGGAATAGAAACTTAATTGAATCAAAACATAAGTAATTAAAAACAAGAGTCTTTAAAAACTTTCTAGTGGATTTAAACAATTCCACCAGAGATATATATTATATATCGAGAGGACTCTGTGTGCAAGAATGCTCACAGCTGCTTACAAATCGAACTACTGAGAATACAGGGAAATGCTAATAATTCTGCTTACAAAGATTTCTCTATTTTTGTATCTCAACTCTCTTGTTTTTCTATTTGCTACGTTCTTGGTTTATATATTACCAAGATTACAAAGTCAAAAAGACTGAATAAATATAAAAACTATCAGTCTTAAGCTTTGCTGCTTTTCCTCCTCTAGTACCCAGTTAATGGGCTTCCACAGTAGATTTGTATACATCTCGACGGCTGTGCTCAGCTTTCATTGTTCAACTGCTGTTTGAATTCTTTATATGGTCATCCATTGGATTCCATGAACATCTGTTGGATATATGATCATCCGTCGACTTTCTGAACATCCATTGATGGCTTCATTGATCATCCGTCGACTGCTGTACTAAACATCCGTTGATAGTCATTTGATCATTTGTCGATGGCTTTGTTAATCATCCGTCGGTAGCTATTTTGGCACTTGACTTCATTTCACTTATGCAGAATTACAAGACATCACTTATATACAATTAATCAACCTATTCTGCATATCTAGTTAAAGTCAACATGACTTATAGGCTACTACAGAATCTATACAAAGATGTATACAGAACTGTGCTATAGACTTATTATTACATAAGCTACTCACTCGATGGATAATAAGTTAACATCCGTCGGGACTATAATGAGTTATCCGTCGGGACTATAATTCTTATCGGTCGAGTGCTACATTATTCCACTAAGTAAAATCTACTTAGATGTTTTGTTTATGAAATCATCAAGTACACAACATATGCACAATAATCTCCCCCAATTTATGTCTACTGGAATTGTATCCATAAATTAAGAGATACTTGATGATAACAAAACATCCTAAACATACAGCTTTAAAGATAAGCAGATAATACTGAAAGTGCTTCAAATAATCAAAATGTACAAGGTTTGGCTCACAGTCATTTTCAAGATGCTCCTCTAACTTGAGCAGATTTTTCTAGTTTCTTGAAGGTCTGGATCTTCTTCCAAGCTTTCTGTTGTTTTCATCAAACTGATTTTGGAGTTGCCTGTGGAATTCCAGTTCATCAGATTCTGAGAGATCTAGCTTTTCTTGCATTTCCAAGAGATTCTCATTGCTAGAGATACTCAATTGGTCTTCTAACCTGAAGAATCTTCTCACACCTTTGTATTCTATGAACTCCATCAGCCAGTAGGGCCTTAGATGCACTCTTCTCCCTGTGTATGGGATGATTAGAGTCTTTGGGAGTGCATCTTTAGCTCTAATACTCCTTAGTTCTTCAATCTTCTTTAATACTAGTCTTCTTGCAGTTACATTGAACCCAAAGTTCTTCTTGAAGGAGGAATAAACTTTAATCAGTACAGCTTGGCTTTCTTGAAGAATCCTGTGAAGTGGCAGCTGAATCTCCCTTCCTCCTTTGTACTTGAACACTAACCTTTCAGGTAGGTTCCTGTATGCATCAATTCCCCTCACTTCATCCAGTTCATCCAGATAAAGATTTAGATCTGAAAATTCTTTGATATCACACAAGTACAAGTAGTCTCCCCCGTTGACTTTGGGTTGAGCTTTAACTACTGATTTGGATTTGAGAGGTGACAGCTTCACTTTCTTGACTGCCCTTGACTTTGTCCTTTTTGGCTTGCTAAGGATTGGTAAGCTGAAGTTAGGAATTGGTATGTTATCCCACTCTATTGGCTCATCCTTTGGCACAATAGGTTCACCATGAATATTCCTGTAGGGATCCACCACCCTTATGTCTTCAAATACCACAGAGGCCTTTGATGCTTGAGTTGAAGCTGGTGTGGGTTCCTTAGGAAATTGTTCTTCCAATTCCTTGTCAACAATATCCAGTTTCCTTTTTGTTCTTCTAGCCAATTCTTTCTTCCTTGGGGATTTCTTCTGTTCTTCAATTTTCTTCTTTGATTCAGCAGCTTCAGATGGTTGAGAGGGAATTTGTTGAGATGAATTCACAGCCTGTAGCTTGGCCAAGATAGCAATCTGCTCTTTCTTTTATTTAGTCTTCTTTGCATCTAGAGCAGCTTGCTTCTTTTTCTGCTTTAATCTGGCTTTTTCTTCTCTCTTTGCTTGAGCAAATTGTGGATTTCCAGCTACCATACAAATTTCCTTTCCATTTCTGAATATCTTAGCGATTCTCCTTTTTGAAGCTGAATCAGCTGGATCTTTATAGAAGAAAATTGATCTTGACAGAAGCTTCTTCTCATCAGGCTTAGGTGTCTCATACACAGTGTCCAAGGGGTTCTTCAAAGATGATTTTGGATAATTTGCCCTTGGTTTAAGAATTGTTTCAGCCTTTGTAGATTTGATGCAGGTAGATTGTCCTTTTTCCAGATAATTCATGCTCATCTCATTCACACTGATTTGCTTGACTTGAGAGTGATGGATGGCTGACTTAACTGGCTCCTTGACAAGTTTAAACTTTTTCTGTATCTCCTCATCAATCTTATTCCAGTTGATCAAACTCAACTTTCCTTTCTCATCAACTTTCAAATTTGTTGCTGCTGCTTTAATTAGATCTATACCATCTGCAACTGGTGGCTTGGAGACAGTTTTTGAAGGTACAATTACTCTGCTGATTTGAAATTGAAGTTTCTCCCCCTCACTTGGTTCTCTCTCCCCCTTTTTGTTATCATCAAGTTGAGGAGTTAGACCTTGTGCTTTAGCCAGTTGCATGAGAAGATTTGTCTGAGACTGTTGATTTTGAATAAGGGTAGCCACTGAATTCTCAATAATTTGAACTCTATCTTCTAGCTTGGCCAGCTTCTTTTCAGAATCTGATTCTCTCCTCAGTCTTAGTAATAGATCCTGCATGGTACCATATGGCATGACTGAATCCAGCTTCTCAGAATTATAGGTCTTCGAGTCAGCTATATCCTTTTTGAGTTCATCCACACTTAGATTTTGTCTTAATTGCTGGATCTTTATGAGATGTAGAGAGTCTAGGTGAGCTTGAAGAATAGCCTTGGTACCAGCATCTGAAGTTTCCTGAAGGGCCTTTTGAATAGCCATAACTTGCTTAACCAAAGATACACCAAATTGTCCTGGTGTAGATTCCTTTGTCCATGCCCATTCAGGTAAATTTGAAACAGAACTTGGGCCTTCATCTCCCCCTAAGTTCATGCTTCCATCCAAAAAAACAGAGTCATCATCATTAGAATTTACTTCAAATTATTCAGATGGCTCACCAGCTTGAGAAGGCATCCTATTGACAGCAGCTTTATCTCTTTGAAGAGATTATGAGGTGTGTACTAAGTTCAAAGTTTGTTCTGCCTCCACATTGCCTTGAGCAGCCAACAGTTGATAGGCTGACACAGGGTGAGTAACAGTGTCAGCATCCAAGGAAGTGTTATCAATTACAGCTTTGTAATGTTGCTGAAATTATCTTTCCTTTTCAGCATCATCCCCAATCATTGACTCACTAGCAATGGTTGGATCCATCCTTATGGCTTCTCTAGCTGCTTTTCTCTCAAAATCTCTCTTTTGTTGCATCAGGGTCTCACCCTGGCTCCCCACCCTCACACCCTCACCTTCACCTACTAAGGTGGGACTCCTCTCACTCACTTTTGCCAATCCTGAATAAGTGGATTGCTGATTTTCACTCTTTTCCTTTCCTTTTGCCTGGGAGCAACCCAGCCTCTCACTCAATACACTCTCCTTTCTCAGTCCTAAGAGTGATTGTACAACCACTTAATATTTTGCACTTGAAATAATTGAAGTTTGAAGTTGTGCAGAGATACTCGACGGATAAGTGATATCCGTCGAGTGAGTGGTAATGCTATCTGACGGATAACTGCTGTTAGGCTTATCCGTCGGGATACAATCACTACTCGACGGATGAGCAATATCCATCGAGAGAGTAGAAATGAATGAGGTGGGAAGAGAAACTATTGTTGACTCTGTGTTGATTGAGGATATTTGGGGCACAGATGTCACAATAGAATCTGAAAAAATTGGCAAGCGAGCCAATAAATCATCTAAAAGATGATGCTCACTTGCACTAGATTTTGGCTTCCCCAACAGAGTTAAAGAAGGGGAATCAGGAATTGAAGTGTTTATCATATCCACTTCCAGAGAGTTTATTGGTGAGTATGGTGTTTCAGATGCTTCTATAAATAGAGATTTTGGCTGTGACTCCACATTTATTGGAGCCACATCAAACTGAATTTGAGAAAATGCAGGGACTGTGTCTTTAGCACCAGTTTGCACTATGTGTGTGCCTTGTGCATCCCCAGAGGTTTTAGATTTCTTCTTTCTTGTGTAAGTTTGGGGTGAGCTTGTGTCCCTAACCCTTTTGGCATGTGCTCTTGGCTGAGAGCTTTGTTCAATAACTGCATCCTTTTGGGAGGATGTAGCTAGAAGTGAGCTTTTATCCTTTTAAAGCATTGCAGTTTGTTGGGAAACAACAGTGTGGCTAGGCTGGGGTTCACTCAACTCTCCATCCTTATTCTTGGGGTTTCTTTGATGTTCACCCCTTCCCTCACCTACCTTACCCTCCTTCACACTCCCCTCTTTTGCTTTGGTGGATTTTTCAACTGGTACCTTTTGATAGATACCAGAGGGGGTTTTCTTTGATTTGGATTTAGAAATAGCAGTAGTTTTGGCAGCTTTGGTAGGCAACTGTTTGGTCATTGTTACAGTTGCCATAACTACTCCTGAACTCAAAGAAATTGAGGAGGTTGGAACAGTTGTAGGAATGGATGAACTTACCTCACTTACCTGAGGTGCCTGCATTACAGGAAAATAGAACATTGGCACATTCCTGTGATGGTTGGCTCTTTTCAAATCTGCAATGAGTCTTCTCTCTTGAACCCAACAAGCCAGTTTGTTGTTTGGGTTCTCAAGTACAATCTCTTGACATAGATGGTTAGCCAATAGCATGAAAAATCTAGCATAATACACATTCTTTCCTCTTTTAGCTAACTCACCTAGTTTAAATCCTAACTCAAACAAGACAAGGTCACTGAAATTATAAAATTTATCTGTAACTAGCATGTATAGCATGTTAAACATGGAAATGTTCACAGAACCAAAATTACTGACTTTTCCAGAGAAAACCTTAGTAACAACATCACACATAAAACTCCACTCCTTCCTAAGACCCATTCTTCTAATATCACTCAGTTTAGAAGTAGAAAGTGCATAATGCATGGAATTAAGCATATTGATAATATCAGTGTCAGTGTGTGGTGAAGTCACATTATTATCAGGAATTTTGAAACATGCTTTTATCACATCACTATTGATACAGAATTCATTACCTTTGATGGTTAGAGTGATGGTCTTGTCAGTAGAGTTGTAGATTACAGTGGTCCACATCTCTTCAACAACTTCACAGAAGATTGTGGGTGATTCCAGCATGGCGTAATTTAGCTTGCAGTTCTTCACAAAGTCCATCATCTTGTGATAGTCCTCTGATTGCTGAATACCCTTATTGACCAATGCAGTAAAGTTGTTCTTCTCATAAATGAACCCAGTTTGAGACATAATCTTTACTACAGGTGCCATTGTTAAAGAATGAAAACTTGAAGAGAAAGAGAATATTTGCTTGAGAGAGAATGAAATAACAGCAGTTGAATTTGAGAATGATAAAAGAAAATAATTGGAATGAAATAAGCTTTTATACTATCTCAAAAATAACTGACAACAATAATAAAGAAAAGTAAATTAACCAATAGAAATTGCCTAAATTAGCCGTTTAAAAATAAACTGTAAAAAATTCCACCCATTATCCATCGTGTAATGCTTACAAACTGTAAGTATACTCGATAGATAATGTTCATGGAATTAACGGCTGAGATTTAGACAATTCGACGGATGAGGATAAACTGATATCCATCGAGTCATAAAGTATTCCAGAAAAATAATTGACTTTTATTAGCAAGTAGTATATCGACGGATGACTAAACTCGATGGATAAGGGTCATCCGTCGAGATGCAAATTTTGACTTAGCCAAAATTTCATCCAAGACTTTAAAATCAACTAAATTTCTGGCTACATTACAACTTGCAAAATAACTCAGATAAATTTAAGAGTAATTAAGCATACCTAACTCACTTACCAACCTTGAAAAGGTGGATTCATCCAGTGGCTTGGTAAAGATATCTGGAAGTTGCTTCTCACTTGGAACAAAATGTAACTCCACAGTACCATTCATTACATGTTCCCTTATGAAATGGTACTTGATATCTATGTGCTTTGTCCTTGAATGTTGCACTGGATTTTCAGTGATGGCAATGGCACTTGTGTTATCACAGAAAATAGGAATCCTTTTAACTTGCAAACCATAATCTAGCAATTGATTTTTCATCCATAAAATCTGTGCACAGCAACTGTCAGCAGCAATATATTCATCTTCAGCTGTAGAAGTAGAAACTGAATTTTGCTTTTTACTGAACCAGGACACAAGCTTGTTTCCTAGAAATTGACAGGTTCCTATTGTGCTCTTTCTATCAATTCTACAACCTGCATAATCTGCATCTGAATAACCAGTTAGATCAAAGCCAGAATCTCTAGGGTACCAAATGCCAAGTTTTGGTGTTCCCTTGAGATATCTAAAAATTCATTTAATAGCTATCAAGTGAGATTCTCAAGGATCAGCCTAAAATCTAGCACATAAACAAGTGGCAAACATTATATCTGGCCTACTAGCTGTTAAGTACAAAAGTGAGCCAACCATGCCCCTATAACTTGAAATATCCACAGACTTTACAGTAGTGTTTAATTCAAGCTTAGTTGTTGTGGCCATGGGAGTTTTTGCAGATGTGCAATCCATTAAATCAAACTTCTTTAAGAGATCAAAAATATATTTAGTTTGACTAATGAATATTCCATCACTAACTTGCTTAACTTGCAAACCAAGAAAGTAGTTCTCCCATCATACTCATTTCATACTTACTTTGCATCAATTTGGAAAACTTTTTGCAAAGTTTCTCATCTGTAGAGCCAAAAATAATATCATCTACATAAATTTGAACAAGTATACTAGTGCCATTAACATTTCTGAAAAATAAAGTTTTATCTACAGTACCTCTTGTGAAATGATTTTCCAAAAGGAACTTTGATAAAGTGTCATACCAGGCTCTAGGTGCTTACTTCAGTCCATAAAGTGCTTTCAGTAGATAATAGACATATTCTGGAAAATTTGGATCTTCAAAACCAGGAGGTTGACTAACATACACTTCTTCCTCGAAATCTCCATTTAGAAAGGCACTTTTGACATCCATTTGATAGACCTTAAAATTGGCATGGGCTGCATAGGCTAAGAAGATTCTGATGGCTTCAAGTCTTGCAACAGGAGCAAAAGTTTCATCAAAATCTATTCCTTCTTGCTGACAATAACCCTTAGCAACCAATCTAGCTTTATTCCTGATTACTATGCCATTTTCATCCATCTTGTTTCTGAATACCCACTTGGTGTCTATTGGATTCTTTCCTTTAGGCTTGGGTACCAGCTTCCATACATTATTCCTTTCAAATTGATTTAGCTCCTCCTACATAGCTAAAATCCAATCAGGATCCAACAAAGCTTCTTCTACCTTCTTTGGTTCTTCCTTTGACAGAAAGTTGTTGTATAGACATTCTTCCTGAGTTGCTCTTCTTGTTTGAACTCTAGAAGAAACATCACCAATGATAAGCTCAAAGGGGTGATCTTTTGTCCATTTCCTTTGTTGAGTTCGATTAGCTCTAGATGAAGAGGCCTCATGATTGTCTTGATATGTGATTGAGTTTTGATTGCTAGAAACTCCCCCTGAGTTTGTGGATCTTTGATTTGAGAAAGGAGAATTTTCTGTAGGTGATATGTCTTGACCTCCTGCTCCTTTTGATAACCCGACGGATGGTGAATTTTGAGTACCGACGGATGAGGCAGGTTGTCTTCCGACGGATAACACAGATTGCCTTCCAACGGATGAAGTATTATGCAACTCAACGGATGTTGAGTTTGTGCTTCATTGGTGGTAGATTTGTCTGTATTATCCTTAGACACTGTTTCTTGATCACTCTCATCATCACTTTCATCACTAACCATCTCAACATTGTCGAATTTGAGGCTCTCATGGTAATCTCCATCTTCCAGTCCTTCAATCTTTTTATCATCAAACACAACATGTATATATTCCACAACAATGTTGGTTCTTAGATTGTAGACTCTATATGCTTTACCAACAGCATATCCAACAAAAATTCCTTCATCTGCTTTAGCATCAAACTTCCCATTTTGATCAGTTTGATTTCTCAGGATATAGCATTTGCAGCCAAAGATATGAAGAAAGTTTGGAGTTGGCTTCTTGTTCTAGAAAAATTGATAGGGAGTCATGCATCTTGCTTGATTAATCAGAGAAATGTTCTGAGTGTAGCATGCAGTATTTATAGCTTCAGCCCAGAAATATGTTGGTAGTTTAGATTCTTCAAGCATTGTCCTTGCAGCTTCAATAAGTGATCTGTTCTTCCTTTCCACTACTCCATTCTGTTGTGGAGTTCTTGCTGCTGAAAACTCATGCAGTATCCCATTTTCTTCACAGAATGCTCTCATGACAGAGTTCTTAAACTCAGTTCCATTGTCACTCCTGATTCTTCTAACTTTGAAATCAGGATGATTGTTGACTTGCCTTATGTGATTGATGATGATTTCACTAGCCTCATTTTAAGACTTTAGAAAATATGTCCAAGAGAAATTTGAGAAATCATCTACAATTACTAGGAAAAATCTTTTCCTTGAGATTGACAATACATTGACTAGTCCAAACAAGTCCATGTGAAGCAGTTGTAAAGGCTCTTCAATTGCTGAATCAAGTTTCTTCCTGAATGATGCTTTGATCTGCTTCCCCTTTTGGCAGGCATCACACAGTCCATCCTTTGAAAACTCCACTAGAGGAATACCTCTTACCAATTCTTTCTTTACCAGCTCATTCATGGTCTTGAAGTTTAAATGAGATAGCTTCTTGTGCCATAGCCAACTTTCATCCTGACTTGCTTTACTGAGAAGACAAGTTACAGATTCTGCTTTAGTTGAGTTGAAATCAGCTAGGTACACATTTCCTCTTCTCACACCAGTGAGAACCACTTTCTTGCTTTGATTATTAGTCACAACACAGGCTTCTTTGTTGAAGGTTACTGAATTGCCTTTATCACAAAGCTGGCTAATACTCAGCAGATTGTGTTTGAGACCATCCACTAAGGCAACCTCCTCAATGATGACATTGTCTTTTGAAATCAAGCCATATCCCAGAGTATAACCCTTGCTGTCATCTCCAAAAGTAATACTTGGGCCAACTCTCTCCTTAAACTCTGTGAGCAGGGTAGAATCACCAGTCATGTGTCTTGAACAACCACTGTCCAAGTACCAAAGATTCCTTCTATTTCCCTGCACACATCAAAATCAAATCAAGTTGATTTTGGTACCCAAGTTTTCTTGGGTCCTGCCTTGTTAGCTTTCTTCTTCTGTTTCTTAGGTCTTAACTCATTTGACTTAGGAATTTCAGATTCTTCCTTAGTCATTTGGGTTGGGCCTTTGAAACCATTTAATGCAACAAAATTATCATGCATATTATGGCTACCAGGAAATGGCATGCTTGGTGTAAACATGTTATTCCAGTAGGGCATGCTAAATGGCATTTGAGGCATACTGTATGCAGCATAATATGGATTAGGTGCAAATGGCATATTAGCAAACTGTGCATTCATGTTCTGTGTAGGCATAGCATTAACAGGCTTAGGAGGCATTGCATTCATGTTGGGAAATTGAGACTGAACAGACATGGGAGTAGGCATGGAAGATTTGCAATTAACAGACAAATGATTTACACTACCACACTTGACACAGATTTTTCTAGGAGCATATTTATCAGGTGTGTAGTTATTGTGTTTGTTAATCCCTACTTTACCATTCCTGTTGTTTTTCCTTTTAGTCTCTGTTTTTATCTCAATTTTCTCAAGTCTGTCACTTAGCTGTTTGACAATCATGTGACCAACATTACCCCTTTTTCCTTTCTTAACTTGACTTGACTCTCCTGAAACAAAGTTCTTGGAAACAGACCCATACTTCTCATTTAGCTTGATTAGTTTGGCTTTGTTAATGGGCTTGCTCACAGCCGACGGATGAGGATTTTCATCTTTCGATGGATAACACTTTTTGTTATCCGGCGGATAGTTCTCATCATCCGTCGAGTCTACATCTGTCAGCAAACCATCTACCAAATTAGGTTCTAGTTTCTCTTTATTCTTTTTCCAGGCTTCATCACAAAAAGACTCAATTCCTTGAACTTTGGTGATTTGAGCATGGACATCCCTGGATGTTTTCCATGCTTTAATCACCTCTTGTTCACACTCGAGCTGCTTCTTTAAAATCTCTTCTTTTTTCAAGGACTCAGTTAATTCCTCTTTGGCAATCTTACACTCAATCCTTAGTTTCTCAAAATCAACAAACTGAGACTCAAGCACATTATTCCTCTCACCTAAAAATAAGTTGTTTTCTTTGATTTTAGCATTTTCTTTAGTAAGAGACTTAAGTGTAACACGCAAATGATATAATTCTGTAGACATGTCATTTATGGCATCATTACACTCAGCTTTAGATAAATGTGCAAGGTTTGTAGTGATTACCTGATTGCTTGAGGAACTTGTCTCTGTTTCATCAGACTTGGCCATTAGGGCTAGATTGACATAGCTGACATCTTCATCTTCATTCAAACCATCTGCTGCCCAGTCATTCTCTTGTGTAATAAAAGCCCTTTCCTTTTGTTTGAGTAGATCAAAGTATTTTTGCTTATAATCCACAGACTCAAACCTTTTCTTACTGGAATCTGACTTTCTACAATCATTTGCAAAATGCCCTGCCAAGCCACATTTGAAACATTTGAATTTTGACTTATCCACCATGTTTCTATTTGGCTTAGCTGCTCCAAAGTTCTTCTTAAACTTGAGCTTGGCAAATCTCCTGGAAAGAAATGCTAGGTGCTCATCAATGTCCTCCATGTCATCTTGACTCAACGAATCTTCACTTTCTACTGCAATCCCCTTGCCCTTGCTTTCACAGACCTTAGAAGTTGACTCAACAGCTTCTATTTTCACTTCCTTCTCCTTTTCCAAATCAGCAACTACTGCTATGGATCCTCCTTTCTTCTTTCCTCTCTCCATCCTTTCATCCTGCTCTATCTCAAGCTCATAGGTCTTCAGGATGCCATACAGTCTCTCCAAAGTGAACTCTTTATAATCTTATGAGTTTCTTAATGAGACTGTCATTGGTTTCCATTCCTTTGGAAGAGATCTAAGGAATTTCATATTAGAGTCTTTAGTCTGATAGACTCTTCCATGCAACTTAAGAGCATTTAGTAGTTTTTGGAATCTACTAAAAATGTCAGTGAGTGACTCACTTTCCTCATTGTGAAAATGCTCATATTGCTGAATTAAGAGCTGCATTTTATTTTCTCTAACTTGCTCGGTGCCATCACAGATTATCTGTATAGTATCCCAGACTTCCTTGGCAGTTTTGCAGTTAATAATGTTGTCAAACATGTCTGCATCAACTCCATTGAACAGAATGTTCATGTCCTTTTTATCCTTCCTGACTTGTTCAATGTCAGGATCAGACCATTCGTGTCTTGGCTTGGGAACTGATGGCTCGTTTCTTGTTGCAGCTCTCATTGAAACATGAGGACCTTTTTCTATGCAATCCACATAGGCCTCATCTTGAGAAAGAATATGAAGATGCATCTTTACCTTCCAATGATGGTAATTATCTTTATCTAGAAAAGGAATCTTGACTCCAACGTCAAACTCCATTTCGTTCAAATCTACCCAGTTTCTCGTCCGAATTTCAGGAAATATGGCTCGGTTCAAATTAAAATATCAATATAAATTAAAATATGTGAAAATATCCATAATACATTCGAACTCAGTATGGAAGAAAAAACTGTGTACTAATCCCTTTGAGAATCCACCGAAAACTCCATTTCCGTCAAATCTACGCAGTTTCTCGTCCGAATTTTTGGAAATATGGCTCGGTTCAAATTAACATATAAATATGGATTCAAGTATGTGAAAATATCCGTAATACATCCGGACTCGGTATTGAAGAAAAAACTGTGTACTAACCTCTTTGAGAATCCACCGAAAACTCCATTTCCGTCAAATCTACGCAGTTTCTCGTCCGAATTTTATGAAATATGGCTCATTACTGATTAAAATATCAATATGGATTCAAGTATGAGAAAATATACATAATACCTCCGGACTCAGTATGGAAGAAAAAATGTGTACTAACCCCTTTTAGAATCAACCGAAAACTCAATTGCGGTCAAATCTACCAAGTTTCTCGTCCGAATTTCACGAAATATGGCTCGGTTCAAATTAGAATATCAATATGGATTAAAATATGTGAAAATATCCATAATACATTCGAACTCGGTATGGAAGAAAAAACTGTGTACAAGCCCCTTTGACAATCCACCGAAAACTCCATTTCGGTCAAATCTACGCAGTTTCTCGTCCGAATTTGAGGAAATATGGCTCTGTTCAAATTAACATATAAATATGGATTCAAGTATGTGAAAATATCCGTAATACATCCGGACTCGGTATTGAAGAAAAAACTTTGTACTAACCCCTTTGAGAATCCACCGAAAACTCCATTTCCGTCAAATCTACCCAATTTCTCGTCCGAATTTTACGAAATATGGCTCATTTCAAATTAAAATATCAATATGGATTCAAGTATGAGAAAATATCCATAATACCTCCGGACTCAGTATGGAAGAAGAAATGTGTACTAACCCCTTTGAGAATCAACCGAAAACTCAATTGCGGTCAAATCTGCCCAGTTTCTCGTCCGAATTTCACGAAATATGGCTCGGTTCAAATTATAATATCAATATGGATTAAAATATGTGAATATATCCATAATACATTCGAAATCAGTATGGAAGAATAAACTGTGTACTAGCCCCTTTGACAATCCACCGAAAACTCCATTTCGGTCAAATCTACGCAGTTTCTCGTCCGAATTTGAGGAAATATGGCTCAGTTCAAATTAAAATATCAATATGGATTCAAGTATGTGAAAATATCCGTAATACATCCAGACTCACTATTGAAGAAAAACTGTGTACTAACCCCTTTGAGAATCCACCGTAAACTCCATTTCCGTCAAATCTACCCAGTTTCTCGTCCGAATTTTACGAAATATGGCTCGGTTCAAATTAAAATATCAATATGGATTCAAGTATGAGAAAATATCCATAATACCTCCGGACTCAGTATGGAAGAAGAAAAGTGTACTAACCCCTTTGAGAATCAACCGAAAATTAAATTGCGGTCAAATCTACCCAGTTTCTCGTCCGAATTTCACGAAATATGGCTCGGTTCAAATTAGAATATCAATATGGATTAAAATATGTGAAAATATCCATAATACATTCGGACTCAGTATGGAAGAAAAAACTGTGTAATAACCCCTTTGAGAATCCACGGAAAACTCCATTTCCGTCAAATCTACGCAGTTTCTCGTCCGAATTTGAGGAAATATGGCTCAGTTAAAATTAACAAATAAATATGAATTCAAGTATGTGAAAATATCCGTAATACATCCAGACTCAGTATTGAAGAAAAACTGTGTACTAACCCCTTTGAGAATCCACCGAAAACTCCATTTCCTTCAAATCTACCCAGTTTCTCGTCCGAATTTTACGAAATATGGCTCGGTTCAAATTAAAATATCACTATGGATTCAAGTATGAGAAAATATCCATAATACATCCAGACTCAGTATGGAAGAAAAAATGTGTACTAACCACTTTGAGAATCAACCGAAAACTCCATTTCGGTCAAATCTACCCAGTTTCTCGTCTAAATTTCACGAAATATGGCTCGGTTCAAATTAGAATATCAATATGGATTAAAATATGTGAAAATATCCATAATACATTCGAACTCAGTATGGAAGAAAAAACTGTGTACTAGCCCCTTTGACAATCCACCGAAAACTCCATTTCGGTCAAATCTACGCAGTTTCTCGTCCGAATTTGAGGAAATATGGCTCGGTTCAAATTAAATATCAATATGGATTCAAGTATGTGAATTATCCGTAATACATCCGGAATCACTATTGAAGAAAAACTGTGTACTAACCCCTTTGAGAATCCACCGTAAACTCCATTTCCGTCAAATCTACCCAGTTTCTCGTCCGAATTTTATAAAATATGGCTCGGTTCAAATTAAAATATCAATATGGATTCAAGTATGAGAAAATATCCATAATACATTCGGACTCAGTATGGAAGAAAAAATGTGTACTAACCCCTCTGAGAATCAACCGAAAACTCCATTTCGTTCAAATCTACCCAGTTTCTCGTCCGAATTTCACGAAATATGGCTCGATTCAAATTAAAATATCAATATAAATTAAAATATGTGAAAATATCCTTAATACATTCGAACTCAGTATGGAAGAAAATTGTGTACTAATCCATTTGAGAATCCACCGAAAACTCCATTTCCGTCAAATCTACGCAGTTTCTCGTCCCAGTTTGAAGAAATATGGCTCGGTTCAAATTAACATATAAATATGGATTCAAGTATGTGAAAATATCCGTAATACATCCGGACTCAGTATTGAAGAAAAAACTGTGTACTAACCCCTTTGAGAATCCACCGAAAACTCCATTTCCGTCAAATCTACGCAGTTTCTCGTCCGAATTTTATGAAATATGGCTCATTTCTAATTAAAATATCAATATGGATTCAAGTATGGGAAAATATCCATAAAACCTCCGGACTCAGTATGGAAGAAAAAATGTGTACTAACCCCTTTGAGAATCAACCGAAAACTCAATTGCGGTCAAATCTACCAAGTTTCTCGTCCGAATTTCACGAAATATGGCTCGGTTCAAATTAGAATATCAATATGGATTAAAATATGTGAAAATATCCATAATACATTCGAACTCAGTATGGAAGAAAAAACTGTGTACTAGCCCCTTTGACAATCCACCGAAAACTCCATTTCGGTCAAATCTACGCAGTTTCTCGTCCGAATTTGAGGAAATATGGCTCTGTTCAAATTAACATATAAATATGGATTCAAGTATGTGAAAATATCCGTAATACATCCGGACTCGGTATTGAAGAAAAAACTTTGTACTAACCCCTTTGAGAATCCACCGAAAACTCCATTTCC